>NC_046185.1:102339503-102939503 GCF_011004875.1 Balearica regulorum gibbericeps
ATTAATTCATAGTGCATCTGCCCTCAAGAACAATCAAAGTTTAATGTGCAACAAAACATTTAGCAAACTGGTTTAGCTGCCTCGTGCTTAGCTACTTTTCTTGCCTGGTTTGCCCAGCTGTTTGTATGGTGGCTTCCGAGTGCCCTGTGCTGTCTCATATATGTCCCTTCATTGAACTTTCTTATAAAATAGGAATGTGCTGACCCCTTTTTATAAATGGGGATCTGTGGTTAGGCTAAAATGAAATAGCTTGTCAAAGGTCACAGAGTAAATCTTAGTTGAGAGAAGGATGAAACATGCTTTAGGATTCTGACACATGATTTATGCGTCATTAAAACCCTAATGAAAGACTGTAAGGTGAGTTACACACTCTTACAGCTGGACGGGCTGAGCTGATACCTGTACAGTTGCCAGTGGTAACTGGCGATAGCTGGTTGTGCAGTCACAACTTGGCCCGTGGTGTGAGCTCCAATTTGAGCACCCTATGCACTGGATTATCTTTCCCTCTTATAGTTGTTGTCAGACGAAATCACGCCCATTTAATAGTTCAGTGGTGTAAAGTTCTACCCATCAACACGGTATTTCTAATATCTGTAGCTCTCATCTTTGAAATTTTTGCTGGTAGTATATAGATCTCCAGAATTTGATGCCCACTCTAGCCTACAACTGCATGACTTCTTATGAAATCATGTGGTCAGCACAGCCCTGCAATTTATGCAAATGCTGAACATGCCTTTCTTACTCTCTCAGTTTGTTGAGAAAGCTGTCTATATGTTTGTCACACTTGCACAGCAGGGAACGACGATATTTTGATGGTCCTTGTGTGGGCTCTGCATATTCTTATGTGAAGGAGAAATGTGGCATTTCTTCTGTGGTTTGGGCCTTGCCTGTCTGGGAATGTGTGGGGTGTGACAACAAAAACAACATGCATGACAGTGTCTGTGGAAAGATGAAAGTCCAAGGGCCTCTGTGTTCTCATAGCCACATGTTGTACATCTGTCAGAGAGTGCAGGATGGGTTTTATAGTTACACCTTTGGGCAGAAGATGGAATCTAGAGTCTGGTCAAATTAATGAAAACAAATATGTTTGTATTTTAATAGGGGACACCTGGAATATCTTTCCATGTTATGTATTAAGAATCCAGTGATTTGAGAACCCTAAAGATGGCCATGGTTTGTGTTCCCATTGTAGAAGTCCAACTGCAAGCTGGTATGAGATGCAGCCGGAGGAAGGGAATGAGTATCCAGTGTGGAAAAGCACTGTGGTCATTGTTAAGTCCTGTGTGGCGTAATCTCTTGAAAGAATCTTTATTAAATTCTTGAAAGGATGCAAAAAGCATAGTGAATTGATCAGAGGAATCAAGAAAGCTCAGTCATAGCTGGATTTTTCAATTTGTTGTGTTTCTCAAGTTTATTTTATTCTGGAATAGGATAAAACCAAAAGTATCAACAATAGTTTTAATTTAAAATTCTTAAAACAATTAATTTGGGGTTGCATGGCACATTAAATTACAGAAAAAAAAACTTTCTTAAAAATCAAATTGTTACTTTGCTGTTTTGTTTTGTAATGTAAAAACTACCAATAAAAATTGATTTCAAGAGAGAAAATGCAACATGCCATTCTGAACAGGCTGGATTAGAACATTTTGACCTTATCAGATGCTTTAAAAACACTTTTTTTTCTTTTGAAAGGAATCTTTCTCAAAGGCAAAATATGTCATTTTAGGTGACCCTATGATCCCAAACAGAAAGACATTTTGCTGAGTTTTTTCTTCTAACCAGCTCTACTTTGTGTTTCAGAGCAAAATAACTCAGTCAAAATTTTTGCTGTTTTCCAAGGAAGTTTGCAAAGCAATGGAGTCAGACATCTTTGGATAGCTTAGTTTGCCTGGGTAGCTTTTCTGGGCCTATGCATCCATTAAGGCAAGTTGCTCTCTTTGCACTACCACCTCCTCCATGGCCAAAAACATGCAGATGGTGGGAACTTCAAGACAGAGACAAGGGCACAAGTCTAGTCAACAGTCGTCCTTCCCCCTTCAGTCACGCAGACAAGGACCAGTGCATTCAGCATCCAAGGGGAACACCCACTGTCTTCAAAAGGAGGTGATCCCCAAACCACCTCTGACTTCTGCCTTACCAAGAGACACGTGCCTGTCATGGAGTTCCTCCACTCAGCCCAGATCAGCCTTGGAAATGTTTTGGTGTATCCTTCACTGACAGTAAGGCAGAGAAGGAGACCAACTGGCTGTCCCATCATGTCCATTATCCTGGGAGGTGGGGAAGCAATCGTGGAAAGTATGAGAGCTGGGGGTCTGTGGAAGATGGAAGTTATGCACTGGCATAATCTATGATCCCATGTAACTGGCATGTCCAGAGTCAGTTACCATAGACAAACAGATAGATGAAGTCCTGCAGGGTTCTAGGATAAGGTGAGTATGAAATTCCCTCCCCAAATATAACACAGACTTCCATATCCCAGTGACCCTTGTAGTCCATCTTCTTCTTTCCTCAGTCCCATGGGATCCAAATCCAGTTACACAGCCATGGTTTTCTCACTCTACCTCCCAAGCCCTTCCCTTTTCCATCCAAGAACAAGATCTGATGGTGTCTCAGAACTGAATTTTGTCCTTTTTTGAGACCGCACAGATCAATTTTCCTTACACTGCTGAGAAGCCCTAAGATGGCTCTGTTATTAGGACCTATTTTTGCAATTGTCCTTGGGTTGCTTGATTGCCTTGTAATATTATACCAGTATTCAGTTTTTATAAAATAGTCCAGGTACTGATGGACATAATTTCTGCAGATATTCATGGTCTGGAAAATAAAAGGTCTATCTTCCCTAATTTGTCAGATGGCAGGTTATCAGGGGTAGATACCAGCCTCAAAAGTCCTATTACCAGAGAATTCATGAATGACAATGATCCACAAAGAGTTTAGTTTACAATAAAAATTATTCAGGAGAGCAAGTTAGGGAGAGAGTGATTCATAATCAAGTCATAAATTCTCCATTGACCATTAGTTGTTCATCCTCCAGTGATGCAGGAGAAGAAAGGCAGAATGTACCTGCTCCATGAAAGTCTTGACTTAATTTTTGCAAGCTTTGGATTGGACCCAAATACTTAGCCTCAGCTGGATTTGTGTGCTTATTTTACATTGTTATTCCTACTTTGGATGAAAAAGGATGATTTTGGCTCCTCATGGCTTAGAGAGTTGTACACTTCACTGGATCAAAAACTGGCTGGATGACCGGGCCCGAAGAGTTGTGAATGGAGTTAAATCCAGTTGGTGGCCAATCACAAGTGGTGTTCCCCAGGGCTCAGTACTGGGGCCAGTTCTCTTTAATATCTTTATCAATGATCTCTATGAGGGGATTGAGTGCACCCTCAAGTAAGTTTGTAGATGACACCAAGTTGTGTGGGAGTGTTGATGTGCTTGAGGGTAGGAAGGCTCTGCAGAGGGATCTGGACAGGCTGGATCGATGGGCCAAGGCCGATTGTATGACGTTCAACAAGGCTCAGTGCCGAGTCCTGCACTTGGGTCACAGCAACCCCAGGCAGTGCTACAGGCTTGGGGAAGAGTGGCTGGAAAGCTGCCTGGTGGAAAAGGATCTGGGGGTGTTGGTTGACAGCTGGCGGAATATGAGCCAGCAGTGTGCCCAGGTGGCCAAGGCAGCCAACAGCATCCTGGCTTGTATCAGCAATAGTGTGGCCAGCAGGACTAGGGAAGTGATCGTCCCCCTGTACTCAGCACTGGTGAGGCCGCACCTCGAGTACTGTGTTCAGTTTTGGACCTCTTGCTGCAAGAAGGACATTGAGGTGCTGGAGCGTGTCCAGAGAAGAGCAACACAGCTGGTGAAGGGTCTGGAGCACAAGTCTGATGAGGAGCAGCTGAGGGAGCTGGGGTTGTTTAGCCTGGAGAAACAGAGGCTGAGGGGAGACCTTATCACTCTCTACAGCTACCTGAAAGGAGGTTGTGGCCAGGTGGGTGTCGGTCTCTTCTCCCCAGTAACAAGTGATAGGACAAGAGGAAATGGCCTCAAGTTGCGTCAGGGAAGGTTTAGATTGGATATTAGGAAAAATTTCTTCACCGAAATGATTGTCAGTCACCGGAACAGGCTGCCCAGGGAAGTGGTTGAGTCACCATCCCTGGAGGTATTTAAAAGACATGTAGATGTGGTGCTTAGGGACATGGTTTAGTGGTTGGACCTGGCAGTGCTAGGTTAATGATTGGACTTGATGATCCTAAAGGTCTTTTCCAACCAAATGATTTTATGATTCTATTTGCTTTGTTTGTCAGGACTCCCAGGAAACACCCAGAAAACATGGACAGCCTCAGTTGCCATACTTATTTTTGAGAAGAGAAGACTCATACGACTGGGTGCATAGGAAAATAACATGTTATTTTTGGCTTTACAGAACTATTTATGATAAGTGAAGATCAGGCCCACCTGAGTAAATCCGTGAAGCCTGTCCTTCCCTTTACTCCAGCTGACATGGTGTTTGCCAAACTGAGCAGGACTTTGTACCTCTGAGATTCACTTGGATGGGCACGGAAGGGCTGAAATACTTCAGGGAAGGATAACCTCTCCATATATCCACACAGCCAGGATACCCTGCTTCTTTTTTACTCCTCCCTCCCTACTCAAAATTATTGCTCATCTGCTTTGTTTGAGGGGTATCTACATGAGCATTTTTGTTTGGCTGAAGTGTACCCTGTGGAAGTGAGTTTCTAGGTTGTACTCTTGTACTTCTCGCACTGTGCTTTCCATTGCACGGAGGTCTCAGGCTCCGTAACTGGATTCTGTTCAAATTAAACTAAATCAAAAGATGTATTCAATGAGCACATACAATGTCCTTCTATCACTAATGGGAGTTCAATCCACAAGAGGAGTAAATATTCAAGATAAACCCCCTTGAAATATTTATACTGTGGGTTCTCAGCACTGACTGTTTCTATGATCTCCTATTGGTCTGCACTAAATCCTAATATAGACATAGCTTGTAGACATGGCTGAGAAACAAGTACCCTGCAAGCACTGCCCATATCAAGATTATCATTTTCATTAGCAGATTTGGGCAACTTCTAATTTCCCCTGTGATTGCTGGGAATTTTCATAATTTTCAGTTGTAAAACTCAAGGGACATCAATTTCATTCAACAGCTGCAAGTTCCAGGGACTTTTCATTTATGGAAGATTGTATTAATTTTGATGCCTTTCAAATCAAAACTAGATCATGAAAAAAAAGATGCCTTTTTTTTTTTTTTTTTTTTTTTTTTCTTTCCTGTGTACAAGCCATACTGCTCTTTTGGCAAGCTAAACTGTTTTTCAATTTGGGACCTGCATCTTGAGGTAGAGACATTTTTCTCCTCTCTTCTAAGTAAAGAGAGTCCATACATTGTGAACAGCATAGCATAGAAATGTTGGGGTTTTTTTCCTTGGGGTACAACAGCTTTTATAATCTTCCAATTTGCCTTAGCTTGGGAATCTTTAAAGAGAAAGGACAGGGTCTTTTACTTTGAGTCCTGGTAGAATATGCTGTAGGTTTTTCTTCACCATAATTTATGTTTGAAGAACAGATAAAAACCTCCTATGTTTTTCCCTAATAATTCCTGAGTGTGACATACTGAGCAAGTCTTGCACAGGCAAACTCTGTCCTTTTTCTTCAGGCTAGTAAATATCAGCTTAATAATATAGCTGGTGTATAGCCCCTTAGACTGGAAGGTTGTCTCTTCTCTGTAGCCATTAAATCCTTAGTTTCTTTGTTGCCAACACAAATGCTGATTAGTTTAATCATGATGATAGTGGGCCCCATTTCTTTATTTATTACACTTTGTTGAGGGGGTCACTGACCCTTTTTTTAAGATCGCAAAAGGTCCAGAGGTCTGAAATCTTTTGTTCTTACCAACCCAAGGTCTTCAATAGGACCTTTATATTGTCAGAGCAATCCCTCATTTCTTCCATGTGTCTTTTACTATTCTGTTCCTTGGATCTTTTCTCAATAGTGGGGAAGTACTTAAATATTGGAATGTAAAAAGAGCTGTCCTGTCTAATACTTAAAGACCTCTGCCTAAAAACAATTGAAAGAGGAATACTCAGAATGCCCTTATCTTGTCTCTAATGACTTGTGAGGATGGTGTTATACACCAACTTTTTAGTGACCCTTGGCTTCTCTGGGATGCCACTACCCCATGTAATCTCAAGGGAAGAGAAAAACATTATGTTAATTTTGTTTCTAGGCAAAACATCCACAAATCTACCTGACTGCTAGTTCTTTAAAATTGTGCTTACTCTGTGCTTTTCTTCTGGAGCATGTGCCAACAGTTCTGGCTCGGAATGAACTCCACCAGCAGTGACCTTGTGTTTTCACTCCTGGTTATAGCTATCACAGCCTCTTGAGCTATGGGGCAACGTCCACACAGAAAGAAACTTTGTGGATTTTTTGGGGGATGGGGAGGAGGGATTTTTTTGAAGTGCTTAGATCCTGGCAAATCTTTGCAAGAAGCACTGGAATGGACTGAACTGCTGCCAGGCTGCAAGAGATCTCTCAAGACCTGCCTCCCTTCTCATCTGTCTTGGACTCATGATGAGTGAGGTGAACCACCTGCTCCACACACTTGCCTTGTTGTGCCACAGTCTGAGATGCACCAGTGTATTGCACTGAAGTCCTGCTGTGGAGGTTGGAAGAAACCTAGGTTCCTTTAATCTGTTTGTTAGACCAAAGTAACTCTGGTAAAACAACATGTCATCTAGTCCTCTAGCCTGACTCTGAGGCACTTGGCTCCAGGCCTTCTCAAAGAAAGCTGTGCTCTGCATCAGGCACAGTTTTGAGAATACCCTGGATATTTTAGAATGGCAGCAGTTTTAGGGCAGGAACTGAGATTTGCTTGCAAGCATATACATCCCCTGAAAGAGAATGGTATGGCAATGGTGAGCTATTCTTCTTGTACTGATTTTTTGTTTGTGCAATGTACAAAGAGCCCCTCTCTCCTAGCTTTACAGAACTACTATTTTAGATAGCATGTATGGTATAGAAATTTTCCTGATTATGTGCACCACTTACGGGTTTTTATGTTATCCAGAAAACAATGTAAGTTGCTATTACATTTGGGGAGGAAAATCCATAGAAGATATTGGGATAGTCCTTGCCAGCATCACTTAACTGCTAGCAGAGGTAAAGAAGAGAACTGGGCTGGGCTCTCTCCTTTAAGTGGAGAGAGAGAGACAATAGCTGTGTGGCAAATCCTTTGTTAATAGAGATAACAGCCCAAAGCTCACTGCAGCTATAGAAATGGTCTTTGGCTGCCATTTCTTGTTTGGTGTCCTTTTAGGCAGTATCTGCTCCTTGCTACCATCTCTCCTGATACTCTCACTCCCTGTGAGTGAAGAATGATGTGGCAAAAAAAAAAGGTATTTCTTAGCAGAATTCCCCCCCTGCTCCAGTTCACCGTGCATTTCCATAGCTGTGCTGGCACTTGTGGCGTGGCAGAAGCAGTGAAAGCAGGAGCGAGTGGGACAGAGACTGCCTCAGTCGGAAACAGCTCTGGGTAACTCTGGCTTCATCAGTGTCCGTGGTCTTCGAGCTTCCCTTTTAGTAGTTTCTCTTGTGTCAGGTGTTACAGATAGATACAATGACTGATGTTCTAATTTGCATTATTTTGATTCTTGCTAATTAGTGTCTCTCCTAACTGAGGATTTGGACCAATATTTAATTCTTAGGGTATTGATTAGGGATTTCAGTGAGTGTAGATTGTAATTGGCTATGGGTATTTGCTATTTCAGGGTAGTGTTTTAGGCTGTTTGGTTGTGCTTGGACAGTTCATTTGCTTAGTTTTGGGGTTTTTTTAATTATTTAGGTACCTGAAGCTATGACTTCGAGTGTGGGCCCTCCACTGGGATAGATCTGGATATTGTATCAAGGAGGAACATGAGTAGCTTCAGAAGACATTTTGCTGCCTTTGTCTCCTTCCTTTTTCCCTCTCTTACATACTCACACATTGTATATAAGGTAATGACCAGCAACATCTGTTATATGTTTTTCAGGAATAGATTCTACATTTGAAACTTTTGACCCGATAAAGACTATCAAGCAGCAGATGTTTCAGAAGGCTTTAATCCCTCACTTTAAAAGTTCACAGAGGTCCTTTGGACCAAATTTTCATGGTTTCCTTGAATTATTTCTTGTTTATTTTTATTGGATGATAGTTTATTAAGGAGCAGAACCAAAACTACAGATTTTCAAAAAACTAAGATAACTACCTACCCATTTATTATTAAATTTGAAACTAAGCCCAATACTAAACCAAAAGCAACAATATGCCAAAGCTGACAACCCTTAGATGCTAGATAACACGCTCTATTATAAAATAAAAAATGAAGCCTTGATTTTGATGTGGATATTGTTGTATTGTCTGCCTGAGGCAGAAGTTTGTGCATTTCTTTGGTGGATGAACTAAAGGTAATTAGAGAGTCACTTTCAATCTCACCTCAGTTTCTCATGAGTGCAGGTCCCTTGACTTACGTGATCATATTATGTCGCTGTGGATAGGTACTGCCTGCCTGGCCAAAGCAACATTAAATGACTGTGCTCGTAACTGAGAGGCAGAGCTGGACCTAAGGCCAGATCCCAAAGTGTCCCTGAAAGTGTAGGAAGCTTAAATCTTGAACCTGGCCTATTTCTCCATATGACTTCAGTCCAACCCCCTGATCCAAACATTGTTGAACTTGGGGAATGTTTAGATGAGGTTCCAAAGTCTGTAGCTTGAATCCCGCTATATCTAGGAGGAGAGATTTGTAAAACAGATGTTTTCCCACTGGAAGTGTGTACATGAGCCCTATTAGCAAAACAAAAGGGGTTGTCCTGCAAAACATGTCTGAAACATTCCCTAATGCACTCAGCGAATAGAAGTGGAAAGTTTATTTTCCGGGCAGTAAGCTAATGTCTTACTCAGAGTCAATTTGAAAAGATTCCAGTATGGCTGGCATCTGTCACCACGTTGAAACAAAACCAGCAGTTTTGGGTAGTATCATAGAAATACATTATGTCCTATTTGACTTGAGGGAATGGTTAGAAACTGAATGAAGTACTGAGTGGTTATTCTCTCATCCAGAGGTGAAATCCAAGCCCTACTGAAATTTGTGGAATAAATCCCATTTATTTCATCAGGGTTAGGATTTCATGCCAAATCTTCAACTCCGCAATAGGACTTACCTATTTAATCATACAGAAGATCTGGAAAATCTGCACACATACGAACTAGACAGTGTTTCTTGAAGATAATTTTGTGCACCTGTTATTGCTGAAAGCTGTATGGTACAAAAGATATTTACTAAAAACTAAGGGAAAGAATCAGCACCTCACCACAATTGTGATCTTTACTGATAGAAATGCACTGCTACTTTGAGTTTCTGACAGTTGATAAAATGTCAAAGAACAATTTAATATTACCAGGTTAGGTCTTTGAGTCTGTGTTCTAGCTTCATTTTTTGGTATTTTTTAATGGCCCAGAACCAAGTAATCATGTATCTAAATGTGATCCTTCATTTACTTTGGCAATGAATCTTCATCTGTCATCATTTTAATCCATCTACTGAGGGAAACGATAGAGACTGCCCTACCTGAGAAAGAAAGAATGCTATCTCAGATTTCTCTGTGCTTGAAATATTTCAACAGATGCCATTTTGTGTCATGTCTCAGTACAGCCTCTTTATCTGAACTCTGAATACTGCTGTTTGTCTCATAAATATTTTCTAGTATTTAACCACTGTCTATTTGACTTTTTGAATGACAGACTTTAATTTCTCTTGAGCCATGGTAGCCTGTTAAGTTGACATCTATTTCAATTTTACACTGTGTTTCTTTTATCATTCCTTTCCAGATTTCTGGGGTTACAGTATGATATACTTAGTGCATTAAAGAAAACAATTATTTTGCAGTTACATGAAATCATTCAAAAATTCTTCAAATTACAGCAACAGATGCTCCTAACAGTGTTACCATTAAAGGACTCCTCTCTCTGTACTAGGCATGAGAAAAGAAACAGATGAAAGTGCACAGTGAGGGACAGTCCCACCATAAACTCTCTAGTAGCCAATACGAGATGGGGCAGGGAAAGCAAAGAGATAGTATACTGGATTTGTGTGGCAAGGTTTTGATACCAGGGTGGGGGGGGGACTACAGGGGTGGCTTCTGTGAGAAGCTGCTAGAAGCTTCCCCTGTGTCTGATAGAGCCAATGCCAGCCGGCTCCAAGACGGACCCACCGCTGGCCAAGGCCGAGCCAATCAGTGCCTCTACGATAACACAGATAAGAAGGAAAAAAACAGTTAGAGAGGGCTTTTGCAGCAGGAGAGAGGAGTGAGAAGATATAAGAACATCTGCAGACACCAAGGTCAGTGAAGAAGGAGGGGGAGGAGGTGCTCCAGGCACCAGAGCAGAGATTCCCCTGCAGCCCGTGGTGAAGACCATGGTGAAGCAGGCTGTCCCTCTGCAGCCCATGGAGGGAGGATGAGGGGGTGTAGAGATTCCACCTGCAGCCCATGGAGGACCCCACACTGGAGCAGGTGGAGGCACCTGAAGGAGGCTGTGGCCCTGTGGGAAGCCCAGGCTGGAGCAGGCTCCTGGTAGGACCTATGGACCCGTGGAGAGAGGAGCCCACACCAGAGCAGGTTTGCTGGCAGGACTTGTGACCCCGTGGGGGACCCCACGCTGGAGCAGTTTGCTCCTGAAGGTCTGCACCCCGTGGGAGAGACCCACGCTGGAGCAGTTCATGAAGGGCTGTAGCCTATGAGGGGGACTCCATGCTGGAGCAGGGGAGCGATGAGAGGAGTCCTCCCCCTGAGGATGAAGAAGCGGCAGAGACAACGTGTGATGAACTGACCGTAACCCCCACTCCCCGTCCCCCTGTGCCACTGTGCTGGGGGCGGAGGTTGAAGCTGGGAGTGAAGTTGAGCCTGGGAAGATGGGAGGGGTGGGGGGAGGTGTTTTAAGATTTGATTTTATTTCTCATTCCTCTACTCTGTTTTGCTTGGTAATAAATTAGATGAATTTTTCTCTAAGTTCAGTCTGGTTTACCCATGACAATAATTGGTGACTGATCTCTCCTTATCCCGACCCACAAGCTTTTCGTCACACCTTTTCTCCCCTGTCTAGTGAATGAGGGGAGTGATAGAGCGGCTCTGGTGGGCACCTGGCCCCCAGCCAGGGTCAACCCACCACAGATGGAAACGTAAAAAGCAGTTGCCCATTTTTACCCCACCACATGGGTTTACCATAAAATCAGGACTAGAACCCAGACCTGTTATTTTGGGTGCCTTTCCCCTATCTGTTGAACAAGAATTTCCTTGTGACAGGTACGTATTAAATTCCTTTCCAGTACTATATAAGTAGACAAGTGTTCTTCTTATTCATTCTAGAGGTGGAAAATCTGAGCTACTGGCAGGTGAAGATATGTGGATGAGATAACATTTAGAAGATTGGAGTCTTTTTAATAAGAACTTGAAGTCCCATCCATATGCTAGATCCTGCTGGGTGTATTCCCTTTTCAATTTTTTCAACTATGCTGTAGAGCATCGAGCAGTTGTCAGAGATGGAGCTACCCTGAACATCTTGGTATTCAATTTTGCAATCATAGTACACACCACACAAAAAAAAGTTCAACATAGTCTCTGGTGTTTCCATTTGAATGAACAAGGAAAAAAAAAGTGTTATCTTGGCAGTCTTAACTTTTACATTAACATGTAATATTGGGTATATCCACAGGCAGCTGCCTGAATACTATTTAAGCTGGGTGCTGAACTAGGTGCATGCAATGACAGGCAGTAGTTAAGCCGCTCTTATCTTTTTTTCTTCATGTCATTGATAATGATACTCTAACTCTTTTCAAACTGTGTTCCTTTGGCTATGTTTTGACAGAACAGTTGTTGTTCCAGTGGTCTATGTTATTCTCTGACAATGTCATTTCTGCCAGAGAATTTTCCCTTAAATTTCATTTTTGAGCACCCTTACAAAAAATTGGTTTACTTCATATTTTCTAACAGTCATTATTGCTCTAAACCACAAGGTTGTCCTTAAGCACAGTGGTGTAAATCAGTGTGGCTTTTTTGGAGTTCATGAGAATGTTTGCAGGTTATACCAGCTGAAAATCTGCTTTTCCACTACTTGAAATATGAGATGACAGATTTTTTTTCTGTTACAAAGTACGAATTTTATTATTGTAGCAGAAATGAAGGAACTTTTCAGAATGTTCTACAAGATAATATCTGATCTGAATTTGAAAGGACAATTTTACTTTCAGTGGGAGCACTCCTGAAGTAAGACAGTATGAAGCGTAAGAAAACAAAAATCTATTTCAAAAGCAGTAACGAAGTTGGTTTTTTTGTTTGGTTTTTTTTTTTTTTTTAAAGAAAAACAAACCAAACTTGCTCTTTGAACTTTATACTTTGCTAAAGAAAATGCTGTTGTTAAAACTACACAGGTAATTTACTAAGACAGTTATTGTTTTTCCAACCTATATTCTTCATTGGCATGGAACTGCCCAGTTATCTAGGTGTCACCAATGGTCCTAACAAAGGCATTCTTGAAATAATGATATTCTGTATGTCACCCATTTGGTGACAAGAACATTTGGTCTGTAGACTACTATTGCTCAAACCCAATAAAACCCATAATCCATAGGAACATAATAGCGACCAAAGTAGCTTCATCAAAAAAAGGTCTGTGGTGAAGGAAAAGACACACCTCTATGCTTTGGAGGAGTCACTTAAAATGTGAAGATTTGTCCAGATCTGGCAAGGTGTTCAGTCTAAAGAACTGCTATTTCAACAAATTTGGCAGAAATTTGATATACTTTAGCTGCCTTATGGTCTGCAATTGCCCTTGCATCTCCAATGCTATAGGAGCAGGGAGAAAAGAATGGAGCAGGGTGCGACAGAGATTGGACTCAGGTCTACAGGATGACTATGGATAGTATAGATGTTAGGGAGACAGGAACGTGGAGAGCTATGGGAGGGAACAGCAGGAAGCTTTCTATACTGTACGTCCATGGATTTGGAAAAGCACATGAGCTTCCTGAATTGCAACATTACTTCAAGTTGTGAAGCAAGTAATTGTGAAACATGCTGTCAAGCTTTGTCGTCATCCCATTGCTAAGGGCAGATTAGTGAAGGTAACAGCCTCTTGCTTCCCATTGCTGTTAGTTACTCTGTTCAACCAGTAGAAGACAATGTGGTGGAGGCAGAGATTGCAGTCCCTTTATGGTTCCACTTGATGCAGTTTTATGCATTCATTTGGAACATAATGGTCTTGTATTTTTCTTTGATTTTAATTCAGGTCACATGATCATGTGGTCATAAGCCAGGGATATCAGCCCTCAAGTTGGCAATGCAATTTGAATTTGGGTCCTTTTACAGGTTCATGTTTCTTATCCATGTCATCATGTGTTTTCTCACATTGCTTCTGTGGCATTCAACAGGACTGAATAAACCTGGTCAAGGAACAAGTCAACATTAACTAGTGAATGAAAATTTTACCAGAACATTTGTGCCTCTCTGATAGCAGGGTTTGGAAAGTGTGCAGCAGGTGAGGCAAGATGGCAGGAAGATATTGCAAGACTTTGTGGCAAAGGCAGCATAATACTTGCCATCAAAATGCAATTCTACCCTTCTTAGTAGCACACAATTTCTGCACAATTCTGGGAAATCCATGGAAATAAACATGCATTTGGGCAGCTGTTCATCTGTGTCCCATTTTCCTGCAGTGTCAGTTTCAGGCACCCAGTGGCAGCTTTGCAAGGTGTTCAGTACTCACAGTAGAATTTTAATTTTTCTGAAGCTGTCAATGCATGGAATGATATAACAAGTGAAGGAACCTGAAAAATTAGATCTTAAGTTTTTCAACTCAGGAATGAAGAAGAACTCCTCTGAACTCTTGCGTATGCCTGAGCTATTTGTTTATTAAATGGGGAAAATGTTCTCTTCCCATAGAGAAGTTTAAAACATCGAACCATTTATACTTGGGAACAACAAAAACATTAAAATACTGGGCATCAATGGAGAAATTGATATCTCTGTACATAAAGCAAGATTTATGTGCTGTGTATGGGGCACTATGGAAAGAATATTGATTCCCATTGTGAAGACATTTTCTTTCCTGTACTCTGGGTGAGGCAGGGAGCATGAAGAAAATAGGACATGACTGAGTGGTTAAATACACGCAACTGGACTCAGTTAAATATTCACAGGCTTGACTTTGTGGCCTAAATTTTCTAATGCACTTGATATTTTGGAACAGTAACAGTCTAGACATTTTCTTCTGAGATGCCTATAACCATGTGTAACATGTATTACTCATGCCTGTAATATGGTTTTAACAGCTATTAGTCAAATATTAACATTTAATGAGCCCTCTGTAAGTGGGTCCTGAAGGTGATATGCTGTGTGAGAATCACTCCCCACTTTTCTTCAACCAAACCTCACATTCCCAGAGATTTCTCAGGCCCAATGACAGTATTTAACAACTTCTAGTCTCAAAAACCAGGCAGTGCTGCATATATTATAAGAATTGCAATGTGCTGAAGGCAGCTTTGGCATCATCCATCCAAATGGTCAAAAGTCACTTCCAAGTCTCTTTGCTCATTTCCAGGTTCAGAAAAGTTCATCCCATGGGAATGAATTTCCTGACCTTTTTTTGCTGTGAATAGCTAGCACACCCACTCAAAGCTATATCCAGCCAATCGATGATGAGGCAGAACCTCCTGAAATAATCCGAACAATCTTAAAATAGTAGTCTTTATTTACACAGAAAACAGAAATGACATACTGTTTTTCCTTTCCTTTCTTTTCTCAAGATAAACTGAGTATCTTCTGTGAGTTTCACACTTCAGCTACTTTCAGAATCCCAGGCTGAGTCTCTTGACCTGCGGTATCTGAAACCCGCTCTAGCTAAGCTTTCCAAGCTAGCACTTCATTAATTACTATTTTAGGGAGATGAAGTCTCTCAGAACTGCAAGAAACAACTATCCAAATAAAACCAGCAATCAGAATCAACGTTAAGATTTTTTTTTAAAGTATGTAATACTTGTTACCACTGCACTCTGCCTGGCTAAAAATCTTCCTTTAAGTCAGTGCTTTGTAATTTATGTCTCAGTCTCCATAATGTTAGTGAGATATTAATATATGCATGAAGAGCAGCAGTCAGTGTAATTACAGTGGCAAAGTGATAAATGCATAGCCATTTTGCCTGGTAATATTGTGTATTTAACAGGTTTATTTGTTCAACAGTTCTTACTTTAATTATATTTTGCCATTTGGGAATTTTAGGCATATAACAATCATAGCTCTTCCATGAATATTATTCTTAAAATAAATGTTCATGTGTTATTAAAAATGCATGTGTGTTCGCTTACTTATTTATTTACAGTGATTTTTCTTCCTCTTTTTTAAAAACATTGAATTTTTTATTTTCCTGATAAACTTGGAAAGAAAAAAAACCCAACTCATCTGTTGGAAGGAAGGATATAAGGAAGGTTTCGTGCTGAGGGCCAGCTCTAATTAGGACTTATGCCATATTTTATGATACAGAAGCTAGAAGCAGGTGTCACTCTTTGAGGGCATGGCCACAGAACCTTCCATGGATCTTGTGAATGTACAAAAACAGTGAAAGAAAATAAACAAGAAATTTTTATGGCAATGAATGGACAGATACAATGGGGCAGTGTTGAAAACAACAGTTGATCTTATTGCTATTTGGCTCAGTTGTGACAAAATACTCCCTTGGAATATTTGCACATTCCAATAGTGAAATTTTAGGTTAAACCTATATCTGGGATGCAATTCAAGAAACAGAGAGAGCTATAATGCAGACTGTAAAAACCCGAATACACTTTTCCCCCCTTGTACTGAATGCTAGACTATATTCTGATTCTCGAGGAACACAGAAAAATACCCATTTACAGGTAACTTGCACAGTTGTCGGAGTACACGCACTGTTGAAATTAGAGACAAAACTAGATTCTCAGTTGATGTAAGTTGATAGAGCTCAACAGAAAAATTAAATTTATGTTAGGAAGTCCTCATTTGGATTGTGACCTTTATAGAATGAACTTTTGTGACTTTTGTCATGAGTCTCACAGTATGTTTTCTAAATCTCCATTGCTTTGAGTCAAAGGATTTCAAAGGAATTGTAGCCTTTGCTCAAGGAACTGGAAATAAAGATTCTGGCTTTGACAGTCAAAAATCTTCAAAACACATATCTTAATGATTTTAAGTCAAGAGGAGAAAAATAGCAATAACATTGCAACCCCAAAAAGTGTTATGATTTTAAAGTAAATCTTATTTCTGGAGCCTGACTTGCTCCTTTTGAATGGTGATGGCTGGAAATATGGTCATCCTTGGCTTTTGAGAGTGCTGGTAGCTTCAGTGCTGGGGACATTTCCTTTGAGCTCAGCAGATCGAGTTTCAGAATGTTTCCTCCTGAAATCTGATGGATGGGAGGGCAACAAGCTTCAGACTGATGGTGATGGGGGCTTGTTTGCTGGCGCTCAAATCCTTAGGGAACAGTCCACTCCAGCTCTAATTATAAAAACATTACAGTTCTAACAGTTGCCTGGCCATGAATTATTCTGACAATGTTTAACCTGCAGATAAGAAACCACTATCAACCTGTCACATTTCCCCCACTAACGAGTTCAGCATCAGTTTAAAAGGAAGTGCAACTCATGAAGCAATGGCTCTGTGTCATAAATTATAGGTATCCGGCATGCATTACAAGGACAGAAACAGTAAAATAGCATGGGACTCTTTATTATACACTCTGACAGTGACAGAAAAACAGCACTTCACAGTGTTCAATCTACCATAGCTTGTTTATTCCCTTTCACATCCATGCCAGTTTCGAAACACTTGGTGCTGTATTCTGCTGCTATCTGCAATTAGCACAAGTATTTATTTAAAGCTTGAAGGGAGAGAAGGAGGTTGTCTTTGATAAAAAGCATTGGACTCTCTAATCACTTAGTGCAAAACAGTGCTGTCACAGAAGACTTACTTTCATTTATTTCTTTGTCTGTGTATATGCATGCGTGTCTGTGTGTGTTACTCTAGGTGAGTTTCTAGTTTTGTCTTTAATGAAGTACACAATCCCCTTTTAAAACAAAATCTTGTAAGGAGACCTGTTCTATTGAAAAAGTCATAGTGTACACACTTGGGGAAAAAACCCAACCTGAAACAAACAAACAAAAAATCTGTGATGATACCTTGAGTAAATACTTCATGAAATGAAAAAGAGCTTTACACTAAAAAAAAAAAGGAGGGATGCTTTCACAAATAGTTGCAGTTGCATCAAGTGGATGAATCATGTTTGCTGCTATGAGCATGATATGGTGGCAGAAACATAGGAGAAAATTCTTAAAAATTTCCCCCAGTTCTGTCATTATTCTTGGGCTTGTCCTTCATCTCTCCATTCCCTCTTTTGGAAACTAGGTAAGCAAAAAACATGTATAGATTTATCACAGCACTATTTAACACTTAATTACATAGAGTCAGATGATGATATTTCTCTTGTAAATTTGCACAAAGAGATGAGAGGAAGAAGACTCTTCTGCTGATGGGACAGCTGAAAGCAAGATGAGAAGATAGCTGTGAACAGAGAGCAGACCGCAGAAGAAAGAGAGGACATGTCATAGGATACAAAGAAATGCTGAAGTATGAGAAGGTACTCATCTTCTCATACCTTCAGGAAGGAGAGGAAGGAACTGCAACCTGGTATCCCTTTCCTGGATCATGGTCTTTTAGTCACTGAGCAGTAGGGTAAAAAAGAAAGCCCCTCTATTCAGCAGTTTTGTGATTCCTTAACTCATTGAACTAAACATTTCATTTTGTATTTGAACTGGAAAAGGGAAAAAACCCTACAAAACATAAAACCTGCTCTTCTTCTTGTGTTTTAATGAGGAAAACCACAGCAACACATCTTTCTTCACTCAGAATTGGACTCTTCTTTCCTCAGGCTTTACCTCAGTTTGGCATCTGAACAGAAACACTAGCTATTTACACTCATGTACTCTGGATCGTTGTGAGCAATTGCTCTCGCTCTGGTTGCAGGCATCCCCCACAGGGTTGTTAGAGCTTGGACTCAAGGTGTGAGCAATCACAGAGTCAAGTTTTGGGGTGCTTATTTGATCATCATGTGTTGCCAGACTTTTGGCAGGTAACCCAATTTCTCCAGCCCTTATAACTAATGGCACGGGCCAAAATTCCTTTAAACCAAAAAGCCAGAGGGATTGCTATAGAGATTTGGTCTTGGAAAGTGTTTCTTGCGGCTTGGAGAAACAGGAGGTATATATTAGGTGGAGAGATTTAAACTTTGTCAGCAGAATCAAAAGCCTGAATATTGCTACAGTAATCCTGCCTAAATTTGCTACGATTGCAGGAAATGTTTAGATGGCTTCATGATGTTCAAAATGTTTCTTCTATGCAGAGATTGAGATCTTTTAGGGAAAAGCATATATATTATTAGCAGATTATTAAACATACACAATACTTTGTATCTTGGTCTTTTAGATTATTTGTAAAGAAAGAAAAACAATTTTCTTTCCCAGTATTTTTATTCTTCTGTCTTCAACAAAAATATAATGAACAAAAGTAAGAGTAGAATTTTGATTTTGTTATGGCTGCAAGGAGTGGTTAAATTGATATAAAGGGTGCAAGAAGAAGTTTCGAGTATGGCAGTCATTTTTCACTAAGTTGGGAATACTTCTGATTTTTACCTGGATGGTACCATTAATTTCCTGTTTTGTGCTTTCAACTATGAAGGACTGGATACACTGTCCTGAAGTGGTAGAGCAGCTGTCTGACATATTGGTCTTTTTCGTAGACAAAGGAATAATAATACTATGAATATTTTGGGCCCCTCAATTCCATAGCACTTGAACTGCCCCTAACTTGTGTCTTGAATAATCAGTCATTTTAACTGCGTCCCTAAACTTATTCCAGCTTGTCTTAATGTTGTAAGTGCCTCTGGCACTTTACTGGATAGATTCAAGTCTGCCACTGGAGAATCCAGTGGTCTCCATAGAAAGGAGTTAATCAATAACCCCAAAATAGTGTGAAGGTATATTGTAAACGTATGAGAGTCCAGTGCCTAACATTGCCAGAAGAGGGTCAGCAGAGGGTTGTTGTCTTCCCCTTGTTAAAAGCAGAATATCTGCAGGTATCACTGAGAAAAAATCATCCTGCTTTGCCTTTTATTGGCCTTGCCAGTTAACACAAGAAAAAGAATTGCTTCTCTTAAGGAATATATCTGCAGCAATACCTGGTTCTTTCCTACTTAGGTTTCTTCTCCAGTCTTGGTGACAACTTGCCTGCCTCAAGTGAGCTGGCAAATGCATCCCGCTTTCAGGGCTGGTGAGGACTCTCTGCCTTCCACCTCCCCTCCAGCTGTGTCTGTACTGTCCACACTTGACAGGTGTGTGAAACTGTTGAAACGCTCATACTGTCAGCATCCACGTCAGCAAAGCTGTGCTTTGTACTGCGCAATGAAACTGCCTCCTGGAGTGAAACAAGCTACTCTGGTTTAAAGATTATCCGTAGCTATAAATGCTGCTGCATCAGAGTCTCATCTGAATTTAGGTTTGCTTGTACTGCGTGGGCATCCCAACCCTCAGATGCACGTGATGCCACAGCCTGGCTGCATCTGGGTGACATCGTGATGATAGCTGGACATATGCCCTCTCCCTAAACCCTCAATGTTTCCACAAAGATTAAAGATGTCTGCCTGCCTATCTATCTTCTTAGACTAATACAGAAAGAAGAAGAAAAGGAAGGGGTGGAGTGTGAGAGATATAGGCTGGCCAAAGAGGTCTACCAACTGATAAGCCTGAGGGACAAAGCAAGCAAACTACATATGTCAGAAGATGATGTGGCAGCACATCTCAGATAATTATATTTTTCTTAGACATCTGAGTCTCCCACCCCCCAAAAGAAAACCAAAGCAAATCACAAAACACCAAATGAACAGAACAACATAACTTACAACAACATAGAGAACATCTACTTCTATGTACGATTTCAACTTGTTGAAGACCGACATATTTGTTGAGGCGTTTATGGACACTTTTGACCATTTGCAGTACCAGCAGATGGTGCTCAAGAATATCTTGCACAGTTTCTGAACTTTTTAGAATCAATAACTCCTCCTGTTCCCTGTGAGCAGTTTATCTGTTGATGTCTTAACAGCCCCTTCATACACTGATGGAATGGGTATCCCATGCAGAAACTCTCCTGCAAAAGCATGTAAAACACTTAAGTGTCTTAATTGCCGTAACTAAGTCTCATAACATTACTATGATGTAGATTAAAAACCTCATCCCACTTTATGGATCACCTGACTAAGGAACAGATTTTCTCTGACTTGGTCAAGTTTACATTGAAAATCCACACAAGTTAGGCATGGATACAAATCTATTTGAATCTTTGTTGCTTGCTCTAGTCCTCAAAATCCACAAACATTTATACGAATCTGTAACTCCTGTAAGCAGAAGCACTGTTAATTTCAGACTGTGCAATTATCAAGGCATGGAAGGAATATAGATGAGACAGGTATTTAGAAATATCAGTATTCCCTCCTTCTTTATTCATTAGTGAATCAAGCCAGTATTATACATATCAGACATAGAAACATGTGTCTATCTATATATACGTATGTTCGATATTATTAATTAAGGGCATTTTCAGCTGTCTGCATGTCTAGCCTGATAGCATATGTAGATCTATTGCAGCCCTATATACACTAGTATACTAGATATATACTACAATATTATATATATACTAGAATACTAGTTGCAGCCCTGAGGAGAAGGACTTGCAGGTATTTATTGATGAGAAGCTGAACATGAGCTGGCAGTGTGCGCTTGCAGCCCAGAAAGCCAACCGTGTCCTGGGCCGCATCAAAAGAGGTGTGACCAGCAGGTCGAGGGAGGTGATCCTGCCCCTCTACTCCGCTCTTGTGAGACCCCACCTGGAGTACTGCGTCCAGCTCTGGGGGCCCCCGTACAGGAGAGACATGGAGCTGTTGGAGTGAGTCCAGAGGAGGGCCACGAAGCTGGTCAGGCGGATGGAGCACCTGTCCTACGAGGACAGGCTGAGAGAGTTGGGGCTGTTCAGCCTGGAGACGAGAAGGCTCCGGGGAGATCTCATTGCGGCCTTCCAGTACCTGAAGGGGCCTACAGGAAAGCTGGAGAGGGACTGTTTATGAGGGAGTGTAGTGACAGGACAAGGGGTAATGGGTTTAAGCTGAAGGAGGGTTGATTTAGATTAGATGTTAGGAAGAAATTCTTTCCTGAGAGGGTGGTGAGGCACTGGAACAGGTTGCCCAGAGAGGTTGTGGATGCCTCATCCCTGGAAGTGTTCAAGGCCAGGTTGGATGAGGCTTTGGGCAACGTTGTCTAGTGGAGGGTGTCCCTGTCCATGGCAGGGGGGTTGGAACTAGATGATCTTCAAGGTCCCTTCCAGCCCAAACCATTCTATGATACTATGATTCTATGATTCTATGATTCTATGATCTAAATATGATACAGTGAATGTAAAGAAAATGTACTTTTATGAGGCTGCATTTAGAAAAGTATGCAAGTAATATGGAAATAATTACAGGATTTTTTCTTCTTTTAAATCTGAAACCATACACTCAGTATGGCTGAAAACTATCCACATCTATTAAGGATGAAAACTACAGTATTCCAGAATTTCAAGATGAACAGTACCGTCTTATCACATCCCTCAAGCCAAATCTGATCGATAGGAGGAAGTGCTCTTTTTGCTTTTATTCTCTGTATGTTACTGGCTTTCTCTACATCACTTCTGCATATGATAGTTTGTGGAAGGGGAAAAAGTCTCTGTAGGTTCTGAACTGTAGGTTCAGTTGTGACTTTTATGCATATTTAGTATTTATGGTGGCACTGCTTATGCAAACCTGTGATTAATGATCAGCGCAACCCCTCTTTGTATAAAAAAAGGCTTCCTCAGTGGCAGCAATGCAGTGTGTGCAATGGTGCAAATTTCAGGCAACAATAACAATCAAGACCCAGTCTGGCTTTTTTACTTTCATGCTATTTGTATCATGCAACAGAACCAATCATTATCAAAACAGTTTAGTTTTATATGTCACATAGAAAATATTCACTTAAGGTTTTCCTAAGTCATGCTTTAAATCTTACTTTCAAGGTATTGCAGCTCTCTTCTGAAAACCTGTGCGTTATTTGCTGGAGCTTTGGCACAGTGTTTAATCCCCAGCCACTTTCCCATTTATGGCTGTATAACTGTTTCTTAAAGCCTGGTCTGTAGCTACTTGAAGACTGGGATCAGCTATGGCAAATGAACAAATTTAAATAAATATAGTAACACTCTGAATGCATAGTTAATTGGGTGCTCATAACTGTCACTGTAGTAAATAATGTTATAAATATTGTGCTGTCAGATGTTTAGGCATTGTTTAGTCTCCTATGATTTAAAGTACATTGAGGTTTCCTTCCTCCTACAGCACTACTTAAGCCTTCAAAAAAGTTGAATCTGATATTATTTTGTCATAGAGGACTTAGAGGCCTTAATTGATGATTTGAAATTGACACTACAACAATGAATTAGGAAGTAGTAAATTTACACTGGGCATGGCTTTGAATTTTGGGATTTTAGTAGTTTTTACTGTAATATAGAAGCTTCATCAAATTTTACCACAAATACTTATCCATTTGGTCCGGAAGCTTTTAAAATTTTCCAACCTAAATATATCCAAAAGTACATTAGTAACTGAGAATACCTTCAAAGGAAGCCCCATCTCTGCAACTGTTGAGGAACTAGTGGAATGCCCATCATCAGAATACCGATGTTTTCAAAAAGAGAAATAATATCTTTTTCCTCTTCCTAGCCAGCACATGTTCACTAGCCATGCATCAGTCTTGCTGACAAAGAATGAAAAGGAAGAGGTTAGCTTTGTCTTTACATCTAAACATGAAGATGCATGTGGACAATTTCATCCTCTGCGTGCCAGAATCTAGGCCGGTTCCTTGTCAAACAATGTCTTAGGAAGTTAGCTCCAGTTCGCTGGAGACTCCTTCTATCAGGAAAGCCATGTCACAGATTACTGGAGCTATTTGTACTTGTTCAAAAGAGTAAAAAACAATCCCCTCATCAACTCAAAGTGACATTGTGCTCTTGCTTCTCTTCTCACAAATTTTTCACGAAAAGTTTCATCAGAAAATGCGATTTGTGGAGTCCAAAATGCATTGTCTAAGCATCTTCTTCTAAATGAAAGGACATCTCGATGAGCTGCACAGTGCATGCTTGATATGATTAGCTCCTGGACATGTGTCCACGCTCTCCCACTTGTACGGCAGACCTCCAGGGGCTGTGTTTGAGCTGGAATCCAGGGAATCTAGAAGCGGTAGCTCTAAACTGAATGCATCTGCACCACTTCACACCTGAACTAATAACCCAGTGTGCTGTGATGTGAGCTTACCAGCATCTGGGATCCAAGTCCCTTGTAAGGAACCATGCAAGTTTTAGAAATTAAATTTCGATTTAGGGAAAAATCTGTTTATGCTTCAAAAATAAAAATTTCCTTGAATTTTTTTTAAAATATTGGCTAGATTTCTAATTTCTTTAATTCTTCCCTCCCCCAATTGTAATTACACTTTTTATAAGCTTCATAAATTAGTCTGTAAACAGCAAAGCAGTAGACGATCTAGCATCTAAATTAGGCATTTAAGGGATCCTGTGTCTCATTCTTGTAGTACCCTGGGCACATGGATGCAAGTCTTCTATCTGTCTAATATTAGTATTGGCCACATACTGCCAGTGTGAACCCAGACAAAAAGAAGCCTCCCTCTGGCTAAGCCATTCAATGCTGTGCCAAGCGTATCTCAGCTGGAAGTGGCTTTTTCCATATCTTCCCAATCTCATATGAATTGTTTTCTCTTCCAAAGGTTGTGAAATATCTGGGTCAGCAGGTATAATAGAAAAGCAAATGGAAAAAAAATAATCTATTTTTGCAACTCCTGAGCCCCGTTCCCAACAATTTATTGAAATAAGATGTCATGCATGCACATGTATCATTGATTTCAGATGTATGGTAAACTTGCCAAAGATATACTCAGCAGAAATAACTGTAATTTTTTCAGATCTGCTCTTCTCCCATCCACTTGGCCCCCAGAACAAGAATTCAGCAGAGTGAAACGTATTTCGTACTCCTGGGCACCTGGAAGGTTTGATGCAATTGTGATATCTGCCCTGAGTGGACTCGCTTGCTTGATACCTTACTTTTTTGCAATTCTGATTTCTTTTGTAATCATTGTTTTAGCCCTGTTCCCTATCTGATATTGAACTCTCGTGACACTGATGCAGGAGCAGCAAACAACATGCTATAGTGAGAGAAAAGACTGTTTTTCAGTGCTTTTAGCAATGTGACCTTAAGTATTGATTTATAGCCTGCTGCAGTACTCTAGTGCAAAAGGGAACTGTGGTAATTAAGTTAGTATCTGTGCTTTCTAAAATAGTGCTGAGCTGCAACAAAAAGAGACCCTTTATTTTTCCTCTCTGCCTCTCAGTGAATGCAGATGCAGGCACTGCCCTTTGACCCTGCTCAGCTTTCCCCAGCTGCAGATTATTTTTCTCTCTCTGTGCCTTTAGGTGCTGATAGACAGAGTAGGACCCATTAATTCTTGTGTCTGACTTGCTTTTTTTAGTGCAGGCAATGGAGCAAATTTCTACACTTGTACCTGACTTTTAAAATATTGTGTGTCCTTATGTGGGTGAAAAAAGCACAGTGGCCAAGGAAATATAGGTGGCAATAGAAAATTCAGCAGGGTGGGTGGTCGTGAAGTGGCTTAGACTTGAAAGCAAAACCTTTTACATGAAAATTCCCACTTCTCAGCATGACACATTATTCTGAAACTCATGTATAAGGTAACAGGGTAAACACAATGAGAAATCTCTTTTGTATTCCATTACAGTCATTAGAGAAATAGGCCACAAAAGGTAATGGCAATAAAACGGAATACCTTGAAGTAAGCATGTAAATTACATGCTAATGTATGCAAATTAGCACACCATGTTCAATGTCCATAAAACTACAAAATATAGCTAATTAATGGTAGGTAAGTTGCTTCATTTTATATTCACGGAGTTACAGGGGAGGCAGTATATTTTTATAATTGTGGAACATTGGCCTTGGGGAATGCATCAAACATTCAATTTCTCTCCTCTGGCAAATTGGTCCAGTACATTGGAAGCAATTGCCTTTCCACTTCCTCACCCAAGTTCTCTCTTACTCTGAGAGCAGGCTCTGAAATTAGAAGTAAAACAAAACAAAAAGGGTCCCAGTTTTATAATTACTTTCTTGTGGAAGTAGTTCTTATTAATGTTAATATAGTCTCTGTTCAGCAAAGTACCTAAAGGCATTTGGTCCCCTTGGCATATCTAAGGGACCAAATCCCCAAATGGATATAGGCTTTGCAAAGCCCAGCTTTACAGGCAATCTGTTCCCAGCAGAATTCACAGTTCGATCTCCCAATAATAGAGCACCTGAGAACAGGTTCAGCAAAAGCAACAAACTGAGCACGGAGCAAAGTAACTCATCCAGGAAGAAAAGCAGAGGGAGCGTGTGGGTCAAGCCCCGCTTTTGGCAGAGACCGATAGCACAAGCAGACGCAAACTCCTCTGCCCACATTCTTGAATCCTGCAAGGGAAACAGCTCTGCTTTGAAAGCTATATCCATCCTGTGCCTGAAATTAATACTCCCATCTTTTAAACTATCAGCTGACAAAGTGAAGGGGCCCAGGTCAAGATGGAACAACCCCATTTAAAGGCGTGTGTGTGTGTCTGTGTCTGTGTGTGTGTGTGTCTATGTGTGTGTGTTTCTATGTGTGTGTGTCTGTGTGCAACCTGAGAGAAAACCTGCAATGTGAGTTGAATGGAAAAATGAATGGAAAAATTTGAGGGTACACCTACATTTCAGTACGAACTATGAGTAGCAGTGGATGAGAACCCTGTGAAAGGTCTTCTGAGCTCCCTTCTGCTGTAAAGGTGTTGGCCCTGCAATTTGAAGGAGCTCTCTGGGTGGCCACCTGTGTGCCGTGAGGCTGTGGCCATGCCACCTTCCTCTGCAGGTTCCTGGTGAGAAGCTCTGTCGAGCCCATGCAAAGGCAAGTCAGTTTAGTTGCTTTGCAGAGCTTCAGGCATCATCCAAGCCGGTGGACGTCTTCTAGATAAAAGACCTGTGCCCCTGTACCAGAGCAACGCCAGGATGTCCTGCTTGTCCCTGCTGTCCTTTGACTGAAGTGGCTGCTTCTCTCTGCAGGGGCCCGGTGCAGCAGGGGAAGGAACAGTTTGCAAAGAAACCCCCATTGCGTGTCACGGATGAAGAGAGGATGTGTTTGTGCAGGGTCTTATTTGATAGGCACTGAGACGACTGATGGTGATGAATGTAATATGTCTTAGGTTATAATTTGCCAAATACTTTTCATGAGCCAGCGGTTCTCCTTGTGGAAAGCTGTTCAGTTTCAAACCAAAACATTTATCTTATGTGCATGTATATGTGTGTGTGTGTGTGTGTGTGTGTGTGTACCTACACCTGTTTGGCAGAGCAGTTGAACTTTGATCAACTTCAGGTAAATGCTTACCTTGCACTTCATGTCAAAATTAACCCCATTGCTAAACATGTGCTTAAGTGTTTTCTGATTTAAGATGGTTTTCAGGATCAAGGACCTGAAAAGGACAAATGAGTGCAGCTGTTTCAGATGCAAGAAAATGGAGGCTGGCAGAAAAGAAACACTACAAAGGGGAAAAAGCATGTGAAATACCATAAGCATTTTTAAGTAGAAGGAAAAAGATGTATGATAAAAGCAACAGGCTTACAGGGGGAAGCAACATATGAAAATAAATGTCAGAATAATAGAATGAGAAAAAAAATGTAAATAGAAGGTAGAAATAGGGGCTACTGGAATGTTAATTTAAGACTGATCACCTCCTCTTAAGTTTGTTATCTAAATAACAACATACTTGGCTGATACTCACAAATTCAGCTTTTACTCTTATTTGTATGCATACTGCCTCATATTTTGTCATGCTTGGAGCTAGGGAGCTTTGAGAAAATGTGCTTGTAAGTCTCATGTTGCAGGGACTCCCAACTGCAGGAGGGATGCAGAAACATCTCAGAGTGCAGAGCCTCATTTTCTAAGAGAAAAGGGAAAAAAATTGTGGGGGTCTAAGGAATGGGGGATCCAAGGAAAAATTTTGCTCAAGACCAAAAGTTTAACTGTATGTAAGGCATTTTTCAGGCTATGAAGAAACTAAAACTGCGTTTCCACCACTGGGCATCGGTGCCTGTCACAGACAGCACTGTTTGGAGGGCTGCTGATTCAGCATGTGATGTGCAGAGGGCTTGAGCTGATGTAACCCAGTGATAACTATAAAAGGTCTTTAATGATATATGTACTGTAGTTTCATAGAAGAAGGAATAGCGAGAGAGAGGAGTAGAAGGCTCTGACCATAACGTCCTCCAATAAAATATTCTAGTACTACTGCTTTTTAATGTCTTCGAGAGCTTCAGGCTAATCACATACGCTGAGTTATTTGCATCAGTTATTTTCATCAGAGACAATCTGGAACTGAAACGTTTTCTCTTCATCCCTGTCACCTTTTCACCCTGAACTAAAACTGTTAGAAAAGTCAAAGGTCCTTTCCCAGGTTAGGACTGTTAACATGGTCCTTTTCTCCCCTCCTCCAGCTTTCCCCTGCTGCCCCACATTATATATCTTGGATAGACCACAGCAAATCTAAAACTGATGGCCTTGTTTCTTTTGCTTTTTTGGCCCAGCACAAGCTCAATACCTACACAAGAGGGGAGCAGGATCAGCTTGGGAAAGAAAACAAAAAGACCTCTGCCAAAATAATAATCATAATATTAGCACACAGCTGTAAGGAGACATTTTTGGCATCCAGAGCAAATGCTACCCGCTCTCTCCCCTCCCTCTGTGACCCCACTTCTGCTTTTTAGCTCTCCACTGGCTACCAACTTCTCTGCTTCCCTCAGTCACCTCTCTATGCCGCTAACTACCTCCGCAGTCTTGTGTTCCTCCTGGGTGGTGGCAGTGGCAGGAGCATCTAAAGGGACTTGGGCATGTGTGTGTGCATGTGTGTCTTTGTACTCATGTGAGTGCAATACTCCTGAAAACTTGAAAAATGCTTCAAGGACCTGATACAATTTTCTTGATCTTGATCTCATTCATTTGGAGGGAGAAGGAGGGAAAAAGTGAGGGAGAGAGAGGGAATGCTGCTCTTGGCAGAAGATACAGGCAATTGGCTGCTTTATGGCTTTGCCTTGATGTGTGTTTAAAAAACAGCCCAAAATTTGGCACAGAGAGATTTTTCCCACTTGTTTTACTTTTAAATATTCTTCAAAAGCTTCCACAGGATATAGAATATTGCTTTGATCAGACGAATATACTTTGTGCTGAAGTTTCTAGTTAATACTGACTTCAATTCATATTCTGCCAATTTTCTAATTTCAGATTTTATTTCAAATTTTCTCTAGCCTGTAGACAATGGAAAAATATGACAATTTCCCCTGTGGATCATGTTATTTTACTGATGTGGGCTGAAGTTTCAGAAGATAGGGAAAGAAGGAGTGAAGAAAATATCATCAGATTTGCTTCTTCAGCAAAATATAAGCATGACCAAAAGGCTGAATGTACACTGGGAGTGTACTCCAGCCTTAGATGTTTTGGAAAAGATTCACAGTTTGAATTTCTTTTAGACAAAGGCCCCAAATTTGCATTCTTATGTAATCCTTATCTGAACTGTTTGAGTTACTAACATTTGCAAAATTTTCTGGAAATGTCCAGGTATGGGCTGGCACGTGCGAGTCACCATGCTTCCTGTTTCCGCTCAGTCATAAAACATCTGACAGCAGCCTTTGTCACGCTGCTTAGGACATTTATGATCTCATTTGGAGCCTAGAATGTAAACATATTGGTTTTTTCCTTCCATTAATGCTGGGTTTTGAGTATTTCCATGACCCAAAGTCCACTAAAGGTCAATAACAAAAAAAGCCCAACACTTAAACAAACTTTAATTGTGATACAGAGAGTCTGAACCATGAACGCAGAGCTTAGATGTTTGGAACAGTATTTATTGTACGTTTCCTGGCCCTCCAGGCTGTGTTATGTCCTTTTTCTCACTTTAGCTGCGCTGGGAGTCTGTGAGGAAGATTTGCCCTCGCAGAGTGGTTCTGCTAGCTTATTTCATAATACCAGTGTTGCAGTTTGTGGGTCACCTGCTCTTTTCAGTCCATCATGAATTTAACGTAGCAGTCACATACTTTTTGTAGGCTGTTGCAGTCGACAGGATACTGTTCCTTCCTGCTGCTGTCCCAGGGGCTGCTGAAATAGAAAGACAACATTTTTAGTGAAGGATTTTGGATTCTGGACCTCTTGTCACTACACCAGAGTTGATAATCCTCAGGGAAAGAAGGACTTTTATTTATTTATTTTGTCTGAGGCAGTTATATATGGGATGGTTTATTTAGCTGTGACATCGGTCAGTAGTTCTGTAAAGCCATAGTATGGTTGTAACCTGAGAACTGTAGATCTGCTCCAAGTTTCTCCAGTGCTAAAGCTCTAAGAGGGAAGAACGGAGGTAGGAGACTACCAATAATAAAAGTGAACTGGCTCCAGAAAATTTCACACGGTCTTAAGGAAGAAAACCAGAGTTTAAATGTGTGAGCCTGTGTCTTGAAACCAGTGGAAGGTAAATCACTGTCCTCAGCTGAAGAAGGATCAGGCTCAGATAAAAAATCTCTGGCCATATCTGCTAACTCTATTAGGCTAATCCTAAGGAGCTTCCTTGCAGAGCGATGTAGGGTATGTGCCATCAACCCTGGAAGCTTTTTGTGAGTCTCCAAGACACATTAAAAGGGGCTGCTTCAAGCATCTGTGTCTCACAAGCCTTCTGGTATAGTCCTTCTAGACACAAGCCCCAGACCTAATTCATCTCAATCACATACATCCTATAGGCACCCAGCTGCCTCTCATCACTTGCGTCTTACAGTGCCATGCTGATCCCCTTGTCCAGAGTGCGGCTCACAAAGATGGGAGGGCAACAGAGGGGACAGTGGGCTGCCAGGTGCTCTGTCTGGGGGAAAAATGAACCCACTGCCAAGACAGCAAAGGATAAGATGGTTCTTATAGGCTGTATTAATGCAGGGGCTGTGATTCAAGACTAACGCCGTCAGCAAACACCCCATGACAGAAAACAGTTTGACCTTATGGTGTACGTTACAGTGTCCAACTGGGGGAAGCATGCTGTCCTCCAAACATGGAAAAACAGAGATCAAGAAGCTAATTCCAGACATAAAAGGCCACCTCCATGGCCCTTTACAGCAGCTTCTACACAAGGCTGGAGAGGAAAGTGCATCCACTCCTTGGCTGCCACCCTGACCTCCTCTAGACCTGTGCCACAGCAGTTCAGCATTGACAAGTACACCATTCTTTTTCTCCTGGAGGTCTGCAATGTCATGTGCTTGTGATCTGTCCTCAGCTGCTAGACTGAGACAAGTTGAATTGTCCAGGCAGCACTGTGACAGCGGAGAAGCCCAGCTGTGCCAGGGCCATAAGCCCACCAGAAGGGAATTCATGTAATTTACTAATATTTCACCATATCAGGACTTTGCTGGTCAGTTCACGAGCACCACCTTGTGCTTACCAGTATAGATGGGTGGCACACAGATGGGTATGCAGAGCATGCCCCCTAGCTGAGCCCATTCTAATAAAGGAGAGTGATTTCTGTCTGGGAATGTGAGTGGTGAGGGGCATCCCGTGCAGACTGGTGGGATACATGTTGGCAGGTGGGGGATGCTCCAGGCAGCAGTGCCCAACAAGGTGGTTCAGCCAGACGGTGTGTGGGTGACACTTTGGTGGGTGCTGCGAGAGCTGGGTGCTCCTGATGTTTCCCATGTGGTGTTGCAGTCAGGGGAACTTGGGCAAGCTAGGAATATAAATCAGGGATCAAACCCGCACAGATGCTCAGACCCCAAAACTGCTGCCTGAGGTGCTTTAATAGGATGGTGTAGACACAGGCAGCTGTTTGTCCCCAGAGGACATTACATGTTGCTTTTAATGCTACTTGCACTTGGGGTTTCTGCTGTGGGAGCATAATACATATTTCAAAGCCAAAGATATGTCACGGAAAGGTCCTAGTCCCTCCCTGCCCTCCTCCCCCCCCTCCAGTTTTAAGCCACAGTGACCTCAGAGAGCACGAGACTGTGATTTTTATTTTTTTTAAATCTTTGTGAAAGAAGTCTTGTTTGCTTGCTGGCCCTTACACACCAAGGCACTGTTGTGTTACTTAAAATTGTAAATTATGTCTGTTTAAGAAAATGTCAGTGTTTTTTAAAACAGAATAACAGAACTGGAAAAGACTTGGCTGTGCTGTTTGTTATAGAAGTTGCAGGCAGGCAGAATGATGCATTCATCATTATGAGCAGATTCAAGGAGACTAATGACTGCTATACAATATAGCTTCAGTTCTTTCAAGTAACATGATAGTTGTTTCTTTGCTTGCCAGCAAGATTATCTGAGCAATGTTAGTGCTCGTGCACTGACGTATAGAGGAACCATCAATATGGGGCTGTGCCTACCAACAATAACTCCCTGCCCCCACTTGCTAATTAAAATGACCTTTCTATCAAAAAAGAGGATTGTAAGATAAATGCAGCTTTGATGGAGGGATATGATTTCTCTGGCACCTATCATTTTGCATATGGGTATTTCTTGTATATTCCCCAGGAGCTCTGCAAAGCAGTTATTCAGCTTTAGGACAGGAATAAGTTATAATGAGTGTTAGTTGTTGCCAGCCTTTGAGAGCATACTAGGAGGCTCTCTTGTACTAGATAATACTGGTAAATACTTGACAACCATGTTGCTTCCAGCATGGATACTCACTACAAACCCAGATCCTTTGAGAAAGAAAGTGAATTAAGAGAGTCAAAAAAAAAAAAAAAAAAAAAAATTTCTGCCTCACTACTGTCACCTGTCCTCAAAGAAATCCCCCTTCTCCCATCCCAAACGGAGATTTACCATTCCTCAAAATAGCAATAGCAAAACAAAAAGCAGCTGGATCTTTGCTGTCAGTGTCTATTTTATGTGGAACAATATACAAACACTGAGGAGCTTAGAGCAGGAACTGTTGTGCTTCACAGTTTTTCATCATGAAATGCCACAGGAAAATGGCCTAAACATCTGGACTATTTCCCTGTAGTTACATGAGCCTCTGGCTTGGCTTTGATTCACCTTAAATATCCAGAAGAAATGAGAGGAGGTGCACTGACTTTGTAGTGGCTGCTTTGTATATTTTTGTTTGTCCACTTGTTTGGAAATTTTGCTCACTGCTTCTACTCTGTTCCTCAGGGGAGGTGCTGCCTTTCCTGTGTTTTTTCACCAAACATTGAGGTTAGACTCTGCTTTTCAGTGGTGTCATTCTGGAAGCCTGTAAGTGAGGATTCAGCCACTAGAAAATAAAAAAAATTACATTTATATGTATGTTTTCTTACTAAATAAGGAGAAAAACTAACAGAGGACTGCAAACTGGATTTGTCTGTGTGGGCGGACCATGCTCGATGTGAAACATATTTACCAAATTTTTTTCCCATGAGAATCAAAATTTTCCCCATCTGACATCCAGGTTTCTCGTCAGAGGAACTCTGCAAATATGCTATTTCAGCCACCCTTTTGATGACTCAGAGCTCTGGCCCCTCGAAGGTGATGGGTCTGAACTCTGCTCACCCCTTCGCCTTTCATGCTTGGCCACAGAGACTTGCCTGGGGCACCAAGGGCTGAATTTCTGGGCTCTCTTTCGGTAGGTATAGATTTTGAAAACTTAAGGTTTTCAGAAGTCATGTGAGGTCTTGAAGGTCTAATGCAAGGTATGAGAAAGTGGAAAGGGGCCTGATTTTTACTGTGTCGCTAGTACTTATTCTTGAAATTCAGACCACCTCTGAAACCTGAGATTCAGACTAGGTGTCCCTAAATACATGCATTTGTCTTAATCTGTCATTAATGGGGACAATTATATGATACTTATATCCTAAATATTCTTCCAAGCCAGAACATATTAATCTCTGTGACCAAGTTGTCAACTTTTGGTTCGCAGGTGAATGGGAAGATCTATGTTTTTATTGAATGTCTCACAGATTTATAGAAATCACAGTCAACAGTACCAAATCTCCCTGAAAACATGGCTTTCAGATATATTGCAAAACAGGGAAAAAATGTTTTCTTTCTCTGGCTAGCAGCCACCATCTAATTTTAGCTGCAATCTTCTGAGGCTGTGGAGTGGGGATCACCACTTCCCCAAAATGTGAATTTTCCCCAGCCTTGACCCAGACTTGACCAAGTTGCTATTCACTGCTAAATTTGCTTGCGTGCAACTAAAGCCTGATAATCTTAGGTCTCAACTAAGCCAAAGCTCTTTAACTTGTTTTACTCTGCTAGGCCACAATAAAAAAAAAAAAAAAAAAAAAGAAAGAAAACAGAAATCAGCTCATTATACCTTACTATTTAAGCAGAATTGGGTTGGGTTAGTACTTGAGACACAGTAACAATCCAGACACTGAAGAAAAGGCTGTTAATGTTTCAAGAAAAGATGGTGCTTCTGGATCCCTACTGAACCAACATTTAAGCATGGATTTCATACTGAAAAAGAAAAAATAAGGTGCTATTTGTGCTTATTTGCATTTCAAGGTGATTTTCACATTTTGGGGGACCTAGTTTCAGATGCAAACTTTAATTTCACTTTACTGCACTATTTGGATATATGCTAAATGCCTGTGATGTGTAAGATGCTCATATTAGTAACATCACACTGCTTAACAGCTGCTACTTTCCCTCCCAGAGAGGAGTCTATTGACAAGGGGAACAAAGTCCTGATACTGCTCCATTACTGCGCCTGAATATCATCCCTGCCTCCATGCACACATATGTGTATATATATACATATGTATATAGCTTTCAGTAGGATTCCCACAGATTAAAGGTTATGTTTATTTTATAAGCATATTTATACTTCTTACGTGCAAACAAGTTTCCTTAAACTTATGTTTGTAATTCTCCAAATAAAACTGAAGACTATAGCTGAGACTGCAGATTTATTATATATTTAGAATTATTTTTAGACATGACTGCATTTTTTCCCGTCTTACTTACTTTTTCACCTTGTGGCTGCCCTCTTCAAACTGTGCTGAACAAACCAGTCCATAAGAGCTAAAGCTTATTTCTCAAAACAGAATTAGAGCGTCTTCTAAAATGTGCAAAAAAAGAAAAAAGCAAAAAAAATAGAAGAGACTTGTACCCTTCTTTTTTTGCATGGTTTTATTTCCCACCATTTTGGTTCTACTTCCATTCCTCACTGAGATCCAGGAGGACATTCAGGTCTTTCATTTTAAATGTAGGAAGGAAATAGCTCATATTCCAGCAGCTCTCTTTTACCGTCTCATCTCTGCTCTGACCTCACCTTCTTGCCTCTGTAATTGGGCACAATCATTTTGGTTAACAGAGTGAGAAGGTTCCACAGTTAATTATTCTGCTGTTCAATCCCCGTGTTCTTTAAGTCTGTCTTCTAATAACAACCTGGGATCAGACAGCCACGTGAATGCTAACTTCATTCCTCAGCTAAAATACTGTGCTTTATCTGGGATCTGGAGGGTGGGATTTCCAAGGGAGCCTAAGAGGGTTAGGTGGCTGAGTCTTACTGAGATTCAGCAGACAGCTCCTGTAAAAAAAAAATTAAAAAAAAAAATCACATTTTAAACCTCGAATCATGTGGAAATCTTTTGCTCTCGGGAAAAAAAGAGGGTCCCTGGGAGGCTAAGTCTGATTTAAGTTCTTGACTAAAGTCATGGACCACTGGGGGCCCTATTCCAAGTGCTACTTTGAATATAGACAGCCCAAGACTGTGAAAAGCCAATAAAAAGAATAGATAGGACACAAGGGCTGGAGAAAAGGTTCATACTTGTTTTTCTAACCACTGCGTTAAAAGCAATGAAAGTCTGTTTCTTTTCTCTTCCCCTGCAGTAATGACTCTCCTTCACATAGCTGGTGGAGGTTTTTAGAAAGGTTCCACAGGACTTGCTTGGAAAAAGGGAAGCTACACGGTAATCATTGGAGCAGGAGCAGGTTCCCCCCTCCCTCCCTCTGTCTGTCTGTCTGTCTGTCTGGTAGGCATCCTCATAAAGAGATCACAGGGATAACTTGTGGCAGTCAACACTTTTGAAAAAGAGGGTTCAGATAAATAAATATCCATTGATTGAAGTCAGGTGATCAGACGGTCGTAGTGTGCACATGTGTTTGTGGTTTGCTTTTATTTTTTAAGATGCATTGGCCTCAGCTCTAAGGGTGGAAAGTGCATAAGGAATTTTAATTGCCACTCCTTCTCAAAATCACATTCTTGAGCAAACCTGGCTTACTGGAGAGATTAATTTAATGTATAGACATAAAAACAAAACATGATTTTCCAAAGTTCGTCTTTGGAATATGCTTGGCAAGCATATTCCACCGTTTTCATTCTTTCCAGGTCAGCATCCCACTGCTACCCCAGCAATCCCACCACAGCTGAGAAAAACTAAAGTTTAAAAAACAGGCGTAAGGCCAAAGAGTGATATTGAGCCACTAGCCTGAATAGGAGTCAATGCAAAGTCACCCTGTCCGGTGGGAGTCTTGGAGAGGGCTTACAGTTTAGGCAGGACATGTGCCCTTCTTCAGTGACACGGGGGGAACCACTGGGGGTGAGGGGTGGAGGAGCCAGTTCCTACCCGCTTTCCCTGGCTCAGGTCTGGCTCCCAGGGGAGTGGGGGGACGGGGACTGAGGTGGCTTCTGGAGGTGGTGAGGCAGCTGCACACGGGGCTGGAAAGGGAGGGACTGTGCTTGTGCTCCTGGCACTCGGGAAGACAACTTGTTGGACTCGAGCATTTAAAGCGGCTTTCTCCTGCTGCTTATTCTGATATCCATACTTCCTCCAATCAGGGGAAGTCTCACCTATGTGCCTGTATGGTCTATTTTCACAATGGTCTGAACTTACAATGTTTTTATATCATGAGCCTGTTCTAAAAAGGAAACAAACAGGCACTGGTGTAGCTCCTAATACTGTACACTGTAAGATTAATGCCAGCCAACAGCAGCAGGGGAAGCCTTTGGACCTTGTGAAGGCGGAAAGAAATCCTGCTCAGAAAGAAATTGCCTTGGTTTTGCTTGATAGAAATCTCTCAAAATGCTGAGTTGGTAAAAGATGAGTTTTACCAACCCCAGCAGCCAAGAGAGCAGCCACAGCAGCAGCAGCAGCAGCAGCAGCAAACTTCTGCCTGTCGGTTTCTGAAGCAGTGACAATATGTGCTCCATGACCATTGTGTGGGGTTAAGAGGTTGGAGGGAGGGAGGGAGAAAAGTGCAAGCAGGGGCAGAGAAAGGGCATCCAGCGACGGGAGGAGGAAAGTCTCACAGAGTACCGTGTTTCTCCAGTGAGCTGATCTGTCCATCCAGCTTTACCTGGAGTCAAACACCTGGCATGCACCATGGAGGACTCAGTGCCCCTGTACATAATGGCAAGGCTGTGCAACACACAGGTGTTTTGGTTTAAAGCTTCTCCCAGTTCGCAGTCGGAATTTTTTTTGAAGGGATTATGAACAGTTGTTTCACAGAAAGAGAGAAAACACTGTGCAGAGTCACAGAGACTGCTCTTGATGTTCTCATTACCTTGCTGGCCCACCACATCCTCTGATGTAAATCACTGAGGCAGATGTGCGCAACACTGACCCCTTTGTCCTGGCACCGGCACCTGACAGAGCTGCTGGAGCACTCCACATCTCTAGGCATTGATGCTGGTGACCGGACTGCCCACACATTGAGACATGTCTAGAGATCTGTAGTTTGGTGGAGGACACAACTTCCTTCCTCATGAATACTCTCCCGGTCCTCTAGCCTTCTCACCACGTGGACAGGTCTGTCTTTTCTTTGCACCCTCCACCAGCTGGCAAACCCAAGTCTTATCGTTTCTTCAGGGTTGGAAATGACTCCTAGGCCCCTCATAACCTCTTCTCCAGCCTGCATTTCCCCATCTTGCCTCGTTTCCTGATGGCTGTGTGTCACCCCCGCTCCACCCGTCTATGTGCAGAGCTGAGACACAGCTGCAGAGGTGGGAACGCTGCATCCAGATGATGCTGACAGAGAAGAAAGGGAGAGATGCTGAGCATCTCCCAAGACAGAAGTAGCACGGAGAAGCTTTATCATGATGCCACAGTGAGAACTATGTGAAAAAATGTCATTTGAACCCTTTAGAAACAAACTGGGTTACAATGGGTGTGGGAGGTTTTTCAAACTCTGCTCTCTATAATTTCTTCTTTCATCTGGAATTATCTTTCTATTCATGCCCATGCAACTGCATTTTTTGGCAAATTTGCAATTTCTGAAGAACTTGCTGGTCTTTACCCACAATATAGATGTTGGCCCCAGCTCCTGTTCCCTGGGACAAGAGCCTGGAAAGCATCAGGCCATCTTTCCAGACCCAGAGTTCGTGTCAGCTCTGTGGTGATGATATTATCCCATAGGTCTGCCTGACTACCCATTTAACTAGGCAATACGAGCAAATACATCTTGTGCGCATTGCGTCAGCTTGCACAATGGCCTTAGGAGGGCATGCGGCATTTATTGCAATTGGGAAAGCAAGCACAGAGTTTGTCATCTTTTCTTTTAGCATGTAGTTAAGGTGGGATTTTTAAGTTCCAGGTAGACTGGTGAGTCAGATGAACGCCAGCACTGAACTGCTTTAGGCCACGGGGGTAGGAGCTAGCAAACTTAGGTTTTACACCCAGCTCTGGGCCTATAAAACCAACCCTATTTTTCCACTTCTTGAGAGTGCAATGTCTTCAAACTGAAGACTTTTTTTTTTTAATAGGAAATATGGTAATATTACCAGTGATCTCAGCTGAGACACTCTGGGAATTAAATCAATAGAAATCAATCTTAATGTGAGGACCCAGAGATAAGATGAGGAAGAGATGGCCCTGATTGTTTTTTGGATGAATTCTTAGTGTATCTATTAATTTTGGAAAAATTATAGCTAACTGTGGTCTTCATTCATCTATAGCTGCTGCTGCTGTTGTTTCCATAGTCCATTTTATTTCCTGAGGGTTCAAGGACTGTTGGTATCAAACAGTATTTGCAACAATGATGTCAGGCAGTGAGATAACAAAGTTGGAGGCATATATGGGAGGGATTTTTTTTCCCTCCCTCTTTTTTATTTCCAGATACTTTATGCTTATAAACTGAAGGACAGAAAAAAGATTTAAGGAGGAATAAACTTCATCTGTACTAAGAATTTTGCTTATGAAATTTTTCTTCTTCCAGTGAGCTAGGTGTCGATATAATAAATTAATCATGCTTTAGAATCAGAAAAATCAGATTAGAAAATATTTCTGTACAGTTCTCATTCTGGAGGTTAATCCAAAAGAGACAGGAGTCTGTAAGATTGCTTAAAATACCTGTTCTCATATTTATACAACTGATTTCTTAGCATGTAGATCCTGTAATGGCAGTGATTTTGGATTTCGACTCTTTCTTCTTTACCGTATGGTGTATAAAATGAACTCCTATGTTCTAGAGTCTTTGGTAAGTGTACACACACATACATACATATATACACGTATATTCATAAATAAGCATGTATACCTACGTGTATATATACAAGCATAGACACACATATATATTTCCTGCATTTGAATAGGGTACTATCATAAACCATTGTGTTATATTTATTTGGTCATGGATTCTATAATTCCTAGGACAAAACATTTCAGTTGAGCTTTATTCCATCCTGGTAAACTCCTGGCAGCAGTTTGTGGAGAAGCACAGCTATAGGCATGGCTGGACATTGAGCTGGCAGGCTCAGCACTGCAGAAGAAGGCTGTGTGACTGCCACAGGTGACCCATTGGTTTTGCTCCTTGGTCTTCCAGCATGCCATGCACTTCTTCTCTACAGCTGCAGAAATTTTACAAAGAGCTATGAGATTCAGCAGATCTCATTTGTCTGGCTGGATATACATGCAATAATTTTTAAAAAAATGAAGCTAAACCACTTGTGATTCAGAGTTAAATTCCTATTCAGTAGAGAGAGATTTATTGTTGTTGCTATTGTTATTTGCATTTTAGGTGACACTACCCAATAGCTCCATTTATCTGGATAGACATTTACAAATACCTTGTGGGAGATATTGTACAAATACATAAAAGATAGCTCCTGCTCCAAACAGCTTACATAAATTTCACAGACTTAACTCATTCAACAAACTTTCTGAAATCTTTCTGAAGAAAAATGCTGGTGCTGGTGTAGGATCAATAATTTTCTAGCAGTTGATGCTCAACATGGAAGATGTGTATTTTTAAAAGGCAGGGAAGATAATGCACATTCTCTCCTTCCTAGTTTTTTCTTATTTTTCCATTGTTTTCTGAAAATTCTTTCTGATGGTCTGTTTCCATTAAACCAATGTCCTCTTCTCCATAACCACCCATTCCTTCAACCTGGAACTACATTTTCTATTATACTCTGAGCGAAGACAGAGTATTTATGATAGGTGTAAAATGAAATGGAAACTGACAACATGTGAAGCGCTTCACTCTGAGCAGTGAAAAGTAAATCTTATCCCCATCTGAGATGATGCTCCCATCCTCTCTTGCTCAAAAGCTGCAATGGGTCCTAGGAAGTAGGATTCATAGCTCTGTCTTCTCAGTTTTGTCAAGTGGTTTTGGAAAGGAGCCAGTCTGTATCAATCAGCCAATGGACCTGGAGGCGGGCAACAAGAAACATGGCCTCGCTTCCAGCACTTTCTTCTTGCTTCACTGCAATGCTTGCTTTGGCTCCTAAATTGGTGTGTACCAGCTCTACAGGATTTCCTGCATCTGTCTGTTGCTTCTACAGGGAAGTCAGAGGAGGACGATACGTGAGAGGCAATCTGTATGAGTCCCTTCAGTTAGTAGCCCCCAGGAAATGGCTATCTAGACCTAAAATAAAAATTTGGCCCTGAAAAAAAAAAAAAAAAAAAAAAAGCCAGACTGAGTAATACAACATTTATATAACCTCTGTTCAAGAAAGGACTACTAGAATCCTATCTGAGGAAAGAACACCTGTTCTCTGTTCAGAAACTCTGTTCAGACTAGATCAAACAGAAGAAAATATTTCACAGAAGAACAACATTTTAAGTATGCAAGATTTTTTGCCAATGCATGAGGAAAGAGGCACTGTAGTTATTAAAGCTAACTACTTCTGTGGGGGAGCAGAGCCCTCCTTTCACATTTAGATCCTCTTCCACTGTCCTTCCATCCAAAACCACAACACTCAGTAAGATCACTTGGGACAAAAGCACTTCTTAAAAGTTCCTACATTTTTATACTATTTGATATTATTATGCAGTGATAATACTGCTTTGTATTATTATTATGGTGTGTGTCCTCATGCATAATTACGTTACTACTTACATAAATTACATAAATATCATATAGAAAATTTATACAGATTACATGAATATTTGGTACCCAGGTTCAAAACCTGCAGATGACTTTGAAGATAACATGAATAAGGCTATGTCACTGTAAAGCTTCTTACTTTATATATACCCAAAAGAAAAGCAAAGGAAAAAGAAAGAGGAGACATGCAAAACAACCTCAAAATTAGAATGAAGTAAAAATGAAACAGTTTTTAAAGGATGCCAGGAAAGTAGACAAGAAACATTCAATGGAAGTGTTTTTTCTCCTGGACAGTTCTGCGAAATACCCCTTTACACCCCAACCACCCTTTCAAAATTACATCTCTAAATTAATCACTTAGCTCATCCCATGGCCCAAGGCAAAATAGGTTAAGATTAACACTTCAATATTTAGGATTTTACACAAAAAAATGATGAATCTTGCACACATTTGCCTACTGGCAGTCAGTTCAGCTCCTGGACCACTGGGTGAGTCTGCTCAGGATTCAGGTAGGGAGGGAGTTTTCTAGAGTAAGGTTGTTCGTACAAGGCACTGTCAAGATATACCTGATGAAAATTACTGATGGATTTCAAAACATGAGTAAGGACAGCAAGTTGGGAAACTCAAAAGAAGACAGGTTTAAATCAAGATTTACATCCTTAAATTGAAATGGCTTTGCTTCCAGCAATGTGGGTGATCTACAACGCCTGTAGAGTGATTTCTTTCTTCCCTCCCTTCCCCCACATTGGCTTCATCTTCCTCAGTCTTACCAATTTTTATAGCTTAAAGGTGAATATACATCTACATCTAATCTACCCACTTATGGTTGTCAGCATTAAGAAGCTTGAGGTGTTTTTTCTCGAGTGCCAGCTGACACTTTAGGAACCTATAGTAAATGCTGACTTTGTAATACCAGCCCATATATGTATCCATCACAATATAAAAGACCTGACCTTCTGAATAACTCAGTAAGCATAGGCCAGACCCATCTAAATGACATAAAAATCATAAATAATAACAATGTATGATTTTTTGTTATTCTGAACAGAATTGCTAACCACTACATGTTGATGTTATCAATTGACTTAGATTTACCTTGAACCTGAAACAAAGAAAATGGCAAATACAGAAGTGGGCCAACATTAGTTTTATTGTTGCAAATACAATGCTAGGTGATGTCCCCAAAAGCAAAAACCAGTTGAAACTAATTGTACTCAAAGTATATAGGAAATTTGTGAACAATTGCTGCTTTATGAAAGAGAATGTCTAGTGATTTCTGACCCCTAGTGCTCAGCCTTTTTCACTTGAAGAGCCCTGCTGAAGCAGGGAAAATTGCACATTGTTTTTAAGTGCACAAGCAGGGAATTACAATACATTAGTATATCAGGGCTTTATGTACCGGTAAGCTTAGAAATATGTTCAGCCCATCCCAAATGAAGTGCTTGTTGGCTTTTCTTCTGTTTTGAGACTTGACTGTTTCACAAGAGAATTTTATTTAATTGTTCATTTCTCTTTGCAAGCTTTGATAAAGTCTATCATGTCTCATCTCTTCTTTTTTCCCCCTTGCATAATAGTGTATATGCACAATATATGCTTCTTAGGCAGTCCTGGAGTAAGAAATATTCAAACAGAAACTAATGTGACATATATGATTATTAGTCCATGAGATTTTTCCAGGAAAAAAAAAAAAAAAAAAAAAAAAAAAAGGCAAATTCTTTAACAGCCTTCAGACAGCTCATATTCATAGTTGTAAACTTCAGATCTCAACAGTGCAGACTTAAACCTCTGGTTTTTATTTGCATTAGAGGCATTGAACAGGAAAGAGGGTAGGGTAAAAGAAAAAAAAAAGAAAGAAATGAAAAGTGTCTGTCTCAGAATGATGAGATCAAATGCAAGAACACTTCTGTTGTTTAATATTACCTTTATAGAGGAAGTATTTCTCTTGCTTCTTTTGTCATGCTACCAAGAAGAATGCATTCTTCATCAGAAGCCTTTTGCAAATTGAATTGTTTGCTATTGAATATGTGGCTTTAATGTCACTGGACTAGCACTTTCAGTTTAAGATCAGGACCACCGAGGAATCCAGAAGATGATACATATAGGTATCTCAATGACATCCAACTTGATTTTTTTTTTGGCTGTAGTTATTTCTAATCCAGCCATTTCAAATCAGAAAATGGTAAGATAAAGCCTGCTTCATCTTCTTTTTTTTTTCTTACCACCAATTTTTCTTTCTCTGCCCTGAATCAAAAGTGCTATTCAGCCTGCAGCCATATGTGAGCAATCACAGCTTGACACGGGGTACTAATAACACCTACTCCAGCCATCTACTTTTAAATTGGAGCGTTGCCATTGATGTGTGCTAGCGATTGCTCTGGCTTATGTAAGTTGCACGTGAGCAGCAGCGGGCACCATGGGAGAATTAGCGGCAAGCCCCCGCGCTGCGAGGCCAGCGGCAGCACCAGGCTTCCAGCAAATGAAGCAGGGCCATCTGAAAGCAGAGCGAGGTCAGAGATCACCGCTCAGTCTGATTTCGTAAGTGGCCCTAATGTGCTCCATAAGTATAGATCAGCAAAGAGAGTCTGAGTCAGACCCCAGATTAACATTTGTTTTCATTTTTCAGTGGCTTCAGAACACACAGGGGTCATTGAACTGTTCGTGTTGACGCTATTTAGCATTCATGGTCTGGAGGAAAATAAAGTCCTAACCTCTGACCTTTCATTAGAGTAGAGCACACAGGGGGTTAGAGGTGAGAGGGAAGAAAAAGGGGGGGGAAAAAAAGTGTTATTCTCCCTCAGAAAATAAGTGGATCCTGTTCATGGTGCAGGTCCGGCTTGTCATTAGCGCAGGACTGTATTTGCTAATAAGGAAAGTTAGAACATGCTGTGGTATGGTGAAGTACCACAGAGGATTATTTTTCCTTGAGCATAGGTGCAGTAGCCCCTTCCTCCGAGCCTGTCAGGATGAGGGTCTGTGCTGAGGAGGTCCTCAAGTCCAAGACATCTAAGCTGTTAGTTTTGCTGACAACTCCAATGTCCCTTAACTTCTCATTCTTACATGGTTTTCACTTTATTTACATTGACCCTTTCCTAAGATTTTTTTCTTTAGTTTTTCCCAAGAAAAATTGTTTTTATTTTTCACTCAGCTGCATGTGCTCCCTCTGAGAAAACATGGATTGGTTTCACCCAGCATTATTAAAATAAATACCACCCATAAATCTCAGTCAATCTATGTGAAGTTCACTGCTGAGTAACGGGATGAGGGAGTGGGCTTGCGCGTCCTTCTGCAAGCCAGCAGACGGAAGCAGTTTCAAAACACTTCATGTGCATTACCCATACCACCTAACTATTTCAACAAAAGGCCTGATTTTCCACTGCTTTCCCCAGTCCAGTAATTGCAACCGATGTAAATTGTCAGTAAACTACAGCTTCTGGCTGAAGCCAAATGATATACTTGCTCTTTCCATGGTTTAAATGGCTGCACACAGTGCAAGGGAGCGCGAGGGACAGGAACAGATTGGCAGGCCAACAAAACAGCTGTGCATCTTATACCTCTCCTATGAACGAACAGAAAAATTAAACTCACATCCCAAAAATATTTCAGTGCCTGAGGCTGGCAGGGCTAGCCCTGGAAAGAACTGTGCTTCTGAAACTTCCCCTGGGGTTTGCTGGATCCTTGCTGCTCCCCTTCTCTGCACGAGCCTTCTGGGCCAGAGAAAGCAAATTCGGTCTTCTCTGTACCTGGATGTAGTTAGATATTTAGGCACAACTCCAAGAAGACCAGGGCAGATATCCAGGGGAATTTAAACCTGCAGCCTGCTGCTAGAAATCTTTTGCCAAAATGAACCTTGCCTAAAACCCATTAGGATGCCATTCCCGATGGCTCCTGTAATATTTCAGAACTGTTTCGCATAGAGCAAGAGTGTGTTTGTGGGGTTGGTTTAGTTTAGTGGGAGCTCAAAAAGCCTATGGATTAGGTAGAAATACATAAGTTGTGTTTGACAAAAGGATATTTGGATGGAGCCGGAGCTGTAGCTTGCTGCCAAGCTCTTTAGAGATAGAGGGATCTGTGCATGTTTCCCCAGCCTCACTTGTATATCCCTCCTTCTACTGATGCAGTTACACTGAATAATCAATAATTCTTGCCTATGGCACGTATTTTAAAACATCCAGTTAGAATACTTTAAAGAAATAGCGTATTTGTTGTATAACTTGTCAATTGTTACATTTAGGATATTGCAATTTTAATGGTTTAATTTTTCAGCTAAATATGTGCGCTGTGTTTGTTAATTATATAGTATTGTTTCCTTCCCTCTTATGGTGGCCAAAGTAATAAGCCAACAGTGAAGAAATTTTGAAATCCGTATCTGGGTGTAACATGAAAATTTCACTCTGGTATGGTCACACTGTTATATTGTGCAATCAGGAACAAAAGCAAAACAGTGTGATTTATGTAACTATTCCCACTGAGAACTGTGAGTTATAAATGCAGAAATTAAATTCTCTGTTTGAATTGTTGATGTCTGCAGTCGGGTTACAGCTCAGCTGAAATTTGCTGAGGGTGAATGAGGTAGGAAGAATTTTATTCTGTGGATTTTCACGCCAGGAAACGAGTTTGGAAGGATTCATATGAAATAATCATGAAAGGTTTGTAGAAACCTTCACTGAGAAATTAACTTTGTATTAGTACAAATATTTGAAACGAATTTTCCTTTCCCAGCTATTTCCTGAGCTGTAACAGAGAGCAGAGGAGCCCTGGTGAAGTCTGAGATGTGTTTGCATGGGTGTTATGAGCAGATAACCCACAGCATGGTTGCGGTACCTGCACAAATAACGGCAAAATTTGTGAGTACTCTAAGCCGGGTGTGTACCAAGGAGTTATTCTTAGCCTTGACCCTGAGTTACTTCAGGGTGTAACTGAGATACTGCTCAGCTTGATGTCAAGGTGTGGCTCCCCAGAGGGAATTTCTGAGGATGCATGCATGCTAACAGAGTTTAACTTACTGCTGTCAAATCTTTCTACTATGGGGCCACGGACCTGTAGGTATGAGAAGGTACAAGAAGTCAATATTCATGAAAGATGCATGGTGCAAAGTGAAGAGAGACTTGTGCAGCACTGTAAGGAGGGATGCTTCACAACCTTGTCTCTGGAGGAAGAAAGGTGAGAGAAACTACAGATAAATGCTTCTGCAGTGAGCACTGCTACTGATTAATTCCTACCCTCCATACATTTACTGTGTGTCAACCTTTCCTGCCTGCTTTCAACTGTGGTTATCATCCATACAAACCTAACAAGCAACACCATTGTTACACTATATAAATAATTTAGAGATGGTGTAAAAATGCATGAATTTAGATACATTTTTTCTCAAGGTCTGGCCTCACTATTAAAACAGGTGAGACATGCTTTTAATTGAGTTTCCAAAAAAACTTTCTTGAAGTCAGCTGGGTCCTTAGAGGGAGTTACATTATGAAAGGCTTTTCTGAATCACACCCGGTTGTGAACTGTAATTAACCTTCTCATTATTTAGGAAGGAAAAGTAAGCCCCTAACAGATTCGGCTCCATGGCTGAAAGAAACTGGATGTGGGCTCTTATACTGGGCTAAAGTACCTTTCTCTGGTGCTTTGAGAATATGGTGAGTGCAAGTTACCTTATATTTACTGTGAGCACAGAGACAGCTATCACAGGTCAATTTGAGCTATGCAAATGTGACTGTGAGAAAAGGCAGAACATCTACAGGACTTTTTGAGGAAAAGAGAAATATCAGAGAACACTTTTTTCTTAGAGGAAAGAAAAACCTAGAAATTTGGGGGAAATTTAAAATATTTGTCTTTATTATGTATTTATGAAAATGACACTTCATTTCTTTAAGAACAAAAAAGTCTGCTGATTTAGCTAGCTAAATATACTTAGTAATTCAGAAAATATTAGTATATAAAATAAATGTGTAAAGGTACTTTACTCTTGAATAATAATGGTTGTACTAAATGCTGAAGATGGCACTTCCCTACACATCAGTGTTCCTGAATGTTTGTTACCTGTTGACATAACCCTAAGATAAGAAGTAAAAATGAAACTTTGAAAACAGAAGGCAGGAGTGGTGCTGACATTTTTACAAAACAAGAACTCAGGTGTATGCAGTTTTCAAAGAGAAATCCACTGAGTGAAGTTGTATCTCTGTAATACAGATAAGAAAACTCATTTCCAGAAACAAAGATGAGGATGAACATGGACATCCTTTCCCTAGACAGGATAGCTGTCTGCCTGAGTCCAGGTACTGCCTCTGCTGGTCCTCAGCTGGACCCAGCCAACCTTCTGACATGCCCTGGCTTAATTTTAAAACTGTAACTTATTTTATCCCTTCACCCTGAATGGTAGGAACCATTAGACCTGACCTGGCTGTTACCGAAAGATGCTTGTGAGCTTCAGGATTAAACCAAGTCAGGTCATCCTTGCAAACGATGTCAGCTTCATGGTGGGTTTCCAGGAATGAACACTGTTCCTCAAACCTGGTCAGGGTCCCATGTCTGTACCAGCCAGAAACCTAGCCTCAAGTTTCTGTTTTATAATCCTTATTTTACAACGTGTCTGCCTTATTTTATCCTACATTACTGGCCCAGATCTTTGCCCCAGTCCTATCCCCAGCCCCAACCTTGCTACAGATGTAAAAATTTTGGAAATGTTGCAAGTTTGGAAAGCAAATATTTTCCTTGGAAAGTATGGAGGGGGAGGGGATGGAAGGAGATGTTCAGAAAAACCATCCATTTAGGGAAAAATTCCAATATCATTGTAAACATTACTTTAAACATTCCTTCACTGTTCATTCTGAGACAGACTATTTCACATGAAAGCCCGCCCCCCCTGTTTTCTCTACTAGACCCAAGGAAAAAAAAATTCCAGCACTAACTTGTTCTGTGTGTTTCCAGGACTTTTTTTTTTTTCCCAGGCCCTGAAGTTTCTAAACATGTTTTAGGCCCTGAACTTGCAAATGTGTAGGTTGTATGACATGTTAAAATCTGAGTCACCTGAGGGAGTGGTTGTACCCATGATGCGCTAAGCCTGCGGGAAGCAAACCCTTCCTTCCTGTGTGAACGTGGGATGAGCTCTCCCAGACTGTTTAAGACCTGGAAAAAGACTGGTGTGGCCAAAAGCCTTCCTGGATTTCCCCACCCAATTCTGTCACTTGTTCTGTCGGTAGATGTTGTTCCATCCTACCTACTTTCCTGCACTTATCCTTAGACCATCTCAGCTACGAGATCTGAGCAAGGCTTTGCAGCAGATGTGATGGAGAGTTGTTTAGCAAGGGGTGTTTGGCTTGCCCTTCTATAACAAGCCCTTGCAGTATGGGGCTGGTTTGTACTATCTTGTGTTGGTGTTCAACTCCCTACTTATAATTTGAAAAGGAAAAAAAAAAAATACCACAAACAAAACCAACAAGAAACCCCCCCAACCAACCACCAAACCTCTAGAGATCTGGTAGGTATTTGGGGAAGGTAGGGGTGCATATTGATAGTTATCTATGAATGTCTTCATAACTGTATCCAGCTGAATGTAGCCACGGAGCACTGCTCACACACACAACAGAAAATGCTGTTAGGTTTTTCTTTACCTGGTATTTAAGGCTCCTCTGTATTTCCCTCAATGTGTCTCAAAGTTGCCAGTATAATCCTTTACCTGATGACTGATAGCCCTGATTCCTGCAGCTGAGATGTGGACTCATGCAGCTCGTCCTGCTGTTCTGAACGTTTTCGCCATGCTGTCAGGGTCCATGATAATGAAGAGCTACAGGACGGGAACCTGTCAACCTGCAGGCACGAGCTGTGCTGCAAGCCATAATGCATATGGCACGCTGGAAACTTCCATGTGAGCAGAGTGAATGCTGCTCTCCCCCAGTCTGACATGCCTACGCGCAGACATTTAGATGAAGTGGTAGTTAGCCCTATAGATAGGGGAGAAGAGATATTGATAAGAATAAACATTCTGCATGTATGTCCTGGTTCTGGCAAGGATAGAGTTAATTTTCACAAAGGATGGGGATGGGGGCTATTCCATACCATGTGACATCATGCTCACCATAAAAAGGGGCTAGTCGGGCAGTGGGGGGGCGGCACCGGTTTCGAGGGTTTCGGGAGGGGCTGAGTGGTCGGTCCTGGATCGGTAAATTGTTCTCTGTTATCACCTATTGTGAATATCTGTTATCAGCACTGTTGTTGTTGTTTCCCTCTCCCTTGCTGTCCCAGTAACCTGCCCTTATCCCAACCCTCGAGGCTTTGCCGTTGTTTTTCCGTTCTCCTCCCCATCCCTCCGGGGGAGGGGTGAGCAAGCGGCGTGTGGCGCTCAGCTGCCGGCTAGGCCTGAACCATGTCAGATGTAGTAGAATGCAGCTTGAACCGCCATGTACTTAAATGCTTCAGGCTTTCTAATAACATCTAATAACATCTGGTGGCTTACCAGTACCTGAAGGGGCCTACAGGAAAGATGGTGAGGGACTGTTTATGAGGGACTGTAGTGACAGGACAAGGGGTAATGGGTTTAAGCTGAAGGAGGGTCGATTTAGATTAGATGTTAGAAAGAAATTCTTTCCTGTGAGAGTGGTGAGGCACTGGAACAGGTTGCCCAGAGAAGTTGTGGCTGCCCCCTCCCTGGAAGTGTTCAAGGCCAGGTTGGATGAGGCTTTGGGCAACGTTGTCTAGTGGAGGGTGTCCCTGCCCATGGCAGGGGGGTTGGAACTAGATGATCTTTGAGGTCCCTTCCAACCCAAACCATTCTATGATCTCCTGCAAGAAAGCAAAGTGTAGAACCTGAAAATGGTTTCTACATGTAACATTATTTTATGTATTATCCTGCACTTTTGCTAAGTCAACTTTTCTCTTCTTCCAAAGAAAAACTGATTTATGGATTCAAGTTTTTTGAAAGCCTGATACTTCAGCTGCGTTGGGGGGGGGGGGCGGGCAGGGAATCAACGAACCCTTCAAAACATTATATGATGTTTTGAATGAATACAGATCTAGCTTTTCTGCCTGCATTCTTTTTTCTACACGGTTTATATGTTTCTCTGAGAGACACAATGGGCCAATAAGAACAATCAAGCCTTTGACGTGGAGCCCGGCTAGCCGGCCGGTGAAATGGACCCACAGCCAGGCAGCAGCACCATGTTCAGAGAGGTGATGGGTCAGCTCAGAGCTTCGGGCTGGCTGTCGGGGCCTCGCAAGTGCCTGGTAGCCAGAGGATGGTATAATTGGCTACAGGATTTCGTTAGGGTGCAAATCAAATCATTTCACCAGCAGCAAAGCTCTTTGTTGCCCTCTGCAGGGACAAGAATAAGGAACCTTATTTGTCCTATACTGAAAAGAAAAAGGAAAATGGGAAAAAGAAAAAAAAAGTGGTTGGAGGAGTCTTGAAAGAGTATACATCCATGGCAGTAAATCTTGATGTATTTCTGGTTCTTTAAGAGCCCTTCCATTGTTCAGTGATTTATACTGCAGGCTGTATTTTAAAGAACTGATGTGCTTGATGCTTTAGAAAGGTAGGGGATTTCTGCTCAAGAAAAAAGGGTGTCTGTCCCTGCTTTCATGAGTTTTTCTGTTTTTCTGGAGGAGATAGTGTGGTGTTTGCTGGAAAGATGTTACTTTAGTTATGTATGTGTCTAAAATGTATGTTGTTCATCATGAAGTTATTCACAATTGCTTAATTTCTGCTGCACTGCACAAATAAAGATACTTGACTTTGAAACCAGAGCGGGGGGGGATCACTTTTTTAAAAAGGCAATACTGTCTAGAGGGAGACCATGAAAAAGATTCTTATCCAGTTTTCTTAAAGGATCTCTAGAAACACAAAGTGTTTTATTCTGCTGCGTTATAGTTATTTTTAAATTGCAAAGTAGCTCAAATAACTAAAAGGCAGAAGGAAAATCATTAGGTAGAAAGCAAAAATAGAACCAGAGCTCCATTAGCAAAGTACCTTTCTCTGCTGTCTCAGCTTTTCAAGGCTGATGGGATGACAGCTTCTTGTTTAAGTTTTCACAGATTTCTTTACAGGCGCATAACCCATGAACTTATTACTGAGAGAGATACATTATACATGCATTCATAAATGAACATTGATCAGTCTTTGGAATACTTGATGATGAACTCGTGCTTCTTATGTTCCTTGAATATTAACACCATCTTACAAAATCAAATATATTCAGATGTACCTTATGTTTTACGGTGTATTTCTGGCTTTTGCCATTCAAAGACCTCAGAATCATATAAACTATGCCGAATAAGGAGATCAGGCAGCTACCTCCAGGAGCCGGAGTAGAGATTTTATTTAGATTAATCCACCACGTTATGTATTTGCCATGTAATTCTGCACTGGAACCTAAGGAGGAAAAAAATATGATAAATAGGGTGGAAAACCACCGTACCACCAGGCTTGCATTTTTTGGCTGATCCTATGCCCCAGCAGCTAACAGCAGAGCTCCCATTGCCTTCACTGGATGTATACTAGGAAATTAGAAAAGAGATGCAGAAGACTTTAGGTCTATATTTTTATTTATGACATGTTTCAATGGACAGGCAATGCTAAAAACGCTCCAGTGTTTACCACAGCTAAGCCTAGGCTGTAGGTGCATGTGTCCTCTGTGCCACAGGCAGGACACATCACCCTTTCTCACAGGATAACTGCTCAGTATACTGTTCTGGCCACACGTTTCCCCACACATGATAAATGCTCCTCCTGGCCCTCCCTTGAGATGCTCCCTGCTTCCCTTGGGGAGCTGGGGATGGGACGGGAGCCTGCCAGCCTGAGGGCTGCTGCTGTGAGGGAGTGGGGGGCTGTGTCTCTCTGGCAGAAGCTGCACCCCCAGCAGCCATCATTCATCTCTGCTGGGTTACGAGTGAGTGTGGCTGAGCCATCTGGGTGTCATTTGCTTCTTCAACAGCTATTCCTGGACTCCTCTGGGAAAAGAGAGCAGGCCAGGCAGGAGTGCTTTTTTGGCCAAATATGGCACATTGGCTGCCAGTCAATATAGAAGTGTAAGAATGGCTTTCTTGCTCAGACCAAAGGGCCCCGTGAGCAGCAGTATCCCGTCTCTGGCGGTAGCCGAGGACAGAGGTGTCAGGAAGGCTACAAGAACAGGCAGGAGCACAGCGATGCTTCCCCCGCTGCCTGTGGCTCAGGGATGTCCTGCAACAACCATGATGCCTTTGTGTTCAGTAGCCTTTGTTTAACTTTTCTCACCTTATCTTGTCTAATCACTTCTTGGAGCTGTGCAAGCTTTTGGCATCCACAACATCCTGTGGTAATGAATTTCCATAGTGTAATGGGTTAAAAGAAGGTACTTCCTTTTGTTTGTTTTAAACCTGCCACCTGTTTATTTCATTTGAGGTCCCCTAGCTCTCGTATTGTGACAGGCAGTGAATGCTCAGTCCCTGTGTACCTTCTCTGCGGTGTTGATTACACAGACCTCTGTGTAGGTCCCTTCTGATTTTTAACTCCTTTTAGGAAAGAGGTCCCTTACCAGGTAGTATGGGCCTTGCAAATGGTCCTCACTGATGCAGAAAATGATGGATGATTTAAAAATCCAACATGTGTTGCAACATGTCTCCTAAATACTGTCTTTTCTCTTTCTTTAGCAATTTAATCTCTTCATATTCCAGGTAGCATAAGTTGCAATTCTTCTCCTGTTCTGAACTTACTACTGGTTGATTACAAATACATAACAATAACATGGCATATTTTACAGAGATGAAAAAATATGAAGATACACCTGATCTATCACTACTGTAGCCAATTTCTCTTACAATCAGGTCACCCTCTGTCACAATAATTCAATTAGCATGAAAAAATAATCTTGTTTCATGTTTTTAATATGTGGAATGCCTTCAAAGATGAACAAGAAGAAAGTTGCAATTGCATACAGTACCTGCTGCAAGGGAACACTCTTAAGTTTAATGTGTCTTCCATATTTTAAATCAATACAATATCCAGGCCTGCGAGCGACAGGGAGAGGCAAACCTGATAAATTACTGGTTATACAAGGTGAAGAAAAATACCAGGACCTACAAAATTATTGTGGAGATTTGCTGGGAGGGGGAAGGGAGGTGAGCATTTGGCTGGCTCCTTTTCTTCTGCTGAAAACTGCTGCTCAGTCCCTAAAGTTGCCAGCTTGTCTGTTTTGATGGCTTGGCAGGCTTCTGTCGGGAAATGTGCAAATTACAGCTTGTGGGAACAGGGGAAAAATACAGAAAATAGACTAATGTGGAAGGAGAGCATCTAACCTCACAAAATCAGTTTTTAACCTGGAACTGCCAGGCCTGGTTAAGGAGAAGGATTGGTTTCTTGTAACTTTAATCACATTTGAAGCAGTTAGCCTATTAAGCCTCGTTTATTCCATGATTCTATTAGCAGCTTTGATCCATGTCTGCAGCTCTTCCCCACATTAGGGTATGTGTAACATGTGTGGCTGCACAACAAGAAGTGGGAGGAAACCCTTTGTGCAGTGCTGCAATAAAATAGCCGCCTTGCGTATGGTTCAGGGAGGTTGACGAAGCATTGCCCTACTCCGAGCATGCGTGCCCTTGGGAAAATGACAGCGATCTCTGGGAAGGAGGATCAACAGAGGAAGTAAACACTGCTTGGCTGGGTCTGACAGTCACACCTCTTAAATAACCATCCTGGAAGAACAGACTTCAATCAGCCAGTGGTCAGGGGAAGAAGTATCCTGGTTTTGGTTGGGCCAGAAATATTGCAGGAACAGGAATATATGAGATATTTTGATACTTCTGCTGTCCTTTTCAGTCAAAGCTTGGCAGGGCAGAGGTATGGGGAATCCGCAAAAGAAACCAGACTGAACTTTTGATCTAAAAAAAAAAAAAAAAAAATTATGTCACTTTTTTAATCCAAACCCACAGGCTTCAATTTTATAAAGACACTTGTGTTTTTTCTTTTTTTCTGTGGTTAGACTGCCATGGTAGAATTGAAGGGTTCTACTTACACTATACAAGCTCAAATTAATAACAATTAAATATTCTGTAGATGGTTGAAAAAGTGCTCTGGATTCAAGTTGTCTTGTTTCATGGTGAATATCTTTATTTTCATTCTTCATTCAATCACTCAACAGTCTTAAGCCTGTTGCAGCTATGCAAATAACTCTTCTGCTGTTCCCCTCAGAGTTTTGCAGGAGCCAGGCAATTTAACTGCTAACCATTCCACCTGTGTAATGCAAATACAGATTTATAAGCACAGGTCTGTAGCAGATACAGTTAATTTACTAGATTCTAGTCTAATTTTCAAATCAGACTTTGTCCTGCCAACCTGACCGCATCCGGACACTAGAGCTCAAGAATCAGGTTTTGTGGGGCATGAGCTGTGGCAGAACCAGGATCCTCTTTCATGTGGCCTTCTGACTAAAAGCTGATGTACAACTTCATAGTTAATGAAGAAACATTTTTCTACTGGGCTTCAAAGTGAGTAGGAGCTGGTCCTGATACCCAAGAGCCTACACTTCTGTTTCTCAGTTACCTCATCTGTAATGTGGGTGAATCATACTTATCACCAACAGGCTCAAAATCTTTGATAATAAAAGCATTTCTCAGCCCAAGGCTGTTACTCTTCCTCTTGGGTTCTGTTCCATCCACAGCTCTTCTGTGAAGCTGCGAGTCTGCTGGCAACAAGAACAAAGTCTTGTGACTTGGGAAGCATTTATGATGCTCCACAGTGCTGTCTAACACTTTTCTCAGCAAATTCAAGAATGCCTTACCCCTCTCTTGGCATTTATCTCTCTGTTGTCCTTCATGTCTTTGACCTCTTTACTCATTTCTCCTTTTTGTCCTTGCACCACCCTCATGATTTTTCTGTTCTTTATCTCCAGCAGTCATATTTTGGGTTTTTTTTAATCACTCCTTAATTGTAGATTCAAATATGACATTAAAAGCTTGGGAGCTAACCCTTCAAGGTGACAATGAAAAGCTGGATCCATGAGACCAGGGTGGACATCAGAAAACAGAACATGGAAAGAAATCAAACTTCATCTTGCCTTGAAGCAGAAGTATCCCAAGGCAAGCCCTCACCTCCAATAGATGTAAACCTGTTCTAAGAAGACTCTACTGAGCCTACTCTACTCTGAGTCCCCATGTGGTCCACCCCTCACTGCCCTCATAACTGAATTTTTTTTGCTAGTATCTTTCATGAAAAGAAAACAAATGCCTCCTTTTAGTGGACTTGAACAGCTGATAACCATCTGCTTTACAACATTTCTTTTTTACATGTATGAAGATTTTCCATCTGCTGTACACCTACCTAGTTCATGCCTGTTTTCAAAAGATATTGTAGAGAATATTGATGTATTCTTCCTTGTAAAAGGAGCATTAAAAAGAATCTGTAACGTGTGTGTGTGTGAAAGGTGGTGGTGTCCAAGCAAGTGTCAAATATTTGGAGAGTTTCTGGGTACTTATTTATCTCTGAGGACTTACATAGAAAATAATTATTTGAATTAGAATTTTATGTACTGCTGGTTGGATTGGTCTATTTTTGGCAAATGTTTAATCTCTTGAAGGATTGTGTCTCTATGTTCTGTCAGAATTGGTCAATTTTGCTATGGCTGTATTACTTTACATGTAACACTCTACTTTCAGAATGTAAGTCTACTGTCATAAAGCTGATAATATGCTCATACTAAATCTGATTGTAAAAGATCCCATCATACTAGTTTTGGGAATTTACCTGCTGGTATATTTGCCTTCCTCAGCAGGACTGAAGATGATGGAGTGAGGCTCTTAACAGTAGTGTGTGGTGGGAATGCAGTGGGCATAAGTTAAAACCAGAGAGGTTCAGGCTATATATAAGGAGAAACTGATTTGCCATGAAGACAGCCAAGCAGTGGAGCAGAAGCCCAGGAAGACTGTGCAGTCTCCATCCTTGAAAGTTTTCAGGACCCACCTGGATAAAGCCCTGAATAACCTGCTCTGATCCTGCAGCTGACTCTGCTTTAGGCAGAAAGTTGGGTTAGAGACGCCTGAGATCCCTTCCAGCCTGAACAGGTCTATGATACTCTGACTCTTGGACATGAAACCCAGACTTAGACAAATAAGATAGAAAAGCAAACAAAGGTTTCTGATAAGTTTAGTAAACACCTCCTGAGTGATAAATCTTCATTCCTAGCACTCATTTTCTTCTGGGGAATTAATGAGAAAAAGCAATCCACTACAGTTGTTTCCTGAAACACAAAAAATTAATGATACTCATGATATTTTTTTTTAAAAAACAAACATTTAATTTGGCTCCAGTCCCTAGAATAAGTCCCTGTGTCTACTTGGGTGTTCTTGGTCTCTGGTGGTCTTGGGCTTCTTCAGAAGCAGAACAGATCATCTGTCTTCCTGCCTAAACTTCTGGTACCTTCAGAATTTTCATTTCCTGCTGCTGTTTTGGTGAAGAGGTATAGGAAGTAAAGTGCAACCATTAGATAGACCCTAACAGAAACAACTCTGTGTTTATTGACACAGAGATGGGGGTATGGAAGAGTGCTGAGGACCCTTCACTGTGTTCAGTCTCTCATCGTTATAATTTACTGTATATGCAATCCCTTTCGGGGGAGCATCAGGTAGCAAATGAATGGTAAAAGCTTCTGGACTGTCTTCTGCTCAAGTTTGTTCTGCTTCAAAGAGCTGAATGATATGTGTGTGTTCTTAGAAGCATATAAAGCTTATTCTGTAACCACTCTGTGCTGGATGCAAACATTTGTAGTTCTGTTTTGTGTACACGTGGGCCAGTTGGCAAAGTTTGTCATAGCAATTTAACATTTAAAAGTGGCAATGCCTAAACATTGTTCTGTTTTCAAAAGTATGTTTAAAATTAATGTGCCTTGCAGGGCCAGGTGCTGAGACCCCTAAGGAGTACTCAAGTAATACTTCCCTCCTCTTGCAAATCTGTTTCAGTCAATGATAGAGTTGCTTAAGGAGTAAGAGTTGACGCATTGTGACTAAAGGCATCAGTATCTGGCCTCAAGTTAGCAATAAATAGAGGTAGAAGATAATGTATCAGCTAGTATGTTCCTCACATATATATGGTAGGTTTTAGAGGTTTTTTTGTAAGAAGAAAATTGTGCGTTCTAGTTACAGCTTTTATTTTAATTGTTAGCTTTTCTTTTTCCCCAGCAATAAAAATAAGCTTTGACTACAGTACACAGGCAAAATGGCTCAGTTTTATTAGATTTGAAATTTGAAAGATTGGTTTTCATTTTTGTGGTAGAAAACTGGCTTCTGCAACACAGAATTTGAGGCTTGAGGTTGGATTTTTCCCGAAAGCCTAACCAAAATCTCCCGCTGCAACTTAGGTTCATTACTTCTGCAACTGCATCCTTTCCTCCTCAGTGATTCCTTCCTCTCCAGGGTGCAAGCCATGAGTTGTTGTGGGTGATGACAAAGTGGAATATAGAGGTAGGTTTGCCAAATATTAAGCTGTATGTTTCCCCTCAACTCATAGACTAAGTGTTACGGAGAGCAGGAGAACCCTGAAGCCCCACAGCCCACTCTGTGACTTAGGAAGTTGTACCTAGTATGTACTTGAGATTCTGATGGTAGCTTTCTGTCTTGTTAGTAATGCTTAGTGAAACTTACTGTCTTATTCTTCCATAGTCTGAAATGTAGTCTTTAAATGTATGAAGCCTTTTTTTTCCTTCTCTCTTGCTTTACAAGTGCAGCTTTCCTTATAAATCCCATCCACCGTTACAGTTAAGTGGTCTCTGTCTACAGCATATATGCAAGACAAAAGATTATTTTTTTAATGGAGCATGGAAAATCTTCAGAGAAAGCATCTCTCTTGTTTACAAAAGAGTGTAATGTGCAGGACCAAACCTGTCAGCTCTCACTTATTTCAGCTGAGACTTGTTCATTTTCAAACAGCTTTTTACAGCACACTATCTCACTCCAGCAAGGAGAAAATTTCGCAGTGTGATTCAGTGAGACTTCTCACTCATTTAACTGTCATCACATGAGAATCCCTGTCTCGTGAACAGAGGTAACGGGAAGGTGCTGTTTGTGAGGCTTCTCAGCTTTGTGAGCTGTTCTACATCCTGTGAGGTATCAGGGAAAGTTCTGCTCCAAGAGAAAGAGTCTCTGCTCCAAGCCAGCAGGAGTTTCTCCATTTCCAGCAGTAGGGAGAAATGCCATATTCCAGCTGTAAAAAAAGTACATTTGTAAGAAAACATCCCCACAGTAGTGAAGGTCTGTATCAGGCTGAGGTCAGAGAAAAGATGAATGATTTTGCCTTTGTTAGTCTTGCATATTCTCTGCTCTTAATGAATTATGTCTTTTGAGCAAAATGTGTTCAACTCTAACCCTGCTGATAAGTATTTAACAGGAAAGGAAACGTTTCTCTATACGGTCCCTATTCTATCTGGAAGAATTGGAGTAGGGTCCAAATCACCACCCAAAAAACCAAGTAATGAAATACCTGCATTTAGTCTAGGATAATAGCATACATGCCATGATATAAAATATTACAAATGTCTGTTCATTATGAAAAAAACAAAACCAACCAAACAAAAAAAAAACCCCAAAAAAGAAAGCATAAGAAAGAAGGCAAAAGCAAGCTAATTTTACAGAGCAATGCATTCAGAGGCAATACATTTATAGCTCCTGGTATCTCTGGCAAACAACCTTAACCTTGGTGGCATCTCAGAAACGTGGCCCATGTTACCCAAATGACAATATATTCCACTGCAGCTGTGACCTGTGGCAGCCAGTTTCACAACAGAGCTCTTGCCCAACAAAGTCAAGCTCAGGAGTGTGTGCAGACACCAACTTTGTCAGTAACCATCTCAGGACTGCAGGCAATCTAAGCTGTGGAAGTGGGTGCACAGGTCCAAGCAGTTTGGGAAAGTGTATGTCCTGATTTGTGGGATTATGGCAATGACTGTCTCTGTGTAGAGTGGAGATCTTTCCCTTGTCTACTCTGTCTGAACCTGACAAAGATCACCATGTGCTGAAACTGAATTGACAGCAGTTTGGGAAAAGTATGTGAGCGCATTTTGCTTCATAAATGACCAACATTACTCACTTGCTGTCCACTGCTTAAAGGTTGGACCTCCCTTCAGCATAGATGACAAGTGGAATTTGCAATAGCTCTTAGTTCTGCTCTTACTTTCTTTTCTCCCCCTTCTTCTGTATGCAAAGAAATGCAAGTGTGTCCCTGAACTCTACGCTCATCTGACAAAGAGACAAGTGTATATGCTTTCTTCTCTCATCCTGCTTCTTCCATGCTGGACTGGTCAGAATTTAACCTTTAGCAAGACCTGCCAAGCAGTGGCTAGATCCAACTGTCTTCTTCCTTTCACCAGTTAACTGATGGTCTGTGCTTGCCATTTCGGTGGGAACTGTGATTATGTTGGTTGTCTTTAGCTGATAACTGGAAGCTTTCTTTAGGAGAATATAGTCTGAAAGCATTTTGAGAGAAGAGGAAGAACTGTGTGTATGGTCACAACTATGACAGACACACCCATAAGCATGTCACATGGGAGGTGTGCTGTCTTCTCCCCAGTGAGAAGGACCCTCACACCCTGATGTGGCAATTGAGAATTTATTCCATCATATTGAGAAATTCCCCTCACCAAAACTTCAACTATCTGTGCTACCAGAAACAAAATCAATCCTAGCCAGTAAATCATAGCACCCCAGTGTTTTGGGCAACACAAACTCTTCAGTATGTTAAAACACTATCGAATATTGACAGCGGGATAGGATTTGTGAGGACTCTCATGATCAATCTCCTTGTATTTAAATAGCTGATAAATCACAGTCTGAGGAGTTATGATATGCCTGTTGGTTAAGAGCAGTTATGTTTTTAACAGATTCCTACAATTTTTGCAGTCGGAGCTTTGAAATCTGAGCTATAACCCACACAGGAGCAGGCATATAAGATGCTCTTTCACAGACCAGATACAATGGATACCTGTATTCCTACTGTATATTTGCTTTCCTTTATTTCTGATCATATTGCAGACCACCAGTTTGGGTGGTTTTTCTGAGTTACAACTAGGTACTCTTTTCCACAGCAGATTGTTCTCATTTTTATCTGATTTTTAGTTTTTCACTTGTCAAATGAGAACTTCTTAGATAAATAAACATGGTTTTTTTTTCTAGCTTGCCTGCTATTCTCTGTGAGGTAACAGTAACAAGTGATGGTTACAAAAACCAGACACTGATAGCCATATAGTGTCTCAGACCAGAAAGCATGCATTCTTCTGACTGGCTGCAAAACACAAGTAAAAAGGCCTGTCCTTTCAATTGTTCTAACTTCTAATACCCAGCTGAAGGGAAATGCATAGCTCAGCCTGTCCCAGAGCCGCTTATTCTAGCATCAGCTTTCCGTGGTGCTGCAAAGGCAAGACATCCAATCTTCCTCCATGCAAGACTGCCAGACATCAAAGAGCATATCCCTTAAATCCCTCAGCTGTGTATTGTCACCTGCAAATATAGCATCTTGACACTATTGGCTGCTGGGACAAGTTAAAGTAATGCTCACTCTACTGTGCTTTAGAGGAAAATACTCAAGGAACCTTTCAAGAAAACCATTTCAGGAAAGGTGGTGTAGAATTTCCATTGGAAGAATTGAATTGTGGTCCTCTATGCAGAAGTGTGCACATGAACCCATGCTTGGCTTATCAGTGATAATCTACTAGTTTGACTTTTGGTGTACAAAAGGCAGTATCATTGCAGGGCCATCTTGTGTTGGAAAAGGCTTGGATGGGTTACACACCTGGCAATGAAAGGTTTGGGATGTGTGCGTGCCAAGCTGGCACACAGCACTCTTCATAAGCTCAGTGGCTGGTCAGCAGCTTTTGTTGGGTGTGTTGATGAACTTAATCCAGCCTATTGTGTCAAGTGTACATTGCATTGTAACAGTCTCTTTCAACAGGCAAATGACAGAAAAGGCAGCAAATTAAACTGTCCTTCACAGAATCATAGAATGGTTTGGATTAGAAGGGACCTTAAAGATCATCTAGTTCCAACCCCCCTGCCATGGGCAGGGACACTTTGCACTAGACCAGGGTGCCCAAAGCCCCACCCAACCTGGCCTTGAACACTTTCAGGGATGGAGCATCCACAACCTCTCTGGGCAACCTCTTCCAGTGCCTCACCACCCTCACAGGAAATAATTTTTTCCTTATATCTAATCTAAATGTTCACATCCTTCAGCTTAAACCCATTACCCCTTGCCCTGTCATTACACTCCCTGATAAACAGTCCCTCACCATCTTTCCTGTAGGCCCCTTCAGGTACTGGAAAGCTGCAATTAGATCTCCCTGGAGCATCCTCTTCTCCAGGCTGAACAACCCTAACTCTCTCAGCCTGCCCTCATAGGAGGGGTGCTTATCTTGGTGGCCCTCCTCTGGACTCGCTCCAACAGCTCCATGACCTTCTTATGTTGGGGCCCCCAGAGCTGGATGCAGTACTCCAGGTGGGGTCTCACGAGAGCAGAGCAGAGGGGCAGAATCACCTCCCTCAACCTGCTGGTCACGCCTCTTTTGATGCAGCCCAGGATACGGTTGGCTTTCTGGGCTGCAAGGGCACACTGCCACCTGTATGTAGGGTTTCCTGCTGTGCAGTTACTGAAGTATGTGCTGACAAACATGTCTTAGCCAATATGTAGGATTTGCCCCTGGAGTGGAATTTTAAATTCCTTCTTCAGCACAGTCCAGAATTGTCTCCCACAGGTGAACCAGGCTGACAAAAAGGTTTGAAAACTTGATTAAACACATCTCTGAATGAGGGAGAGAAGAGCAAGAGCAAAGCTATACCCTGGGGACTGGGGAGTTGAGGAAATCGAATTGTAGAAGGCTGTTCAGGAGGATGGTTAAATTCCAGGCAGGAAAGACAAACATGTCGAAGTTTTGGTGTCTCTTCACTTTGGTATCGTGGCTTAAATTTATACTGAAATAGTAGTATACTGTAAGAAGTCTTCCTGGCTTTATGATGATCCTTGACAATCACAAACTGCTTGAAGCAGCTTTGGGCACAAAGTCAGGGATGTGTGGGGTCACTCAGCTCAGTCCTCTGCTATTGGAGGAAGCCATGCTCTATGGCTTCCTTCAGAAACATGTCCGTTCTGTCTCAAAGACATTGAAAAACATACTGTTTATTCCACGTGCTGGGATCTGCATCTCCAGACACTGGTGGTTAGAAACCTTCTCCTGCTTCCCAGCATGGCTGTATCCATGGCTCCCTTCTACCCGTTTGTTCTGCTGCCAGGATTGTCTGATAACTTCAGTAGTTCTCCAGCTTTGCATTTATCTTCAGCAATCATATTTCCTTAAAGCTTTCATTTACCTAGGCTAGACAGGCCTACATCTTTTAATCTTTCTTGTGTGATAGTACTTCTATTCTTATGATCAGTTACATGGGTCTCCTTCATTCCCAATTTTATTGCTTGTAAGTGTGGATTGTCAGAACGCAGTGTGTAGCATCCATGTTGGCATGCTATCAACATCTTCTTATAAGGACATGAATTCTTTCTTTCCTCTGCCAGAGATAGTTGCTGTGTATCTCCAAGGGCCATACATATCTTTTTCATAACCATGTTATAGTGCTAGCTCCAGCTATCATGTACGTGACTAATCTAGACACATGTCAATCCTCTCTGATTTTTCAGCTGATTCTATTTCATAACATATATTATTAGTTCTTAAAATGCATAATTTTATACTTGTATTTCTACCTCTTCAATCTGAAAGGACAACAAGCTTTTCCTTCCTTCCATCTTCCATATTGACAGTGTTTTCTGTCCTTGCTAATAGCTAGTTATCACTGACACTTGTACTTTTGTATTGGTAAATAATAAAAATATGATCAGTCCCAGACTTTTTCCCTGAGAAACTCCCCTTGATGAACTAGTTGTCCTGAAGGGAAGTTGTGGGTATATCCCAGCTGTACTACCCAAAGTAACAAACCCAATTTGCAAGACAGCTGGGGAAGAGTAGGAGCCAGGGCAAGAACAATGTGAGTTTGCCCAGGGAGGGTTGCAAGCGAGGTGGTTTAGGTGGGGGGAACTTGTCGAGAGCTGCGCTCAGAGCAGCCAGAGAAGGGCTCAGAGGAAGAACCAGCGTCTCCATAGTGAGCTCCTCCTGTCAGGTAAAAGCACTTTTGGCATGTTTGAAACCACTCAATCGTGGGGGCACTGACCACCTCGCAGGGGGGACTGTATTCCTTGCGCTGGGGACTGCAGGAACATCAGGAGCACTGCTGGAGGACATACACCTCACAGTGAAGGAATGTCTGGTAGTTTTAAAAGTTTCCACGGAGGCAGGTTTTCAGAACAGACATTGCTTTCTGCTGTTCGAGACCCAAACATTGCTGCATTGTGCTCTCATACGAGAACCAGAAGGTGACAGGGGGCAGGAGTATGTTTGTTTCCCTTATTCTCTTTTTCTGAGAACAGAATTGTGCCAAAATAAGCAAATGGCAAGCAGCTAGCAAGATTTAAAAATATTTCTTAATAACATATATTTTAAAGTGTCTGTGATAAAAGTTTCATGTGCATATAGGCACACACTCCCTTTCTATTTTGCTCTTTTATGTTTTTATAACAGTTTTCCTTGAAGGAACCATTACCATTAAAAGTGTATGAATAGTTTTTTACTCTGCTCGAAGAATTTTAATTTGTGTTAAAAAACAGAAGAAGATAAACATATCCTATATCAAAATGCAGGCTTTCTGATTCTTATATTATTTAATCCCACATTTACTCCCTCAGACCTGGTAGAGTTACTGTTAAGCAAAGTTGTCCCATTTACACTCCAGGACAAATTTGATTGAAATACAATCCTGAACTTCATCCCAGACTGCAGGAAAACATCCATCCACATCTGAAGAGGATTAAATGCAAGCTCTCCAAAGCCCGTCTATCTATCAGCAACCCTAAAAAGCCTATCACTATAGTGTCTAGACACTGAGATAACCCTCCTGATGGAAGCAGATGGTAAAGACCTCTCCACATCATGGATTTCCATGAAAGATATAATGACACAAGGTTAGATTAACAGTCTCTTGGCAAAGCTTTTCATAGGAAAAAGACACTACCATATTTAGATACACACAACAGGAGGAAGTTAATAGCGTTTGGGTTTTTTAAAATTCACCCAGGCTGAAAATTGATAAACCTGAGCCTGGACTGTAGCAATAAATGAAGACTAGAAAAAGAAAAAAAGAAAGAAAGAAAAAAATCTATGGCAGAAACTTCAGAGCAGATTTACATCTCAGGAAATGAAATCAAGGAAACTAAAGAACCAAAAATGGATGCATTTCCTTGAAATAAACACATATGGGCACGTTTTTATTCCAGTGAAAGAACTCTTCCTGAACATCGGATGCAAGATGAGTCAGAGTCTCATTTAAGACTTAGTAAGAATAAAATTTAAGATCTTCATGAGCCAAGATGTGTACAGAGTGGAATGATTAAATAGGCCTAGATCATAAATACTCTGAAACTCCCTATTTACTCAAGCAAGGTCCCCTTGACCCAAACAGTTTGACTGAGTGCAGCACTTGGGACTTTGCCCTCCAAGTTCCCAGATCAGCACAGTCCTCGAATCAGAATTCTCTCTATATAAAGGAAAAGGACCATGAAAAAATCTTTCTTTTACTTTTTCATGTTCTCAAACCTCCACTCACCCAACTGATCCTGCGTAAGAGGCTGGCTTCATCCTCAGTATTTTGGATGCACCATCACTCACTGGGACATGCTGTGCCATTGACTGCAGTCCTTCCTCTTTTCCTTAGAGTGGAAGACAGGTAGGCAGGTTTCTGGGGCTCTATAGCACATTCAAACAGCAGCGGAATGATCTGGGAATCACGAGAATATAAAATAATTGTACCACGTTTACAGCTGCTTCTAAGTTTATAGTGAGTAAATGTGGCTAGAAAGCAGTGGTTCCCACCTGGTAAAATGGGAAAGTCTGGAAAACAATAATAACTTCTAGATTTGATTCTTGTAAAAAATGTAATAATAATGTATACATGTTTGTTAGGAAATGAAGACTGGAACTGGGAAAAAAAAGAAACTTCATTATGGAATAATCATAAATGAACTTTTAAGCTAGGTGAAATGACAGGTAGCTAATTACCCAAAGCAGCTTCCTATATGAAGAATATCTGCGCTGTTGTACTATGAGCAGGGCAGACTATTGTACCATGAGGAAAACCATATCCAATGCTTTGCAGCCTCTCCTAAGATTTCATTTTAAGCAGGAGTGATCCAGGTTGGAATGGATGTGGAGAAGTACTTCTAGAGAATGGGCTGCACTAATGGTGATAAAACATGAATGAAAAAGCATGATTTTTTTAGTCTGGCAAAATAAAGGCAGAGGGGGTGGTGTGACTGCTCACTTAAATATACGAGGAGGAGAAACAGCTACGGTCAAGATCAATTTTTAAAGTTAGGGACAATATTGACATGATAACATAATTGTGGATGCATATAGCCTCAAAAAGGCTACCATATCAGAAAAATGCTACTAGCTGTCAGAGGGTGTGTCTGTTGGAGTAGACTTCTACAAGGAGTGAAACAACCTAAAAGACCCAGATTGGCTTTATTTACTGATGAGGGATTTGCTGCTGTTGTGCCAACATTGATATAGCTGGCATGTCACCCTGAAATATTTATTGTAATTTATTTTAAATTCATCTAAAAGTTGATCATGGGATGTAATATATAAATTAAATAAAATAAATTTCCCTGGAGAACTTCCCTTCCAATAGCAAGGTATATAAAAACTGAGTAGCAGGCATTATTAATTTGATGTAATATATTTTCAGAATACTTCATTACATAACTGAAAAGAAATGGTTTTGCTGCAGGTGGCACCTTTAAGGGCGAAAGAGTCTCCTTTTCTAGTAGGAGAACATCAGCCCATCGGCAGAGTAACTTCAGAGGCACAGACCTACGAAGCAATTGTTCTCACCCATTTTTCCTGTCTAGACTGACCTTCCCTACCCTTCCTCCCAGCCAGCACAATACAGCTACATTTTGATTTTTTCTTACCAACACAAACATATGGTTGGGTCCTCCAAGATTAAAGACAGGGCAAGTCTCACACCTTTTATCAGACAGTCAGGACAAAACCTGATGGCTTGAATTCTTCCTTTGGGTGCTATTTACTTAGAAGTTTTTTAGAGGCTTTATCTGAACTCAGAGCCACAGTGTACTAAGCACTGTGGAACACACACAGCTTCAGAGAGTGAATAAGCTAAAAAAAAAAAACCCAGATGGAAAAAATGGGTGCAATAAAACAAAAGGAAGAAATTATTTACTCAAGCCATGCCCTGGATTAATAAAAAAAAAAATCCAGGAAAGGAACCAAGGAAAAGAATTCCCACATCTCAGCCTTGCACTTTATGAAATTAATAATATTGCTTTGAATGTGCAAGGGCCTCTGGACTGTGATTAAGCAGAATCTATAGCTACATTCATAGATTCTTTATCAGCCTTTATATACAGAGATTGCAATAGTTTATATCCCCTTCTATCTAAACAAATACCAATAATTTACAAATTTATTCTAATTTTCACTTTTGACCAGTAGAATGCTCAAGAAGTTCAACAAATTAAGTAAGCCCATCAATATAAAAGAGTAGCTTAAAATCCTCTCTTAAATGATGTGGTCCCAGCATTCTTTTAGTTTGCAACTGATATCACCAGGACCTCTATAAAAAAAGACAAATACGTAACAAAAACTTCTTTTTCCTTTATAATATAGAGTGTAAAAGGAGAAAAGACAATCAGTGTTTAGGGAGCTTTAAGGTGAAATTAAGAAATAAAGCAAAGATACCAGATGCTCCATAAAAGAAAATGCATTGGTACAAGTGCCTCTGTCTCTTAGTTTCTGAAATAACTAAGGTGTCTATTACTGGCACAAAACTAGTATGTAAGTAGAGCGTGCTTAGGCAAAGTGAGATAGCATAAGAAATACAAAATTCACATTAAAACTCGTGCCACATTCAGAAAAGACCAAACCAAAATAACACCAAAAAAAAAAAAAAAAAAGAAAAAAGAAAAAAGTCGCCATGGGATAATAGGGGAATAACTGAAAGGGTTTGCTGGACTTCCATGTGCCTTGCGGTTCTGAGGTCAGTCTATCAGTTGTGGCTGTGTAAAACAAGAGTTGCTCTGTGGTGGGAATCTGGGTGGTTGCATTTTCTGCAAACTTACTGTCACATAGATTTACCCCTTTGGGTGCAACATAAATATCAAATTTTTGCCTTTGTATGATCCTTGAAGAAGATATTTCCTGATCTTGCATCAAGAAATAAGGTGGGTAGAGAGAAAACCAACAGTATGAGGAATGCAAGCCTGTGTGCACTAACATGTAACAGTTCCCTGAAAATGAAGACAACAGCACAGTACATTTTTTTCTCTTGGGGGTAAAAAAGACAGTTACAGAGCTCTGGGGACAGGAGAAGAAAGGGCAAGATAATCAAGGGAACATCCCTTCAAAGCATGCCAATAGAAATGTGCTATTTCAAAAGAGACATGTGGAAGGGAGGAGAGGAAGCAGCCGCGAGATAGGTAACAAATCAACAAAGGACAGACTTCTGAAATTTACTGCTTTCCCTAGTGGCAGACACTCGCCAGCCGTGGATTGGAAATGGCAGTAACTCACATTAGGAAACCATCTCTCCATCTGCACAGTTAACACCAGCGTGTATGGATGCAGGTACGTGGCTGGAGCTTAATGGGTGGGAGCATCATCAGCTGGGGCTTGGAACAAATACATTAGCGTCTCTGGGGGTACTGAGACCACATTTCTGCAATTGTTGCAGAAATAGTCAAGTTCCGCGTGTTCCTCACAGATGACTGTGCCAGACACCCAGGGAGAAAGGATGTGCAAACACATGGTTGTGTGTTAGGACAGGGCTGAGACACCAATGGTGAGGAATACCATATGCGAGAGGATACGCTGTGGTGATACTCATCATTTCCCTTTTCAAGGAGACTGAAGACACCCTCCAAAAATTGGGCTACAGCTTTTCTTAATTTCTTCCCCTCTGGTTAACCTCCGTTCCTTTTCAGTACTATGTACATGTGATGCTTTCTTTAAGCAAACTGGCCCTGGTAGATGCAGAAGAGCTTGCTTGCTCACTCTTTCCTTCACAGGATGTGGCCTTGAATATTCCATACTGGCATTTGGCTTTGGGACAGGTACTGAAAGCTCAACATTAGAGACAATGTTGGGTGAAAATGGTGGGAAGGAGAGAAAGGTAACCACACTGCCTTGCAGCGGTAGTTCACCAGTGGCTTGATAAGAAGGGGAAAAAAAAAAAAAAAAAGGTGTCTCTATTCCCAGCACACCAAATTTTACTTTGAGTGGGAAGCAGGAGGAGGGGAGACCTTGACAGAGCTGTGCTGACTGCCTTACCACATGGTGTTAGCTCTGCTATCATCTTTAGAAGTGTTTTCCATGGAAGATATAATGAGATTCACATCACTACTTCACTGCTTGTGGTGTACTAAGGAGATGGCAGTATCAGAGAGGGATGAGAGAGAACTGTGTTTTCCTAACATATTGTTGGAAAGAAGGGTGGATATGAAGGGTGGTGGGTGGGTGGTGGAGCAATGGGAGATAAATCTTGTAAATGCTCTGTCACAACTGTAAAAATTGTATGTAATTTGATCCTTTCTGAAGATTTTTCTAATATCTAAAAAGGGGGATAATCTCCAGCTCAGCGTAAAATGTTTGAGGGGATTAGTTACCCTTCTTGGTCAGATGGCTAGCGATAATTAACACTTCACAAGTCTCCCAGTAGCTAGGCTCTAATAACTTCAGTAAAGTTAATAATTATCCTATAAAATTACCTGGCACTTGAACTGGCAACCGGTTTTACTGCCTGGAGGTGACTGTTAAACAATCTGTGTCTATTGGCAAGTAGCACTGCACGTATACCCTTGCAACCCCCTTCCCCCATAATGGGTATGTGAAATTGCATGGCACATTCACCACACTGATTACTTATTTTTTGTATCCTGCCTGTGTTCAACACCTCAGATACCAGAGGATATATGAAGTGTGTCCTCCAAGGCAACATCCACTCCGGCTTGGCACCACAAACAGAAATAGGTCATTGGTACCTGTGATTTTGTCAAAGGCAGATGAGGGCAAACAATGTAAACCTGGGCTTTAAATCATAGCCATAAGGAAGATATTTATCACTGCTGCTTTAGGCATCTCTGTGCTATGCCCTGGTTCAAAACCTGCTTTTGACATGTCCCAGATGTGAGCATATGCTGTGTGTTGTTCAATCTTGATCATTTTGCCTCAGAAGCCAATGGCAGGAGCATTTGGTGAGAATGTGCATGGGATTTGCAAGAGGCAGGTAGGATATTATCTAGACAAGTGTTTTATTTGAGAGGTTTAGACGTATTCTGAAAGAGGCATTCATTATTAGTGATGGTGTGACTAACATTGGTTTGCTTTTATTAGGTAGGAAGACCATGATTTGATTTTGAATAAATTGGTCAGTGCTGCTCAGGCAGGTGGTAAATCACACCCCCACCTCCCCCCATCCCCCCCCCCTCCAGTGGCAAAACCATGAATGCAGATAACTGACATATTCCACATATTTTCCCATACGCTGAAATCTGAGTGTGTTGATTCCTGATGTCCCTTCTGGTATGGAGATTTCTGCTCACCACAGGTTTTCTCCACATTCAGCTTATCTCTGGAAGATGAGATCTCTCAGCATCAGAGAATGCTTGGGGCTGACCTTTGCAAAACAGGAATCAAGCTGATAAGCCATCTCAGTTTTGGTGATTGTGGCTTCCTTGCTACATTCAATTTCCAGTGGACTCAAAAGAACAGAAAAGAAGAGAGAACAACTCCAGTGAACCTCATCATTTCTGAGCACCCAGTGGGAAAAATCTGCCTGTAGGGAATATTAGCTGATAGCAGCAGACTCTTGTAGATAGTGACAAGTGGGAAGGATGAGCTAATTTTCAGAATATTTGCTATATTTTATTGTCATTGTTGCACATTTATGAACAACCTGTTTACTGATGTAGTTCTCAAACCTGCAGGCAAATGTACATTGACATATGGTGATAATGTGTGGTCACGTCCCTGTGCTCATGTAAACCCAGGTCCAGGACCAGGATTATAGCCAAGGGATGAGCTATAGCCTTCAAGATGTTGGCTGACCGATGTGAAGAGTTAGTTACAAACAGGACTCAAATGCATTTTAATCTGGAACTGCATGTCAAAACACAGTGTTTGGAGGAATTTTGAATTCAAGCTTTTTATTTGGATTTAGCCCTAATTTTTAATGCCAGGCCACAAAAAAGACCTATTTCTTTTGCCCATTGCCAGGATAAAACCAATCCAGTGCTGTTTACCTCTGAAATGTAGCTTGCAAAGGAGACTGCAAAAGAAACAGAGGCTAAATTAAACACAGTCATTTGCCCTAGGTGGATTCTTTGCCGGCTGTTAGAATGCAATGGAGCTGGGTGACACATGTCTTTGTGGCATGAATAGTTTTAGCATTAATTAGAGCTAAAATGTCAGTAGCAATTAAACAATATTAGTCTACAAAATTAGGGTAAAAGGGCTTGAGTGCTCAAGGCTGCTAAAGTTGCACAGGTACAACAAAACATTTATGTATTTCCCTTGTAAATCTTCACATATATGAAGACAGGCTCCTTGTACACGGTTGGCTGAGCCTGAATCAACAAATTATTATATACTTGCCTCTGTGTGTAGAGACAGTCACATTTTGAAAATTTACACCTGAAATTAGTTTCCTTGCTTTTATTCATTTAACTTAGAGATTTTTTGTGTCAATTGAAGATGTCTTTTAGTGCTTTGCCTGTCTACAACATTCTTGGTAGACTTTTTTTCCTTGCACAAACGATTTTTCTTGTGCAAAAGTTTTTCTTGTTAAAAAGTGATTGAGGGAGAGTTTCAATGGTAAATTTGTAGTTTGAATATGTATGGAATTCAACTGCCTGCAGGGGATCTCCTGTAGTCTGTAGGATGGTGGGGACAGGCAGGTTGGCCGCTATCCCCAACTTTCTAGGTAGTCTGTTGTGTAATTGCAGGAAAGCCCACTGAAACTCTCTGTTCCTCAGTTTACTTATAACAGATGAAGAAGGCCATCTCCTTTTGTCTGGGGCTATGCAAGCACCTAGGAAATTCATGGTAACACCTTCAGCTTGAAAAGTGTCTTGGCTGGATTTTGCTGTATTGTCATCAGAAACCTCAGAACTTAACAGTTTTGAGCCCTCCAAGACCTAAATGTTATTATGGCCTAACAGAAGTAAGGACAGTCCAAACCAAGCCCTAACTAAAAGTATTACTATTTGGTTTTGTACCGTCACAGAATAGGTCAAGGCAGAACTTGCAAGCACTGATATTTCTTCCCGAGGGAGCGAACCAACTGGGGATTTGGCCCCGAGTCTGAAAACGCCCAACACAGTCAGTAATCTTTTAGAAATGTATTGCTTGTTGCCCCTCGCTTCTTAATTAAAAAGAATGTCAGGCATTTCTGAAAAGACAATGGGTGAGTTGTCAAATGTAACAAAGAGAGAAAATAATTTCAGAAAGAAAGAAAGTCTATGTAAATTATAATACCTATCCTTTTCTACACTAAACAACAGCTATGATCATTTTAAGTGATTTTTGTATGGCATTCTAAAATGAAATGTGATTCTCTTGTTCATTCTCTGGCAATATGCCCTGAAATATTCCATTAAGTGTTTTCAATTACATGCCAGTCCCAATAGGATCTCAGTAAGAGGTTTTAAAAAGGTATCTTATCTAGTACATTATCTAATGCGACTTGAATGCTATCAATGTTGCAATAAATAAAAATAAAGTAAGTAATATAAAAAACCTCTTGTACCTTTGAGTCAGTAGACTAGGTGGCAGCTGAGGAGATGCACATATGTACTCTTCTTAAAAAAGGGTTTCAGGACCTGGCACTGGAACAAGTTTTTTATTTACTATCTCATTTCCACTGCCTTGTATCAAAGTCTATTTCAGAAATAAAACCAAAATGAAACCTAAACTACATTATTATTTCTGAAAGCTTAGATGAGTGTATTTTTGAAACATATGGAGGTACATTATCTGTATTATGATACAAATTACTGCTCAAAGGCTGAGTGGAAGAGGCTGCTGAGAGATGCAACAAATAGCACACTTTGCTTTTCCATGCAGTGCCAGAGCAGAAGTGGGTGCGCACGTGTGCTAACGTGCTGGCCATTTGTACTGCTACCTGTGGAGCTGATCATGTTGTTCATTCTAGATAATTCATTGGACAAGTTTGTCCCGATCCTTTAAACACTTGAGCACGTACATCATTTTACTGGTATGAAGTCTCATATTTTAGCAAAAGAAACTTCTTTATCAATGTAAACTATTCACAAGATCAGGGTTTTGAACCTGTTTTTATTTATTACCCTAAACTGTTGTTTAGTGTGACTACCTGTTTGCTTCTACTGGTGGCTGGAATGGACATGTGGGAGAGCACATGTAATACCACATGGCATTCTCTGACGTGATGGCTTGAACATTAAACACCAGTAGGAATTCCCCTTAGAATGGTTGTTTTTAAATCCCCATAATAATCTTGCGTAGGAATGGTGGGAACAAACAAGCCAACTCATTTTCAGATGGGACTTAATTGCTTATGAATGTAATTGTGTGATATGGTGGTAGTAGGTATGTTGACTCTGTAGTTCCCTCCTGGGCCCATGATTTATACCTCTAACAGGATCCTAGGATTAAGTTGGTCTCCTCTGCCTTTCTCAGGGCCTGGCTGTGATCCTTCAAAGTTCATATTCACAACCCTTTGTCCTGGGAGCCCCGTAGCCTTCACAGTGAGAAGCTGTGGAAAACCATCATTGTTTTCATATTTGATGACAGGCTGGCTGTTGGGAAATGAAGGTAAAGAAAGCAGAGCTCCATCACTGTCCAATTTGCTTGGTTGCAAGCTTCTTAGGTTTGTGTCGCATTTTAATAAAGATTTATAACATGCTGACTGGCTAAGGCCCCAGGGTTGCTAGAAGTAAAGGGTGGGGGGAGGGAACAAAAGCCTCTAATAGAAATGTAACATTACATTATGATAATTAGCATGAAATGTGAAGATTTTTATAAATTGCTTATCTGTTTTAATTATTCTTGAGACATCTGTAATATTAATGCACGGATAAAGAACGGTTAATTGGAAAATAAATGAGAGATCTAAATGTATTTTTCCCCCCCTGCATATATCAAGGGAAGCCTGGATATTAAATCTTGAACTTCCAAATTCTTGTTGTTATATTGTAGAAATGTATAAATTAATCAAACATTTATTATATAAACCAAGCCTTGTCAAATCCCAGTTCTGACGGATTAAAAAGTGAAGGTGTCCTAATGCTGTAAAAATGGTGCAGTTCCTTTCTTTTTTTTAAACAATTCCTTTGTCATCACCATTGCCAGGAAAATCTATCTGTAAGTTTTCTCTAAATGCCATTTCCCTTCTTTTCCTCTCCCTCTGCATTTTTCACAAATGTGAATTTCCCATACAGACAACAGCATGTTTTAAGCATGAACAAAATGACTATAGGATGACAGTAATTTTCCATTAAGTCTTCTTGGGAGCCACTACAAAGCAAAACTATATGTATGTTCCCACTGCCTGCATATATTAATGTGTTATGTATGTATACGCATGCTTCACCGTTGAAGAATAAATGCAAAAAACAATTAACCGTATGGGTAGCCAGAGAGATAAAATTGAAAAGATAGGAGGAGAATAAAACCCAAGAAGTGTAGCAGATACAGAGGTAAACATCTTTAAATCAAAACTAGGACTTAAGAGTTTCTGCTCTGCTGCAGTTTCATGTTTATTAAAAGGATTTATCCTGGAATCATCAAGACTGAGGCCACTAGCTGTTCAGTTCTCCTCCATTTATCTTATTGATTTCCAAGTTATGAGGATTACAAAATCCAGTCATGCAAACCCCCCTCCAAAGCGTTTTGCAGACTCCATGAAAAACACATTCTGCAAACGGGATGGAGTTCACTCTTCCTTCTCTCCTACTTCCAACTCTCCCCTCCCCTCTAATTTTTCTTGCACTATAATGAGCGCACAGCTAATGCTAATCAGGTAATATCTCTCTTACATAAACACTATCGTTTCTTCTGTGAATTTCTTTCCCTCTTTTTTTTTCTTTTGCTGTTTTTTTTTTTTTTTTCCCCAGGGTGGAGAGGGTCATATAGAGAAAATCCTCAGAAGAGCAGAGAGATTAACATACAGCTTAATGTATTTGCTAACATATATGGAGCCTATTAACTGCAGGATGCATAACTGCTTATGACTCAAGTGTGAGTTCTGCTTTTAGACTGACATATTTCTGAGCTTTGTTTTAGAAACAGCCTTCCTTTGTGGGTCATCTTAAAGGAGAAGACCACGAAGCTAACTGGTCTTAAAAGAAGGGGGTACATACCATATTTTGGACTGGTGAGGTGACACTGGTTAGTGTTGAAATGTGAGTGTCTCCTGTATTTCCCTATTTATGCCCTTGCTGTAACATAAGGAATTGCCTTCAGTGAGACTAATGTAGTTTTCCCTCTGTATGCCTCAGTGATTTGAGGCTCAATATACCGATATAGATGTTTTCCTATTGACATCAGTGGAATGCTCCACGAGGTTACAACAGTTTCACCCCTACTGAAGGGACCAGTAGTAATCGGTAGACCTGTTTCAGCCCTCACTAGGAGGGGACATGAAAGTACCAGACATGAACATCTAGTGAGCTAGATGAGGTAGCAATGGGGTCACATCTGACTTTTGGAGAGACGGAGGCCCTTGCTTGGACTTGCAGGGTTACGCAGGGACATGCAGAGAAGACTGAGCTTGGGAGAGACTCACTCCACCACAAAACCAGGAGCTGATGCTGCTGGGAGACAAACATGCTCTTTGGTGCTTGAGATTCTGTCGAAGTAGATAGATGGCCACTTGTGTGTGCCTGTGTCCCAGGCTACCCCTAGAAGAGCATTCATGGCCAGTTTCTGACCCTCACCTGAACTCAATTTGATGTTGCAGCTCATCCAGCCCTGCTAATGCACCTCGTGTTCAAATTCCCACCTCCATCAATACCCACTTTTTATCAGCAGCTACTTTGAGCAGGCCTTGCCTGTCTTACAGATTCCCCAGGCTGCTTTTGTTTATTGTTCTTCTTAAGGACAAATGTAATTATAGTTAGCACATTAATAAAGTTATGGCTAAAGAAGCAGCACTCCTTAACTATGGTATAACTGAAACCAATTCTTGTGTGCTGCGCACTCATCCTGGAAGTGTTAGGGCACATAACTCACAATTTTATGACATTGTTGTAGCAGTTATTTTTCATTTTATTGGTCAAGCACAAAATTCTGGTTATTTTTATTATGGGTTTCTCTTTTGCTTAATACAGTCACTTATGCTGTAAACTAATACTGGGGGAGGGTTGAATAAGGGGTATTGCTCATGCAATTAATTGAGGAATAATGAAAGATTTATTATGGGCAATGGAGGAGAATAATAAAGTCATATTTACAGATGTTATGTAGTGGGCATTCCTATCTCGAGCACACCTGTTAAAACCTAAAACGGATGTGTTTTATGTATGTTATATATGTAGCAGGTTTTTTCATGTAACAAATGGCAAATACCATAAAGAGATGATTCCCCTAAACTGAAATCTGGTAAAAAGAGTTACTGAGACCAGTTGCTTAATGGGACCTTTGTTGACCTTCATTTTCCAGTGTTATATGAAATGGGCCACTTTACATTCCAGGTAAGAATAATAAAGCTCCACATCTTATAGAGGACTTGGAAATTATATGGAGCGAATGTATCTCCTTCCAGTTTTCTGCTACCTGTCCATTTGGGTACATCCTCAGGGTGAGAGGCACGATGACTGGAGCCCCGTGACAGAAACAAAGTCTGACTCATGGCGAGGGGCTACTTCAGAGACTTGGGAGGTGCCTGGGAAGACATTTGATAGGACCCCCATCTGCAGGTGACAAGATGCAATATGAGAGCTTCTGTTCAAACTGCTCCTCTGAGCTGGGCTTTGCGTGGGAAGAAACCAGATCAATAAAAGAGGCCCACAAAAAAATCCCCCGTGCGCGTTGTTTTAACTTGTGGATGGAGTCAAGGCTCAGAGGCAATCTGGCTTCCCCCAACCCGTTTGGCACTATGGCTTGGAAAGTGGGCAGTGATCAAGGCAGCGGGGTAGAGGGAGAACCCATCATTCGCGGTATTTTTGTATGCTGAATGCATCCATAGGCACCTGACAGAGGAGTGTGGTTTAATAAGTAGTGCGAAACAGAAGACGCTGTATGTACAGACCTAATGCAGCAGGGGAGACACATTTTGAATATTGTTATTAGTTATATTCAAAGCATCTGAGCAAGAAAGCAAAGTTAAGATTGCAATTTAATGGAATAGTGAGAGATGCATTACCTAGCTAGATATTTGAATAAAAAATGCAAATAAGTGGGAGATTTGAGCAGTGGCTTATGAAACTGCATTCTTCCTTTTTTCCATGTGGCTACTTTTGGTTTGCCTGCCTGCCTTTTTGCAGGGTTAGCCTAATTATTTTCATTCCCATGGGTAAGATATTGTAAATGCACACCGAGGACGTAGCACAGACCATGTGTGTATGTTTGCTTGTGCACAGAAATATACATGAATTCACTCATGTATACATATGTATGACCTCTTTATGTTTGTATTTATGTACATACACATACACTCAGAACAACCAATATTTTAAGCCACTAAAGATTTGTTTTAAGCACACATATTTCCAGAATGATTCCTTCAGCTATCAGCCACAGTAGTAAGCCTTCCTCTCCCTGCTCTGTTCTGATAAAGCTGCCCTACCATCACGGACCTGAAATCTCAGCAAGCTAATGGGTAGATCTTGTTTCTGATATGCATTTTGATGAGCCTTCAGTACAAATCCAATCATCTGGGTTGCAAGCTAGCTGATGCATGGCTGGCCTTCTGTTCCTTATTTAACATAACCATATTTTTCTCATTCCATATACCAAATTCTGTTTAAGGGTCTCTGTTCAGCCTAAATTTGAAAACAAAATATACTTCAGCTGATATGAGGAATCTGTACACAAGAGCAAGTGAAAAGAAAGAGCTGCACACGTTTTCGGACATAATTTAGTACACAGATGGTAACGATAGGAGGTGTTGGTTGCAAGAAATGAGTTGTTCAGGAAGATTTGCTCAGCTGAATTTTGATTTTGTTTCCAGCAGACCTCCTCACATGGTATTGTTTATGCAAATATACCCTCTTTTCAAAAAGCGTCTGGCTTCAGAAAACCCCTGGCAGTAGAGCACAAAAGCTAAGTTGTACAGCAGCTAGCAGACCTGAAAAGACAGGCTGAATGGAGCAATGGATGCAATATGCAGGCAGCCAGACAAACAGAAGAACCATTCTTTTCTGGGTACCAGTGGTGTGTGGAGAAGGCAGCCTACCCTAGAGGGAGAAAGAAAAGGCCCTGGGAGGGGGGTAACCACCCTGCTCCTATAGAAAAAAATAAAAGGCTAAAAGGACCAGAGCCAAGCATTATAGACCCAACTATGGTTAAGACATAAAACTGTTTTAATCCACTTTTAGGACCTCGTGTGGCATTGCTAACTTTGCCAAGGGAAAATTAATCAGAAAGCAAATCTAAGTTGCTTGTAGGTAGGAAAGATGAAAATGAGGAAGGTAAAAATTCTTACAGTAACTTTCTAACCTCTAGGAAAGAATGAAGAGGTTTTCTTTTTGCTGTTAGCTTTAGTAAATAAGGACACTGGCATATATTTTTCCAGCAGCAAACATTTAGCCGAGATGCAGTATCAGTACACAAATACAATTACCTGCAGTCACATATGGACAGAGAGAGCAAGCAAGCACTAGCGCGAGGATGTTACATTGTGCAGTATGCTCATAACAGGAAATACGTTTCTTAATGCAGTTTAATTATATATGCACTTTTCACGCAGCAAGTGTTGTATTTCTGCTTGTAATCTAAAAGCTTGCTAGAATCCAGCTATTATGTAGTAAAAAACCATATATATATATATTTCACTCTTATAACTTCAGCATTACCACACTATTTGACAAAACTACTGGTGTTAGTGTCCAATATCTTTGTATGTCTCCTTAAATATTTGAGATAATTCTTCACACCCATGCACCCCCAGTTTTTAATGAAAAAGCTGTTAGTTTTCTAATATTTTCACATTTTGCATCTATTTTCCCAAGTGCTGCATGTAAGTACAGCAGGTGTATTTAGCACACAAAACACAGACAACCTTAGAAACTTCCAATATCATTTTGTATGCATAACTGCAAATTCAACTGTAGATGCATTTATTTTATTTTGCTTGGTGTTTTCCAATGATTTCATATGTTATGAAGAAACCATCAGCTCTGTTAAGTGAATTTTTTGTCAGGTCATTCCTATGTTGAATATATGAATAATGTATTTTTAATTTTAGTATTTCTGGATGCTCATCTTTTAAATGAAAGAACGAGTCTAGAATGGTTGTTTTAAAGGGCAGTCAGAGATAGCATGAACAGCACAGAGAAAGCATCTTGAATTGCAGTTGTGCAAAATCTGGTCATGAATTCAACCTTATATCTTATTCTTTTTATGCCAGAAAAATCTGAAAACTGAGTACAAGAGAGGATGGCATCATCTGCATTTCAGTGGCCTGCCTTCAATATAAATGCTATCTTCTTATCTCTCTTCTTTGTGCCCCTACAAGAACAGTAGCAGAGACAAGGCTTTTTTTTGGAGGGTTTGGTGTTAGAGTGAGGGGTTATTTGCCATCTGCCATCAGCTTGTAGTTTGCATATCAATAAAAAAAATTAATAAACTAATTTCAGGCATATATGATACAGTTAATGTGGAAGGGCCATTGTTAGGGGAGAAATAGTATATTCTTATCAGTGGCTTTAAACAGCTATTCATCATTTCTAAAGGGCAATTATTCGGAATCTATTAAACTAGAATTCATAATACCCCTGCATACTGAATTTTAAATAGAAATCTGTATTTAGATGAAGGAATACATTAGTATAAGTCATTAGAGCACTGAAAATCCATGACTTGTTCATTTTTCACTTTTTTTTTTTTTTTTTTTTTTTTTTTTTTTTTTTTAGAGAATATGAAGTACCAAGGATCTTATCATTTAAATAAAACTTCCCAAAGTCTGCCCTTTTGGGGGAGAGTTTTGGAGAACAGAATATTCAACAGTTTATTCACTTTGTTTCAGATGTTGCAAATTTCTGCTGAGAAAATAAACTGTCCAGGAAAAATGTTTCAGTAAGCACACAGAAGATATATAGCTAGGTAGGTAGACAGACAGACAGACAGGTAGATGGGTGCATCTGTATCTAGCTGTTGGGCAGTCTAGAGATAGAGGATTTGATTCCAAAATGTTTGCTTAGGTTAGTAAGAAAACTCATCAAAGGACAGGGGACAGATATTTCTTGTCAAATGTTTTCTAATGGGTGTTTCATTTTAATGTGCTGGTTATTCAAAGTTGCTTTTACAAGGCTAAATATCAGTGAATAAAAATAATTGATTCAAAAAATGTAGTAGAAAATGATAACAGGACTGGAAAATAGAAGCTGTTTATCAACTCAGTAAATGCTAATGAATCTCCTACCAGGAAGCTCACAAACAAGTAAAGCAAGGAAAAAAATCCAAGACCCAATAGAGATAAATAGACAAGCTAAAAATCACCATCACATACTGCATGTATTTTCACAGTAAGTCTGGTTTAAGAGATAAAAATGCACAGCATATGGATATCTTGCATCTGCTTTGGAACTACATGAACACCATTTGCTCCAGCAAACACACTGTTAAAACATGGCTTCTCACAGGAAGCCGTTCAACACACATGTGCACATGCATATGCCTGTGCACACGCATATGTGTGTGTGCACGCACACACACAAACCTTTGTACCAAGAAATTTCCCAGCAAGAGAGTTAGTCTACTGAATTTGATACATAGTAAACAATTAACCAATAACATGAGAATAAGAGCTCCAGATCTCCTGCTCTTTAGGGTCTTGCTAGTCATTAATATATAGCCACAATAAATAACTGTATGGAAGTAAAGGTCAAGTTTCAGTCTGATGATTTCTCATTTTTGCGAGGATGATATTGTCACTCTGTTTCTGTAGAAACAGAAAGAAATTACACACAAACAGGAAGGTATTAAATAAGCTTTCTGGGCTCCTTGTTGCAGCACTGCGGATGGGTGGACAGAGGTTGCATATTTCATGCCATGGGTGGGCACCATCCCCACCAGACCTCCAACAGGGAGAACAGGACTCCCCATGGGACCAAGGAACTGCCATTGCCTTGAAGCGTTTTAGTGTAGAGCGAGGAAGAGACTGAAACTGAGGAAAATTTTTGATGTTCCCTGAAAAAACCAAGCAGTTAATTAATGACAATGTTTTTTTATTGCCTTGTTAATATTGCTCTTCATTATGGTTTTAAAAAGGGAGACTTATTTGTCACTCTGCTTCTGTGGTTTTGGGTTGGGCAGAGGATGCTAGACACTCTCAAGCAAGAATGCATTTTTGTTGCAAAGAACTTTCCTGAACTGATTTTCAATGCAGAGGTCTACGTTCTTATTTGCTGTAGGAAGCAGACCACCACCAACGTATTTCTAGGTGCAGAACTGTGTTAGCAGTCTTGCAAGAGCATTCATAAACTAGACCTCATATAACTAGATTTCACTAGGTCAGGGTCCCTACAGCTGGGCTTGTGCTGTGTTTGGCCACTGGTTAGCCTGTTTGTGATGCTATTACTAATGCATGATACATGATTACATGAAATATTAATCTAAGCCAAGACTTGTGTACACAAGAAACTTGCATGGACTTGGCATAAATGGGTCTCAGAAGTATTTCATGAGGCACGTGATCTAGCAGGTATAGATTGGCAACATCTGAGCTTTTTCAGTTTCATCATGATAATGGCAGATGTACATTAATAATCATCGCAAACTCAAAATAATATGACTACACTTAAATGTCAGTGAAATAAATTTAGGTTTAAATTTATTATATAACGTATGCCCCATACTTAAGAGAAAACACACAGACACAGTGGGCCTGTGATTCCTTGTACTATCCCACATCAGGACAGACCCAGTTCAAGTGATGTGCGATAATAGGGAAAGTCAAGAAGATTGTTTGGATATACGCATCTAACTTAAACCTGATGCAAAATCCCTACTTAGTTTTCAGCATGGCTTCTTTAGGTTTCTCCTAACTTGCTGAAAGGAAGTCAATTTTAAATAATGTCAAACTAATCCAAAACACATTTTTTGGTGTAGCAGCAGTTGCGGCAGTTTTAAAAATGGACCTTTAGTTCAACAGACAGAAAGGGAAGGAAGATTTAGAGGGGAGTCTTTGGTCTAAATTACTTACCTGGAAGCCAAGCAACAAGATATTGGATAAGATAATTAAACTGTGAATGAAAAACCACTGAAAGGGGTAGACACTCCTGACCTGCTCCACCAAAGCAGCTGAGTACGTGTTCAACCTGAGAGCACAAGAACGATCTTCATGTGGCTTAAATTTAGGGATGTGCGTAAGAAGCACTTGCAGAACTGGGTCCAGAGTGCTCATCTCTCTACAAAATCAATCCTGGCATGAGTGGCTTGAGATCAGGTCAATATCATTAGTAGCTCTCAATCCTAATTAGAAAACTTAAAGAACAGTTCAGATTGCAAAAGAATTTACGTTGATATTTTAAATGTACGCTTGAAACACATCCAGATAGCCATGTTCTCCATTAATTGTCATCTTGTTAAGTTTAATACGTTAATGGCTTCTCTGTCTTGTGCAGTGCTCAGCACATCAGAGAGAATATCACCACAGAACTGTCTACCCTGTCAGCAGTACGAGTTGCAGAATGAATTGCTACTGAATCTAAATTTAGGTATCAGGAGAGGATACGCTGAGCAAGTGAAAACATAGAAGCAAAGCGACATGCCACGGCTTTGCGGATATGCGGATACAAGCAATCACAATTTAACAGACACAGGTAAGCTGGTGAATAGACAAAGGTCCTGCACTTGATCATGATTTGCCCGAAGATCAAGGATCTAAATACACCTGATCTAACACAAGGAATAATCAAATTGTCAAGTGAACTTGAACACCAATCAAGAAACCTCTCTGTAGCAAAAAGAGGCTTCAGAAGATAAATGGCGTGTCCACTTGCACTTAAGCGCTAAAGAGTGAAAGGAATGGCTTTCTAGTAGTGGAAGATAATACAAAAGGAATATGCCTTCTCCCTTCCCATGCATTTTTATTCCAGCTCCAGCTAAATTTATGTATATATATATATATAGGCATTTTTTTTTTCCCCCAGAGAAATAAGTCATCCTAGTTAAGGCACAGTTGAGAGGTATTGGTTTCCTCTTCACTTTACCCAGCTTCATACATGAATCCCTGCCTGCAGATCACACAGCACCAAGGACTGGTGAGTGACAGAGGCCATTCTCTACCAACAGCAGCATCAGGAGCGGCTGCACTGTGCAGAAAAGGTACTCACTCCCTCCCCTCCCTGATTTTGGGACCTTATTTCTAGAGAGTTCATTGAAAGGATTATGTGAATCGCAGAGGTGTAAAACTCTACCTAAATTCAAGGAGATGTTGTGTTTTACTAAGTAACCCCCCTTCCATCCTCCTCCAAACCCAAGAAGTGAGGATATAGGAGCCTGACAGGCTGCATTTTTACTGTGCCACCTCTCAAACACTTGTAAGGAGAAGGAGCTGGGGCATAATTAATACATGGGATAGCCGAAGATATTATTGATTTGTTAAACTGGAGTATAAACTGCAGTTAAAATAGTTTTAGTGCCTGGGTCTTTATCATTGTATAATCATGATCAGCTGTTTTGGATAAACGATAGAAAAAGGACTACAAGTCTTAGTGAAATTTACAGTGAATAATATAATTCAGCATAGAGTTTTCCCCTGTTCATGGAATTGTAATAATCAATACTATATTATGTTATTGCTGGAGTGCATAGTGGCACTTACCGTTTGCCACATTAAAGATATTTGGCAGAATAGTGAAGGTTACTCAAGTAATTTTCTTCTAAATTTTTGGGTTCCCTATGGAAGTCCTTTGGGGGGACTGTAGGAAGCGTTGCTCTGTACATTTTCTTTTTGTTGAAAATTGTAATATATTCATAAGGGAAAAAAAAACCAAAACAACCAACCAAACAAACCATCAACAACAGAAAGTATAACAAACTTTTACTAACAAGAATGGCCCCTATACCCAGACAGATGTTTTTGCCTTTTGATATTGGATATCAATATAATTGTATTGGAAGTAGCATACCACTACTGGCTCATGTTCCTTTTGTGGAAGGAGATGCATGGGTAGTCATCTGTAATTGAAACCAGTGGGAATCTTTGCAAGTGTCTTCACAAAGAGATGGATCAGGCTGATAACGTGGTACAAAGCACCTTCTTTCCTTGTTGACTCTGGAGAATTCATTTTAGATCCTTTAAGTGCTGCATTTTTCAGATGGCAAATGTTTGCATGTTTGCATTACGCTAAACCTTGCATGCAAATCATCTTACTAAATTGATCATCTGCAGAGTAGGTCTGATGTGTTTGACATGCACTGTACTTAATGAGAATGAACATACTGTTCCATAGCACAAGCCTCAGTAGGTCGCATGTGTTGTAGGTAAGCTAGAAGAATGTATGGCTCTTGGGACCTATTTTTGCCCAGGAAATCTCAGATGGAAATCTGTGAGCCTTACTTGAAATTAAGGGAGGGCAATTCAGAGCAATTGCGAGGCCACTTCTTTCAAATTTACTTTTGTAGCACCACTGAAAAGGAACTTCTTCCCTTAATACAGGCCAGGTTGGATAGTTAGTGTAGTCGCTGACGTGAGAATAAAGCAAAGCAATCCTTCAAGACACTGAAGCAAGGGTTTTGGTTGAGTCAATGTTTTTCTAAATACATTCAGAAAGACATATAACCCGAATGTCTGTTTAGCAGAATGGATGTTGTTAGTGTGAATAAACACCTATGGACAATGCTTAATTTTTAAGAGATTTTGTAGTTGTATGTGCTTTATCAAAAGTAGGTGAACAGAGATTTCAAGCAGTAATTACAATCATTAAAAAAAAAAGGAGAAGCAGAAAGGGCAGAACGTTCTTTACGCCATGTATGATAAGAAAACAGGCACCTACAAGGAGTTATGACTTGTTACGGAGTAGGAGACACTTGAAATTTTTATGAAGAGCTGTGTGAGAAAACAACAAAGGCAGATAAGATCCCCCATTATTAACTAATGTAATCATATGAATTTCAGCATGCAGCATGCACACTACAGATAGTCATAGTTTATTGTTACAGTGAATTAATAACATTGTCACAATGGATAACATCACATATACTGGCTATTTGAGCGATAGGAAAACCATTAGAGTTTCACAATAACATAGCAACTTTAAAATAAAAAATACAACCCCAAAACCAAACCCACCACCATCAAGATGAATTCTTTCTTGAGTGGTGAGCAGTGTAACCTTGGTCTACTGCAGCAGATGAAAAAGCGCTCAGAGCGCATTGTCTGTTTGCAAGAGATGCATGCTATGCATGTACATTATAGTCAGTTTTAATCTTGCTGATTGAATTTAGCATGGATACTAAAAAGCAAACTCATCACCTATTGTGCACTTGATATTTTCAGTGGAAGAATCACTAGCTAGTGTAATACCTCCTCCTCCTCCAGTAAAATAATCATAGTGCCACTCCATAGGCTTTAGCTTCTCATCAGTGCCTACAAAACTAATCACCATTTGGTTTGTCTTTCCTCATAATGTCCAAAATAGATCTTCTGAATCTGTGTCTTTCAAGGATACGGATACTCTTTCAAATATCAAAAATATTATTTCTCAAAGAATAGCCTAGATTCCTCTCCACCACTTACAAATTGGTGAGAAAAAGTTAGTTTATTTAATAGAATTTAAGGAATGTTTAGTTAATTGAGGGACTTGCAATCCACACCAGACATGTAGGATTTATGGATTCTTTACATCTCTGGGAGAAAAGCAGGATTTTTCACTTTCTTTAAGGGGGGGGGGGGGGGGGGGGGGGGGGGGGGGAAGGAATGAAAATGAGCATTTTCTGGTGAATTGTTTATTGAAATTAAACTTTAATTAGTACTTCAAGAAGAGGGCAAGGACTTAAAATAATGTACTTTTAGTCCACAGGAGTTACTACTTGGTATAGTTATTACTTTGATAATTATAAACACTTTCCAGCAATAATAAACATATTCAGAAGTACTGAAATGAATTCAGCATTACATTGCTGTACACACTGAATGCATCCTAAGGGGATTATATTCTTTGTTGATATGTTTTTCACATACACATCATTAAAATGCTGAAAATACCTGAAATACATACACATACTGACCTGGGAGCAAGAAATTCAGGACTTGTACAGGTCTAGGTGGCATGTAAACAGGATTTAAAGTTGGAATTCAGACACAAACTCCACATATTTATGAAAAAAAAAACATGTCTTGGAATACTAATATGACATCATCATGGTTTTGCCATAGAGACTGTGGAATCCTCATCCTTGGAGAATTTCAAAGCTCATCTGAGCAAAGCCCTGAGCAACGTGCTCTAACTTTGAAGACAGCCCTTCTTGGAGCAGGTGGGTGGACTAGATGATTTCCAGAGATATTCCAGCTTCATCTATTCTATTATTCACTGAGCAGTTAACCCAATACAATATTAAGAAACAATCGTAAATTCAGTAAATTCAGTATATAAACCTACAATACCAAAGAATCAAAAGAATCAGATTCTGTACGTTCTGAAATACAATGCCTCCCTTCAAAATATTTTGTAATTATAGAACTAATATGATGGATTGAAGTGGATAAGCAGTAATATCATTTTACACGTTTCTAAAAATGAACTCACTGTTCCATTGACATATATTCATATAAAACCTTCTAAACCACATCCTCTATTCTTTTGCTTTATCTACACCAGACCTCAAAAAAAAAACTTTTTTCTGTACAGTTTCAGTTGTTTTCTTTCCTGAACCTTATGTGTCTTATTAACACCATCTTGTAATAACACTGAATTTGATCCAATATTACACTACTTTACAAAATACATTCTTTTTTACTCTTGCAAGTAAATAAAATGTGTCCCTTTCCCTGTGAAACACATGAATTATGCATTTCCCATTGTTTTGTTTCTTTGTGGAAAACTTTATGAAAAAAATTAATTCCTATGAATATCTTGACTTCACTGCATTAAAAAATGCTATTGGTTTAGGTAATAGAATCTGCAGCACTGAATTAAGAATATTCCCCATAGAAATCACTTGCTTTCATTGCACTGAAGAGAAAACAAAATCGTCAAGCTCCTTTACTGCCAAGGATGCTTGCGATCTCCAAAGACACATTTTGATTAATAATTTTCAAACTCTGACAAAGACTGCAACTTCCCTTTGGTGTTCTTTAGTAAATTATACATTATTTTTCTTTTCAGAAGATTCAGAATATTTCCATAGATGTTTAAAGTATATTATATCCATATGAAATTATATGGCCATTAAAGATGTTCAAAGAATGTAAACACATTGGGTAAAAAAATCCCATATAATCCCTATTGATAGGGGAAAGTACAGTGGATTTTTAAAATCTGAATTTACCTTTTATGCCCTGTCCACAGCACGTGAGACCCCCTGGATACAGCCACAAATGAAATATTTGTGTTATAGCTGACTTCTTATGCAAAACTGATGAAAACAACAAGCTTTCCATTGATTTACTTGTTTATGTATTTTAAGACATTTTACTGAAGGCTTATCTGTCTGTCCATAAGCTCTGCTGGATACTGAGCAACACTCAAGTGTTCTTTTCTAAGATGTGGTACAACCTTCATAATACTGTCTTCTATTATGATTAATAATAATTATAATTATTAATAATAATTAAGAATAATGTTCAGAAAAGCCTGTATTGTATTTTTGTAGCAAACAATTTGTTCTGCAGTCTGCCTTTTAATTGAAAAATTCACAAAGAACAAATAATAACCATCCCAATGAGGTCAAGTAAGCCTAACACAAATGAAAGGATGTAAACAGCTGCAGTGTCTCTTTTTGCCTTTCAGTGAGTCTAGAACTGCCATCAGGCATATAGTGCTTCTGTTTAACCTGTTGGCTGAGAAGGCAACCAAACATCTACATGATCTTTGAGATATGATGGTATCTAATGTGAAGTCAAGGCCATACCAAAAAGAAATCTCCTGTTGTGTGGCAAATTTGAAAGCAACAGATGCTGCTGCAAGATATTCATACTACTTACTGTGAAAACCATTATTGTTACAGTTAATTAATTCACCTTGTGGCATGCCAGTAAATATTTCAGTAACTACCTGTGTGAAGTGTTCGATTTAGGCAATATTTCCATTAGTTTCTGTCAATGAAAGTCCATGCACAGCTATTACAATAGCTAAGCCCCTACCGACTTGAAAAAAATGTGTGTCTATACTTAGGGAGTGGAGGCGTAACAGCTAGCAGCTGTGCTCAGCTCTGCCTGTTACATTTTTCAGCCCCAAGCTTCTCCTGATTTTTAGGGCCCTCTCAAGTGCTGTCCCAGTCAAAGAGTCCCAAGTTTGGAGCGATTTCTCTATGTCAATGCTTCAGATCCCTAGGGCATCTCTAGGACACCTGGGTGCATCTATAGGGCATGCAAGACTTGGCTTTGGAATGTCACCTACGTTTAAACTTTGGGTGACCATACTAATATGGGCTGTCTAGCAGTCACAGCATTCCTTCAATGTCTACAATGCACTGACATCAAGACCCACCATACCACAAAATATTGAATGCATATTGCTCACATTCCTCTACAACAATATGTTACCAGCAAGGTCAAGAAAGAAAGTTAAAAGAACAAGAGGAATACTGACAGGCAAGGAGGACCAAGTCATCTTCCAGACCATGCCACCTTGACTGATACCAGAAAGTGGGCTAGAAATCTTCTGAAAAATTGCTGCCAAGCTCATTTTCACTATGTCATGGTAGTCGTGACTTTGCCTAATGAGCTAGCGGCCAAAGGATGGCTACTAGAGAACAGCTAATTTACAGGTGTGGTTTCACGGCATTTTCTACGAAGCAAATACCACCCCAAAGAGAGACAACACATACGATGGGTTGCAGAGCTCCAGGGCATAGCAATTGCTGCAATGGAAATGTCATTGCTGTGGGAGGTGTGACGCAGCCTATTAGCTGCTTTGTCGTGGCTGCCTGCTGTTTGTGATAGCCCCGTGCCCATTGCGGCTGCCCAGGGGAACAGAATCCCAACTGTGTTGGGTCTATCCTTGAGACAAATGCACCTGGGGTCCACTCGGGGGAACCCTGCCCTTAGTGCAGTCACAGAGGATATCATTCCATCTTTGCCTGTGACTAACGATCATGGGTTTCTCATACATGCTGCATATCAGTCCCACAAACTGAACATCAGTAGCCTGAGGATAACCATCCCCCCTACCGTCAGTATGGCCCATTTGCATGTGGCCTGACAAGCATGAATTCAAGATGTTCTTCAAATTTATGGTCAACTCCTGGTGAGTTTAGGCAGCTCAGAATTTGTTACGCTGCCTTCAAGATTGCTTTCACAACAAAGTAGATAATGTCCACAGGTGACCAGTTACCTGCCACACAACAAGTGGTGCCTGTGAGGACAATGGTTAAACATCCATTATGAATACCTCTAGGAAAGCAGTCACTCTGGAAGCCTGTCCTGCAGATTAGCCCTGGCATTGCATGTGCTGTTTGTTAGCGTGATTCCATGTGCGTTATGCATTTGTAAAAGCAGCTTCCTCTATTCATATATAATGACTGTGATTCCATTTGCCTTTGCCGTGCCTTAAAAAAATAAAAAAATCATTGGTTATCCAAGACATGTTAGAGTCTGGCTGTCAGATTCACCTGCATAAAACACTAAGCATCTTGCATTCTCTTAAAATTCCTAACTGATGGCTGGATTTTTTATTTTTTTTTATAGCAACAAAGTGACTGAGTACATTTGAGAGGGGGAGGCAGAAGCTAATGTGGATCTGCCATTTCGCTGGTTGGCTGTCATCATGCCTAGACATGAGAACTGAGACCCTGGAGACTTTCCTTGTGCGTGCTGCAGCAAACACTAAAGGATGAGGAAAAAAGAAAGGAAGCAAAGATGGAATGATAAATTAGACTAGGGGGAAAAAAAGGGAAGACAGATAAGAATGGGAGAGAGAGGGAAAGGAGCAGAATGGCAAGTAACAATGTGAAGTCAAGTTGTTATAATACAAAACAAAACAAAACAGAGTCTTGTGGTGTAAAGCATATGCATAAAGGGTCTGAATTAAGTTTTCCATGCCTATTTCATTTTTTATTGTTTTAAATGACAGAACTTTGAAACCCCAGTACTTGGTATTTAACCTTACTTTTTCTTTAATGCAATCTCTGTAGCAATTATACCATATAAACTCAGTGTTAGCCACCAAAAGTCCTGGCCAGATCCTACACTGAACATTTCTGCAGTTCAGAAGGATCCCCTATTTCAAATAGTTCAAGATGTTGATCTATATGACTGATATTTAGGTAATTATAAAAGGAGATGGAATAGGTTGATCACTGACTTTCTCCCTCTTTTGGCTAACAAGAATGTAGTTTTTCAATCAAATGCAATGAAGTATAAAAGCAAAAATCTTCTTTTCACTTGTCACGGGTAGAAGAAATTAATTTATTGCACTGGACAAATAATAGCATCTCAGTTGTTATAATAGTAATACCCATAAAGGAACCAAACTTTCATCATTAAAAAAATAGGTTTTCCTCTGAAAATATATCTCTTCTCTTCAGCATTTATCTTTCAGCAACTGTCTATTATCCAGTCACAACGTTCAATTTCATTGACATTATCTCCTAAATGGAATCATAAATGTGGGAGAGATCTGTAACATAATAGGCAAATTGGGTGTTACTCTAAAGGAAGTGGAATTTCAGTTCCTGTCTTTGCTGACGGTTTTATTCGTTAAAAAGGAAATGCAGCTTATGTATAAATACACTCTTCTTATGAAGGGTTCTGAGAACCAGGTGTTCCCATGGCCATCTGAATCCTTTCTATTCAGGACAACTCAGTCCCATATCACAGTATACTGGGGAGTTTATCCTTGGTTCATACTTAGTACAGTGCTTTGCCAGAAGAGCACTCTGGAAGTTTAAGCTATCTTTTGTGACTTCACCATCATCAAGAGAGATGATAATTGTCTCTCTGTTTTTTGAGGCTTACATACGCAAATCAAGGGACACTCTTATCCATGAACTCATGAATATATGTTACAGAATGATTTACAGCTCCTCATGATTTTCCTAAATGCTATGCAAATCTCTCCAGTACTAGAACCATTGCCAAACCCAAAGTTTTTTTTTGTTATTGCCAAATTTAGTCCAGTGAGCACAGAGACATGTACTTGTAGACACATAGCATTACTCCTCCTTCAGAAGCTTCAAATACTGTCATGTGATTAGAAGATTCTGGTGAGTGAATTTTAGCTACTGCATTTTTGGCAGCTCTAAGCCTCTTGTCATCTGAATTTTGTGTATGGGTTGTGTGTTTCCTCTGTCCCCATTTCTAGCTAAAGGTTAAGTACCACACTCTATGTTGCTCAAGTTGGGGAGAGTTTCTTCAGAGCATACCAGAAAGTCAAAACTTGCCTCATTCCTTCCACTCTATCTTCTGCTTGTTGATAGTGTTGTAACATGAACATATTTGGTACAAGAATTAAGGTACAATAAAGGGAAATGGGAATAAAGGAAAAGAAGGTGGTCCGCAGAACAGACCAGATGTGCAACTCATAGCCAAAGGATGTTATGAATGCTAAAATTTTAAAAGGGAGAGAAGAATAGACAAGTTTGTGCAGCAGAAATCTATTGAGGTTTATTGAACACAAAGAAAGTCCAGGCACCTTAGTTCATCTCTAAATTTAAAATGTTTGGCAGATGAGAGAGGAATTACAGGGAGCATCATATATGCTCACTGTCTTTTTATCTTTCCTACGTAGCATTTCGTGCCCACTGCTGGAGACAGGGTACTGAACTACATGACTCTCTGATTTACCCATTATGGCTACTGTTAGTTTTCTAGGTATCTGTACATAATGATTAATTACCACTGTGTGGTGGGTTGACCCTGGCTGGGGGCCAGGTGCCCACCAGAGCCGCTCTATCACTCCCCTCATTCACTAGACAGGGGAGAAAAGGTGTGACGAAAAGCTTGTGGGTCGGGATAAGGACAGGGAGAGATCACTCACTAATTATCATCACAAGCAAAACAGACTGAACTTAGGGAATTCATCTAATTTATTACTAGGCAAAACAGAGTAGAGGAATGAGAAATAAAATCAAATCTTAAAACACCTCCTCCCACCCCTCCCTTCTTCCCAGGCTCAACTTCACTCCTGGCTTCAACCTCCACCCCCCGCCAGCGGCACAGGGGGACAGGGAGTGGGGGTTATGGTCAGCGGTGTTTCTGCCGCTTCTTCATCCTCAGGGGGAGGACTCCTCTCATCGTTCCCCTGCTCCAGCATGGAGTCCCTCTCACAGGAGACAGTCCTTCACGAACTGCTCCAGGGTGGGTCTCTTCCATGGGGTGCAGACCTTCAGGAGCAAACTGCTCCAGCGTGGGTCCCCCACGGGGTCACAAGTCCTGTCAGCAAACCTGCTCTGGCGTGGGTTCCTCTCTCCACAGGTCCTGCCAGGAGCTTGCTCCAGCCTGGGCTTCCCACGGGCCACAGCCTCCTTCAGGTGCCTCCACCTGCTCTGGCGTGGGGTCCTCCACGGGCTGCAGGTGGAATCTCTACACCCCCTCATCCTCCCTCCATGGGCTGCAGGGGGACAGCCTGCTTCACCATGGTATTCACCACGGGCTGCAGGGGGATCTCTGCTCCCGCGCCTGGAGCACCTCCTCCCCCTCCTTCTGCACTGACCTTGGTGTCTGCAGATGTTCTTACATCTTCTCACTCCTCTCTCTGGCTGCAAAAGCTCTAACTGTTTTTCTCTTTCTTAAATATGTTATCACAGAGCCGCTGATTGGCTTGGCCTTGGTCAGTGGCAGGTCTGTCTTGGAGCTGGCTGGCATTGGCTCTATCAGACACAGGGGAAGCTTCTAGCAGCTTCTCACGGAAGCCACCCCTGTAGCCCCCCCCCCCCCCCCGCTACCAAAACCTTGCCACGCAAACCCAACACACACTGTTAATAATAAAAAATCAATTATTAACATGATAACTAAGAAAATGCTTGCCTTTAAAAACTCTTCATTCATTTCACATTATGCCTTAAAAAGATAACTACAAAACTCTGCCTTACCTATATCATCTCCCTTATTGCTAACATTATTACACACCTCTTCATGTAGTCTTCTGTATTTGACACTATACCTGCAAGTGGTATGACACTCCCAGCTGTGTCACATCCTTAGAGTGATGCATATAGGGCAATCTGGTGGACAGCTCTTACCTGCTTCTGAGGAAAACAGAGGAAGCAAGGAAGCTCTCTTTCCTCCATCACACCATTCCATGAAATCCCCTCTAACAGCTAAGCTAGGACTAAACATGTCGTAGAAATTATGAAAGCTGCAAAACAACTGATTTTTAAATACATTATTTTTTTGTTGTTTTAGGGACAGGTGTAGCTGAGATCTGCAACAGGTTCATGTCCCTGGAAGTAAAGGCACAGCAAGGAGTGAATAATGCATGCTGAGCAGAAGTTTTTACTATACGAGCAGTGTAATTGAAGAGACGTTGCAGAGGACAGACTGTAGTTGGAACAGTGTTCTTCCTCTTTCTGGAATGCTGAATTTCAGTCTAGGCTCTTCAGCATAATTCCTAAACCCCAGATATGAAAAATAATGCCAATGTAGATATGTAAAAACTTACTTAGTGGACATAAAGAACTAGTCTATGCCAAGATGGCTAGTGAGAAGCCAATCCTATGAAAAAATGTAAATTTTCAGTTGGATTAGGAAGCCGTTATGAAGAAATACTGCCTAATTGAATAAGAAATGTGCTAATTGCAGTCAAAGAGTTGTGGTCAACAGCTCAATGTCCAAGTGGAGAGCAGTGATGAGTGGCGTTCCTCAGGGGTCGGTACTGGGACCGGCACTGTTTAACATCTTTGTCGGCGACATGGACAGTGGGATCGAGGGCTCCCTCAGCAAGTTTGGCAATGACACCAAGCTGTGTGGTGCAGTCAACAAGCTGGAGGGAAAGGGTGCCATCCAGAGGGACCTTGACAGGGTTGGGAGGTGGGCCTGTGTGAACAGCATGAAGTTCAACAAGGCCAAGTGCAAGGTCATGCACAATGCAATCTCAAGCACAACTACAGGCTGGGCCGAGAATGGATTGAGAGCAGCGCTGAGGAGAAGGACTTGGGGATGTTGGTTAATGAAAGACTCAATATGAGCCAGCAGTGTGCACTTGCAGCCCAGAAAGCCAACCGTGTCCTGGGCCGCATCAAAAGAGGTGTGGCCAGCAGGTCGAGGGAGGTGATCCTGCCCCTCTACTCTGCTCTTGTGAGACCCCACCTGGAGTACTGCCTCCACCTCTGGGGCCCCCAACATAAGAAGGACATGGAGCTGTTGGAGCGAGTCCAGAGGACCACAAAGATGATCAGAGGGCTGGAGCACCTCTCCTATGAAGACAGGCTGAGAGAATTGGGATTGTTCAGCCTGGAGAAGAGAAGGCTCTGGGGAGACCTTATAGCAACTTTCCAGTACCTGAAAGGGGGCCTACAGGAAAAATGGAGAGGAACTGTTTACAAGGTTATGCAGTGATAGAACAATGGATAATGGTTTTAAACTTAGAGAGGGTAGATTTAGATTAGATATAAGGAAAAAATTCTTTCCTGTGAGAGTGGTGAGACACTGGAAGAGATTGCCCAGAAAAGCTGTGGATGCCCCCTCCCTGGAAGTGTTTAAGACCAGGTTGGATGGGGCTTTGGGCAACGTGGTCTAGTGGAGGGTGTCCCTGCCCATGGCAGGGGGGTTGGAACTAGATGATCTCTGAGGTCCCTTCCAACCCAAACCATTCTATGATTCTGTGATTCTAAAATTTGTAACGTACTCTGACTCTTCTTTTGTTTTGCCAAAGGCGGCTGCTTTTGGTCTGTCTGGAGAAACCAGCCTGCAGGAACATGGCTGTGACCTGACTTGTCCTCAGTGCCAGCTCATTCTCGTGATTGTTGTCCCACTGCTCTCTCACACCCGGATGCATCAGTGTAGGAATCTAATTTTTGACAATGCCTTGGCTGCAGGCAACTGTCCTTTGATAAGTGGGTTTTAGAAAGCCATTATTTTAAGTAATATTTCCAGTAATCCTGGGCATTATCTCTCTGGCTAGTCTGACCTCTCTGTGCTTGATGAAGGTATCATTTCAATCCCCATTTCTTTTCCAGATACAAAATGGCACATTTCTGAATCTGTACCCCCTCAAGGTAGGATGAAATGAGGGAAGACAGAGGCCAATAGGATGCCCACTGCCTCTTACATGTTACAAAGTACAGGTCTTCACAAGGATCAGTACAAAGGCTTAAATATGTTCCAGGGCATGTCTTTACCTCCATTTTAAATTCAGCCTTCTCCACTGCCTGGAGAACTGCTGAGGGAAAGCCAAAGCCAGGAGGTGGAAGATATGTGAAAGTTGTGCACATTTTCTTTTTTTCCCCTGTGAAAGAAAGCAGAAGGTGTGTGCAGTTGTTATTGTTCCTCTACGCTCAAGTTGCAGTCCCCATTTCCTCACGCCCCAGGGACTGCCAGAACAGCCCTCTGTGAAAAAGAGTCTTTAGAGCAAGTGTCAGTCCCTCCAGCCAAGTAAAGGGAAACCACCATGCAAAGGCTGAGAGACTGCTCCCCCATCCACTGGTGAGTGGATTTGCTGGCATGGGTAAGCAGGTGAGATGGGTGAAGGACCAACACTGGGAAGATAGTTTGGCTTTTTGCTGGGTACCGGGTCTGTGATGAGAACTCTCAGTCTGGGGTGAATGTGATTGCTCTAGCTATTTTCAAAACACCCCTTGCCTTTCTTTGCAATGGAGCATATCCAATTTGGAATCAGATCGGCATGTGAGAAAAAATGCAGTTACACTTTTTATTATGAATAAGAATATATCTGCTTTATATTTTCTTCAAGTCCAGTATAGGCTCAAAGGTCTGCTGGCCCTTAACCCTTGCATCCACAAAGGAGAGAGTAGAAACTTGCTTTCAGCAGGGAAAGGAGGTGGAGCTGGAGCTTAATACCACTGTTTAGCAAGAACTGAACCAACAGCCCAGATGTGCTTCCTAGACTCTGAAAAACAGCAGCTGACATTGTAGCATTAAAGCAGTAGCTCGAAATTAAAGAAGCTTTGCTTTTATTTAGCTGGTCTGCACAAAATCTAGCTTAATGCTGACATGTTTTGTAGCTGAGCAAGGTCTCATATATGGAGATGGAATTCCTCCTGCTCAGAGCTCGTCATAGACTTGGGGCTTCTGTTACTGCATTTGTAGACATATTGGCTCCAGGCCTGCTCACAGGGGTGATAAAATGCCCAAAGGTTTCAGCAGGAGCAGGGTCAGAGCAACTGTAAGAACTAGACAGCAAAAAGCAAAACAACCCACCCTCTTTCCTCCACAAAAACAGCGTAGGATATACCATGCAAAGTGTCATTAAAAAATACAAAACAATGATTAGTTTTCCACACAAACATTTCATCACATCCTTTTGAACACCAATCATTGTGATGGTCCATGACAATATAAACGATGACATGACTGAGGTGCTCTAATCCATCCAGCTTATGCTGCGGTACTTGTGAAAAAAAACAAAACAAAACAAAAAAACAACCCGTCTGTAAAACCTTTAACGAAACAAAACTCCACTATCCCACATATGTTACCAATGCTTTCTAAAAATGGCCATTCAACAAGCTAGGCTCCATACCATGACTTCAAATTAAACCATATGTTCATTTATAAAATGAAAAACTTCTGGGTTGAATGAGCCTTGGAGATGGAAATCATGATTTCTGGCACGATTTTCTCCAGCGGAAACCTTGGGGTAATCTGTATGGCCATCATACAAGTCACTGGACACCTACGATACTGTACTGTGAGTGCTGGCTTCCTCATAAAGGTCCTCTGTTTTGCAAAGAAGGGCTCAGTATGCGGACTGATGGCTTGATTTTTTCCATTTGGACATTTGTTAAAAACAAACTACGACATAATCAATCTCAGAAACTTTGTGGGCATTGTGTGGAAAATCTCCGGCATTCTCAGCCTGCAGCTCACACCTTTCACCAAGGTCCAGGCTAACCCTGCCTGTGAGAGGAGATGGTGGAAAGTGGTGCTTTGTGGCAAAGGAACCACACAAAATTTCTCTCATCTTAAAGACAAAACTTTCATTATATTTAGCTCTTTAATAAATGCAGAATTACAAGGGGGTAAACCAACAGCAATTTAAATGGTACACTAGCTTGGTCCCCACAGCTCTCCTTTAAATCGTACTTCAAGGAACATTTCTCCTTCAGCCACCTTGATTTCAGTGAAATTCAAACCAGGGCCAGCACCAGGGCCAGACCCACAAAGCGACCAAGGTTTTGCTGTTGTGGAGAGCAGCACAAAGTTTGATGAGCTTGGTGGAGGAGGTGGTAAGGGAGGGTAGGTCAGGCAATGTGAATGGCCCGAGTATGCAGCGCATGGATGGCCTGAGGAGGTTGACCCCTTTTTGTTAACCTTCTCTCAGGCCCTCTAGCCTGGGACCTATTCACACCACAGCACCACTTCCCTCACCCCCAACTCGTAACACAGGGCAAGCTCTGAAAATATAAGCAATGTGTTAGAGAATAAAGGTAGAAGTACATTGACACCAAGTAGGGATGAGCAGACCCAGGCTGGACTTCCCAGGGTGGCACTACAGCAGTGTCACAGACACTGAGATAGCACTGATATTTAAGTTTGGCCTCACTTGGTATTGCCTACAGTTAGGTTCATAACATGGTAGCAGTATGAAGATAACACATACCCAGGCTGAAGGGTAGAGCAAAAGCCCTCTACAGCCTAAGCGGAAAAACAAACACTCACACTTTCTGATCTACCTTGCATCTTACCAAGGTTATTCTAGGCACTTTGGGGCCAACTTTAGCAGTGATAATAAATTCCCTTTTCATGATAACCTCTCCCTACTTCATAGCACAATGTGATACCCTTACAGAATATTATCCATAATGTCCTAACAAAAATGAATTGCATATGTCATTGCTACATGCTACAAAAGTGGGAAGGGGAAAGGTGGTGCAAAATATCATCACCTTCATACTTCTCACTTCTAACAAGCTGCTCGCTGAGATGGCAAATGCTGTGGGACACAAACATCCTTGTGACACACCCTCTGCATTTTGTATGGCTGTTGCTGGCAGAGTGTTGGACTTCATTCTTGTTTAGCTGAAACTTTCTACTGCCTCTGAATTTCCTTAGCCTCAGGGCTGCTCTAATTTCCAACTGGCTGCTCATGACCTCAAAGGCCTGTTCTTGTTGGGTTTTGCTGGAGACAGCACATCCACACCCTGTACTTCAGACTGAGTGCTTGGGTGGCTTAGGAATTAAGATGACAGCCCTGTAATGTACATAGATTACTCAGCCTTGATAAAAAATAGCATAATCACGCTTCTATACCACGAGGATAAAATGCCAAGCGTTGGTGAAAAGCAGACGCTTTGCTGCTGCAGCCCTCAGGCTGGAAAGATAGGCAGGGAGCAGGAGAAGCACGACTAGCACCGCACGCCAGCCTCCCTGAGTTGTTTACTTGCTGGCGGAGGCTAGAGCATGGCGGTAGGAAACAGGTTTGTTTTTTAAAAGCAGGATGTGCTCCGGTGGCAAGCCTGACTGACCCCATCACAGGGTGAAGTTGCTGAAGTTTCCTCGCTCTCCATCACGTGGCTCCGCAGGTTCACCGGGGACCACGGCTGAGTCACCGTCTGGGAATTTGGAGTAGGCATGGCCTTTGTAAAAAACGCGGTGCTAAAAACTTGCTGTGCAAGATAAACAAGGAAAACACGCTCCTTGGCACACAGGCAGTTCAGATGTTGACCATTGTGTTCTGGAGTTAATCATTGCAGGCCAGGCTCTCCTTTGCAGCGGGAGGTGAGCTGCGACCGCTCGCTCAGTGCTAAGGAAGCAGGTGCAGCAACAGCTCATTGTTAGAACAGTGTTTTGAAAATTGGGAAACTTGATATATTTTTTTTTCCCCTCCCTTGGGGAAGCAGTGGCGAAGCTTGGCAATGCCGGTGCAGGTGGCACGGTCAGAGGTGGGGAGGGCAGGGACGAGCATGCGTGGCTGCCTTGCCTAGAGACCCCACGTTTTTCCTTGCGCCTGTGTTTTTCCTTGCTGCCTTGGAGGCTGACCCTGATTCCTGTTGGAGGAACAGGCCCTCTGCCCAGCCTGGTCACCCGTGTCTGCCGGCTTGGGGCCACCACCATGGTGATTAGCCCTTACTCTAATTACAGGCTCACCAGCTGGGGCATATCCTGAAAGTTACCTTTAGGAGATACTCAGAAAGTCTCGCAGGCTCCCTGGGCAGTAAGCCAGCCGCAGGACAGGCTCTCTGAGCTGCCCTCCTTCCAGGGGCTGCGTGTGTGCATCTACCACCAGGTAGAGCCCAGCATGCTGACATTTGGGCTTCTTCACCCGGGAGACAGACTTCTTGCTTCATTTCTCCTCCTTCTCCCCCCATTCCTCCTTCTCCTCCTTCTCCCCCCATTCCTCAGTCCTTTCATATAATGCAGTTAATTACAGTCAGATTATTAGACCTCAGCTGCTTTGCTGCTTTTTGCAGCACTGGTTGTATGAGGGGGCTTGTCAACAGGAGACCTTCCACCGCTTCTGAACCTGGTCTGCAGAGGCTGAAGGTGGTGCTAATCTGATACCTGCTCTTTGGCCTACCTGAAACGGGCATGTTTGCATTTCATCCTCATTTCTAAGGGACAGATGGGTGTGTTATGTTAATTGCTGTTGCTTTGGCTAACCTAGTGGGTTAGGGAAGTCACAGGGGACTGAACTCGTCACACAAGGATGAAAGGGCAGGACTGAGATGTATGTTGATGACACTGATAACCCATTCTGATCCTGTTCTGAGGTTGTAGGAAGGGCTTCATTTCCCAAAGCTGCTCTTCTTGCACTTCTCTGGAATAGCAATGTTTTAAGGAGGAGAAAAGAACACAACAGAAAAGATAGCTTTTCAGTCTTTTATGGATTTTATCTTATCTAAATAATTTGCTACTAAGTCTTCTTTGTCCTTGCTTCCTTGCCAAGATAATAAAGGGTGTGAATGTATACACACACACACATATTTGAATTAGAGTGATTTCTGGAAAACTTAGCATGTGTAACTAGAGGAAAAAAGTATATATTAACTTCAAAAGCTTTTGGGGTTGGGATTGTAAAAATATTTTATTTGGAGGGTAAGTCCTTCAGGCAACTCTCCTCACAGTAGGTCAAGAAAAGGCAAAAGTAGGAAGAAAGCAGTCATTTTGATCCCAATCCTTTACGTAATGCTTTAATATCTCTGACTATACAAAAGTGGGGGATAGTGCGGTGCCTTAGTAAATAAGAGAATAAATGGCAGAGATTAAAGTGGTAAATTGTAAGATTAACACACAACTATGTGCTGAACACCATTCAGGAATCAAAAAACCTACATGGAATAGTACTGTAGGATTTTTATATTGTCTTTAATGGAAGAAGATGTGGAACTTTTTCTGCTTAATTTCTTACTGTACTGGCCCAGATATCTGTACTCCCAGTTCTCTTCTGAGAGTCCATCTCAGAAAACTCTGCAAGTTCTTCAGAGACCTTTAGGTGGTCCTCAGAGTGGATGATAAGGATGACCTCCTACATATGTACCATGCCTTCAGGTGTCCTGTCTCTTCAGTAATTCAGACAGCCTTATAAAGGACTTGGAAATCAAGGCAAAAGCTTGTCACTTCAAACACTACACCCGGTTATGCATAACAGCCTTGTAGGTTGCAAAGCTTAAGTATCACAGCCTTGTAAGGACCTCTAAGTACTTCATGTGTTAATGCAAAAGTGGTGGAGGAATGGATATAATTATTTCAGTTATTTTTTTCCCCATATGTTATTTATTTAGAAGTTTCAGGGATGTAGTTTCTGTAGTTACAACAGGTGCTAGATGCTATACAAAAAACAAATGCCCTGTAGGTTCTTCTGTCCATTTTGAATATGTAGCCATCTAGAAGACCTAGGGTTGGACTAAGATTCTTACTGTAGCCAGGACAGCAAAACCGTGGAGCACAGATGCACTAAATATGACAGTATTTTATGTGGTTAAATGCAATGTGAGAATAGGTAGATTTTCTGTTAGATGCAAATTCTCAGGGCTGCCAAGTGCCAGCATCTTCAGCCAATTTAGCAACACTGTGGATGCTTAAAGTCCCTCAGGTTTTGGTCCTTGGCAACCAATTCTTTTTGTACTTTTTTTTGTGCAGTGTGAAGGTCATTAGCTTCATTTTCCAGTAGTGAATTTTCATTCTCCCAGCCCAGGTTGATTGAAGTGTCTACATTTAGACAAAAACTCAAAAGCCTCAGGTGAGGCTTGTTCACTGAACTAACTTAAACTAACCTTTTGTTTTCAATGCACAGACATTTAAGCAATTGAAATTTTATTGGAAAGTGTCCCGAAGTCAATTAAAAAGATGGTGAACATTGTTAGCTGGTTAGGATCACTAGACAGGGTTTTTAAAGTAAAATTTGTTTGAAGGTAGAGAAGGCTGAAGAGTCTAATCCTCAGGATTTGCCCTTTTAGGTGCAAATCAAAGCTTGAGGCTGGTGAGATAGAACTTGTGTTTAAAGATACCTGTTAACCTTAAAATAGATTTCTTCTGCTTTCCTGTCTGCTTTTTTTCATCCAAGGTTCTGCAGCCCAAACTAAGGGAAGTATGCTGCCTGTTTTTGTAATGGAGTTCTGCAGTTGTTCTTTCCTTCTTTCTTGATAGAAATTGCACAACCTTCTGAAGGAAATTTTATTCCTATATTTTGGTAAGCTCAGCTGAAGAAGCTGAGCTCATAACAGAAGTGAGCAGGGTGTAAATGTAGATCTGAGGAAGATCTAGCAGATTTGGCAGACGTAGATCTGCAAAAACTGGTGGAGAAAACATTTATCAAAGGATGAAAATCAAGACTTCTTTCTCCAGAAGATTCAAAGAGGTTCAGATGCAAGTTTCTAGTTTCAGTCCTTCTTAATTTAAAAATCAGTAACAAAAAGCTAGATGACCTTTTATGTCCTATACGCTGGAAGAAGAAAAAACCTAGGCATTTCCAACTCTGGATATTGCAGCATTCTGCTACACTTTTAATATGAAAATAATAAGAAAACACAATTGTAGCAAAATAATAAAAAAACCCAACCCATACCAACACTCAACATAATGTTATCCATGTACAGTTAAGGGACAGGATGAGTCCTCAGCTGTCCTTAGCTCCTCTTTATTTCTGTCTGTGCCCTGAGCAGAAATACTGTGCCTCTGCTGGGATTAGAGTTACAGAGGTCCATCAAATGATCAGGCAATTACGCGGAGAAGTTGGTATTAAGATGACTGATGGGCCATCTTCAGGAGATGTTCCAGCAGTGGCTGTTGCAACCTGTTCCTGGAGTGTTTTCCACCTTGACTGGGAGGGGACCCATGATTACCTGTGCTCTCTATCCTCTCCTGGGAGAGAAAATCTGTTCAAAACTATACAAGTGACAGTTGAGAGAGGCTCAGATAAAGTATCTAATTTCACACCAAGCCAATCTCCTTTTATTCTTGATAAGCTTACCAGGATATTCCTTGATGTTCCTGATTTTGACATTCAAAACTTAAAAATCTTCTTCTCCAATAACATCCTTAAAGCTAGCTCTTCTATACCTTGCTTATTGATGACATAATTTCATTCATTTAAAAAAAAAAAAAACAAAAACAAAACACAAAACCCCCAAAAAACCAAAACCCCTGTCCCACTGTAGTTTTCCGAATGAATATACTTTAAATATGGTAACTTGCATGTGCGATTTTTTAAAAACACTCAGCCCCTTGGGTTGTGTTGTTCCTGCTTTTACTGCATCATTACAAAGACTGTCATTTTCTAAATGCCTTCAGCTGCTGTACCTGTGCTGTTACCGTATAGATTTTTTTCCTTTTTCTATTTGTGAGTGTATTTTGGTTTACAGCATATTAACTGAACACTCAAAAGAACAAGTAGTAGGAATATTTCACATCAGCTTTCCACAGCAAAGAGCTGACAATGGGAAAAATTAATACATGGTGTGCATTGACGAACCATCCACGGATTCGTTTATAAACCTTAGCAGGGAAAACAAATCTGTAAACTCAAGATCAAGTCCCGAGACAAAGACAGGATGTAAATTCCCGCTTGGTAGTTGTTTCGGATGAGCTCAATCAGATTGCTGCTAATGGCATTTCCTTCAGAAAAGATATGGGGAATTGTGCAATTACCTAGGACACTTCAGTTTAAAGTGGTACTGACCACAACTGTTACTGTGTACATTATGGAATATTTGCCTCGGTGAAATTCAGCATAAGTCAAAAGCTAAATTCTTAGTCCATACTTGTTCTTCACTAGTTTGCTAACAGCTCAGGGAATTTAGAGTAGTCCTTTAACTTTGAAAGCATATTCAGAGACATTATATTTTCTTGCATCCTTCCTTAAGCAATCCAGCTTATTTGAACTGGACTATTTCCAGGTAATTCATCTCAAATGCTGCTTAAGGACTAGAAAATCTGTCCCCCAGTGAACTTAGCTGAAAAATCAAAAAGGTTAATTAAAAAAATGTCAGAATGCTTTGTCTTTCTGCTCCTGACATTTATTTTTCCTGCTTTATCAAATTTGGCTAGAGCCATTCACTAAAGTCAACCTGGAGTATTCACTTTTTTTGATAATTCAAACATTTGCATACTCTCCCCTCCAAAAAAACCCACAAAACCCAAAACCAAACCCTCCCAAAAAAACAGGTACCAAAATGGAAAAGAAATGCCCACTTCCACTCAATAATAATGTATTTGCAGTGGAACATGTACTATCTCATCACAGCTCAAAATGGGTGTGAGAGTCCTGAAGTGGATATTGAAGAAGGACAGAGGGAGGAGAAAGCAGCCGTCTGTGCTGCAGAGGACAGTGCTGCATCCATTATGTCTGTATTACTGTCTCCTGAATAAAAACAGTTTGGGCTGAAGGCTAATCTAGAGCTGTCTTCTGGTAGTCTTGGTTTTGGTTAGCAAGTGACTATAGTACACTCTGATATTTTTAGCTGTCTCTATTACAAAGTCTTCTTACCATTATAGAGCTGTCTTTTTGGCTGTATGACAAAACGTGATAATGACATTCTACTAGAGGGCTGCTTGTAGAGCTCCAGATGTACGTTTTTTTCTCAGTGTGCTTTTTGCACAGAATGCTTGGCTTTTTTAAAAAGTATAATACAACTACAGCTATAGGGAAGGAAAGCGCTTGGAGTGTAGACATAAATTAAATGTTAATCACACAGAAATGATTACAATTTGATAATATACAAAATGAATCCATCTCCCTTGAAATTAAGTCAAAATTATTTAAAATCTCAATATGCAATCACAATCAAAACAACTTTATAAAATGATATTTTAATTTAAATTGCTTAAATGGAATGCTTTAGTGTATTCAACTGGCAGATAGGCATAGTCCCAGTACTTGTATAATAAGCTACTTCAGTTAGATAGCAATTAACTTTTTAAATTCAGTAAGTATTACAAATTGTCAATTGCTTTCTCAGAAAAAGCATCTAGAGAGGAGATCAGGTACTTCTGGCTGAGTGTAAGAAAAATGTACTAGTATTAACTAATCCTGGAAGATTTTCTATATTCAAAGTGTGATAAAGCCAATGCTTTTAAGTGTTAGTGATAGAGTATTGCTCCCTATTATTTTAATAATATTTAAATTCCATGCTGAATTGTAGCTAAATATTGGGTATAGTTTAGGCTGAGTAAGTTTTCCACAAGCTGTTATATGAGTAGAAAATTGGCTCCTTTTGATTTACAGTCCGAAAGGGAACCAAAAGCAAAGGCATACAACTAAAAAAAAACCCTCAAGAGCTGTTGAACAGGGATTTTTAGAAGCAGCTTGAGAGCATGAGGGAAGTGCCAACCACCTTCAGGTACATTTATGTTCCTAAATCCCTTCGTATCCTTTGAAGATGTTGGCTTTGGTACTCTTTTGTACTAGGACACATTGCAAATGGGAGAACAGATAGAGGAGACTTGTGGTAGAAGAACTTCTCACAGGGCTGATACAAAGGGCTATTAAAGATAAGAAAGAGATTCCCACAAACTTCAGTGGGCTTCTTCCCTGACATTTACAGAGTTTCTTCTGTTTCTGCACTCACAGTGCTTAGGAATGGGTTACACTATGTGAATTTAAACCTATGTGCTATCCCCATTTTGCAGAACTGTCAGCCTGAGTCCTGGCTGATAGCTGGTAGCATGTGAAAGGGGACAATCCGTTATCAAAAACCAATGTCAAAAGAGATGTTAGATGCTTGTGTAGAAACAGAGAGAGTGTGACTGTGTAGGCTTTGATTTGTTAGGAAACCAAGAGAAAACTTGAGTGTGTTGACTGAGGTGAACAGTTTCAAAATACAAAAGTAAGTTGTTATGTGCTGTGACATGTGGGTCCCCGTCAGCAGTGAGATGTGAAGGTTGTTGGCTCAGAGAGGTTGCTTTCCCTCCTCGGTATCTGCTTGGTTGCTCACAGCACTGAGTCTTTATCTCCCCCACCTTGCAATTAGCATTCCTGCACACACTGAAGCTGGCTGCCTGGAGAAAGTCTTATTTATCTAATTATTCATTAATCTGATAAGCAGTGGAGTAAGTGTTCTCTCTTGCATAACACCATTGAGCGGGCAAACTGAAAGCATTTTACATACACTACCCCTTCATATACAAGTACTGGGAAGGAGTAGTTAGTTGGGGAGGTATAGCAAGCAGGCTGGTGACAGAAGAGGGGCAGGGAGAGCCTACGGACCCAGGGGCACAGGTGGATGCTGCAGGCTGGGGGGTGGCAAAGAGGAGCGGTGCGAAGCAGGAACCGGAGTAAGAGCAGGCTGGGATGCAGTCAGCAGTGTGAACTACGCTGAAGAGCAGAGCACTGCGTAGGTAGGTGGTATACAATAAGGAAAACCCATATACTGAAAGAGGGCAGATGAAAGGAGGAAAGATCCAGCCTCCAGGATTCACATGGCTTGCCAATAGTTGTCCGTAAAAGCATGTGAAACAAGTGTGGCTAAGGGTTTGTTTCAGTCCCGCAAGGAATCCCAGTAATGTCAAGTAGAATATCAGGCATTTTGCTCCCTTCTTTCTCTGTATATCTTGAATATTTATGCAAGCTCCTGAATAGAGTGCAAACAAAACACTGGATGGTTAGCATATTTTTGGAGCAAACATTTATTTTAGAAGCAAGGGACAAAGGTCAGTGCTGCCCATGGAAGTAAAAAAAAACCAACTGATGGGAAAACTGTTTTTTAAAAATCTATTTTATGTATAAGTATTTATGCATAAAGTCTTATAAACAATAGGTCACAAGTCAGATAAAGGCAGCCTAATCTCACCAGTTTCTGTTTTCAACTTCTTCAAAATTTCACATGGAAAACATTAACCTGATGGAATATTGATGATGAAGACAGGGAAAAGGCAAAATGAAATAATTATGTCTGAGTGTGTGCCATTTCAAGTACTTTTTTTTTTAATGAAAGAAACATCAGCTTTCTGATTCTTTGGGGAAACAAGTGGGTGATTTGTCCTATGAAAGCATAATTTTCATATTTTCAGGAAGAAAGGACATGTATGTGCCAAAAGGCTGAAAATGGGTTTATTGTCTACTGTAAGTAACTTTCTAAAACCAGTAGCTGGGTTTTTTTTATTTTTAATACCATTTGCACTTACACATAATTTCAATTATATATAAATGGAGTGAAGTGAGGATCCATGTGAGTATGTTCATCCACGTGGAGGTATAAAAGAAGAAATTATTTCCATTCAAAAAATTATAAAGGTGGAATTCTCTGTGGCATCACTGCCTGGGAATTGGGAGTGGACATCCCCTGACTTCACATTTGTCTGAGCAATGTGGGTGTCCGAATACCCTTTTGGGGTACAATTTTAAGGTCTAGTTGGGCCACATTCTTTGGAGAAGCCAATGGCAAAGCAAGTCATACATACCAATTTTCAGTCATTCCAGAATAAACTATCTGAGTCCTGATGCAACCCACTTTTAATGAAATGTTTTAATATTATACCTGCCTTATAAATGCCACACTGCTCAAACATAGCATTTCTGAATTCTTACTGAGTACCATTCAGAGCAGTAGTGCTTTGGGAATGAAAATAGAGGTGTTTTTAGCTCACATCTAGGTCTCAGAAATGTAAGCACACAGTTTCTTGTGGAAGGATTTGGCTGCTATTTTTTTGGAGATTCATGCCTTCAAGTTACCCCCCAAAAGACGACAAGTGTTTTCAGGACAATTTTTCTTATGGGCTACTTTAGGAAATCCTTTATCTGTTGTGGGGTTTTGTTTGTTTGTTTGTTTGTTTTAAATTAAAAAGTATTCTTATAAAAAGTGAGGGGAAAAACCCTGTCCAGACAAGGAAAAGCTTCCTTTGATGGCCTATCTATCCCATCTTTCAAATTTTCATTGCACGCGGCATTGTATTATGCCATCGGTAACCTTGCTGACGATAGCACAGCTTCGTTCTTCATGATGACTGTGATTCAACTTCTCGGTGAAAGCACTCCTTGACACCACTTGCTGCCATAGTAGGGCAAGATGAGAAGTGTTACTAAACTCTTTCAACAAATCTTGTGCTACTCCTCTGTGTCTTCACCTGCAGAAGAGCTGCCTGCTGGTACGGAGCAGGTGGACATTTCACTTTGTTTAGTGATCACTATTCTTCCCCCAGCAAGTCCTCCGGTACCCTTTCAGCTTGTAATGGGAACACTGCAGTAATAGATGGGGAGCTGCAGTAATTTTTATAAACATGCTGCACAAACAAGTGAGATGATAGGAAATGTAGCCCCACTGAGGTCTTGCTTAGTGAAAGGAAAGTCTTTCTCCCTTGCTTGCCTTCATTTTTTTGGCATATGGAGATTCAATCAGACGAGCTGTTGAGTTAAAGGTCAAAATGGAACTCTTTCCCACCCTTTTTCATTTTTCCAAGCCAAATATTTTATTAGCTGTAGTACAGTAAAAAGGGGGGGGGGGGGAGGGGGAAGGGACAATATACCCTCACTAGAATAGGGGGTTATCCTTCTTATTTTTAACTAACTGTGATACCTTTCCAGAATTTTCAGTTTTACTTTTTTTTTTTTAAATAAGTCAGTTAAATTAATTCACATATTTTAATTGTATCTGAATTTACACTGTTTATGTGACAGAGGCAGCCAGGACTGACTTGACTTTGGAGAAAGGTAAATTTTGCACTGACTTACCCACCTTACAATTCCACTGAAACCAATATATGTGCATATCTGCAGAACACAGTCCAGTCAATCACTATGTGCTTTCTTTGAACAAATACATGTATACAGACACACATTTTTAATCCTTTGAAGGTTTTTTCTTTCAAGACCTCGCTTAATTTCAAGTTACAGCAAGTCTATCCTATTTCAGTATATTTATCATCATTCCACCTCAGTCTGCACAAAATGTGCAGGGTCAATAGCATCAGCAGATTGAGTCTGCCTAGGTGCTGGAGATGAAAGGTCATGAACAAAATGTTATTCCTGATAAATGAAATCTGCTGCTGCTCCTTCCATTTCTCTGCAAAAGGCTGTGAGTCTTTCAGAGCTGTGTGTGCAGACTGGTAGAGTTAGAGGCCACCTGCTCTGTAAATGATAAGGAGAAATGAATGAATTTAATACTGACAACTCGTTAATCCATTACCTGGCGGCCACTGCACTGAGGCCTGATCACAATTTACAAAAACTCATGTATGGTTGCCTGAAGCCTTATTAAGTAATATCTGTGCAATCTTTGAATGAATCCAATCTAGAGTCATATATAATAATCATAATGGGATTTGCTGGCAGGTATTATCTCTCTCCCTCTGATAACCCAAGGAAAGGTTTTTCCCATTATTCTTTCCAACATGGTAACTATTATTAAATTTAATGCGTGGCAGAAAAGTAATACTTTTTCTTGTTCTAACAATTGAAACATATAATACGGTTGGAATGGACAATCCCTTGGTATTTATGGATTATACTTAATTGCAAGCAGTAGAACTGGTGGAGAGAGCTAATTTTTTTATTATTATTATTTTTTCATTTTCTTATATTGTTTGTATTTTGAACTACAAGGTGGTTTAAAGACAGATAATTTTTGTCTACAGGCATCTGCAGTTACTTTACATTCACTTGTCATCAAAACTTTCGGCTGAATACTAAGGCATTTACTTACTGCGTTGGGCCTGCACACTTCAGTCATATGAACAAAGAATACACATTACTCGAGGAAGGGTGCAAGATTCAGATCTCCCATGACAGACCTGCATCACTTCAGCAGCAAAGGGGCTGTGCTTGCTAGCTCCTGGCTGGTGCCGATCTCTGGGCAGTAGAGGAAGGTGTGCGCAGGACCCGTCTCCTTGTTGCGCTGCCTGGGACCCAGTGCTGATGGAGCAGAGGAACACCTGGAGGCCAATGTCACCGCTTGCCTTCATGGTGGCAGATCTGCGGCTTGTTTCTGTGGGTGCTAATGAGATAAAGGAGGCACAAACTTTGTTCCCACACAAGTAAACTTAAAATAGGGTGATTAAGAATAGTTTACGCATATCACAATGATGAGAGGAAGAACCAAGGACAGAATCCCTGACGCAGTAGGAAACATCTTACAAGACAAACTAACCTTGCGGTCTGGAAAAGGATCAGGGAGAGTACTGCGCCTGTGTAAGGGAAGAAGGTCGAAAGATTATGAAGGGGATGATATTTACTTCAGTGTCAGAGACCCCTGCCCACCCTGACTAGAGGACACTATGCATGCGCCAGGAGGAGGAGTCGGGGAAAAGCTAATTTTAATATGAGATGGGAATGTATCATGAATATGTATAAGTATATTATGAAATCTTGTAATTATGCAATCATATAAGCGTATAAATTCAGAGCAAATCACTGGGCTAGGCGCGCACAATTTTGGTGGGATGACCCCTCGTGCTGCCCAGTGCTGAATAAACATGCCTACTTTACAACTTTCTCAGTTGTGGAGTCTGCTTTCCACACATCACTGGGCTATACTGACCTCCGGTAGAGCCCATTCCTTTGACTGCATGCGTGGTTTCTGGATTCAGAAGTGCCATCTCTCTCCAGCCTTTCCACAGGAGCGCCAGGTATGGAGCACAGGCTTTTAGATGCTGCATGAGAAATCAGTTGCCAAAACATCTGAGAAGCTGAGTCTGAGCCATCTACTTCATCCAGAGCCATCACTTTCATTGCAGAGGGTCCTGGCTGTCACAATGCTGAAGAACCTGCCCCAGGGAACTGCCAGTACCTTTACATTTCAAACATTTGGCATGTTCTATTGCTTCTCTGAATCACATGCTTCCACAAATCCATAACTGTATATGTCTTAAAAGGAAGGCAGAAAAATAAGTCACATATAATGGAACTAAATAAGTTTGGGTTGGGGGCTGTATGATGAAAACACATCTTTTGGATAAATCATTTTAAAACACACTAACTTCAATACAAATAATGAAAACTAGAGCCCTTTGGGGTCATAAAATGGGTGCAAATAAACAGTTTGTTGTTGTGGTTTTCCCCCTCCATACCTGAATAATCTAAAATGTTCTTCTAATTGCAAGTGTGAGTCACAAAGACTTCCTGCCACTGCAAACACCATTAAGAACAGGTCAGATTGACCCTGTGCAATTCAGTGTTGTGAGGGCTTTTAAAAGGTACAAGTACCAGATGCCTGGAGCTCATTTGCATTGCTAAGTTGTTATGTCTCTGTTTCTGCTGCTTACCACCTGCTGTGTGAGAATAACAGTATTGTTTCATGAGTACTTAGATGCAAAGTGCCTTTAAAATGCTCTCTGCTTTTCCTCTCAGTGCTGAAACTGAGATAAATATTTACCATTTTACAAATCATAGAAATAAGGAATCAGCCCCCTGCCTCCATCCCCATCGCATGACACTCGGTATGAGAAGGTACAGAGCTCCAGTAGCCAAATATTTCTTGGGAAAATGGCCATGCAATAGCCCAAGGAGTCTTGTAATCTCCTTTTTCCTTTGGTTGCGTATCAGCAGCAGCCACATGCAGCAGCAGGGAGTTTGGGTACCATGTAGCCAGCAAGCAGGAAAATAAAAGTTCATAGTGTGTAACCACCAATAACTACTCATGGCACAGTAGTCCGGCACCTGTAAAGTGCCCCTTGAAAGTGACTTCTACCCATGACCGCTTTTCTCTCATCCTTTCCTTGGACTGTGTGCTGAATGGCAAAAGGCAGCAACCAGGAACAAAGGAAAAAAGCCGCAGAACATGCTTTTCCTTCCATCTCATTGCATGGAAGAATGACTCAGATTGCACGTAAGGAGAAGCCTGGGGATGATGTGGAGAAGGGCATGTAGAACAGCCAAAGGACAGCCTCCCCCTGTGAGGAATCTCTCTTTCAAACCTCCCAGTTAATAATTAACTGTTCCACTTTGGCTGCAGCCTCTCTGTACCTAACTCGGTCCATCTTTCCTCAGCAGGCAGAAGCAATCGTATTAATAGATGCTGGAACCAGAAAAGCAGTTTTCAGTAGTTGTATGGAATACATAATTTTACCTTATTGACCAAAGGCCAGGACAGGACAGCTTCCTGCGGCAAAGGACATGTGAAATGTCACTGATGGATTTTGTGATGAAGAAAATGAGCAAGACGAAGTGTTCTCAGAGCAGGGCCTCCCCATGGCCTCCATGTGAAGTGTGCACCAGGCATGGCTTCCTGGTGGGAGGTCTTTTAATCCCCACAGCCGACATTTTAAAACCTGCTATGTTAGTGCATAACTCCAGCTAGAAGGCATGAGCATGTGATATACATTTGAAAATATTCCTTGAGACGAGCAAGAGGGGAATAAAGTAAAATAAATTATTAACTTGCAGGGAAGCCTCATTGAAGCTGTCATTTTTTCTACTGCAACATTCACGTCAATGAATGTGTTTTCTTTTCAGCTTCACATAGTCCCATTAGGTAACATGTTGTCAACAAAAAGAATATCATTTAAGCACCAAGGGCTTTTCCTGTGATTATCAAAATCCTATTAATAATACCTAAGGAACAGGTTCACTATTGGGTTTTACTGCTGTAATATATGCATGTGCTTGGGGCATATGTTTGAAATTCCCTGATCTGTATTAGCTCTTGTATTACTCAAGGCACAGCTAGATGAAATAGATAAAGCTCGGTAACTGTTTAACATTCAGTGGTCTATCATCTACAACATCTTTTCAGGTAATTTGGCAATTCTGTATTGAATAACTGAGTATTAACAGACTTTTCTCCCAACATTACTCATCTGATACTGTCCAAACACACATGACATAAGATTTCAAAGAGCTGAAGTATGGTTATAGCCATACAGTCCACTTGAACAGCTATAGTTTAAAAACATAATGCCAGCCTGAATTGCATAATCTCTTAATTTCACTGATGTTATATTCTTCTATCAAAATGGGGATCAAAAATAACTGAGGAAGTCTCTAGCTTATCTGTTGGTTTTTTGGGGGTTTTTTTCCCAGTTCTGCCCATTCCTGTTTATCTCTGACACTGGTATCTTCTGTTGCAGTGATGATCTCAGAGAGTCACTCTGTAAGGATACCTCTGAGGAGCTGGAACAGTCGTCGTCTTGTTAATTACTCTTCTCTTGATTTTTGTCCCTTTTTTTTTCACTGCCATTCATAGAAGGGCTGAAGCAGAAAGGGTAAAAGGTCAAGAGAAAGGAAGCAGTGCTGGGAGAGAAGATGTTACAATAGTCTGAGTGTATGGGGGAAAAAATGGAGGGGAGTAGTTCATAACAGAGTCTCTGTTCCTGTGAAGCCCATGCAGAGAGCTGTTTAGCAGTTCAGTGTGCTATATGCACCTGGGCTAATGTATACAGTATGTGCATACATATATATGTATATTTTATATACATATTTTTTAGCCTCATTTATGTTCTGGCATTGGCATTGTTTGATAGCAAAGCACATGATGGAGACTAGAGGAAGAAGAAGAATTTACATTGCTCTCCAATCTGAGTACTGGACTTGCAGCTGTTTTTGTGGGATCTCTATGGGAATTGTGGAAGGAAATGTAGATGCAGTAGAAAAGCTGATTTTAGTTTGGTTTCCCTAAGCTGCTGTATATGCAACTGCAGAAATGCTGGGTACTCAAGCAGAAGTCTTAATCACATGTAAATTTTTTTTTTGTTTGCCCATTTAACTATTTGAAGTTACTGTTGCACAGCTCAGTATTGTCAATACTATATCTCTGCAGGCACAAAGCTGGAGCCCCTTAGTGCTGTTCCATATCCTATCAGTAACTCCAGCTACTGAGGATCCCACTGTCTTCGGAGCTGTGTGCATAATGTATGACCTATACTGTGTTGTAAAAACCTGCAGCGGGGATCAGTATAGAAGCAAGCGATGTGCTTGAGGTAAAAATGGCATTTTTAAATGTGACATTCATGAAAATGTTTCCATCAATTAGGCTCACGAGCCATGCCTGACATTTCTAAAATGACTGTTAAAATCACAGTCACGTTGAGATCAATGCCTGAGTCTGTGCTAACTCCAGTGAGGCCAAGGATTTCATTCCTTGACATAAGCATGTTTGGCTATCATCTACATCCTGAACTCAGTTGTGTGAATTATCACGGCAGTCCCAGCACATTTTCAAGTGTTGGGTCTGAAAGTTGCTCTGTCCTTAGGTAAATGGTTACTTCTACCATCTCTAGAAAAATAGCAAAAGCCTCTAAAACCTTTGAACATCATTGTGGAAATGTCCTGTGTTGTCACACTGATGCTTGTCCTTGCTTTGAGAGTAACAACAGAGAGGTGAAGCAACTCAATAAAGGGAAGTGAATATTAATATACATATTCCTTGCACAATATTTGAAAGACTGAAAGCATTCATTGTGGATGACAGTTGTGTTATTTCATCTAACCCTTAACCAAATCATCTGTATCTGTGCATCTCGTGTTTGCACTTGTTTAACCTAGGTGCTTTAGACCTTTTTCCACATTTTCTAATTAAACAGTCATTTTCAAGGAGCCAACAGTGTCAGGCATAATTAGTGCACTGTGATTCCTGTATTACCATTACCAGACAGAGCCCAATAGACTTGTGTGCTGTTACTGGATATGCTCAGCAGCTTTAAAACATGCTCACTCCTGTCCTGCATAGCTAAATTGCTTTAGATGTACTGGATCATTTCCAGCATCAAACTGTCCACTGTAGACCAGAAAATCAGTTAGTTTGCATTTGGCTCTCTTCTGATATTTCCAAGGGATATTTCTGGCACATAAGATAAGAGGCATGCGCATATGACATAGTGCACTTGACATGAACGTGCAAGACAAATACTTCAAAGTGAGAACTCTGCCAGAACTCTGATAAATCATGCCTGCCTGCTAAAGAGCAGGATATATGGCTGAATGTCATGGCACTTTCTTCCTGGAAACAATATTACAGTACATAGTCATAGTTCCTGTTGAAATCTGGAATCAGCTGGAATCAGTGTGGTGCTTTTAGAGGTTTCCTTGCCATTATGGGCAATTGTCAGCTTAAATGGGGGAAAAAGGTGCAGATGAAATGCCAGAGGAGTTTTGAGTCTGAATATTGTAAGGACTTCTGTCTTTCTCTTTTTCCTTTTCCACACACTCAGCTTTTCTCTCTGTTTTCTGTACCAGACCATTCTCCTCTCTGTGCCCCAAGATATGACTGGGCATACTGGGAGTTCAATACAGTCCAGAGGTAAATCCCTGACATGGTTTCTTTACAGCCACAATTGTTTCTCTTTTTTTTCTTTCCTAATTTGGCCCAGAAGAGGCTTGGTGTCATATCTACCTCTCCATTTTTAACTCATCTCATGAGCTGTCACCAGCAAATGCCTGAGAGCCTTGCAGCAGCAGTGTCAGATTTTCTTGAACACATTGCATACCTTCGAATACAGCCCAAAAACTCTCCCAGGTCAATTTGAGCGCCTCGGAAACAACACGGACTTGTGCTAATGCACACACGAAAAGGTACACATTACAAAAGATGCGGCCCTCTGAATTTCTTCAGCTAGATGCATAGCCTGGTTCGCACATTACGCACAGTGCCATCAAAATCATCCTCCCAATGAGCAATTATTAAAGACATTCACATTTAACCAAAGTTTCTTTCTTTGTACCATTCTTGAACATCTGTTCCAAATCATTAAAGTGCTCAGGTTATATTCTCTGTAGAAATGTCTATAAATATTAAAAAACCCAACTCCTTCAGTGAAGTTTCAGTGTTGCTGTTATGTAGTATGTCTTGAAACATTTGATGGAAAGAAAGAAAGAAAGAAAGAAAGAAAGAAAGAAAGAATTATATAACATTGCTGCAAAGAGCAAAGGCCTGGATTTGTGAGATAGAAAGATTTTATTGAAGATGAAATAACTTAAGTCAAATGACAGGATGTTATTGGAGAGAAGAAACAAATGCATTTTAAACATCACACAAATATATTCCTGATCTATAGATATGTCCTTGTATAAAATCTCTCTGAGTCTAGTGTCTCCAGGGAAATTTTCACTGGGAATGAAGTACGAAGTGCCTGGATATGTTAGTCAATCTGCAGAGAATCAGTAGTTTATACAAAAATAAATTATCATGGCAGTTTAATCTCATTATTATTGCTGTAGTTACGTGGCATTTTCGTATCAGTGATGGTGTGATACTACAAAGTACAACTGCAGTGAAGGCAGAGTAGCCCAGCCAATATTTAAAACAGGACTTCTGTCTGAAGAAACTTGTTCGTGAGCAGCTGATGAGATTTCTACAGGGCTGCTGACATAGTTTGGCATTCAGCTTTGTGACCAGGAGATAGCTGCTAGTCCTTTATTCCTGTGTTAAGCACTTCAGTGATGGACAGGACAAAGAGGAGTAAAAAAACTGGAGGAGCGAGTGGTGCTATCCAATTCCTCAAACAATTCTTATCTATAAAGTAGACATCAAAGTAAGTATAAAAATTATTATATTATACAGTATTGCACAATGAAGTACAAAATTTAAGACTATATCTCTTAATGTATTTCTTCCGTTTCCATAATACACTCACCCTTGCTTCTCAGCATGTATTTTCAAGAATAGAGTGCAATTAATTTTGCTCAGTATAGGTTACTATGCTTGTGCTTAAAATGACTTAAGCATATGAACGAATTATGACCTTTTCATGATGGAGCCAATGGCATAAAGACAAGTGCTATTGATTAATTCAGCAATGAGGCAGAAGGAAAGGGAGGAAAAACTGTTTTCTGTCCATTCCATGTAATTGAAATATATCCTTATGCCCCCATATCTTTAATACCTTTTAAAGCTGGTTCTACAGTGCCTCCAGCATACATCAATGAGCAGCAGTACAATTCTCTTTAGTAAAGCAAACTCAACCTATGGAAGATTGGACTGAACCTAAAAACACCTTTTCTGTTGGAATGCAGGATGAATAATGGCCACAACAGATATGATAGTTACACTCATAAACTGGGCAATGACATATGTAACTTCTATGTGTTGTAGTGATAAGTACAATACTCAGCACTTCCCTAATAAATATAAGAAACATTTGATGCCCACTTTTTTTTTTCTTCTGTCCTATCTTGTGGATAGTTTTGTACCTCTTTTTTTCACCTAATAAATCCATTTGCAATTATAGTAATCTGTATCGTTGTGCCGTAATAATAGTCTTGCTGACTCTCAGACCTGACTTAAGGGAGAGGCAACAAAGGCCCAGCACCTTAGGCTAAGTAAGATAAGAGGCTGTTGAGAAGAAAAACAACTTTTCCTTAGCAAATCAAGTGTTGTTGAATTGATAGTATTTCCCAGAGTACTGCTAGTGGCCTTCGAAACAATATGGGAAGGCTCTACATGAGACGCTGTGTACCATTTTGATGGTCCATGATGAGGAAAGATGTGCTGAAATAAAAGAGGAATAGATGCAGAAAAAGGGCTGACAGAATGCATAGAGCAATAGTTAGAAAGCCTAACCTGCTTGGCTTGTTTTGGCCTAGCAAAATGAGAGCTAAGAGAAGACATGTAGTGGTGGCACAAAAATAAGTAAATACAGACTGCCTATGAATGAATTTGGGGTTGAAACTGAAAATAAAAGTCCCATCCAAAAATGAAGTTCTAGAGCAGAATCTTATTACCACAAATATGGGCAAAATTGTAACTTGTATTATATTAAATTTGATGAGTTTTGATGGGAATGCCTTGCTTTTCACAGAACGTATAAATCTTATTAACAGTGTGATGCAGTGAAAGGATTCATTTCAGAATGTGACCACTGTAGACAGAGGATCCATTTTCCTTGGCGGTCAGCTGCGTTCAATGCAATGACAAATTGAACTGTCACTTCACTGTCTCTAAAAAGGAGCTGTATTCCATGGCCTCATGTTTTGGTTTTTCGTATGTTCTCTTAGTTGAAATGCAGACAGTGGCATCTTTATGGATCTCCATTCTGTAAGGAAAATCAGAATATTAAACAATCACTGTTGCAGTGAAATGGGAATATTCCATGTCATTTCCCATGTTCAAACTACAATAGCTCTGTAACTTTGTCACAATTCATTACTGTTATAAATAGAAAAAGAAACCATAAATTAATCCTTCCATGTGATGGCCTTGTAATATTCACAAATATAAGTACTATAGACATAAATGGAGAAAACAAACCCAGTCAGGCTATGTTTGTGCCAGCTCTCAATTACCAAATCATTCATGAACTTGGTCAAATTTAGGTCTCTGTTGCAATCAGGGTCAGTGATCTGTTGAAGAACATCGTTTCCTTGGACTTACTTCCCTTAAAAAAAATTTACTGTAACTGTCTTTTCATTTTAAAATGGTCTGACCTCCTCCTTTTTTTTTTTTTTTTTTTTTTTTTTTAATGTACCTGTCTAACTTTGGTAAGTTGTGACTTTTCAGAGCTCTTTTGACATCAGCAGTGGACTGCTTTGAAAGCCTTTTGCCAGTAGCTGCTCTAGTTATGCCACACTGGGGAAGAGAACAGAGTTTCTTTCAGATTGCAAGAACACTCCAGCCGACTCTTAGACATGTTTCAGCTGTGTGAATTATCAGGTTAAAGAAGTGCCCATGTAGAACATGGCACTGGCACAGTCCTGACAGATATAAGCTGCTATTTTATTTTTGGAAAATCAGCCTAGGGCTATTGTGGCTGGCTTGCTGACAGACATCATGTGTTGCTATTCCAACAGAGAAATGTTAACTATAAAATCAACTAACCCGAGGGTTTGGAATTATACTGCAATTTTTAATAAGTTGTCAAAAGCCCACTTTACAGCGTTCATTTAAAATTGGACTGAGCAGCCTCACTGGCACTTAATATGCACTTACCCACTGGGAACACTAGCAAGGGGAAGGGTCCAGGGCTGCAGACCTCCTGTATGAAAAAGATTTTTGCTCTCTGTTTTATTCCATGCCATTTTGACCAGCTAGGTGTATCTGCCCCAGATGGTCATGCTGGACTGAGATATGGATTTCCCATCCACGCCCTCCCTCACGTACTCAGCTCCTTTCAGTGTATTTGTGTGATCGAGCCGCTGGTTAACTTCAGCAGTATGGCTGCATTTCCTTACCTCTCCTCCCTCTCATTTCTCCATGGGTCTTTCCTGCCCCCCAAACACCAATCGCTTTGAACAGCACCACTTCATCCCTCCCCTCAGCGAGGCTTGCAGTGCACCTCGTATGAGCCTGAATGCAGCACCATGGCCCATGTAGGTTTCTCGCTCCATGGATGTGGGGATTGTGGCTTGCACCTCTCCAGCAAGAAGAAAATGAGTGCAATCTGCTTTTTATATATATCAGTGCTCTGTAAAAAGTTAAAGAACGTGTGTGCCAGGAGACACTACTTACGTTGCATTGTTATTGTAGGACTACTGCACGTGTTATCCTTGTGTGCTATAAATGGCTTCCTTCATGCGTTTGCAAAGGGCTCTGTCCTAAGCAGGTAACGTATGGCACTTAACCATACGGCAAGGTGCAGAACAAGTCTCATCTAAGCAGAGTTCTGGCTCCTTAAAACAGATTCTCCTCATTTCACAGTCTTCTGTCCTGCAAACAGTCTGAAGTGCCCATACGTGTGGCCTTTGTGAAGAAAAACCACACCAGCCCTCTTCGATTTACTGATGCTGAGGGAACAGGGCAGGAGGGATAGGCAGGGAAACAACTGGGAGCAGCTGAAGAAATAAAAGAGGTTATGGTGATGTGGTATGTTTCCATTAAAATGTTTATGGGAGCTGAGTTATTTTCCAAGCCATCCTTGTACAAACAGGTGACGAGGTGCAGGGCGAGCCAGATAATCAATTGCTCTAACCACCATCTGAGAGCAGTGTTGAAAGCCCAAAAGGGACAGTTATGGATTGCGAGGGATTTCTGGCCATAGCTCACTGCCACAACATGCGTCTTGGCTCTGCCCTTGTACTCTGGTTTCCCACAAAGGAGGCAAAGCCACAGGAGCTCTTATACCTTTAACAGCACCTTGTTAAAAGCCCCAGTATAAACAGCAATAAGTTCTTCAAAGAGGAAGATGGTGGAAATGTAGGGAATGAAAAATGACACACAACTATTGATGCTTCTGTCCCCTGTACAAATACACCTGTGTGAACCACATCCTGACATGTTTGCCACGCTTTGTGTGGGTTTTTTCCCCCAGGAATAATGTCTGCTATCAAAATTAACTTCTCCACTCATTCTAACAATCAGCTCTAATTTAACATGCTTGGTTCAGGCATCACTGTTCAATGTGAGACCCGAGTGACAACAACACTGAGTTATGCGACCTAGCACCTTCAGAATCTGGAGCTAAAACCTCTGCCTGACCTGCACATCTTACTCTCTAAAGGGCCTTGTTGCAAAAAAATATTCCAATCCTTTAGACTCCACTCTCTGTCTTCTATACATGGGTAGTGATGATTATATGCAGTTACATATTATCAATATAAAGATTGATTAGTTTCATTAGTGCTGCTGTGAAAGTGATGAAGTCATACAACAGTTCTATGATAAAATATTTTGTTGTTAAAGCAGAAATCATGGAATCAATAGCAGAAATATCCCAAGGTATTGTTAATTCTTTTTTAAAAAATATATAACAATGTGTTGTGTAATTATTTTCTTTGGTAGTATCTGTAAACTTTATTGCTTTCATCAGCTATTGTCTTTGAGTCTTTTTTGTGGGAAGATGTTTTCTCTGAGAAAACAGACTTTGTGCAACTGATGCCAGCACTCACCAGTTCTAAACTTCCACCTTAAAGCAGCCACTAATAATTAACTAAAAAAGCCTTCTGTAGGTCTAATATTGAGATAAGGCTACTCTTGCCAGATTGCCTGGAGGCAAGGATGGGCAGTGACCCCTCCAGCCCTTTGGACATTACTTGGGGTGTCACCAAGCCTGCCTGCTCTACACAAGGGATTTCTAATGGTCAGGATTTACCTTAACATAAAACCTAGCCTGAAGCATGAACAGACCGGGCCAGTCTTAGACAGCAACCTGATGGTACTGTTCTTTGTTTTGAATAAGCAACATGCCCCGCCAGAGGAAGAGCTAAATGTTGCTGTTTGGTTATTATATCTGTGCCTATCAGTCTATCTGTCTGCCTATCTGTCATCTAGCTGTCTATAAATCAAAATGAGCTTTCTAAAAAAATTATGGTACAGCATTATTTGTAAACAGAGATATGATAAACATTAAAGTAGAATGTGTCTGTGCAAGGGAAGGGGATATGGCTGGATGTTCAAATAAAGTTTTCTAACTACATAACTTTTAGGGCCTCTGACTCACAACTTCAGTATTTTTTTTTTTTAAATGCTATTTCTTAATACTGGAAATAACAACAATAGCTCCTGTATATGGCCTTCCCTACCCCCTCTCCCCCGACCCCCAAACACACACACTTTGAGGAGGCACCTCCAGAGTGCAGTATTCCCTGGGACTCCCAATGGGTGACGTTCATGTCTATGACACTTCAACATTTGAGGCAAGGTATGGGAGCCCAAAACATCAATTGATTTTTCTCCCTTGCTCTCCAGGAGGTGGGGATAACTAGGTATGACCAAGAAGGGAACAGCAATGGAAGCACCTTCATTTGGGGAGGACTTGAAGGGAAGGGAATGGGGAGGCAGACAGCCAAAGCCCGGTGAGCGAGGGGGCATCCAGAAGCATGGAGAGCAAGAGATGCTGCAATTGTGGGTTGCACAAGAGGAAGAGAGCTGGGAAGAGTGTGTGTGCAAGGGAGAAGAGGATACAGTGATGGATTCTTCCTCTAAACCAGCTGGTAATCATTGCTGTGTGTCAGCTGACAAAGGGTGCACAGAAACAAGTCCCTACCTTGCAAACTCTGGGCCTGCAGAGGAATTGGGGGAGCTTTGACTTTACCAATAATACAGTGAAACAATAAAGGTCACCTTTACAGCTCTTGTCTTGTCCATCCCATGTTAAACCTTATATTTCATAAATACATTAGCTGCATAACCATAACTGTTCACACACTTACTTACCACTATTTTTGCTAAATGCTGTACTCATTGACACTTTTCAACAGAATATTCAATAGCACCTTTCCCCCGGGTTATTTCCACACTGGCTGTTTCCATTATCCCCTTAGGATTCTGTAATTATTAAAATGTAACCTGGAATATGGGTTTTTTTTCTCAATAGGGAAAGTACATTTTTCTTAACTACACTTTTTTAATGACTTTTTTAACGACAGCGAAAAAAAATCAGCTGCAGGCAGGGCCCAACAATGAAAAAATGCCTCTTGAAAGGTGAATGCCTCAGAAAGTGATGAGCTAGTGAAGACAGATAGAGAGGGAACATCTGGATACAGGAAGGGTCACAGCAGCTTACAGGAGAGAAGAGATGAAAGTTTGTGTGTAGGATCCTAAAGGCAATAGTTAGCATCCAGCCCTCAGGATAAGTCATTACCAGATTTTTATGATGGTAGCTTTTGTTCTCTCTTTTTTTAAATTGCTCATTTCCCTCTTTAAATCTTGATTTGTTAAACCATCAGAAAACATAAAGAGGATCAGACTTAGGAGATTTGCAAACTTAGGAGTATTTGCTAATATCCAGTCAAGCTATGTCTCATGACAGTGATGTCTAACTTTTCTTTGAGGCACTGAACTATCTTGGTTTATGTTAGCTCTACAATCTCAGACAAAGCAAAAGAGAGCAGAAGAGGAAAAAGTAGGGTGAAGAATCTTATGCCAAGTACTAATAGCTGATAGTAAAACATCCAGGGTTTAGCATGTGGCTGTGAAGAAGACAAAACAAAAGTGCTGAAACAAATTGCTGCCCATCCTTTTGAAATTTGAAATGACGAATGGAAATTCTTCCAGACAAATAAGCAGACTGGGATTCCCACCTGACAGCTGTAAAACCAGTAATGTGCTAACAGGGGATCCTCAGAGCTCCTGGTAATAGTCTGCCAGCAAATATGAGTGAAAACTTGGGGTGAATTCTCCATCTCAGGAGTTGATCACTTCTCCCATCAGGTATAATCTCAGAAGCTCATTAAAAAAAGAGAGGGGGGGAGAGAGAGAGATTTAGAGAGCCCACCCCTTTTTTAGTGTCATGAATGTCAGTAAATCTTTGGAGGAAGAGACAGGATGCACTTAGACTCCTGGAGAGTAAAGAGAGAGGGGGAAGGAGGCTTTCTCGTATTAAACACACCCCTTCACTCATTGCAGAAAGTAAGAACAGCAAGTGTCATTGACACATGCAGTGAACTACAGTTCCTTGATGTATATTGAAAACTATTTCCCTGCCCCCATTAAAACTGTTTCTCAAGCACAGGAGTGCCCTGGGAGTACTGGTAGAGTGTATAGGGACTGGTGATATTACCAGGGATAAGGACAGCCAGGGACTGTCCCAGGTATTGTATGGAGAAGCACCTTGTACTCCAGGCAGAGGTGAGGTCCTCTGGCTGTGCAGGCTGATGGACAGTGCTGTCCCTCAGAGACAAGGCTACACATGCAGATGGTAAAAATGGACCATCCCCATAAAAGAGGAACAGGAAAGCACATTCAGGCGAGTAGAACTCTTTTGGCACTTTTGAGCCTAATGTTTAGCTTGGAATCACTAGGTTTTAGTTGAGTAGCTCTGACTACTGCCTGTACTTTAGACCTCCCAGATTTATTTTGCTTTTAGTCAGAAGTTGTGTTAGTGAACAATATCAGATGCATTGGCACCATCTCGCAGCCCAGGGCTCCCTAAGCCCAGGGTGACGTCAAATAGGCAGGATCACGTTGACTGGGCCAGGTTCTCTGCAGATGGAAACTTAGCCTCTGCAGTAAAAGAGAAAAAGGGGACACTTCCAGCATCTGGGAAACTACCATCTGTGCAGACCCCTTACATTCTGCAGAGCATGCCCACAGAGAGCACTGTGGAAAAACATCAGCCATCAATCAGCTGTACTACATGACCTACACGCATGCACTTGCACAGGAGACTTCTGGTAAGTCAGACACGTGAGACTTATAATTGTGAGGGCCTTCATGCATTGCCTAAAGGAAAAATAAATCACATCTCCAAACTGATCCCTTCTATCTCACCAAATGGATTGGCTTATTGATCCGAAAATTAGTTGTCTTGTTTTGGTTATTGCATTGTGTTACATCTGTTCTGTTGCTTCCCACCATTATTCACTGCACAGCATGACGAACCAGTGTGACACGATATGCATGTGAGCCAAAAAATGAATCAATGGGACAACATCAGACATGCAGAAAAGCCATTGATCATACAAATCAAGTGTCTGCACGAGAGCACAAGTGTGCTTTGAATTATGGCCAAATACAAGGAGTTAGTCTGTATCTATGATTTAATTGGCAGTAACGTCTTCATGGAGGAGTGGACTGGGGATAATGCAAACTACTGAGCCATAATACCCACAACTGCCTTCATATGCTTCTTCATATCAAATACTGAAACTCCTTTCCTACATTATCATCCTTCTGGATTATTGCAGATAGAGGAAAAAATGGAATACTTCCAAAATTTCCAGAATACTTCCAAAGAGGTTTGTATTGCAGTTGTGAATACTGTTTTTATCTCTTTTGGTTGCTGACACTGTCTTTTGATCCTGGTGCTGTTCTTAACTATCCCTATGAACACGTTGCCTCTGAGTGTGTAGGGTGCAATGATGAAAATGAAGGACTAGGTGTAAGGGGTGGAAGTGTTATGGAACTTGTCCTGGGGGTGTGACAATCTACTTTTTTAATTTCAAGCCATTCACACAGATAGCAGATAGCTACATTACCTCTTAATTTTTTTCTAACTGGTAAGGACCATCTTCTCCTACAGCACTCAGACTTACTTGAGCCAAAATGGAATTGAGGTAAGCTGATACTCTTCATTCCAGGAGCTTCTTATTACCATCCACAATTATCAGTTCTCTACTGCACTACCTATTGCATACAGTATGTATTGTGTATTATAGAGGATTGAGTCAGTAGGGGTTGAACTTCTGAGATGCAAAGATTGGATAGAAAGCTGTGAAGCTCCTCTGTGTTGTTAACCACCAGCTGCATGATCTGGAGTTAGAATAAAGCATATCTCTTGCAATTTACTAAGGGATCCCCAGTCACAAGGTGCGCCAGGAAATTATGTGAATGGTAGTTCATGAAAGTTTATACTACAGATCAAAGTAGAACAAAAAGGTGAAAAAACATGAAGGTGAAATGGAGAAAGAGGGGGGAGATCAGTTAACAGAGAAACATAGTCGAATTTCAATACAGTATGAAGGAAATAATTCAGTGTTTCAATATAATTAACAGGCCCAAAATTCAAACCATATCTGAATGTTCTGGTATCTTCTCTTGCTTTTGCTCTCATCAATCATTTCCTTTAGAGTGTACTTCTCTTGTCAGCCCCTTTATCCCTCACCACCCCCCCCCCCCCCCCCCCCCCCCCCCCCCCCCCCTTCCTCCAAACCATTGCTCAAAGCTGGAAGAGCAGAGAACAACCTAAGAAAGAACTCAGCAGGGATCTGGATAAACTGGTTTCTTGAAGTGCCTCTTCCATTTTGACCTTCCTTCTTATTCTGTAACCCTAAAATACCATTTTCTTACAGACTAACAGCAAGAACAATCTTCTGCTACACCACAGGAGGATCCTAGAGGATCCAGAGGGCAGGCCACTTGTCTAACAAACCTGCTTCAGCTGTTAGTGTCATTCTTGTTCCAGCCCTAAATGCCTACCCCACCCTTCTGAAATCGTCCCTCTCAAAACTGTGTGAAACCTCTGTGCTCTCAGACATCACCTGCATCGTTATTCCTTACAAATCCATCAGACTTCAGAAAGCTTTCATGCCAGAAACACTCAGGGTGATTGCTTAGCAGACTGCACAAGCTCACTGCTTTCCTGGTGAAGACCATACTACAATTAAGCTACAGGGGTATCACAGCAGCATTCAGGATATACAGCATGTTCACCTTTGCTATCGACCCATCCAGCATTCACTGTGGAGATCATAAGATTGCTGTTACTGGAAAATTTTCATTCCATCACGCACATGTTGGGATGGTAACAGCGAGGGCCATACCACGATTGTGAGAAATATGTTGGCAGACTTGTGACATGCCACATGGGAGCAATGCACAGTACAGGTCCCTCAAGAGTGCATCCTAGAGTTCACTGTAAATCTTGGGTGCTCCTGAAATATTTATATTGTTATTCCAAAAGGCCCTCAGGACACCCTGGATGGTATGCCAACAGTTACACTATGTGGATGGATTTTCTTCATTCTTTTTTATAACAAAATGGTATTTTGTTTCTGATGGGTTTCAAGACTCTTCCTTCTTCTTCCTTTCAGTATGGAGAAATAAATTTACTAATAGTTTGGTCTTTGAGAGCTGTTATAATTTTAAATTATTTAAATAATTTTTTTCTCATGTGCCCTTTTTTTTTTCTTCCCAATGCTTTTTTCCAGATTGTTTGTATATCAGAATTAAGCAAATGTGAGTGCTTCTCATTTGTTTGTGTTAAAGCAGGAAAAAAAAAAATCATATTAAACTTTGAGGATTCTGTTGAAAAGCACTAAATTAGTTTCCCAGATCCATAACCCATCAAATGGCTAAGTAATAGCTGTGTCATGAATGGCTTTAACATTCTGTGAAGGACTTTGATAATAATTTGGAAGCAGAATCCAATACCTTGAAGATTTCTATCCTAAGGATATTTGTGCCTTCAAAGTTCATGAGCCGTGCTGCTGCTTAATGGAATAAACCTATTCTGTGTACTTTTTATGGATTTTATTAAAAAAAGTAAGATGGGCAATATATAAATAGAAAATATATTACTGATTGTATAACAATGTTACTAACCTGAGTCATAAATCTTTGAGCAAACAGGATCTATTGTCGAATTAATACAACAGATAATTAGGTCCAATTAAGAGATTGTCTCTGGGAGGAATAAATGTGCTTTGACTTTATACAGCTTGAACTGTAAAGGGGAGTCTAGTTAACAGAGAAGGAGAACTCTCCACCACTGCAGAGTCATCATTACAGTTGATTGATCTCTGTGATGAAGGATCTATAGGATGGAAATACTCACAGGATCTAAATGTCCATTCTCATCCTAGACCTAGTCAGATTAAATCACTCAAGCAAATAATATATGGGTTTTTTTGACTCAGGTGAGAAAGGGTACAGCAATTTAAGTGCTCACAGCACCTTTCATTTTAACCCTTGTATCTTCTGATCTCTTATTATGTGTTCTTAGTTTATTCTTATTTTTCTCAATCATTTCCTGCTGATTAAATCAGTCCTCCCTTTTATTTATCAGTGATTTATCTAGACACTCTTAAACAAAATTAGCACCAATTCAATTAATCTAATGAAAATTAATGATAGCTCTGTTTAGTCCTACTACTAAAGGTATCATTCCTCTTTCCTGTCTTTCCCTACAGACAGACATACTAGTGTAAATTAAAGAAATTAGAAATAAAGAGTTTCACCCTTACAACATAGGAGAAAAGGTAATAAAGAGTTTGAGCTTCTGCTTCATTTCTTAGCATGTGTAAGACATGTAGTTAATTTTCTCAAACCATACGGTGGAGGCTCAGCTAGAGTTTGCAATCCATGTGGTGTCTTGTGTCATGCTGCAGAACAGTCAGGCTGCTTTTGACATTGCTCTTTCCAAAAGAAGCAGCTGCATGTGGTCCTGCATCATGTTGCCAGCATCAGGAGATGGGGGTTGCTGTCCCTCAGTGTGCTCCTTGCTTTTGCTGGAAGAGCTCCCCATTTGCGCTGCCTTGGGAGCACCCTTTTCAGCCTAAGAGCACAGTGGACATTTCTGACACTGAACAGCTTTGATTTTGCCAGGTCAGCCAAGACTGGCTGCAGAACACAGCTCTTTCAAAAGGGAAAAAGAGGGGGGCCCTCCATGGAAGGCTGTGTTGTCCATTCCCTCTGAGAAAATGGACACAGGACCCATAAATAGCACCCACAAAAAAATCATAGAAGAAACTCCTAATCTAATGAACACATTCATATTCATTTCTTTCATGGCAATCACTTCAGAATCTGGACTTTTTACTGACAAGTGTTTGTGAAGAAATACTCATAAATGCATGGCATGCCCTGTGGGAGTCTGACTGAAAGCATAAGATGCTCTTATACATTCTCAGGATTACCTTTCCTTCTAAATTATCCATGTCCAAATCAAATGTGGGTCCTTATTCCTCAGAGGCTGTAGAAAATTTCACTGTCTGAAAACTGTGCTTCTGTTCTTTCAGGCTAGACTCATGGTATGGAGTCAATAAGCCAAAGAGCAATATCCACCCAAGTGCAGATGCTCAAACAGCCAGAGCCATAATCGACTGACATTTGGAATTACACATGAGAAGCCGAGGCAAGGTTTTTACTTTATTAGGTGTTAGAGCGCCAGATACGCAGATGTGAGACAACACAGAAGCAGTGTCAAGAAAACCATTTTACCCCCAGGATCTGGCAGCTGAACACACCAAAAACATTTTTTTTTTAAACAACTAAAAGACAGTTTTAAACAAGCCAATGGATCATAGGTTCAACACATAGTGCAGGTGTAGACTTAAACATTCTCCAGACAAGCTAATTGATTAAGGAAAGTCATTACTTATATCTCTTGAGTTTACTAATGGGAGACCCAAGGAGTTTAAAAGCATATCAGGTTTCTGAGAGACTGTCTCTGGACTGCATTTCAAAGTACATCAAATGCTGCTGTACCTCGGCTGGATATTTGACACGCACCATGCCGCAGAGAGGCAGGACGGCCTTGCAGCGGCCAGGGCAGGAGGTGGGGGAAGTGCTCTCTGCACATCGCTGCCTTGGGGGTCCGGCCGGTCTTTTTCTCCACCCTACTTATGCTTAGGGTAATCACGCAAAGCACCCAGACAAGAGACATCTGTGTTTAAGGTCATACTGCTCCTCTTCCTTTCCTTAACCTGCAGACTCACCAGTCCAAAAGCCCCATCCTGCGTGGCTGGATCTGTCCCAAAAGGGAGAGGTGCAGCCTGCACCTGCCAAACTCAATGTGCTACTGCTGTCCCAGCATAACTTTGAAATCCTCCAGCAGATTTACTTTTGTGTTTTGGTTTGGGTTTTTTTGGTTTGGTTTTTTGGTTTTTTTGTTTGTTTGTTTGTTTTTTGGCAGGAGTTGTGCTGGTGAGAGAACCTGTAGAAGAGAAGGCTTTGAATTAAAACTAGATGTGGCAACATTTGAAGGGTAAGTGCATTAGGAAACCACCTAGGCTGGCCTTTCAGGAAATGGAAAAGATGACGCACGAGGTATTTGCCATTTCTAATCTTTATTATAACCATCAACACTGGATTAAAGGCAAAGTTGGATGCTTCTGTTCGAATTACTTAGCCTGGAACAGTTAATGGTGATATTTAAATTGTCATCAGTAGGTGTCAGAGCCAATGCTCTTCTGAGACAAATGAAGTTGTTCACACTTCTCCAGAAAGTATCGCTCCTGACTGCCTGCTGACTCTGTCAAACACCACTGCCTCTCTTCCCTCTCTGAGGGCTGTCTTGGCAATCTTATGGTTTGAAAACCTTCAACTTTAGAAAAATGAAAGCATACATTTTGCAGAAAGTGAAGACAACACAAGAAAAATCTGAAGTGCTGTTTGGATTGAATTTGTCCTTGTTCATCACAAGCCAACCAGGCATGAGTTAGTCACTACCGAAGTGAATTTTAAAGTTCTGAGTGCAAATATTATACAGATTTTATAAACACACTCTATTTTCAGGTACTCTGTAAATAGTGTGGGCATAGCTGTATTCTTACACAGTCACTTTGCTAGCCATACATTATTTCTTAAAGAAAGAGACTCTGTCCATCTGCTTATAATGTGACAAATTGGTAAACCTTCCAGGAATGAAGGGCTGTATTTTCACCTCATTATATTGGGAGTTAAACGTATAAAGCTTCACACATCAAGGTGAGATAATAGCTCTTACTAAGTTTAGGGATAAACTAAATATCTGCTCTGATGTTATATGCCAAAAAATAATATTTATGTTCAGCAGCATTTGTGCCCTAGGTATGTTTTCAGCAGGGATTAAACCATTGTATAGCTGCTAGTATGAAGTAAAGGAGAATCAAGAAAACGAACGCTCACATAAAAATAAAATAATTCCATGCTACTGGATCCTCAGGTTTTCCTACGTGAAATGAAAAGCAGCTACTCACTGAGGTAGGATATTGCCTGAAATTAGAGTGATATAATGTAGGACATCCAAAAAGATTGGTAATGCTTTAAGGGACAAGAACAAATTACATATGGGATCTAAACTGCTGTTTGCTTTGTCTAGTAACCTGTTTGCAGAAATGACTGACCTTAATTGTTGTGGGGAAGAAGCAAGAAACCCCTGGCTCAGCCTCTTCCAGTGGGAAGTTGTGACCCAATGAATGTCCTTTCCAAATAAATGTCTTCCTATAAATGTCTTCTCCAGCAGTTAGAGAAGGACACTAGGCACTGGCTTTTTATATACCTTCTGATGCACCTTTTAAAGCTTTAACTAATGTAGCTATGCATAGTCTTATGGAGTGCACTGCTCCTGATTAAAAGACACCATGATGTTGGTCTGCCTTTGGTTGTGGCTGTGCAGAGCACAGTGGTGTCGTGCAGAGAGCACGCTGGTAGCTCCAAACGGGCTGCGATGGGGAGAGCAAAGGACTGTGTCTGACCAATCTGACCCCCCCCATGGAGCCACTCGCAGGAGCTGCTCCCCTGCGACCCTGCGGCGTGCCTTGTAGGTGAGGCTGCTGTGGCAGTGAGTCCCGCAGCTTCTTCCTGGGATTTACAGTTTCCATCCCTGAAGGTCCTCTGGAATCTGGTGCTATGAGAGATGTAATGGGAGTTCTTCAACTATGTCATTCGATCGTGCATTTACTTTTAAACTTGTGTACCACAGTGGTCTCTTTCATATGGTCACGAGAATCTTCCTTGCAAACTTATCCTATATGTTACCTGCCATGCCTTTATAATTTTCCTTGTGCTTTTCAGAAACCCTTCTAAAGTTTTTGTCTGTTGTCATGGTTTTGCCCCAGTTGGCAACTGAGCACCACGCAGCTGCTTGCTCACCTCTCCCCCTACCAAAAGGATGGGGAGGAGAATGAAAAAAAAGCATTGTGGGTTCAGATAAATACAGTTTAATAGGATAGCAAAGGAAGATAATAGTAATAGTAATAATAATAATAACAACAACAACACCACCACCACAAGTGATGCAGAAATGCAATTGCTCCCATGTGCAGAAGGAAAAAAACCCAACCTGATGCCCAGTCTGTTTCTGAGCAGTGATCCCATCTCCTCACTCGCTTCCCCAGTTACATGCGGAGCCAGATGTTCTGTGGCAGGGAATATCCCTTTGGCCAGTCGGGGCCAGCTGTCCTGGCTGTGCTCTCCCAGCTTCTTGTGCACCTGGCAGGGCATGGGAAGCTGAAAAGTCCTTGACTTGGTGTAAGCACTACAACTACCCAGCAACAACTAAAAACATCAGTGTGTTATCAATCTTGTTCTCACACTAAATCCAAAGCACAGCACTATACCAGCCACTAGAAAGAAAATGAACTTTATCATCTCAGCTGAAAACAGGACATTTGTGTTGAGGTGACAAGTACTGTACCCATGATTCTGCACAAGACTGCATCACTGACTTAGCTTGTGGCACAACTCCTTTTTCAGAGGAGAATCTTGGAAATCTGCAATAATGCTGACCACTGGCTATAAATGGGACTGATGTGTCTCTAAGTATGTGTATATAATTAATTAACAAGGAAACTGTAAAGAAAATTAAAGAACATTGAGTACCAGCCCTTGGTTTTCTATAGGACCAATGAAAATTAACATTGTCTTGTGTGTAATTCCTCACTCAACATTTCTCTGTAAATTTCCCAGTATTACCAAACCCCTTCCCCACCTTGCAAAATGTGATCGACAAAAGTATATATGATTTTCCTTTAGGCATTCAGCACTGGAAGCTAAATAAGACAAGATTGCTTTGATGGCACTGTGTATCAGTAGAACAAAGATGGATTCCAAAATACTATATTAAATGTTTGGCATAGGGGGTAGTCAATTAGCTAAAGCATTAAAATGAGATTAAAAGAAGTGAAAAAAAATCCATCTTGTGATTGGAGTAAACATGAAATTATATAGGATGGTTGGGTTTTTCTAAATGTCATTCAGTTGTGTGTGAATGTAGCAAACCAATTAGATAAAATTAAATTTCAAGCCTGATTGACTTTTAAATATTCAATTTGAGGACTGCATTTTCTGTTTATTGCATTGCTCAGGAAACATCTAGAAATGGCTGTTGAATCAAGGAATTAAATGAAACTTACACTGTCAATAGCCTAGCTGGGGTTTCTGCGAGACCGTGATGGCAGTTCTGTTTTATTCAGCACCATTAAATGCTGAATATCCACAGAACACAGAACTATAAGTCTGAAAAAGGACACACTGGCTGCTGGAGAGCTTTGGCATTTATGGCTGGGTAGCACTGGCAGATAACGAGAAGTTTGATACCATGGAAATCATAACTATGAAATATATAACAATACTAACCCATGAAGATGGAATATGTTTCATGAAATATTGGAGGATAATTCAAATCTGCACGGCAATCTGGTTTTCATTTCAAGTGTCGAGCCTATATAAGCCATAACTTATCCAGGTATTACTCACGTGGGAAATATAACTACAAATTTAGTACAACCCATGGAACAAAAAACAAAACAAAACAAAACAAAAACCCAAAACCAAAAACCACATGGGAAGAACAGGAAGGTTGTAATGTCCTATCTCTCCCCACCCCCTCTGTCTATGAGAAAGAAAAGGACTTCTCTTGGAAAAACATGCTCACTACTAGAGCGAGTGGAAAGCCTATCGCAGCTACAACAGGACGTGCCCGCTGGAGAGACAGGCCCCAGCAGCCAGAAGATAGCTGCCTCTTTCCACCTGCCCAAGTACAAATGAGTAGCATGTGGTTACCCCCAGGTCCCCCCGTCCTTAGCACTCCTTGGCCACCTCGAGAAAAAGCAGAGAGAGGTGTTATACAAAGTGCTTCATGTGGCCTGTATCAACCGGGGCTTCTTTCCTCTGGGGCAAAGGCGTCATTGCTGCCTCTCATGCTGCGTTTGATGCTCTGGGACATGGGCTTTGGACCAGAGAGAGAAGGGAGGAGAGGAAACCTGTCTCGGGGCTGAAAGGCTGAGACAGTATGTCATATGAATATTGGTTTTTCATACTTTTTATGACAATTCTGCTCTCAGTCAAAGGTCAGAGTTTCCCATTATCCTGTTCCAGTGTTATCAAAGCCATGGTAAGAAAATATCTGAATAAAAGCTACAGATACCTTTTTTCCCCCCTACTCACAAAATAGAGCAGCTCCAGGCAACAAAAAGAGAGGGGGCAGGGGGAAAGTAGATCCCTTTCATTCTTTTATTTTCCATTTTTTCTGCTGTAGTAACTTTCTACCAGCATCCTTTCTATTTTCCTAAGGCGATCAATTTTCTTATTAAAAGCAAAAGATACAAATGCTGAACAAAGCCATTGCAATGGAACCTCCCCAAAATCATCTCTTTGTCTCCCTTTAGCCACCAAACCCCGAAATATTAGCTGGAGGATGCTATGGAAAAGGATCTCATGCATGTTCCTGTGCCTACTCAGAGGAGCAGGAATCTGTCGTTCAGCATATCCACAGCAGGTTTTTCTTTTTAAGTAAAGAAAACTTACTGCCAGAGGTTTCAGGAAGCTGATATTTTATTTTCTTTATTTTACTGCAAGAAAATGCTGACTTTCTAGCTGGCTGTTTCTTCTTGACAGAATCTACAGACTATTTTGTTTTCTTTGATCCCACTGCTAAAATGAATGCAGTCTCATTAACAGATCCAAGTACAAAAGAAGTGCCTAATTTTTAATACAACTTTACAGAGAACCAACCCTCTCAAAAGCACTGTTCAAGGTAGTTCCTGCTAGAACACAGATGAAAAAGATCACTTTGACACACAAGCCAAAGCCAGCCAAGCCTTTGGATCAATCCCAAAGCTCAGAATTAAATGTGTCTGTGAAACAACCCATTCTAGATAATGATATACAAATGAGTATAGCGTGCATCCAGCTCTGCTTTGGCAAGTGTCCTGGGCCATGATTTCCTGCGTCGAGGATCCCACCCTCAGACAGGAATAGCCAGCTACACAAGTACAGGGTGAGGAGCAGCTGGCTGGGTAGCTGTTCTGCAGAAGGCGTCTGGAGTTGTCATGTCTCTAACCAGATTGTGCTGAGATGTTGTTGTGAAAAACGAAAAAAGTCATGATAAGGCAAGTAGCAAAGTCTTGCCTACAGAACATATGAAGCAATCCTTCTTACTCTGCTCAGCTCTCCTAGAGCCTCAGCTGAGATCTCTGCTGCTTCAAGAAAGATGGGGGTCAAATTATTCAGTAGTCTAGACGCCATGACCTGTGAATAAAAATTGAGCAAGTCGGAATTATTCAGCGTAAAGAAAAAATTGGAGGAATAGCATGAAAACAGCCTCCAGACAGGTGAAAGGCTACAGCAAAGAGGGATAGAACAGGAGAGGGAGGGGGACAATAATTCAGAGTCTTACATGACAGCAGCAAAAAAATCAGCAAAGAGATTAAAAATATTTTCTAGCAGCAGGGACAGGGCACCACTGGTCTAGATTACCCTCAGGGGGTTGCCACCATTGGAGAATTTTGAGGACACATTAGGCAAACATCGATCAAGAATAAAAACAGATACCATCAATCCTTCCTTAGGGCAGGGATGTACTAGATGGCCTAGGATGCTACAAAATTCTCTGACTAGTGATACTGCATTAGTATCTCTGGTCAGCCACAGCCCCTACATATCACGCATCATTCAAATTACTTCCATTGAGAACTTCTTCTGCCTGGCCTGCATGGAAGAGACATGTGCCAGATGACTGTCCTAGGGGCAAGGCAATGCTGCCTCCACCTCTGGTACCTGCAATTGGCACTTGAAAGCTGTTTTGAGGACTGCTTTCACAGAGGTCCCACTAAGTGGCTTCTCCACTGTTTCAGTAAGAGCCGGTGATGGAGCAGATGACTTTTCCCTGGAGCTGCCTCCATACCACAGTAAGGATTTGAAGCTCTGCTATGCCTCCTAGCTGGATGGCAAGGCAGTTGTGTTGGTGATTAGCAACCTCTCAATTAACCTGAGTGTTTCAGGGGATGTAATGGGGAAGTCTAGCGCTCTGTGTGGGAAGCGACTGGTTTATTTTGGGGAGAAACACAAGGCGTTTCATGAAGGATGCATCCCGAGGTGAACCAGTTTATGTATGCCATATACCATCCAGCATCAGGGCTGCTTCTTCCCCTACTGCTCGTACACTGGGCTACACCTGAAGTCAGAGGAATGTCATGTCACTGTCAGCTAATGCACAGGAGGCTGTAATGCGGCTGAGTAGCAGAAGAAAGGTGGCATACACTTGACTGACACTGACAGCCTGACATTTGACAAGTGAGTTTTAGAGAGGAGGATTTTTCTCTGTGCTATGAAGTGCTTTACAAACATTCACTAAACTTCATAGTACTACTCATACCACCTCCTCCTTACAAACGCAGAAGCTAAAGCTCACCAGTTTAGCTTCACTCCTGGCAGGAACAAGAGGTGACTTGGTGTTGGCTGGACACTGATGGTCGCTGGCTGGCATTTTTCCCATCTTGCCTTCAGCACGATGTCCTGAGCAGGTTTAGATGACTTGTCAGGATGCTCAGGTGCTGTCAGCACTCCCTCCTGGCTGGCTGGCATGCAGATGCTCTGGCATGTACGCTCCCAGCTGCAGAGCTTGCATGCAGTTATCACAGAAACGGGCAGGATGGAAAACCTGGCAGGAAGGACGGACTTCCAGACCCCCATCTTCAGGCAGCCGGGGTGTGCATGTGTGCACTCCCACTGCCATCCATCACGCTCACACATGTTCTCACAGGCCTGCAGAGCTGAAACAAAAACGACTTTGTTTGTGTCTACCAAATTAACCCATGTCTCCACCTCAGGTATAATTAAACACAGATGTATCATGAGCTAGGGCAAGCCCCAAACCTGTGTGAATAATTGTTGTACAACAGCAGAAAAGGGCAGTGCATCCAGAATTAGCAACTTTGCTGTAGTCCCAAATTGGCTGTTTGCCACTGAGGCATTCTTTTTGCCTTTTCTCCTTGTTGTTGGGGTTTTTGTTCATTTGGGGTTTTTGTTTGTTTGTTTTTTCCCCTAAGGCCCAGCTAAAATTATGACAGGAATTTTTTTTGTTGTTTTGGGGTTTGTTTTTTTTTTTTTTGAGAGCCACTGAATTCCCAGGCACCTAGGGACTTTGTTTTATTTTCACATCTTTCAAGGCTCATGTCTGCTCTCGGTGAACCCTACGCCTCAGAAAGTATTTCTTTGGAGTGCTAAGCTGCACAGCCTGCTAAGCTGCGCAGGCTGGTGCAGCTGAGCTCCATGTGAGTGCAGATCAAGCAGTGGATGCTTTTGTCTCTGCCCCATGACCGAGATGGTGGTACCAGCAAACTTCTGCACACTGGCTAGAGAGAGGAAGCCTGTGCTCCCTTCTTTGCAGAATGCCTCCAGTAGTGATGCTTTAATAGTGCAATATTCTTGCAAGCCTGTAAGTGTTTTATCAGGGGTCAGCAGCAGGAATGGTCTTTGAGAAACGACTCTCCTCTTCTGGAGTCTCTGGCAGGTGGAAGAGCAGCACCGCGGGGGCCCTGCCAAGCATCGCCCCCCCCACGCAACTGCAAGTCTCTGAGCACAGGGCTTCTCCTGGCAGCAGCAACGGAGCAGCCCGCAGGAGTCGGCAGATCACAAGAAGTTTTAATTTCCCTTTCTTCCTTCTGCTTCAGCAGCAGACACCCCCCTCCCAACTCCCGTTTTCAAGCTGGGTGTATGACATGTGCTGCAGGGTGAAATCCAGTGCCAAGAGACACTCAGCTCGGGGAAGCCGATGAGCCGTGTGCCCGCAGCAGAAGCCTGGTCTCCCCACGTGGCAGTGGGACGGCCGTGAGCAACGCAAAGCTCCTGAAAAGCTGCAGCACTTCACCTCCGCGATGCTGTGGGATCAGGGAAAAAAATCAGTAGTGGTCATTCGTGCATTATATTGGGCTGTTAAGATGACTTCAACAGCAAACATTACTCCCACACCATCTTTATGTTCAAGGCCATAAATATATTCACCAATCAAAAATTCTGCATTCTCAGGGGAAGCATCGCTGCTGTGGAAGAAGAACCTAGGTTTTACACAGTATTTGAGTGTTAAGTCAGCTCAGTGAGTAGTCTGTAATTGGCTTCAGCAGCCCCTGCCTAAAGCTGTAACATCGCTCACTTGTTTACGAGTAGCAGTAAGAGTACAGAGAAATGAACACCGACTCGGGAAGGAGTTTGAGTTCCTCAGTGATTTCCACAAAAATGGGGAAACTCGTCACAAAAGAGAGAAAACCTACATCTTGGTTATTATCTGTGGACAAGTAAAAAGGAACAAGATGAAGCAGTCATGGAGCGTTCATGGCAGAGTAACTGGAGCACTGGTTATAGTTGATTATACATCCGTTGCTACTGAGGCAAAATTTGGAAGTATTTTCACAGGGGATGTGCTGATGTTACTGTGTTAAGAGCAGACATGGTGATTTATCAGTAGCTAGAAATCTCACCCTGTTGAGCGTCTCTGGTGATGCTTTCGTTATATACTTTTGTGACATCACTTTTTAGGGCTATACATTTTACTGTTTAAGGGGATACTGATCACACGGCCCAAAAACTCTCTAATCTGCTACCAGAAAGCAAAATGCGTCCATGGCTCATTGGGAGACTGCAAAAACCAGTGTGTGGTGTTTTTTGGGGGTTGTTTGGGTTTTTTTAAGGGGGCTGTTTGCTTAATTTTTCTTAAATCCAGTCCTCATTGCACATTGTAACGTATGGTCCTCATTTTGAAGGTGCTGAGCTTTTTTCCCTTTGCTGGGTGTTTTTTTGCTCTGCCCACATTGCTTCTGGGCAGAATGAGAAGACTTGCCTTGTCTGTGTTACTGACTTTGAAAATACAAGTTACATGACGGTTCTATAGTGCCCACCAGTTAGGGTCACTTACATGAAACTGCAGTGTGAGTAATTCCTGAGAGGTAAAAAACACTGAACTAGTAGGAAAATACAACTTAACATTATCACAAGTGCTTCTTCCTTTCCTTACTGGAAATTGCTGGGGTGATCCCCAGACCTATTACGCAGAACTGTCATGCATAAATTTAGTAATGAATTTGATCCATTGGTCAACATTTATTTTTAGAACTGATTGTTTAAATTTAATTCTGGCACTATTTTGTGACTTGAGTTGTACACTATTGTAAATGGGTTCTGTTGAGTCATACTTAGCCTGCAAATTGAATTTTTAGAAGACAAGTTTCTGCAGAATCTAAGAACAATGAAAGTATTTCTCTGCAGCTTATTATTCCAAGACAAGTGTGCTTTTATTTTTAAATACAGATAATAAGCAAGCAGTGTAAATGCTTGAAAATAAGTTAATGTTTTTTAATGTTCAAAATAAATGGCAACTACTTTCCCATTGTCACAGAACGATGACTCTCCTGCAAAATGCCCTGGTCTGAGGAGGAGTGCACCTGCATGGATCAGATATTTGCTGGCTTGGGTGTGGAAGGCAGTGGTCCCAAATAAGCTTCACTGACGCCATCAGCAAAACTTCCTCTATTTTAGGAATCCAAGATTTCACCTCCAGATTCCCATCTCAGCACGGCTGGTCACCTGTAACCCATCCTGTGCGCATTCCTCTGCCTCTCTTGGACTCCATCTCCTTTCTTCCATCCTTCCACTCGTAATAAGGATTGCAAAGTACTGTGGGTTTGCTCTGAGCCTGCTGCTGTGAAAGAAACTCAGGGTGACACGGAGAACAGCAATCATTCTCCTGCCATTATAAATGCTAAATAAATAATGAAATATTTCAGTTTAATCACAGTTCATCTCTCTTAGATCTAAAGAAATATTCTAAATGGGAAGGAACTTTTAAAATGAAGAATGTGCTGTGAGGAAGTCTGTTTTAATTTTGTAGTATGAATATTAACCAGAACAACTCTAAATCACCAACCTCTGTACAATTATTAAGGAAGAAGAAGAAAAAAAAAGAGGAACCATTTAAGAGAGGTTGTAATTTTATAAGGCACAAATGCAGCATGAGAACAGAATTTGCAGAGCAGCTTGTGCCCAGCACCCAGCCTCAGTTTCCCTTGTTTTGAACTTGCAATAATCCACAGTCTTTTAATGGGAGGCAGAGGTTGTTGTAACCTTGCAGTGTAAACCTGCCTCTCTGTTTCTATTCTGCATGCTAACGGTGTCACATTAGTGTCACTGGTATGTCGTCTTGACAGTCCTTTCACAGTAACAGTAAACCCACTGGATAGTGACTCTTACCATGTAGAGACTTCCAGAAAAATCTATTTTACACTCTGGGAAGTATGCATTTACTGCTGAATGACTGCAAACACTTACTTGGAAAAACAATTTAAAGAGAAACCAATGCCTTTGACCTGTTGTTTTGTTGTGTGGTTTGTTGGGGTTTTTTTGTTTTTTTTTAAAGGATGTAAAAGCTCAGCAGTTTCAACTCCTGTGCTTAGCTGTTTCCATAAAGCATTAAACGCTTAGTAACTTTTCTCAGACTCAGTTTGCCTAAAAGATTAAATACATATAAGACAGTCTCTTTTTTCCAAACTGCACAAAGCCTTGCTCTCTCCTCAGACATCTCAAAACAGATGTTTGTTTATGGCATCCATTTGGTGTTGCCTGTAGGACTGGCTTCCCCCCCGGTTCATTTTCCCTGTATCCCTCCCTTCTCCTTCCCCGTCCTGACTTCCAGCCTCTGTGCTTACTAGCAAGCAATGTGCAAGGAAAACCATTCCAATCCTGATTTCCATTCCAGTTTCACTCCGTCTCCTCTTTCTCCTTCCCTTCCCCTTTTTCTCTGCAAAACGTTTGCAATATTTACTTTGTTGGCAATTTAAGTGTCTGCGAATGCCTTGGAATAACAGTGACACATAGTCTGGCTCGGCAGGGAATAGATAGGGTTATGTAGCTGATGGGAGAGTTAAAATTGCTTTGCAGAGAAGCCAGTGACACACAGAAAAGAAATGTAGGTGCCCCCGCCCAGAAACCTACCCCAGAAACAGGTGGGTTACAGGAGATGGGGCTCCATTATGTTTTTAAGAGCCTGTTAAGCATTTGGGTGTTGTTGCTATTGCCGGTGCGGCTGGGAAGCCGCCGGGTGTATTTTGTGCCGCACTGCATAAATCTCAGCATCTCCCCCTGGTCTCCATGGGCCGAGGCCGCTGCCGGGGCAGCAAGCTCAGCCAGGCGTGATGAGGATCGACAAGAGGATCGACCGTGGCAAAAGACTTTCGGATTGGGAAATACTCCGTCAGAGAAAAGGGAGAGGTTGGGAGAGGGCAGAGAGGGGAGAAGGAGGCGGAGAAGGGGAGCAGGACAAAGCGGGCTGGTGGGTATTCACGGCATCCTAAACCCCTCAATAGGGCATTGTCCCCGGGTGGGGGTCCTGCTGGCGGCGGGGGGCAGGGGATGCTTCCCCCGGAGGTGGCCAGCTGGAAGGTAGCCTGGGGGGCCTAAGGTGGCCCGGAGGCACAGCCCCCCCCGCCCCCGCAGCTAGGGAAACATGGAGCGTCTTCCCCAAAATCCACACGGCGCTGGCTGTGTTTATTCAGGCCCCAGCGACCAGCTGTCAGGAGCCTGTGAATGACGAGAGATTTTTTAATGATGGTGCTTTCAGCCATAATGATCAGTTTGCATTGCTTTCCATTTTCAAAGCTGTTTTTTTCCAAGGAAAAAGGCTGAAACCTTTCTTTAATGAAACATGAAGCCCAAGACCCTCCTTTGCATGTGTGCCTCCCTCCACCCCCAATGGAGGAGCTCATTATCATGGGCTTTTCAGGCCCACAAAGACAGGCTCTGCTAATACTCCACAGCATCTTTCACATGCTCATTCATGCCTTTTTTATTAATTTTTTTCTTTTTCAGTCTGGTTTCAGCAAACGATCTGGGGGGAGCATTTCTGATTTGGGCTTTAGGAAGGAGGGAAGGAGGAAGGGAGATTGCTTCAAATCAAGGGAAGTGGTAAAGCTTGTGCGTAACTATAAGCACATGAATATACTCACCAAAATCACTGGAAATGCAATATACCTGCCAGGAGCCTTGGTTCTCTTCCCATCTCAGGATTCCCCACCTGTAAAATAGGACAAGCAGCACTTGCCTCCTTTGGACAGTGTTACGCACCTAAAAAAGAAGCCTGTAAATGCCAGGTAACATTACTATCTGCGTCCATAAACTCAGTAGTAAGTTCAAGCACTTTACTGCATCAATGCCCTTCAGCATCAGAGAAGGGTAGGAAAGGAAAAAAAGGTAAACTGGGTATAAATGAACAATTTAAAATATATTTGAAAGGAAAAAAAAAATTGAATCAGGTGTCCTGACTGCAAGCAATACTTTGATCCCATAATTTTTAGCATGTTTGTTAGCATAGGACTTCCTCAGGAGACCATGGAAACTAGGGAAAGGGCTCCTATTTGTTTCAAACACCATTAGAGAAGACCAGCAGAGCCTGTTCCACTAAGAGAACTAATAGTTGGTATGTAGTAGATAAATGACTGCTATAAGATGCACGAAGTCAGAGGCCACTTCCAACTCCGGGGCAATGTGGGTCAAATATGTCCATTCCCTTACTGTTATTTGAAGTAGATCCCCAAAATTCAGATTTGATAGCTTAATGGTTAGTCTTGCAGCACCTCAACACCTTGTTCCTTTGGTGGCATCCAGACCTAGGTGCTAAGCCTTCAGTGTTAGAGTAAAAGGAGAAAGTGGGATGACTCAGAATAGAACCTGTAACAGCTGAGCAGGAAAAAACCCTAAGAGACAGCAAAAAGGGCATGAAGAGCACTGAGCAGGAAAAGAGCCTGCCTTGCAGTTGGGGGGGGGGTCTCATTAGAAGATTCAGCTCCTGTTGTATAAAACGAAGGAGCTCAGGTGGACAGCATGGTTGCTGTGCCTCTGCTAGCTGGTTTCATCTGATGGTCCTCCGTCAGAAAAAAACAGCGTCCTCTGAGTAACAGACAGCCTTTCTCATTTACGAGAACCACTAATATTTTTCATAATGGCCAGATTATGTTGATCTGCTAGTCTCCATTCTGTAAACGAAGACTAATTAAGCACTTGCTGAGGCAGAAAGGTTTTAATAGTGATGCTCACATGCTTAAAATTTGTGATCTGTTATTAGTTTGCTGAATCACCACTACATACAGAATGGACTGAGACAGAAGTTGCATCTGGCTGTCATTCCACTTACCTGTCTGTGGCCTTAGTACAAATCCCATGCAACTTAAGACTGCTTGCATTTATGCCTATGAACTTAAGATTGATTGAATTTAACAAAACATTATATACACATATCAAGAGTATCTTGTGTTGCAGACACAATTCCTCTTCTCCTGCATCAAGTCACATGCAGACCCTCCCTTATCATGCCGGTACATCATAGAAAACAGTCATATACCAGAGAATTGAGGTTACTGGTTTTACACTACAAAAACTTTTCCATGGTTACAGCTTTATTGGTCTAAGTGACAGTGTTTTCCTTATGTCCTTTCTTCTTTTTGCTGTTTCTGCTGAGAAAAAAATGGAATGCAGGAACTTGAAACATGAGGTGAACCTTTAGATCATCAAACGATGAGAAAAGTCATGCCAAGAGACAGTGTGAAGAAAATCATCTGCTGGCCTCAGACAAAGAGAAGGATCTTTTAATGAATTAGAAAGGTAGGACCCAAGAGTCACAGACACATTTGTTTATTACTTCTCCAGAGCAAATGTCCAGATACAAAAGAATCCCCTAAATTTAAGACCGTGGGGCAGAAGTGTCTCTTGGGAAGAAAAAAAAATAATCCTGCCACCAATCCCCCCAGATGAGAGGCTGCAACACGCTGAAATAAATTAATCTGGGGCCCACTGCTGCTCCCCACCGAGCTACGGGGATGTGACAGGGGAAGTAAGGGGGTTCGTGGGCGCGTGGGGGCACGGAGCAGCCAGGGCTGGGCTGGGGAGCTCAGCCCTCTTCCCACCTCAGCACAGGCAGCGGGGACCCAGCACCCCGACGGGAGACTGCCTGAGCTTGGTTTTCCCTTGCGCGGGTAGCACATAGGGCACAGTCTGTCCTGCAGGAATTAGAGGCTGGGAAGACCAATGAAGTCATTCAGTTCAACTCCCTGAGGCCAATTTAAAGACTGTTCTCTCTACTAGATACTCTGTTGTGGGTTACTTTCAGTGTAATTTTAAAAGTCCCATGTGACAGTGCTTTCGTTATTTCCCTGGGGAGACTACTCCACAATCTAATATATTTCACTGTCAAGAAGTTTTTCTTGAAATTCCTCTTAAAATTTCACTCCTAATTTCCTTCCATTTACTCAGAGTTACATGTATTATGCTATGCTAAGTGTCAATTATTAGTTATACTAAAAAATTCATCTCTGTTTCCCAAATGCTGCTAGAATGTCACAATATCCTGTCTTTGTCATTGTTTAGCCAGACTGAGTTTTATTGTGAAGTTTTTTTTTTCAGTTCAGGCCCTTCCTGAATTACGTTGATCCCCTCTGGGCACCTTTCCCATACACACTGTGTCTGCTGTAGTGATGCAATATTCCAGATGATGGTTCTCATACAACCTTGATGCATAAAATATTTCTCCTGTCTCTGCAACACATTGACTATTGAGGGTATTTCATTTCTCTCATGTCAGCTCGTACTTGAAGTGCATGCCTAATTTCACTCCCCATGTTCACCAGTGAATCTCTGTCATTAGCACCAGTCCCCTTTTACTTCTGTGTTTGGAATTATATTTCCTAGTGTCTATCAGATCATATATTTCATAATTCAGTCTCATTTTATTATGTATGTTCACGTTTCTAACAGATCACAATTTATGATGTTTTTCTGTACTTAATTCTCCAGTATGAAATCATTCATATTTGTAAATTGCAATACCACCACATAATTTTCAGGGATAGGGTCTTTCTCTATGTCCAGCCATGCAATGCAGGATGTTAACAACTCACTATTTCATTATTCATTGTTATTCTTTACCTATTGTCTTTTACAACTTTTGATATACGTTACACTTTTTTGTGTAAGAATATCTCAGGTTTTAGAAAAAGATTTCAGGAAATGCATTATGGACCCGTCAAACAAATGCACATCTATCTAAATAAATAAATGAAACTTCTATAGTTAAACTGATTTTTCTTTTTTCTTTTTTCTTTTTTTTTTAATGATGTGGAGCATTTACAAGGATCTCTCTTGATTTTTCTTTAAAAATAAGTGCTATATGTACCTTTCTGCTCAAGATTTTTGTACCTTCTCCCATCCCATGTTTTTTTCAAAAGTAGTTGACCTTTATGTAGTAGCATTATTAGGTAATTTTATTATTATGCTAAGCTATACTGTCACCTGGACTTGCAGACTTGTTGAGAATGGTGTTTTCCTAGTCTTTTTCTTTCATCCTTCATAGTAAATCTTATGTTGAAAAACTACTTTTCCCCTGCAAGTTTTATGAAGTCCATTCCTGCATTCATGTGCAGAGTCAATACTGATCCTGTGACCATCACAAGAAAAAGCATGTGAATAACACCAGTAAATGCCTGAATGATCCTGATTATTTGCATAAAACAAGGCATCCATATGTCACTGTTTAAGTCCAAATGAAGAAATTGCCAGGAAAAAAATAAAGTCACTCTGATTTGTCAGCATGTCTTATTCTAACAAAACCCTGCTTCAGCAAAATATCTTTCTGGACAGTGGGTTCGTAATCTCTTTTGACAGTTGCTGGAGATAGACTGTGTTAATATGAATGACTTTACCTTTTATAAATGACACCTGTATTATCAACATTGATTTGAAGGTGACATAATTTTCTTGCAAAACCCATTAGGTTTTTATGCTCTTGGCAAGCAGCTCTGCTTTGATGATTAGACATAGTAACTCTTCTCTTAAGCAAGAAACCTCAAATATTTGCCTCGGCTCTTATGTGCAGGCTGCATAACCAGACATAAAGTAGATGATTTAACTTAAAGTTGTGTTAATGATCTGACATTTCTTTCTACATTTAGCTATTTAAACACAACACTTTAATTATGCCTATATGATCATCAATATCTAGAATGACACATTGTGGGTGATGCTGTCAAACAGGATAAGCATGCTCCTACTCTTTCAAAGCCTTTGTGATCACACAGTCCTTGTTATACAGCATCTTTCATTCAGCAATAAGTTACACTAAACCCTCTCACTTTGACATCTCTTCTTATCAGACGAACTGCTTGCTCCTGAAAAAAAAGTTTGCAACTCAACTGTATGTTTCCTGGAAATTGCATATTTCTGTCTCCTAAAAGAGAACTGTTAAGATGGTCACTACAATAAATCCCCAAATGATAACCTCAAAGAGACCAAGGCTAAATCTGCAAGGGAATTCAGGTGCCCCAAAGGTTCAATATTCTAGTGCCTTGGTAGGAACATGGAGATACATGCTACTTCTTAATGTATATGTATACAGATTTCAGATGTCTCTAGCTCTAGGCAGCAGCTGCAAGAATATGCTGAGGACCCATATTTTAATTCAGTCACTTAAATTTCACTTTAGGTAGCTAAGTTCTTTTATGGCTTTAGCCCCAGTTGAGTAATTAAACAAGACAGAGGAAGGAAGTATTACCCTTATTTTACAAATGAGGAATTCCAGTACAGAGAGATTAAATGCTTTGCCTAAGGAAATGTAAGAAACTTGAAGCAGAGTCAGGAAGGTCCATTTAAGCTGTGCTTCAGATCTAGATATCCTTAGTCTCCGATTCCAGTGTCTTAACAAAAAGGCTTTTCTTCCTCACTTCTCTCAGCTATGTCAGCTTACAAATGCTGCTGAACTGGACACGTTGAGACCATAACTCTTTTTACTTCCCTTTTTTACATAGGTTTTTGTACCATGACAATCCCTCTGGTTTGCAAGTGCCATTCAGTAAAGCCTTCAGCAACATAGCTAATGTCTGTCACAGGCTGTTTGTGTCTTCGTTGTCTCCCCGGGGAAAGAGTGCTGTTTTGGTATGATTTTTGCAAACACATGTGCTGCCAGGTATTTGTGTTCCAGGAGGCAGGTGAAGGTGAAAGTGCACCTTGCGCTGCCAGCCATGGCAGTGAGGTTATGACGGTCTCTGCTCTCTCGGGGAGTTTGCTGCAGGCAGGGCTGACTCAAGCCGTCACGGCAGTGCACGTCTGTGCTCTCTCAGGGCGGCGGTATCGGAGCTGGGATGCTCCAGGTACAGGAAGGGAAAACAAGGAGAGCAAAGCTGGGAAGCAGAGCCAAGGGCGGCTACAGAGGGCAGGCAGGGAGCAACTGCTGCAGGTTTTGACCTTGGCCTCTGGCAGTAACTTCGGCTTCCTGCAGGTCTTGCACAGGCAGAGCAGGCAGCCTGGCCGCGGTCACTTTGCTGCCAGTGGAAACCTGCCGCCCCGGGCAATGGCCGGGTTTGCCTTTCTCCCAACCACCCTGGCTCCAGCTTTTGTCTGCAAGGCAAACTGAGGCCAACCACTTCCAGTGCATCAGGAGCAGTGGCACGGCCATCACCTGTATGGGACACAGGCCTGCAGGTCCATGAACCTTAGCAGCAGCCACAGCGTTTTAGGGCTTACAGGCTCACTCATGGAAACCAAGGGATCCAGGTCCTGGAGCTGTTGGGCTCCAGGTAACTCCTCTGGATTTTAGGTGGCAGAGGTTAGGAAACATATTTAGGTAGGGCTGGAAATGTGGACTCTTTAGCATCCTGTGCAACCCACCCAACTGTAGTTCCTTGCAAGCACACTGACTGTTCACCCAAAAATTGGCCAAACTTGGCCTGTTTTCATAGAACATCTCAGGTTTACTTATAGGGTGCTTTCTAATGAAATACAGCTTTATTTAAAAAATATCCATCTCTCTTTTGACTGGAACACTTCTATGATGCTACCTCTGTCAGCCCTGAAGGTAGCTTTTGCTAGCTTCTGGGTAAACTCAGAGCTACGAGACTGGGTGCCAGCTGGCCGAGAATCTACAAGGTAGATTTCCTCAGCACTGGACTGACAGAAGGTCAGAGAGAGGAGAGCCCTCTGGTCGAGTGTCGCACTGGCAGCCACCCTCAGGAATCGCACCAGCTGTTGAGCGTTTTCTTTCCCAGGCTGAGAAAGGACATAGGCCACTTCTCAGGGCTCAGGTTGTGGCTCCTTGAGGGTGTATGTTGCTTCCTGATGAGGTGAATGAAGGTGCTGATTTCAGGGAATATAGGTGGGCTATTTGCTGGTGGGTGGGAAGAAGCAGGTCTATGCCACTTGGAAAGCTCCCTGAATATGCATGATGTTGGCAAAGTAGAAATGACCCCTTGGTGGTTAGTCTAGCGTTCAGCTTGGTTACGTGCCATGGTCATCCAATGAAGTGTTTTGTCAGGGTATACAGCAATCTGGGGCAGGATTCGGTAGTTTCTTCAGAGGTTGACAAGAGGAAGCCTCTTTTGGCCTACTCTTTCACATTCACATTACTACCTTCCTTCCTGCCCTCCTGGTTCTCTTCTCCAAACGTGACTTCTGTTGGACCTTTAAGGTAAGCGTGTCAGATGTGCGCAATGATGAGATACAAGGGAGGCAAAGCTGATCCCAAATTTTCTTTATCGTTTCATTTCTATATAGGAACTGATGTCTTCCAAATGGTGGTAAGCAAGTTGAAAATGGTAGTATGCACTGATCTAGCTTCTCCATAATTCAAATAGATTGAATAAATCTGGGCAGACTGTTTTTGAACTGAAGCAGAGTATTAATGCTGTGATGCATTACAGTTTTTCTTTCTGCTTGTTAGGAAAATAGTACACTGACATTTCTGCCACAGGTAAATCTGCATGGGTTTCCTTATAAATATGTATTACATCAAAGCTTTGTACAGAAAATATGCTGTCTCCATGGCATGATTTTAAGAAAAAAAAAAAGTTTTCAGAGGGACTGCAACATTGTCCATCATTCCTCCCTCTGTGACACTTGAAAGATACAGTAGGTGATACTGAATCTGAATTTGATCCCACTCTAACCAGTAGTGATCCTGATGCTGACTTAGCCTGTATGTCAAGAATATTTCTGCAAAATACTGTGTTCCCTAGAAGGCTATGACTCTGGGGACACACTGTGGTAAGGGCACTTTTATGACAAAAACCAGTTATCGTTCTTAGAGAAAAACAATAGTTAATTTTTCAAATAAGATCAAATAAAAACATAGTTAATTTTTCACTTCTGCTTTCACTATCATAATTTGGAAAATATAAGTAAATTCTAAGGTCCAAGTGATTCAGAAACTGGCATCTTCGTTAGCGTGGCAGAAGTCTATACTATGGGCACTTGTTTTGCCTTTCCTCTTTATTCCTGTCACCTCTACCATTGGAATCAGATACTCTCCAAATTGAAAACAGGTATCTGATCCAGAAGAGTGCATTTCCCATTAAATGCAATGAATCCTGATGCAACCTGATTGGATACAAATGAACTGTAGAAAATGAAAGAAAAAGGCCAGTTTGCAATGTAGGTGTAGTGTCTTAATATGTCTAACTGAAGATCCAGGTGGCTGGGGAAAAAAGGCCAGTCAACTACTATTACTGCAAGTGCTCATTAATCCTAAATACCTTTCAATCTCTCCATCATTAAGTTTTAGGAATCTGGATCAGAATCAGTTCCTTACTGGAACTGCTGTTTTAATAGGGACCGATATCTGGTTAGAAGAGAATTATTTCTTTTTTTTTTCCTTTTGAAGAACATTTATGCCCTGTATTATGGGCTTGACCCAGTTACCACTGGTAGTGGTAAAAGTCAACCGCAGCTGCGCTGAAGACAAGAGATGTGCTTGTGCCCAAGAGAGGTAGATAGGAGTTGAATCGGGCCCCATGCGTGTGAAAACAGGCCACAGAAAATCTATTGCTTTAATTGCCTCCTAAAAGATTGACATGGTCTAATTTGCTTATGGTTAAACACCATCATTTATGATGAACAGGATGATTACCTTGAGCATTCAGCACCAATTACTAAGCCTTTCCGTGTCCCCCCCCCCCCCCAATATTATTTTACTTAATTCTATTCATAACAACAGCAACTATCTCCATCCCTCAGAACATCTCTTTGCTTGAAAAAAATAATTATTAGCTAAACTAATTCCTGGGAAAACCTCCGTATTTCTTCCCACATATACATTCTGTTTGAGGTGCAGCACTAAACCTCTGGCCATCACAGCAATTTACTGGTTTTTAATGGTTGGAATATTTCACCTCCCTGTTAAATATCCCTTTGCCCTTTGTTGAGTTTGTTGCCTATTAAATTGCATGTCTAGCTTTGGAGCTTATGTTGCTGCACCCCTGCTGCTTTAGCTCCTTATCTCCATAGGATTTGCTGTAGCACACAGAGCCAGTGGATGAATTTGCACATATTTGCAGTGTGGAGCCTTGACTTTTACTGCTTGCATGTAAATGAAAAAAGAAAAAAAAAAAAAAAAAAGACGACGACGAAGTCATTTCCTTTTTGTGATCAGCAATTCATCATCACTAAAGCACTGGGAGGAAAATAGTTGTCAACTTCCCATTTTAGGTTATAACTTCAAAGCAAACCTTTGATTTGAATGCCAGACTCTGAACGCTGGGGAAAGAGGTGGGGGGGAGACGGGAGGGGGAGAGGAGGGAAGGAAGTAGGAGGGACTGGACCGTCACCTTGTGGTGGTGACAGCACCCACCATCACAGAGAGAAAAACAGCTTGTAAAGGCACCAGAACAGCCACTGGTTTCTCACTTGCCTTGTTTATGCTCATTCAGGGGTCAAGGGAGCCACTGCAGGAGCCCACATTCAAATCCATCCTTACAGTCAAAACTTACTCTGATTCTTGTGGAAATGATCTGCCTTTAGGGGATGAAATACTCACCTAATAAGTAAATGAAAAAGCCTATGTTTTCATAGACTTCTGGAAGACTGACTGTGTTCCTGTACACTGACTGTGTACCCTCTTGCTTGTTTTTTTAAAATGGAGAACTTAAATTCAGCATCCTTTCAGGGAGGTATATGTTTCTGACAAATTTCAATTAAAACCGTAGATAGTCTGTGTCATAAACAGCCGATTTTATTGCTACATGTTTTTACAGTAAGGTAGAGAGTTTAATTCCCTGCAGAGCTTGTTTAAAGGCTTTAAATGCCTGCCTGAGCCCAGATGCATCTTTCAGGGACCTGTTTTTCTGCTTTTAATAGAGCAGCCCCTCTTGAGCAGCTTCTCTTCGTCCTTCTCTGCCTCTCTCACTCTCTCTCCCTCTTTTAAAAATGTTATTATTCTATAGCCAGCACACTCAAGGCTGTTTACAGAACTGATACCTCGGTACATTAGTACTGCATTGATTATGGTTGCAAATAATCACAGGAAGCCACACATAGCTCCCACCCCTTGTCCTTTCTGCCATGTAAGCACATTCTTTTTGGACGATTGAAAGGAGGATGTTCTGTATACAAGCTATTTCCAGGCCTTGAAAATGTTCTGTATAGGTGCCTTTGAGGACTTACTTCAGCCTATTTTTGTGTCAGTCTCCTGAAACTATCATATATCAAAAGCCACGTTATTCCTTCATTCAGGTCCATTGTACTACCAAAAATACTGCTTAATCCATTTCCTCTGATGGGGGGAAGTGGGCTGATGATTTTTGAAATGTGCACGCTATTCTCATGCGTTAGGTTATACAGTAAAGACCTATTTAAAGACTATTAATATACATGCACTGGAAACACCTTTGCAGAAGTCTCTAGGCTTTTAAAGAGAGCATGGAGAGCCTGACTCCAATGAGCAGTTTGTCATTCGTTTCCGTCAGAGCACAGCTCCCTGCCAGATTACACTTTACCTCAGTGTTTATTTCTACAGTAAGAAGATATGCCTAATAAGATATTGGCAAGATTTACATTTTAAAACACGGCCCCTTCCAAATCCTAGGCTGCCTGTTTAGGACCTTCACTCATTTCTGTACAAACCCGGCTTCAGTGGAGCTGCACCTAATCCTCTCCTTTCTCAGCAGAATATTCTTTTTGGCAGGAGGGCGTGAGAGGCAATTAAGGGGCCCGGCCCTGGGTTGTATTGTTGGTAGTCCTTTATTTGCAGCCTGCTGCTGCTGCGCTCAGCGGAAGGAGGGATGCTCTGTCGGAGGGATGCTCTGCCAGAGGGATGCTCTGGGGCCGAGGCTCGACCCCTTCCACCTCCTGCAGAAAGGCAAGAGCTCCCCCTGCGCTCTTCGTGCAGACTGTATCCTCCAGAGAGGGTCTTTCCTCCTCCTCCTGAAACCTACGCTGCAATTTTAATCGGGTAGCTCTGTCCATTTAAGGGCAACAACAAGTCATATCTGGCATAAACAAGGCCTAGAAGTATGTATCTGCTGTTCGCAAACAGGAAAAAAGGAAAGAAGAATTGCTGTTTTGCTAGAGCCATTTGAAATTAGTGGGGTCATTAAAAGCTTTTATTCAAATAAATAAATTCATAAAATTGCCTAGAACTCAATAGTGCAGGATGTCTAATCAATAGTAATTCATTTTCAGAATTGCCGTCTGTTACATAAGCCAGGAATTGCAAGAGGTAAATCACAACAAACACTGCATGCACAGACAGGATCCATTATATCACAGCAGGGGTCACACTGGAATCACTTCATCTGTTTTTAACATTTGAAAGCCCAGGATGCAGCAGATTTTCAAACAGGCCCATCTGTGTGATATTTCTGGCCACAGGTCTCTGGTTTCCCTACCGACGGTAGTAAGTAAATCTCTGTGATGTACTCCATGCCACAGGATAGATTATTTGCATAAGGAGTAATCTTCTGGTGACTCTGCAGGTGTCTGTGGCTGGCAGAATGAATTGCAGGGCTTCTGAACATGATTTCAGCTTGAAAATTATTAAAATGGGTAGCTGAATTTTGGAGCTGTGGCCTCTGCCCTGTGCTATTATTATTGGCTAACTTCATACACAAAAGGGGCAAATCTGGAGTGGGGCCACTGTTTCTCCAGGTTTTTTGCTGAGTTTTCTAAATAAGAAAAACAAAAAACGACCAAAAAAAAGCCAAACCCACCCCCTTGCAGGCTTGCTACTGCCTGCTACTCACCTAACTGGAATTTTCTGACAGTAAATTCCAATTCATTTAGAGTTCTGGTTTTAATTCTGTCTGTAGATGATTGTGAGAAATTCACTTTTATAGTTTGGAGGCATTCCACCTGGAAAAAATTAGCTCTGGAAAATGATATTTCCATCTGTTAAAAAACGGGAGGGAGTGGAGGGGGCAGGGCAGGGAATAAATGATGGTCTATGTAGATTAGGGCCAACATTTTCAAAAACAGGAACTAAAGTTAGCCTTGTGTATTCATACTCAGACACAAATAAATATATAGTGCTTTGGGAAATTGTGCTAAGCCTCTTCTAGCTCTGTCTTCTTGTTTTTTTTTAACCTGACCTCATCATTTCAGGCCATAGTCAGCTGCCCAAATGTGGATGAGAGAGAAGCTCGTGCTCATCCTTCTTTGTGACAGTGTCGACCCATGCCCAAGGGAGCAGAGTCCGTGTTTCTCTCATCCTGTGGAGGAGTGAAGTGCCAGTCCAGGCTAGAGCCCGTGGATCTGTTAATGGATAAAGGTTAAATACTCCAGCCTGCCATGATGTTAAACTTCTGTTGGGCTACATTTCCTTTAACAGCAGCTTCCACAGGAAAATGACAAACCCACAAATTTCTACTTACTTTTTAATTGTCTATGACACATTACTGGGAGCTACAGTGAGTTTTGTAATTGGCATATGTAGCTGGTACTGGAAGACCAAAGTAACAGCAAGTCCAGTTCAAGCAAGACCACTTAGCACAAAACTATGTTCTGCTAATCCTACTGAAACAACCACATCCTAAATGTCAAGGGGCATGGCTGTGCTTTTAAACCCTTGCGAAGAGAGCACAGTTTATTTTAAAAAGTTATTTGGCTGCAGCTTTCCCTCATTTCTTTGTTTGTTTCTTGTCTAAAAAAGGCATAAGGTACAGTCAATGCTATTTTCTCCATTTAACTGTGGGACTTCTGGGGGCTGATGTGAAGACCCTTGCCTTCCTTTCGTCCCCACACACAGTGGCAGATGAGACAAGTGCTCGCACTTCCTTGAAATATTTTTCTCTCCCTTTAAAGCAGGCCTGCATTTGCTGTGGTCTCCTTTTCTTTCTGGACCGATGTTTAATTATTCTTTGCACAGTTTCTTTTGCCATTGTTTTCCTGTGTTTTATGTCATGTTGTATTTACTGGCTCATGCATTTCAGCTCTAAAGTATCAGGGGAATTAATGTAGCTAGACAAAAATACCTGGATCTACCTAAGCCAATCTCTAATTTTCCCCAGGTTAATAGCTTCATGGAGGACAGCAGGGCAGCACAGATGTATTTTCACTGAAGGGTGCACAGAGCATGTCAATTGAGGTGTAACTTTTGAGGAGGAGATCGACTCATGCACTGTAGTATCTTCTCCATCAAAACTTCTACTAAAATAACTAACTTTCCTGAGCAAGGACTGAACTTAATGCTTCTAAAACATACTGCAAATAATTTAGCTTTGCACCGACGTAGAGGAAGTGCAATTGCACTCCATAAACACTCATCAGATCAGACTCACAATGTGTAGATACGCAGGCGCCTTAATTTCCTTGCCTATGCCTGCCTATTCAGGAAAGCTGCTCTCATTCAGGAAGGATGCTCAAAACTCCTCTCAAATTTAAACATACTTTCTCATCTCTGGCCCTTACAGATGTGGTATCTAGCACACAAGAGGAAATCCTGACTCACAGAAGCTCTTTTCACACACCACTTCTAGCTTGAAGGACAATTAGTACAGCCTAATTTATGAGCCTGAGTTTGTAATATCCTTGTGCTATTGAGCCAAGAGAATTAGTCCTATCCAGGCATCCTCTGCACTTGCATGAAGCATATGTTCTCTGATTTGGTGGTTTTGCTGCTGATTGCTTTTAGCTGGACCCATTTAGCATGATCTAACAGTTTGACATTGTCTCCTATCACCAGATTTCACAAAGAGCGTGCAAGTACTTCCTGACCAACCAAGACCTAAAACTCCAGTGCGGCAGTTTCCTACTGGAACCCATGTGACCTACTTCAGCAAGGCCTGGGCCGAAGCATGTCTTGGTCTGCAGAATGGAAGATCTGCCCCTGCACTCTAATTAAAGTTCCTTCTCTCAAGGATTAGGGCTGCTCTAGTGCCTTGACAAACCAGGGTGTTTTGGCTTAAAGTGTCCTTCCTCGCTTTGGAGCTGTAAGGGGCTGGAAAAGAATCAGGTTTAACCAGATGGTGGTGACAGATGTACACAGCAACCAGGGGAGGATGTGTGTGATCAAGGAGAAAGGAAGGAGGGATGAAGAAAAGGGCCAGGGGGAGGGGGAAATGGTGAAAGGGAACCAGAGACAGAGGCATAGATACTACAAATGCTGAAGCTCAGTTTTCTTGCAAGTGGGACATAAGGACGTTAGGCAGAACAATATCCCTTCAGCCCAAGTTCCCAAAAAGAAGATCGTTCTCTGTCAGTCCTCCCTTTATACTGTATACCATGGTGAGGACCTAACAGCAGGCAAACTGTTATTTAACTCCACTGATTGTGTCTAACATCCTTCTGGTTCTATCTTATTATGATTTCCATTGGTTTTGCCCTTGTTTTTCTCTGCAATATGATCTCTAAAGACACATCACAAAATAGTTGTGGCTTTAAGTTTTTGCATCATCAGAGCATCGTGAGCTGTTCCACAGAGATTTAGGTAGAAATCTTTAGTCTCTCACTTTCCCTGCAGTAGCATTGTTCTGAGCCTCGCAGCACATGCCAAACAGGCTTTCCCACAGACAAAATGTGTGAAATAGTTTCACTGGTCTAACCTCGCACTGTAAGCAAAGAACAAGGAGGGGATAGAGTTGAATAACACAACACTGATGAAAGCACTGTAGACAGAGAGGATAAATAAACCAAGCCAAAACTAAACCATTGTCTTTATTTCTACTATAGCTTGACTAATGCCTTGGATGTGAATACTTCTACAGCTTAACAAAATTTCAGTAGCCGTATGAATTTTGCAGTCCAAAGCTACTTCTTATCATAAAGGCTTAATTTGCTGGAGTGCCATAAATGTGAAGCTAGCTGTGTTTTGAGCAGGAATGAGCACTAGCCTATGAATACGAAGTGGTCTCAAGATATTTAATGATTTACGTAGCTGATTGCTAGGGGAAGACAGAGGTTTTTTCCATTTAAAGAGAGGGAATGACTGAAATTGTGATCTAGCAGTGCACAGAACAGCCGGTTCAGTAGTTTGAGGTGGAAGGGGACCTCGACGTAATAAGTAAACCTCAACCTGGAAAGCTGTTAGAGAACCACTATCTGTTACTTTGGAAGAAGAAGGGAATTTTTGATGGTAATAAAGACTGGACATAAACTGCAACAGAGGCATTGCCACATTGCTACAACATCCAGCACTAACGTAGCCACGGTTTACTGGATCCTGAAATTATTGTCAAATTTTTCAGCGCACTTGTAATTGGGTCATGATGATGAAAACAGTTCTTCATATGAGGGGTCCTTATAGCTGGCATAAAATCAAATATTTAGTTATCTGTCTTCCATTATATACTGAAACATATGATATTTATGATGTAATGAAATATTCAGGCTCAATGCTGAGACACTTATATCTTAGCCTCAGAATTCGGCGAGCTCCTGAAAATGTACTTTGCATACACAAGATGTATATTTCATATAAAAAGATGCTCACTGAAATATTAATAACATTTCCCTGAACTCTCTACATTGTATTCTGCAGAATATGACATATTTAAATGCACTCATTACATTGTGAACTTTACAGGCTTCCACCAAAATGCGCTGTATCACTGAGCTTACTCACACCATCTATGGTCTGTCATTCTAATTTCAGCCCATCCCAGGTAGTCTGCACCTTCCCCAGTTGCCCAAACACATATGCTGATCTCCAAGAAAAAGCTCTGAGAAACAAAGTTTGTCCTGTACCTGTTTCTGAAACCTACTTTTCCCACCATAGGTGAACAAATCTTGCCAAAAGTTCTTTTTCTTCTGACAATAATGCTTGCTGTTTGAGTTTCCTGACAAGCAATGAAGATTTTCCTTTTCTCTTCCATTCAGTTCACAAACCGCCCCCCTTGCATTAGTTAACAATGAAAGCACAGAAAACCAAGATAAAACGTTTAAATAGCTCTTAGCCACCACATTATGGCTAAATGACAATAAACTTCTAATTTATGCAAAAAATGCTTCGTTATCTCACTGAATGAAAAGAGAAGTGGGTCTTTTGTATATAAAAAGACCGTAATATGAAGTCCTTGATTAAGTGAGAAAAGAGAGAGCTCCTGCATACCTAAAAATCATTATAAAATTAAGTTATTTTTATGGGAGAAAGATATAAAAATGATGCAGGAACCCTAGAATTCTATCTATAGTATCTGAACATACACATTCCATTTGAATTATTTCTTTGGCAATGAACTACCTCTCCATGAGTTGATGCCATGTTAGATTTTCAATGAGTGTTTGTTTTTCAGGGAAGTTCCTTTCTTCCCCCCCCCCCCCCCGGCAATTGCTGTCATTACATTGCTAATGCAGAAGTTGTTATTAAATCACTTCTTTGAAAAATGGGTTTACTCTCTTTCCAAAACAATTCAGGACACTGTTTCAGCATCAGCAGAATGTACCCACTTCAGTTGTTTCTCATTATATTAGTTGAGTCACGGACAATTACAGTTTTGTCCTGGTGTTTTCTGATTTGCCCACAAGATGTTTGACCAAGATGTTCACAAGTGGTTATTGACCCTAACTACTCATCAGGAGGCAATTTAGTAGGATCTAATTTGGACACAATCTAAGCGCCAGTCCTCTTTGTAACTTAGTTTAGTTGTCTAATTACCTCAGTTATTTTTAAAACTGCTGACCTTCCGGTATTATTATTTCTTTTAGTTTTATCTGCTTGGCTGTGTTTATAGAATGAAGTAAAAAGACCTGTCTTTGTCTTGGACATCTTAAAATCTAAGAAACTCTTTCAGAGGTGAAGAAAATGTCTTCGTAAGCTGTTTGTGCAACAGTAACAAATAATTACCTCCAACTTGTTCTTATTTGCAGTAATTTTTAATTCTTAAAGTATTACCAATAGTCTGAGATGAAAACCAGCAATACTCTGAAAAGTTGTCAAGTAACCTGCAATGTCTCTCAGCACAAGAGGCAAAGAGGAAGACAGATTTGGAATGACAATTGGCCACTAAGTGTTACTACTCCGCCTTATACAAGCTTCATTACATAGTACAGGAAGCTAGCTATATTGCATCATATTACTTGTATATTGAACTATTTTGACACAGATATTTCATAATCGGGTACACAGTGGCTTGCAGAATACAATACACCAAATATGTGGCAGCTACATAAATATTTCAGTATGTTCTGCTGCTTTTTATGCGAAGTGCACATTTTCATTAGGTAACATACTTTTTTTTTTTTTCAAGGTACAGCATATCAGTTTTGCCTCGTGATTCTTCCACTATAGCAGTTTCCAGATTTTATTACATCATAAATATGTTTCAGTACACAGTGTAAGAGCTTACTAAATATTGAGATTCTTATGGAAACCAGATGTATTTTCTGATGGCTTGATATGGCTGTGTATAGGATCTTGAGCTGTGGGCAAGCAATGGTTGCTGAGACAAAGTGTCAAGGGCAGGCATGATACTAATTGCATGCCCTGAAGTTATGCCTTGCTAAAATGGCATGAGCCTTGATCAGGTGAATGTTTTTTATCAATTCCCCAAGACTCCTAACATTTTTATGCATCTATCATCTTTGAAAAGATCAAGTGTGTTGATGATATCCATCAAAACTCAGACTTGGTCACCTGTTAAAGAAATACCCCCCAGCTAGGGCTGTAAACCAGAAACTGCTACATTTTTTATTTTATTCTTTTTAATAGGCCAATACGCAATTAATAGATTCTACCCATTGGGAATTTTCAGACTTGCTGTATATCTATTTGTATGTGCTATTTACAGGGCCTCCAACATGGCAGCATGTTTGCCACTCACTGTTTTAAACAGGACTGTCCTCATACCACTGCACCCATGCAGACGATAACTGGTATCACAGAGGGAGCTAATGACGTGCTCACGGCATGTCGTCTTTGGACTTTTCACAGCTTACCACTGAGATATGTACCTTCCTAAGGCATATGGTTTTGAGTACATGCAAGTAGAGTACGTGCAAGAACAGTACTGCATCTACTGCAAGGAAAATTGCTTTTCATTGATTCTTCCCCCAGCGAGTAACTAGTATGTATCATCCTTTAAAATCAACTGATACTAATCCCTGTTGTCCTAAATTCTAGTTACATTAATTAGCTATGATAACTAAAACACTAAAGTGCAGTTATGTCTCTCCCTGACCAAATGTGCGAAAAAGAGAGTTAGGTAGCTGTCTGCAATAACAGAAGTGCTCTAAGGTGCTTAGAGCTAAATGATTCTATTATGAGTCATAACACTGTGTTTCTGACTCCATGCACAAGCCTCCAGCAACAAAAGTCTGAAAGCTTGTACAGTATGCATTAAGCCACCACTCTGCTACTTTCTTCTTTCCATGACTTTATTAAAAATGCACTCCCATTTGAATTAAAGTAGACATATAAGTCATTGGGGTCTCAGTTATCAAACATGAGCAGTCAATAGAACTGCTGAATGCCATAATTTCACCCTCTGATTCGAACACAAGAACATATTTTCCAATTTCATGTGGCTTTAGGCCAGTGCATATTCACTAACTTCAAGCTCTCCTTCAGATGCTGTACCAACAAGATAAGAGCTCTGACCCTGCAGAGTTTTGGAAGAGATGACAGGTTGCACCACATTCCCTTCTGGCTCTCTTTGGGATGTTTTCCCTGTTTTCCTCCATTGGAGAGAGCCATCTCTTTCTCTCATTTCTCATCCTGCAAAGTAATGACCTTCCCTCTGGTGTGGAAAGGGTAGTGCCCCTGCAGCCATGGAAACTTGTCAGCCTTACCTCGCTTGCCGTATTTTGTGTGTAAATGTTCTTTGCCATTATCTGTGATTTCTGTGATTATTTTAGGACAGGCTCTCCACTCCCTTTGTAGTTAGAGCTAAAGGTGAAAATCCAGCCAGTTATGTTCAAGCCTATGATGACTTTTCTACTCCTAGTTCAGTGGCTCAGAGATACCAAAGATAATGATCTAGATTTTAACTTTCTATAGCAATCACTGAATTAGTAATGATTTTTTTTTTTTTTTTCTGTGCCTATCAATGGGCTGGATCAGAGTAAACACTGTTGTCTGGACTATTCCTCATTTATGTGTATCTCCTTACAAAACAGATATCATTGTTGCTGTGACACGTATGTTGCACATTTTTCTGTATTATGTTCAGTTGTAAATGGCCTAAAAATTGAAAGGACACTTACTTTTTTTTTTTTTTTTTTTTTAAGGTGAGTTACATTTTAAGAACTCCTGAGTAATATTAATATCCTTAGTAAAAGACAAAGTAGTGAGCTGTAGACCTAAGTCACCCTCTGGGGATTAGACTACTTGTCTTTTTTCTTTGGTAAAAATCTGTGCACTTTTCAAACTGAAGGTTACATTAACATTACACAGAGAAAGTAAATGAATTTAACAAATTATCAATTTGTGGAGTTTCTTGAACATGCAGTAACATGCACACAAAGCAGCTCTTTGTGATCCCACAGATGTCCTGTCTTCAGTGCACAGCTTCATTAATCATGTGCTATGCATGTTATTGTCTAAATTGCAGTGCCATTTGAGACAGGGAAAACATTGAGGAAGAAATGTTGCTTACCCTTTGTGCACCAGTAAAGATTACAAATAAGCAGCAGGTTTTAAGAGACTGTCAACTCAGTGCCATGAAGATTTTGTTTTATTCTTAAAACTGCTGTGATTCACCCAACCAAAATTTCTTTTATATTGGTTTATGTATTTCTAGACCAAAACTGAGCGTACCCAGCACTACATAGCCAGTTCACACAAGAAAATCAGAAATCTGATGTAGTTACATCCCAAGAGTGGAAAGGCAATTTTTCTCTTAGGGCTGGGTTATGCCTCTAGGAAATCTAGAAAATGCTGCTATAGTTAGTGTGATTCTGTTACAGTGATGCTGCACAACACCATCTCTACTCCTAATGCAATAACTGCCACAGGCATCGGACTAAATTTGCCCCCTTCCTAAATAGTGAATGAAACTCAGCCAGGCCAGAAGTACAACTTGACGCAGATTTTTACGATATCTGCATTCTAATGGCCACTGCTAGCTGCTAGCTGGCGTCTCCATTTTCTTATGTTAGATAAACAGCTGGCTATATATAAAAATGGTGTGTGAGCTATGGTTGGAGAGAGCCTTAGTGATTTGATATGAAGCGTGGGGACCCTGCTGGCCTAATCCAAGGATATCTGTTGCTTGAGGCTAGTAGCTTCTCTGCAGCACCAAGCTAGATGTCAGCACTTAAATAGCAGAGAGATTGTGGCTTAAAATGCTTCCCTGCAAACTACATCAGTCACTTGACCTGAGTACTTCAAAATGGACTGTTGTCTAATATATCCTGTCAGAAATTCTTCATATAGCCTTTCTCAAATGTAATTCACATATTCCATGTTTCACAGATTCCATGATTGCTTTGCCTAGTTACCTATAACCACTTAATTTAGTGATGGACACAATTTGGCAAATCTAGGAAGGGTCACATTTTTATCTCAAAGAAGGTGATGAGCAGTTTACAGTTTGAAGGATAGGTACAATTCAGAGACCTCAAGAGTATACCATATATTTGATCAACTTACTGATACATATGTAAATACTCGAAAAAGCATCTGTCATAAAAATGTTTGGATTCATTATACAAAAGAGAAAAAAAATGCACAAATAAACTAATGAAATGGGGATATTAGCAAATAAAAATCCTAAGCAAAACTAAGAAAAAGGCAGATAAGAAGAGGCTAAAGAGAGAAAAGTTACAGGTGTGGACAGAAAGACCTCTCATTCAATACAACCATAAAATGACTCTTTTATATATCCTCAGGGAAGGAATGCTACAATTAGGACCCTTGATCTGGGAAGCCTACTTGTTACTTCAATCAAGATGAAAAGTAAGGTCAGAAATCAAAAAGTGTTGTTTGAAATCAACTCTTTAGTTGGGCTAGAGGACGAGGGAGAGTTGTTCAGCCAGTTCAGGCTAAACTATGGAAGTTATTGTGCACCATCAGTTCAACCGTCACTGCAGTCTGATGCGTTATCAGAAGTTGACACAAATTCACCAATATTTCACGCTGCTGATATTCTTGCTTCTGTACCATACAGAGTGTGAGCAACCAACGAGTGCTACTGTTGATCATATCCCTGTTATCTTGCTAATGATTCGTGCAATGCCTGAAAACGGAGAGGGGAAAGTTAAAATGGACTTCCACTCCTTGCAAACAGCTCAGAGCACTGCAAATTGGAGTTACGGTACCTGTTGTTGCAGAGGTGATCACTACCCTTTAGTCCTCCAAGGCATTGAGAAGAATGCAAATGAAGACCCTGTGAGAAGACAGGTAGATACGCAAAGGTACATTTGTAGAAGGCTTCTAGTAAAGCTGTATGTCTAAAATATAAAGACATCAGGTAATTCTAACACTGCTGCTACATATTTCTTCTTTTTCAAGGACTGCTAATGGAATTAGAGCTGAAACCTTTGTTTTCACAAATAAGATACTTGCCAAAGAAATCTAGTTTGTAAGTGTTTTACTGCTTAATACATTAGAATATATATTGTATCATGAAATGAAATTTAGTAAATATGAACTGTTTTGTTATAACACAGTCAAATCATAGTGAATTTTCATTTGTAAATGTTTAACATTTTGAATATGAGGTCTCCTTTTAAGGCTAAAAGATACGTTAGATAACCTGGAAAGAAAATGTTTCATGACAGGTCAAATTAAATTTGGGTGGTTGAGTTTTTGATCACTGAACAAATAATGCATCTTTCACACAATTGTGAAAGACTTTTAGTTTGCTTTTTAAAAACTTTTTGTATTGTCTTGTATGGAATTTTTTAAAAGTTTCGAGAAAGGAGACAAAACTTAACAGCAAAAGAAAGTTTGTTTGTAGTTGTTTTTCTAAATACATTGTTCCAATTTTTCTCTGTTCTGTTTCTACACAATGATACCACCATATCACTTACTTGAGTAATAGTATGTAAGAAATAGTGAATATGAAAAATGTATTTTTTTGTAGAGTACATTCTGTCCACAGACTGTGTGACAAAATGTCTGAATAAAAAATACACATATAAAGGGAACACCGTGCTTTTCCCTCTTATTTTAAAAAACTATAAAGCAAGAATGACTTGTCACACACAAAATTTCACAAAAATATTTTCATTTCATAGCCAATGAACTGAATTAAATCCTCTAAAAATTGTCATAGAATCATAGAATGGTTTGGGTTGGAAGGGACCTTAAAGATCATCTAGTTCCAACCCCCTCCGTCATGGGCAGGGACACCCTCCACTAGACCACGTTGCCCAAAGCCTCATCCAACCTGGCCTTGAACACTTTCACGGAGGGGGCATCCACAGCTCCTATGGGCAACCTGTTCCAGTGCCTCACCACTCTCACAGGAAAGAATTTCTTTCTAACATCTAATCTAAATCGACCCTCCTTCAGTTTAAACCCATTACCCCTTGTCGTGTCACTACACTCCCTCATAAACAGTCCCTCACCATGTTTCCTGTAGGCCCCTTCAGGTACTGGTAAGCCGCAATTAGATCTCCCCGGAGCCGCCTTTTCTCCAGGCTGAACAATCCCAACTCTCTCAGCCTGTCCTCATAGGAGAGGTGCTCCAGCCCTCCCATCAGCTTCATGGCCCTCCTCTGGACTTGCTCCAACAGGTCCATGTCTTTCTGATTATATTAAAGTTCCTTTAACTTCTTAAAATTAATTTGACAACTTCTATTTGTTTATGTCCCTAAATTACTTTTCAGCTGTCATTTTAGCCATGTGGAACACAGGAAATGAATTTCCACGTATTTCAAGCCTCCAATATGTGCATACACAACACAACAAGCCAACCTGGAACAGTAAACACCTTTTCAGCACCGCACTGTGCCCACCTTGTACTCATACATCTTTTCCTATGGATTCAGGAGTATAAGATAAAATATTACAGCACTGCAACTCAGGAGGTGGGTGGGAAAAACAAACCCAAATCCCCAAAACCCCTGCATCAAAACCTTAAATGTTTTAGGTAAATGGGCAGCCATTAGGTATAATGTTTCTGAGCTAAATCCTACAGAGGAGAAAATGTTAGCATTGTTTTGCAATTTGCCAGATGTTTCCAGGTTATTTTTCCCTTTCCATCACAGTTAAGTTAATCATTTTCAATAGGCCACCCTGCAATGAAAAGTAAAAGTTACTTCCTTAGCTGCTTTGCATAAAGTGTTTGCTTTCAAGGAATATTGTGCAGGCAGGAGATAGTGAAAAATAATAGCAGAAAAAAAGGGGGAGGGATAATGTGCTTACCCTCCCCCACTTAGTGTTTCTCATCCCCCAGAAAACCAAAAGATAAAGAGCTTTGTTAAAATGTTAGGGGAGACTGAACCAAAATCCATTGATGACATCAAAAAGCCAACTTGAGCTAGTGTGAAATATTGTCACCCCATTTTCCTTTACAGCAGTTAAGAACTCTCTGAGTAGGGATACTGTCTAAACCAGGCTTTAACATGTAAATAATGACTAAGCAATAGAACAGTTCAGAAACAGGACGTGCAATGAAGGCAGAAAAAAGCACAGCAAGAGTGGCTTAGCTCAGAGTACAGGAACAGACCCAGGTCTGCTTGCTAACTGACTTCTTTTATATTTTTAAATAATTATATTCGTTATCCTCCAACTGGTTGAAAAAATATTCCATGGCCACAGAATACACATGGTAAGATTTGAGAGAACTCAGCTGGCAAACACATTTCTTTCTGGGAAAACCCCCACATACATCAATATAAAAAATGCAGACATAATTCCAGTGTTGAAAACCTCCTCAGTTTTTATTGCATAATTATTGTTTTTGAAGAATCAGATTTTAAAAAACTCTTTGCCAAAAATACGATTTTATGGTAAAATAATGAGTTTTAAATTAGGCATAGGGAGTCCTCAGTATAACTGAGAATTTTAATGTTCATCATCATCTACTTTTCTAGTGTCTTAGACATCTGCTATATCTTTGGAAAGCTGTCATTATTACAAGATTTTCATGACTTTATCTACTAAATCCAGCTTTTAAGATCATAGATGTCATATAGTACTTTGACTTATAAATACCAAAGAATGTTTACTACATATATAGTAATTGCCATACACAAGCAAACACACATGCACACACATATCTCTAGAAAGACATATGAGACATATATACATAACTGTACTTAGACATATATATATACTTGGGGGGGGTGGCATTAACTAGTGGGCATACAACACATTGGATTCAATTACATCTCTTAATTTAATTATACTCTCTTCTGTAGGCAGGTTTTGAATAAAATCCCATGACCTTGACTCAAAAGAAGAAATAATTTTGTTAATACAGAGAATGTTGTCAAAATATATTGATTTATACCACAAAACTATGAAGTATTGAGTCAGTAAACTGACATGAAAAACAGAATTTCTAGAGGCTCCAGTGGCTACTGCTGGATGGTAGTTTTGTATTACTTTTATATTAATTATTGTGTTAAATGTTATATTAAATGCATCGTGCTGAGGCACAGATATGTGCATTTTTCTTGAAACAGAGATACATACATAGTCCCAAACAGCTTTTGAGTTTTAGGAAGGTTGGGAATGTGAGCTTCATGGCTAAAGCACAACTCTAATATTTTTTATATGCATCAGTGAATAGTAGCCTTGTTTTCCTACAGACCATTTGACTGGGCTTTTTTGCTTTTCAGTACAGTTCTTGTGCTTCTCTTTTAAAGCTTCAGCTCTCCCCATACCTGCTGTGTTATTAGAGACATTGTAAAACCAAGAAGCGAGCATCAGCTCAGGCCTCCCGTCCTTTCTGTCCCTCCCTGTACTGCCACACTCACCTCTACGTCTGCTAGTGGTGACCAAACCCCTTTTTACGCAGGGATCAGCCCAGCTGCCTAAATGCCGTCATGAAGGTCCACTTGAGAGTATCTTGCCCGTTTCCAGCTGCCTCTGCGAGAGGCAGGCTCTTATGCTGTACTGGCCAGCCCTCTGCCGACACCTGAGACACCCCACTGTGTCCCAGACCACATTAGATGCCTATATTGAGGGAACCGAATTGAACAAACTGTATCAGCCAGGCCTGGGGAGGCACAGGAACAGGCTCGGGGGGCCGGGCAGCTTTTGCTGCAGCTTGCACCCCTGCTGCCTCACCGAGCTTGGAAGCAGTGATCTGTCACCGAGGGGTGCAGTGCAGCACTCGGGGAGCATCGGGGACAAGTCCTCAGAACAGTTATCAAGTTTCAGCCCTTGCCACTCATTTTGGGTTCACTCCATATAAATTGCCCAGGTTTCTAGTTTTTAATCCCAATGAAGTGACTTCTTCGTGTGTGTGTGTGTGTGTTTATAGGAGCCTTTTGGTCTTCCTTGGGGCACTGACTCTTGGAGAAGGTCTGGGCACATCCCCATAGGTCAGCCAGAGTTGAATGAGTTTTCAATCTTTTTCTGCTTGGGAACCTTGGAACATTGTCCACTACAAGTGTAGGCCATTAGAAATGAATATAAACCTCCTCATTACTTTCTGCAGATTTCCTAGAAGGGGTGCATGAATGAGCATTTGAAAATGGCTGTGTTTTATCCTTTTTATCACACAGCCACCACGATTTACTTACTCCCTGGCAAGAGAGTCCAAGCTGTCTGCCTCCATAAATCAGCGGTAGTCGCCTTAGCCTTCTCCCAGAGGGTTCACATTGAGGTGCATGCAGGTTGGAATGATTCATGGAAACTTTGACAGCCCCCTTAAGGATTCTTTTACGACGTGATAAATGCACAGATGTGCCAAGTTTTTTCTAGGTAAATGATGCTTGGATGTTTGCTGCTGAGAGATTATACTTTGATATAAATGTCCAGTCTGTAAAAAATGTGCATTTTTCAAGATGTATTAACAAGTGTAGCTTTTGCTCAAGACCACTGTTGTATGTTTTTAATCTTAAAAGTAACATATGGACCAAAGCCTAGCATTCGTCAAAATGACGTGGGAACAGACCAGACATTTATAAATCTAGTCCATAAGCACATTTTCTCATGTTTGGTTTAATCTGATTGCAATTACATTGTGTTGGGAGAAGAACAGTAGGAGCAATACCCCAGCACTTAGGCAAGACTAAGATCTGAGCGGCTCTGAAAATGCGAGATAGAAACCCTTGCATTTGGCAGAGCTATCTGCATGGATTTTACACCAAACAAGCAACCTGCTGAGCAGGTGTTCCTCCCCCACCCCACGTGTTTCATGCACGCACATGCACACGACGTGTTTCCAACGCACCCCTTACGCCAGGAGCTACCAAAAAGAGATGGGTGAAAATCAGGACACCTCTATGGGCTGTGAAGAGGGAGGCTGTGGCACAGACATCCCGTCAGGCAAGCTATGCAGCATGAGGCTCGGCAATAATGTGTGGACTTGTCTTCCAGGGTGTTTGGATGTTTACTCTGACAACGGTAAAACTCCTAAGTCACAGCGGCTAATTTTAACCTGAAGGCAGTCAGAGAGCAGCTTTGCAGCAGGATGGGCCACTGCCCCATGGCTTACCTCTCCCCTTGGCACCCTGGTTCCCCTGGAAAGGCGTGGAGGTTCGCGGGCCAGGCGGGAGCCCCGCTGAGCTCCTGCAGCATCTCGGTTTGGTGCAGCCTAACGCACACCCGCAGGTCAGTGGGGACACAGGCTCTGTTTCTTTTCAGGAACAATGAATCAAGTGAGGGAAGAGAAAAGAATCAAAAAGGAGAGGTAAGCATATTGATTTGCTAAAGATCGGTGTTACTCAGAGCCTGAGCTGGGATAATAGAACCGCAGGACATGTCCTTACGTAGGGAGCAGCTATTTACAGCCCTTCTTGAGATGTATAGATTTAATGGCAGCTGTATCCCCTTCTAAAACTGCCTTGTGCTACAGTATGTACTGTAAAAATAGCACTCTCCACACAGCAGGTTTCTATTATAGGATTAACCAATTGTGCCCACATTGTAAAAACCTGCTAACGACTAGCAAAGGCAAATCTCCCCAAAGCAGCAAGGCAATGAAAGAAAGTCACAAACGAAAGACTAATGACCTGAAAATAAAATTCAAACCTGATACATCCGCAGATGTTGCTTAAAAAGCTAACGGCACAAAACTGTGTCAATTATTCAACTAAACCCGACTAACTAAACTTCCATTGCCCGTTCCCATATGTCCTATGCTTCTGCATCTGTTAATGCCTATAACATGGTAAAATGGCAGGGGGAAAGGTTGCATGTAAAGTGCGTTTATTTATGAATTCCATATTTAATGATTCTTCAGCTAAACCAGAAGAGGCACGGATGAGTCTGACTGAAGTGGAGAGGTTATGTTGACAGCATTATACAATCCCCTGCCAGTCCCCGCAATGCCCAGAGTTTTACGCAGCCCATTTAAAGTAGATAACTCTGAAATACAGTAATTTCATTCACTTCCAGAGTTGACCAGGTCAGTCATTTAATTAAACTTCAGTAAGTATAAAAAAATCTGAGCGTTGCTTTCAATTCAAATGGTCTCGTGGTATGTCCTATTTTATCATATGGAACCAGGCAGATTGCCAGCTCTATATGGAAGGAGAAATTCAACAATATGTTGCAATAAAGCACTCTCCTGGCTCCACAGTCAAAACTTACTTTCACCTAAAGTATTCTCTCTTGCCCTTCCTTATTTCTAGGATCTTGACATAAAGTCATCAGCATTCATGCTGTAAGATTAGATTTAATGTGTTTCTAAAGCCTGCCATTAACCTTTCAGAAAGTCTGACATTTCCTGATTCACCAGACAACTAAGTCTTTTTCTATCGGGGTAGACAGTCTCTTCTCAAATCACTTGCATGTGTCAATAATGACTCCTTTCTTCCCCCGCGAGCCTGAGGAGAGCGGGGCCCCTGCTTCCTTGACCGAGGGGGGTTGCTTTCTCAATGGTTTGTGCACAAGTGAAAGGCAGAGATGGAGAAATGATGTTAAGCCTCCTCACAGTCAAAAGCTTCTGCAGATAGCCTCAAACCCAGACATAGGTGGACTGAGTAGTAGATAATTCTTTATTAAGGCACTGACAGAAATTCAGTCTTTCAGGATGCATATGAGCCTAAGAAAAAGCCGCTATTATGCTTGAGTTTCCATTCGTGCTGAGCCAGCACCTGTTTGCACTTTTCTCTCATTCTGGACAAGCAAAGATTCTCACTTAGCATGTAATAAAATGTTGCTTTATTTCCCCTGTAAGCCAAACACATTGACATCATTGGGTGTGTGCCTGGTTTATGGCCTAAAGATTTGGCCTTTTATATGTACACAATTATCTAGATCGCTTTTCTCTGGTCCCCTCCCTCCACCCCCCCACCCCCCCCCCCCCCAACTCAGGTCAAAACAGCAAGTCCCTCAGGTCTATTTTTTAAGTTCATATTTGTGAGTGTCATGTGCTCGCAGATCTATTTGATTTCCACGAGATATCAGGGTGCAAGCCATTCTATTAATTTCATTTGTAAAATTAATTTCTTTTGTAAAATTAGAAATCACCTAGTTTTGAATAATTGGCCAACTTACTTGTTCTGTCCTTCAACTACAAAAATAAAATATTTTCTATAACCTAGATACCACGAAAGATCTTGACTGAGTTCACATATGTCTATATACAGTGATTTATCACTTGAGGATGGAGTCCCTGTTGTATTATTCTTTTGAGGAAGGAGAAAGGAAACTTTGGTGTTTTGTCCTTGATTTTGTGTTTCCTTCCCACAATTCAAGATGGCTCTCAGAAACATAAATGCTTATGATTTTTCCCAGAGACGTGAAGGACAAGATATACCATCAGGAATTCAATGCCACAAAAGCTTATACAAAGCAATATCTTTTATACATGCTTGGAGGCCACACACAGCTTTTTTATGCAACTCATATGTTGGTTACTGCAAAGAAGAATTGCCTCCTTTCCCCAATGTCAACTCTAACTAAAACAGTTGACAGGAAGTACTGTCTGCTCTGTCTTATATATATCTCTCTATATCTATATATCAATATAGATATACATTGATCTATATCTATATCTATCAATATTGATATATATTGATATCAGTGTATGTATATATTTATAGATATAAAGACAGATGTACATATCAATATAAATATATCTATATATATTAATAGCTCACAATAGGTATCACTATCCATAGATGACAATATCTATGGATACAGACAGATATAGATATTGATACTTTTTGATCTGCATATCAATATCCATAGGCATCGATACCTATTGACTTGATATCTAGTACTACCTACGGATATGAATATCTATTGATAGGTATCGATGCTTATTGACAGGAGTTGGCACCAATACCTATTGATAATATTAAGCATCAATAGACCTAATAAACCTATTGATAGGTATCTATATTGATTGATGCCCTGCAATTGATACGCACTGATACCTATCAAAACCTATTTATTTCAAAACCTATTTTAGACATTGAAGTCTTTCGATATCAAAACTGATCAATGTTGATATGTATGGGTATCTATTGATATTGATAGGCATCAATGGGGATTGTTATCTATTACTATTGACAGGCATTGATACCAACCAATATTCACAAGCATCAATATCCATCAATATTGATACAAACTGACAGCTATTGATATTGATACTAACAATAGGCATTGATACCTATTGTTAATGAAAACTATTGTTATCAATACTTATCAATATGTATATCAATGGGCACTGATACTTATCAATATTGATATCTATGGATATTAATACCTATCACTAGTCACTGATAATAATTAATATTGATACCTCTCAATAAACACTGGTACCTTTTTCTATCAATAGGCATTGATACCTACCAATCCATTGATACCTTTTTACAACTATATGCATTGATAGGCCTCAATACCTATCAGTTTGGATACCTATTGATAGGTATTGATATCAAGAGATATTGATTGATATTGACACCTCTCGATATCTGTACCTATTGATAGGCATAAATACATATTAATTTTTATACCTATCGATATTGACAGGCATCTATGCCTATTGTTTTGGATCTCAATAGGCATTAATAAGTATTGAGATCAACACATTTTATTATCAATATTAATCAAGAAGATTCAAAACAGAGAGCTATTGAAGCTTAGCAATATCTATCAACAGCAATATCTATTGATATTGATAGGCATTGATACCTATCAATAGTGATAGGCATCTTATCAATATTGACATCTATCAATAGTCATAATACCTATTGATATTGATGGGTATTGATAGGCTGATATCAATACTTACTTTGTTATCATTTCTACTACTTTGATAGTCATCAATGCTTAGTGACATGGAAAGTATATATATTAATGTATACCAATATCGATATTTTGAGTATCAATAAGCATCAATGCCTATTTGGATACCTACTGATATGTTCCATTATACATAATTATCAAGAGGCATCACAAGGCACCTCTACCTATCTATATACTGGTTTTAATACCAATTTTTATGTAGATAGGCGCCAATAACTATAATAACTTTTGATGTTGATAGCCATTAATACCTATCAATTTTGAAATCTATTAAGAGTTACCAGTATCTATAGGTAGTGATACCTATCAATATGGATATTAATACTTAACAATAGGCATTAACCTCTCAATTTTTATACCAATTTTAATATCGATAGGCATCAAGAGGCATTGGTAGGCATCAGTAACTATTGATATTAATAGGCATCAATACCTTTCCATATCGAAAGGATAGGAGCCTACGGATAGACATTGACTTAGATACCTATTATAGTTATCAATACAAACAGATATTGATAGGCATTGAAATGTATCAACACCTATAGACCTTAATAGAAATTGATACTTTTTAATATCAATAAACATCAATAGGTATCAATACCTACAGGCATTGATAAGCATCAGTACTGTAAACTATGGATAGGTATCAATTCCCATCTATTTTGATATCTATAAAAAGGTAGCAATGCCAATTGGTATGGATACCTATCAGTACCTGTCAATATTAATACTTGTTGATAAGCATCTATCGTTATTGATACCTATTTTCATGAATACCTACTTATATTGATAAGTATCAGTGTCTAACATCTATCAGTTTTGGTATTGATTTTGATATCAATAAGCATCAATGCCTCCAATATTAATACCTTTTGATATCAATAGCCATTGATGGACAATCAATGCCTATCGATTTTCATATCTATCAATTGGTAATGATATGGATAGATATCAATAAGTATTGGCACCTATCCATATCAATGGCATGTTGTCTGGCCCTTCAATATTTCAGATAAAGAACACTGAAATAACAGAGAAACAAGTAATTTATATCAAGATGCTGACGTGTTATCTCCTGTTCAAACAGAATCACACAAAAGATCTGTGCAAAATTTGCTGCCTGATGTTCTGAATAAACAAGAAGAGCTCTCTACTATGATAAACAGTGGAATAAAGTACTAATCTCTCAGGACTGAATAAGGAGACTGGGCATCTCCTTAAATTTCTAAAATTCACAATGTGCCTTTATTTATCCCATCCTAACTCCTAAGTTCAATCAATCTGTCTACCATAGAGAAATTTCACACAGTTAGTATTCCTTCTGAGTACTTCTGTCTGAAATGAAGGGCAGGTTTGCACTAGGATCAAACTATACTTCTTGGCAATGCTATGATGATAAGCCATGATACAAAAAGGAGGCCAGGGAACAGTCTCACTTGTCAACAAGGACAACTTCTGTGGAGTATGCTGATAATGCAATAGTGTATTGGAATAAAATGGTCTGATGGTCTGGCTTATATGGTGAGGAATAAATTATTGATATGGACTACATTTCTAAGACATCTTAATGTAAAGACTTACGTGGCAAATGCCTCCATGGAGATAACTCATGCATGAGTAGCACATATTTTCATTATTGATTCACTAAAAGGATAATATTACTACTGCAAATGCAGGAAAATTGTCTTTATGGATCAAATTCCATTTTAATGTTACTCCAGAGAAGGTAACAAAAACACACCAGGGATTTTTTTTAGCCCACTCATCCAGTCCATCAGATGTACTCTAGGCTAGCTGGTGATTTAACTTTTCCAAAACCATAGGCTAATATGTTGTGAGCTGCACTAAATATCTCAAGAAGAGAATAATAAACAGAAAAGAGCCTACTCCAAACAACTTAAGCCTTAACAAGCTGGCGAATCATAAAAGACACTAAACCTTCCTGGGTCAATGAACATTTTGATAAAAACAAATGAGAAGTACAGAAGACAAACACCACAAGGTGCATCGCATATAGATGCTGAGCCTGTACCAAGAGCAGAAGGTTAAATGCTTGTTGCTAATTCAGATGCCATCCCAACCTGATTGCAAGGGCCATAGACCCACAGTACCCCAGCAAAGGAGTGGGACAGACCCAGAGGCCGTAGCCAGGTTCAGCCAAGAGTCCAGACCACGAATGACCTCCTTGTGGGCAGGGACAGGCTGGGACATCGGCCCATGGATGGGCTGGGACATTGACCCATGGATGGGCCTGGATTAATGGGACCCATGGCTGGGCAGGGCAGGGTTGTGGGGAGTTGAAGACCAGCATTGCTGCAGCATCACTTCAGCAGGGACTGATGGACCCAAAGGGCTGAAATGGGATCCTGGGCCACGGGCAGGGTGGAGGGACCCCCAGGGGGCTGGGTAGGGATGGTCAGCACACGACCCTTGGGGCCATGACAGCAAAGCAGCACTGCAAAAATTGTCTAGATGTGATTATACCATATATATCATGTCAGGGTTCCCCTACCAGACTCTAGCAGAGTGTAATATATTGCTTCAGAGAATGCTTCCACACATTTCTACCCATTCCTACAGAATTTGAACAATGTTAAAATAGTGTCAAAAGAACACCTCCCCAGCATATTGGATGCACTGTAAGATAAGCTGGGGGTTGGATTTCTGAAAACTTCTCTAAGATTACACTCCAGCAGGAGCAGAGCAAGGTCAGTGCTGAGCGTATAAAAAAACCCACACATGTCACTGCTGGAAAGGAATCTGAGCTATACAGTTTGTTTCATTTCAGAATATGAAATTACCCAGCCCTTGAGAGCTTTGGTATCTGAAATTCTAATGCTGGACCCACTATGGTTAAAACAGAGTATGATAATCCAAGCTGGAGTAAGATATATACAGTGCATTCAGCTTGCAAAGTGACACAGACATGAAGGAAATAAATGCCATCATATTTAAACTATATTTAGGCTCCTAATTGCCAAGTATAAACCTAAATATATGATTTAAATAAGGAAAATAAGGAGGTGATAGTGACACCCCACATGGCTTCACTAAGGGCAAATCGTGCCTAATAAATTTGGTGGCCTTCTGCGATGGGGTTACAGTGTTGGTGGATAAGGGAAGGGCAACTGATGTCATCTGCCTGGACTTGTGCAAAACATTTGACACTGTCCCACATGACATCCTTGTCTCTAAATTGGAGAGACATGGATTTGAGGGATAGACCACTCAGGGGATAAGGAATTGGCTGGATGGTCGCACTCAAAGAGATGTGGTCAACGGCTCAATGTCCAAGTGGAGAACGGTGATGAGTGGTGTCCCTCAGGGGTCAGTATTGGGACCGGCACTGTTTAACATCTTTGTCGGTAACATGGACAGTGGGATCGAGGGCACCCTCAGCAAGTTTGCCGAGGACACCAAGCTGTGTGGTGTGGTCAACATGCTGGAGGGAAGGGATGCCATCCAGAGGGACCTTGACAGGCTGGAGAGGTGGGCCTGTGCGAACCGCATGAAGTTCAACAAGGCCAAGTGCAAAGTCCTGCACGTGGGTCAGGGCAATCCCAGGCACAGCTACAGGCTGGGCAGAGAATGGATTGAGAGCAGCCCTGAGGAGAAGGGCTTGGGTGTTGGTGGACAAGAAGCTCAACATGACCCAGAAATGTGCGCTTGCAGCCCAGAAAGCCAACCATGTCCTTGGCTGCATCAAAAGAAGTGTGACCAGCAGGTCGAGGGAGGTGATTCTGCCCCTCTACTCTACTCTCATGAGACCCCACATGGGGCCTGTGCACTGTGTGCAGGTCTGGGGGCCCCAACATAAGAAAGACATGGACCTGTTGGAGCAAATCCAGAGGAGGACCACAAAGATGATCAGAGGGCTGGAGCACCTCCCCTCTGAAAACAGGCTGAGAGAGTTGGGATTGTTCAGCCTGGAGAAGAGAAGGCTCTGGGGAGACCTTAGAGTGCCTTCCAGTACCTAAAGGAGGCTTATAAGAAAGTCAGAGAAAGACTTTTTACCAAGGCCTGTAGTGACAGGTCAAGGAGCAATGTTTTTAAAATAAAAGATAGTAGATTTAGATTAGGTAGAAGGAAAAAAATTACAATCAATGTGGTGAGGCACTGGAAGAGGTTGCCCATAGAAGCTGTGGATGCCCCATCCTTGGAAGTGTTCAAGGCCAGGTTTGATGGGGCTTTGGGCAACGTGCTCTAATGGAGGGTGTCCCTGCCTATAGTAGGGGGGTTGGAACTAGATGATCTTTGAGGTCCCTTCCAACCCAAACCATTCTATGATTCTATGATTATGTGATTTTGAAATCTAAGCTATATAATCACATTTGAAAACTCTATGTTCAGTATGAAGTAATTATTAATCATTCATTACCAGATAAAACAAATTATTATTTTTAAAAAGTGCTTAGCTACCTAATGTAGTTTATCTAGATTTCTATTCTGTTCTCATCTCAATACATTGAAAAGTATAAGTAAACTTTCAAGAAACTTATTTTTCCATGTAGCCAGGCCAATAGTTTTCTACCTTAGGATGGGTCACTTCTAAGGGTTCAGACAAAGTAGCCAAGAAAGAGAGATCTATTTCTAGAAGTTTTGTATTTGCTATACAGCTCAGAAGTCCAAAGTTTTGTATTTGCTCACAGCCAAGAAGTCCAAAACCAGTAATACAGGTGCTAATAGAGTTCTTGCCATTTAACGTATGCTGCTCTCCAAGCATTTCCATACAGAAACAACTATATTTTTCTCCTTTGAAAATTTCAGGAGAAATAAGCTGCTTAGTTTACGTGGACATTCTTGTTGCTGTGTAAGTGACCAGTTATGCTGTCCATGCTAACAAACTACCTAACACTAGCAGCATTCATGATCTCTCTGATGACCTCCAGTAGACCCAGTTGTTTCTGTGTTTAGATGCTTGGCACAACCATAGCTTGCACTGCTATCAGTGAATCTGGGGTTTGCACCAGCACCCCATGATTTGGGTGCTGCAGGACGTAGTCCAGGCAGAGGGTGCATGGTTTGCCCCAGGAAGATCCCGTGTGTGGACGGCCAAGGGGCAGGACCCCAGGCAGTCACAGCACACTAGCCTCTTGGTCTAGATGAAGCCTTCCTCTTCAAAGGTGAAAGGCAATGAGATATTGCTTCTTCCTCTTCATCATGGCAAGAGCAAGTATGTTCTCCTGAAGCCAGGGCGACAGGGGATGTGATCTACTGAGGGCTGGGATGCCTTAATAGCAACATCTCTTAAGCAACTGTGCCAATATCACTAAGAATGCAGAGATGGACTTGACTCATTAATCCATACTTTCTCTACATGGAAATGAACAGAGGCTAGTCAATAAATTGACTTTTTCTAGGTAAGTGATTTAAGACCATAGTGTGAAGGATGGCAGATGAACTCTTGCAGGAGTTTTAAGCTGCTACTACTACACGAAAAAAATCTTTCTCCAGTCTAGGATTTTTCATGGAATTTTTGGTAATTTTGGTATTAGAGAAGTGAAATAAAAATTAGAACTGATGTTTTTTATTAGTTTGTGTAGCTAGCAAGTACTTTATCCTTTGCTAAGAAAATGCAAGTCACTGAAGGTGAGAAGATGCTATAGGGCAAAAACATGTTATTGGAGGAAGAAGACAGTAGGCTACCCTGTCAAGGGGGATCTCAGGAGACCCTCTAGTCACTCTGCTATGCTGAGGCAGGCTCAGGGTGACACTTGCCCTTTCAATTCTATTTCTGCATAAAAAACTCCTTCAGTTATATTTTTTCATGTATAAGCAGATAGGCACATTTCATATACTCTCTTTTTTTGAAAAAAAAAAAAAAAAAAGAAGAGGAAAATACTTTCTTGCTAACAACCAATACACCATGGAATAGCAAATAAAACTATAAAGCCTCTTAGGTCTAGATTAATTCTATCTAATTTTAGGTACATCCATGTTACACACAGCCTAGGTACAATGTCACCCTAGGTACCCTTGGCTGTCAAAACACAGAGACAGGACACCTCCAGAGGGCACTTAAGTATTAAGTGGCTTGAGATCACTCTCAGAAAGTGCCTATCTGTGACAATTGACAGTAGAAGGCAAGTGGACCATCCATACTCTGAACTTAGGTACCTTAATTAGATGCCTGGAGTTAGGTGAGTTGAATCCAGTTTTATTTAAGCAGGAAGATGAATAGGGGACTTGTGAATGCAAAGTAAAAGGAAAACAAATCAGTTTTGCATTCTAGACTCTAAAGGTCAGTTCAAAGCCACAGAGAGGAATAAATAAAAATAATATTTTAAAAGGCTGAAGAAAAAACATTGATAGTATTCCTTCAAGATAAAACACTTAAAGGGTCAGAGAAAATCAGTTCTTGTTTCCTTGCTTCCCTACTTTGTGTGACATCCTCAAAAGGACATTTGGATGTTCAAGAATAATATTTTTTTATATTGACTGGATGATTAAAGCTACTACTAGTGGAATCAGAATTTTCCTCTATCTCTAAAATAATGCAAATGTTTGTTTTACAAGAATCACCTTTGGCATGATGGAAAGCTCAGTGAAAGTGATGGTAATTGTTCAAGTTAGACCCCAATATTCCATGTATTTTCATAGCTTTTTATTTAATTATGTTCCTTTTTAATCTCTGTTATTAAAGAAAATAAGTACTACCTTTCAAACACAGTTGGAGTAGTGGGAAGGGACAGGGATTCTCTGTAGCATTCATTTTTAATGTCTTTTCGCTCTTAAGATTGACCTTACATTTGTAAGATAAAACACTTGAGACAGGGAGTCTCCCTGAGTTATTAATAGCTTACTTAATTCTTCTTCTTTCCTTGGTGCTAATACGTTAGAAGGCATTCAGAGGAGTTACATGAACACACAGTGCAGTACTCAGAGCTTGCATATCTTCATTATATTTGTCCATTTCCCTTGATTTACCAACCTATTTTAAATGCAATTTCCAAACTCTACTGATGCCATTCAATTTGTAGTATAGATATGCAAAGATTACACATTATCCTCTGAGGCTAGCAGTGACAGAAATCACTCAGGGTCATGTTTCCAAAGCAAAAGTGAAACCTAGCAGAGCTTCAGTCTTGATCTCTCCTATTTGAGGTGCTTTTTGGAGGCACCCAGTACTCACAGCGATGGCTGCACATCACTGGAGCAGCAGCACTTCTGACCTAACCTGCTGCCAAAGCAGGAGCCCTATGCCTGCAAGCGCAGTCCAGACCTCAAGCACCAGCTCTTCCTCCTGAGAATGGTCTGGCGCTGAGCAAGCTGGGGAAGAGGTGGTGGTGTCACCCACAGAGCTCCAAAGCTGCCAGCAGTTCTGGGATGTGGGCAGGGGATGCCTCATCAGAGGCCATACATAACAGCATATTCACGTGCTGCCTGGGATCTTAAAAGTCAGTTCCACAGATCTGGGCCAAACCACTTCCACCACAGTTTTAGGTGTAGGTTAGATTGGTATAAAGAGAAGGATGGTAGTGAAAAAAATCTGTTCTGGCTACTGTTGTGGCAAGCAAATAAATTTGCCCTATGATATTTGCGTTTACCATGAGAAACTGATGGGAGGAGGGGTAAAAAAAACCCACCAGCTTTTAATTAGTCCTTTGAAAAGGCACATGCATAGGAACTCATGCTGGAATCATCTGGAAAAATGCTGGCAGTAATAACTCTGCCTTTAAAAGATCCCCTCTTCCAATAGCTCCGTCTATTTTCCTATTAAACTCCTTTAGCCACAGCCCAATACGGTGCTATTACACTCAGGATCCTAAATCCATAGAAGTTTTTTAGAGGCATTCAGCTCAAAATGCAGCAGACTCATCTGTGGGGGGTTCAGGAAAAGCAGCTTTAACACTGAAATTTGTTTCTAAGAGTGCACAAAGGCTTTCCTTGTATCTAGACAGGCAGATAAATTATCATTGTGGAAGGTCACTTTCAGAGCAGCTAGAAAGTTTCACTAGGATAAGCCTGTACATAACAACACATTACAACTTTCTCTAAATTAACTAATTCAATCCAATGGAAAGAGAAACCAAATTGGTTCAAATTAAAGTTGGTCTGAAAATTCTTCTCGTTTCCGTACAAACCTCAGATTTTCTTGACTGCTGTTCAGGATAGATATCACACTGAGATACCTAATGAAGCTCAGATGCAAATTATTGAAATAATATAGAGCAATCAGGTGGGAATTGAAAATTCAGATTCATTCTGTGTTTGCTAAGAAGTAATTTTTTAAGAAAAAAAAATCAATCATTTCCACTGAGTTACTTGGAGACATTAGGCACCACATGACAGAGATTATTCACATTTCACTAGCATCTAGGAGCACCAGCCTTTCTAGTAAGAAATAGCCTCCCTGCGGATGCATCTAAACAAAGGGGAACTTGATCACATTGAGATGAGGTGCCCTAATAGAGGACAAAAAACCAGAAAGCGGGGAAATGAAAGCTGATCAACTCAAGCCTTCCAATATTCCAGTGTAATGCCCCAAATCACAAGATCGACTCTCCTCCATGCTATGGCTACACCCTCAGCCTGAATCATACCAATCATACAATCTCTCCTCTTGACAGAGAGAAGCAATTTCAGCTTTTCCTGTGTTGGTTTTCTGTCTGCTGTGCTGTAATGGGTTTGTGCATGCATTTGTTAGCCTCTCTCCTCTGAGGCTGCTTCCCCTTTCAGTTGTTCACCTCCCTGTTGGTTTTTTTAAATCATATATTTAAACATTTACACTGTGGTGGTTGTCTGGAGGCCTTGGTCTTGAGCACTGGGAAAGCCAGACTGGGAAGACTGCCCAAGGGAAGCTAACATGGTGTCTTCTTCCAAGAAGCTGAGTAACATCTAGTTTTGTTGCTTTCAGTGAAGGGGATCTTGTATATTCCCAAGCTGCTCCACCCCTGGCAAGATCAAGCTCATATACAATATCCTGTCCCTGCAAGACGAGGTCAAGCCTGGTAATCTATTATTTTGTTGAAACTTGAGCCCAAGAGATGCGAGAAGCTAACAGTGGAGAGACTCGTAATTTATATTCCACTCTCAACTCCCTGCAGAAAAAACAGGCCAACAGTGCAGAAGAGTTTGAGACTTGAAAATGAAACCTGGGCACTGGAATTTATTTTTCTATGGTGGTTTTACGAGACCAAGAGAGTCTGCAATAGGTGTAGGCCAAATACTAAGGCTGTGTCTGCTCAAGTTTTGACTGCAGTGAGAATGGGCTGGGAAAAAAACCACAGGAGGACTTCAGGATCTGGCCCCATGTGGGGTGTTTAGGGGAGACTGGTTGTCAGCAATTGGGTCAAGCCAACAACTTCTGTCTACTTAAAATAAAGTCATTATTCTCAAACCCACAGCAGCGCCTGCTCCTGATGACTGCTGCAGTCACTGATTGAAACCAGAATTAGGCAAAGCCTTTCTTGGTCCCTGCTTCTAATTTAACTTCCCAGCCTTGTTATTTCTGGCTGTAAACATTTTTATTTTTTGCTCTGAGAGACAGTTCAAAGTTTTCAGCTGATTGTGCCCAAGTAAGTTTTCTAGCCAGGAGCCTGTACTGCCTCTTGAACTTGCAAATAATTGGTCCAGCCAGGGATTTCTTCATTATTGAGGAACACTGGAGGAAACGCTCTGTAGGCATTTCAGGGGTAATCATAGGCTAACCTGTCCCAGGATATTTAATCTGTTAGATTGTATTTAATATTTATATCATGATAGTATCCAGAGGCCCCGGCAAGACCCCCAGTGAGATAGAAGTTGTAAGAAATGCAGATGTTTACATGGTCTCTTTTCCAAAAGCTAACAATCTAAAAGCAGTCTATAAAACGCATATTTAGACAAAAACAATCAACCTGGTAAAGCCGTCACTGCAGTGAATAATCTTATTTGCTTGTATTAAACTTACTTTATTCATTTGTCTAATCAGCAGTATTCCAGTTTGTGTCCAATCACCTAGCACAGAAATGGATATTTCTATGCAAAACTCACAGGAAATCTTGCAAGATCACTTTTTTGTTATACTTTTGGATAGCTGCAGTTATTCCCTGTTAAAATGATTAGTACTTTAAATGAATGAGATCACCTACTGAATAAAAGCACAGCCAAGCCACACTCATAACATGATCTCATGCAGGCTTGGCTTCAAGAATGCCCCCCTGAGAGTTTTCTACAATTGTTCATCCAATTGTTGTATGTAACCTCTGTTCAGAAAGGAAATGTGGCTGACAAAATCAACTGAAAAAGAGCCCACTGGTGCCAAAAAAAATATTAAAAAGTGTTTGTGCCTGGGTATTTTAATATATATTCTTTTCTCATCACCAAAAAAGAATCCACTCATTTTAAACAAATATACATAATGATAATTTTCACATACAAGGGCCATTCATTTATTTTAGAGGGGGCTCATGAGACTGGGCCTTAAATAAGCTATGCATGAGTGTCTCCATGCCCTAGAGCCAAATATAGCAGAACATTCTCTCTCCTTATGGCACCCATATAGTGCAGCACTGTTTGCACAGCTCCATCACCTATGGTGTTTTTGTCTCATCTACAAGGCAAGAAATCACTATTTTACAGAAAGTAATGGAGGCACTGGGAGAAGAAAACATCCACCAGCTGAAGAGTATTTTGGTGCTAAAGAAGGTAGATGATTCCTTGTCAGATTTTCAGAATTCGTCATACACTTGTGAAAAGTCCCACATCTGCATAGATGTCCAAAAATCCAGCAGGCTGTAAGGGACTTGTTCGAACTCACAGAGGAAGTGTGCAGCAGAGAGGGGACTTGAACCAGGTCACCAGATCCCCAGACTAGCCTCATAATCACGAGCTCATCCTTCTTCCCATTTCACTGCTGGGGAGGTCACCAGGAACTCAGACATTACACAACATTGACTTTCTGTCTCTTTGAAAAAGAACTTTGATCCTTGCAGTTGGACATTTTCTTATCCCAGACAGCTCATTGCATTAGGCTGTCCCCTTGCCAGCTCTGTGCAGAGGCTAAAGAGAAACTTCTCTGTACAAGACAGTGAAACATGAAGATGTGGTTAGAATGGGAAAGCATAAGCGGTCAGAATAAAGAAAATAAAATATGGGGAAAAGGGAAAGAGAAGAAAACAAAAAAGAAAGAAACAGCCACTAGTTTCATGGCATGGGTTTTGAAAGCTTTTCTATGAGGACTAAATGTATGGTATTACTTACATTTAGCACTTAGTGCTCAGTTGGTGAGCACCTTTGGGACAGCAGGCAGACATGATGCTGCAGCTAACATGCAAAATACTTCATTTACCAATGGATTTTTAGCAAGTCCATTTAATGATCTTTTATTGTATGAGTCACGGATCATACTGAGAAACTAGTACGAACAGTCAGTGGTAGTGTGAACTACCAGCTTGTTTGCACAAAATACCATCCAATGATACTGCACCTCTAAAGCATACAAATGAGATTTTCGCTCTGCTCAACGGTTTTCAAGACAAAAATAGTCTCCCCACACCCTCTCACATGCAGATTTTCAGGATGTCACTCTCTCTCCCAAACTGCCTCTTAGTTTTCTGACAGTGTCACTGCCGTTTTGAAGATCTCTTTTGTCTTTCTTTTGGTTTTTGCAGATAATGTCAACCAAATGTCCCCACACGTTTTTTATGCTTGTGCTATGTGGAGGTTACCTGATACCCACCCAGAGCATCTGACTCCCCACACCTGAAGAACCATGTAAAGGTACATGTACAAAAGAGTGACAAAGGAGGACCACCATGCTGCAAGTCTCCACAGCCGTGTTTGTTTGCCGGGCACAGTCCTGGCACAGGCAGCAGAAGGGTAAGCGTGCACACCTGGTGTGCTTACCCAAGCAAGGACATCTGCTAACAGAGGCAGTGAATGGGTCCGGGTGAATTTTATTCTCTACCAGATGGTATGAAAGGAACTTCTCGTATGCAATTTCAGCAGATTTGTGTGTGTAAGAGAGAAAGAGTCTGAATTTATATTTAACTTCATCTGAGTGGGACTGAGTGCCATTTTCACTTCTCTTTTCCTAACTGGAAAGCCTGGGCCTGATTCTCAGCTGATGTAATCTGGCGCTGTTCCACCCAAAGCAATGAAGTGCACGGGCACAGGGGAAAGAAGGCAGTTTGGCAAGAGACCCTTGAGAAATCTCTGCTTTTAAGTGCTACCACAGACTGACATCCATGCAAAGCAAACAGGATGTCCAATTTTAAATCACTAACAAGCCACATGCTGTAAACTGCATTCTACTCAGCTGACCCAGGAGATAAAACATGTCGGGACTGATACTCAGCCATGATAACACTGGTTCGCTTAAAGTTACAGCTGAAAACCACTCCTGAATGGAACTTTATTCTATCCCACCTGCCCCCCACCCCACCACAGGCAGGCAAGGAATGACAAAGAGAGGGCAGAAGTGGGGCTCTGTCATCCCAGTGTAGCTCAGAAGGCAGTTGTCTCTGGGACTGCGCCAGCCCCATGGCAATCAGCATAAACTGAAAAAAAGTGTGCCTCTTGCCCTTCACTGAACCTGATCTTCAGACAGCTGAAAATTGAGGGGTTGTACTTCTAGAGAAAAAAAAAAAAAAAATAAATCACTTAATTGCAAATGAATTTAAGAAGATTGCAAAGACCTGCCAGCTCAAAGCTGTTTAAAGAGGCAGTTTGTTGGTCTTTCACTCCTGTTCTCCTCTTCATTTGTGGCACATCTGCTATCAAGAGGCTTTTAAAGCCCATCCAGGTTGTCTGAACCAATCCTGGCTAACAAATACACAAAAACTATTTGGGAATATTTGTTATATTCATGTTTACAAATCTACATTGATGATGCCATGGTACTCTCAGGACTGGTTTCTGTTCTTAATTTTTGTTCTCCTCAATATTTGCAAGCATGGAAATGTGAAAAGCTGTTAATCAGTGTCCACAAAAGCCAAATAATTTTGTGAGTGTATACATGTGTGTGGCTGTGCATTGTGGACTAACACCCACATACTTTTATGCTATAAAGGTTATATGTTAATGTATACTTAGCATATTCTTTATATTAGAGTGGAAGAAATCTGGTATTAATTCAAATGTGACTAAAATTGAGCAAGATGCACTCGTTGGGCTATTACCCTAGACATAATTTTATCACAGCACTGCAAGAACATGCTTTATTGTTCACTTGTTCGCAGGACTGGCAGTACAGGTTAAAGGTTAAAGCTGTACTCTAGCTTAGGCTGAAAGCTATCTACTCAGCAATGAGGATGCTGGCAGAAATACTTGGTTGCTGACTGTCCTCCACTATCCCCATCAATGAAGGGACTGTCCTGCTGGGAACGATGGTAGAACAACTCGGCACACAGTCCTGACATCCGCTCCCTGAGATGCGCAGGCAAAGCAGAATAGGGAGGATGGAGGAACAGGTTGAATTTTGCTGAGGAAAGGCTCATACTTGGCTACAGCAAACCCAAGTCCTCAGATAAGATGCCAGTCCCCAAGACTGACTCCACAGCATTACCTGTAAGTATACTTTAACTGTACAGTGACTTGGGACTTATCTGGGCCAGGTAAAGCAGGCCTAGAGCAAAGTCCTCGTGCTGGATTAGTCCTACGCTAGGCTGGGTTTCAGCAGGTTGGCTGATGGTTCGTCATGCTGCATTACTTTGTGTACTGCTCTATGAATTCATTTGTGGCAGATTGTGGGAGAGTATGCCTGTTCTTCCTAAGCCCTTGTGTGCAAGTGCTCTCAGCTTGCCAGCACAATAAATTAAACTGCTGGTGGAAAGACACAGATCCTTCTCTAGAAGATGAACTCTTCCAGCTGTTAATGCAAGTCAGATTTTGGGACAGGGAGCAAAAGGGAAAAAAGAGGGAGATGCAGGGTATGAGACTTGGTGGAAGGAATTTTGGCAGTGGGTTTTGCCCTGACAAGCAGCAGGGTGCCTTGCTAAGGAGATCACGCAGGCTGCATGCAAGCCTGGAGTCATGGAGACAGCTGATGAGAGTTTAGGCTTTGCCAGACAATAGTGTTGTACTACACACACTGAGGAAAACCCACCAGAGATGAGTGGAAAAGTAACTTTCTGGAGATTTCCCTTATGGAGTAGTTCCTTACCCTTCCTAGAGTGTGCTTGCACATGTGCAGGCACATGGATGGAGATTCCTCTTGCTGTGAATGATGTCACCAGGTACAGATTCCAGAGTGTCCACCACAAAGTCAGTCATGGACATCTTAGGTGCCTAGCTGCTCTAGCATTCCACAAAACCACACCCTACAGAGCTTTTCCCACTAACTGCAAACAGTCCTGCCTATAAGCTTTTTTGCCAGTTATTTCCAGGAACAGACAATTAATCCTTAGTGATGTTAACTACCACGGTAATAACTATACCCATGGAACTGCACTAGACAACAGGAGTGCCCTATGTAGGAGAAATTGAGCACAGTCCAGAGATAGGTCCCCAAATACTATCGAATAGCATTAATGTGAGTGTTTTATACATTGCTCTCCACAGCTTTTAAGTATACACCATCAAAAGCTTTAGGAAAAGCATTGCCAACAGGTCAAGGGAGTAGATCCTTACCCTCTGCTCAGCCTTGGTGAGACATATCGGGGGTGCTAGGTCTAGTTCTGGGCTGCAAGAGAGATGTGGACATACATGGGTCCAGCAAAAACCCACAAAGATAATTAAGGGATTGGAGCCTCTGACATACAAGGAGAGGCTAGACAGCTGGGACTGTTCAGCCTGGAGAAGAGAAGGCTCAAGAGGGGATTTTATCAAAGTGTATAAATACCTGAAAAGGGGGTGGGGGGGAGCAGTAAAGAAGACGGACCCAGGCTCTTCTCAGCAGTGTCCATTGACAGGACAAGAGGCAATAGGCAGAAACTGAAATAAAAGGAAGTCTATTTAATTATAAGAAAAAAATTTTTTTTTTTTTTTTTTTTTTTTTTTTTTTTTTTACTGTGAGGATGGTGAAACACTGGAAGAGGTAAGTTGGAGATATTGTGGAGTGTCCATCCTTGGAGATTGTGGAGACTCCAATTCAAAGTCCAATTGGATATGGCCCTGAGCAACCTGCTCTATTTGACCCTGCTGCGCGCAGCAGGGTCAGAATAGATGACCTCCAGAGGTCTCTTCCTTCTTCAGCCAGTCTGTGATATGCTGTCCTTTGAAATAAGGACAATAGCACTAAGCCAGCTTGTCTTTGCACAAGACTATCAGAGTACAAGTAGAAGTCTGTAAGTGTACAAGTTTTTTCTTCATCACCTGTTGAAATTGTAGTTATGTTAGTGAGATAGATACATAACATCTTCGCTATCTTTACCAACACTAAAACCAGCATGCATTTATATCCACTGATGTTACCAAACCTGTACTAAGGAAAAAGACACAATTGCAGAATATTTCCAGTCGCAGGCCAGAGGCAGGATGTCCAAGACTGAATCTGTCTGAAAAGTAATTTCCTTCTGATGTAAAAGACATTCTCTTTTTAATTCTCCCTTCTGCAAATACCATTGCTTTCTTATTCACAAAATGGGTCCAAATATAAGCCAGCAGAAAGAGTGTCTAATGTGTCCCAAGGTAAGTATCGACTTCTACCCATTATGGAAAGCTTTATGCAAGTCTGTAGAAAATAAGTGGTCCTTAAGTGAATGTTTTCTAGAAACAAAATAAATGCTAGGTCTCAGAAATATCTCAACATTTTCTGTGGAGGGGAAAAAGAAAAGAAAATAATCCATGTCTGTAATATCTCAGCTGGAAGTGTGCATGGGGCTCTGCTACAGCAAGGGTGATATCTCTCTCTCTCCCCTTATTCCTTTCCTGTACTTTCACATCTACTCATTAGCCCAGTGCTGCAGGTTGTTTATTTCTCCAGAGAAATTGCTGCCAAATGCTTGTTGTGACTTGGCAAAGAAGATTAGTGGAGAATAACAGAAAAATGAACATCCTCAGTAAAATGCCTATTCCCCTCCAGTGGTGTCTTAGCTGGTATTTTAGTTACGGTTACCTGAACCCTTACATAGCAGAATAGGCAGGATGCAGGAACATTCCTTACATAAAGGAATCCTTACATAAAATCCATCCCCTTATTCCCTTCCTGGTCCCATAAAGAGATAATCTGGCCCAAAGCATCCACCTGTGGGTCTGCCAGACAGACTGCCTCAACAGACAACTTGATACCTGGCCCTGTAATGCTTTCAGGTTGGCCTAAGCTCAGCCTAGCATTTCCTGGAAAGATGCTTCTCCTTCAGCTATTTTGCTCTGCAAGCTACTGGCATTGTGGTCATGCAGTGCCCAAGGATAGCATGACAGCCTACAAAGGCGGCAAAGCTGAAGAGCCCTGCGCTAACCAGCAAGTATCTGCTCCTAGTGAGCTCAGAGTGCCTTCCTTGCTTCAAAACCCATTTGTCACAAGCAGCTCTAAGAAGCCTCCAATCCTCCAGTAGGACTGCAAGTTGTAGTAATCATAGCGTCTGCACTTCTCTTTGTGCAGGCAGCAAAGAAGGAAGATACAAATGCAAATGAGGATGTCTTCTGTGACAAAGGAGACTAACGGCACCCAATGTCTGGTTTTTACAAGTGAGTATTAGCATTTTTTGTGCCCTTCCAAGTGCAGAATAGTTGCTATTCACACAAATGAATGACAACAAGGTTTACTGCTTATTATTATATCATGCATTTCTAATACAAAGTATGGAATATAGGATATAGGGAAATATTATGGGAAATGTTGCAAGATTACCAGAAAAGCAGATGAGCATTTCTCATATAGGAATATAGATTGATGGCAACCATAATGAATTCAAAAAGTCCCAGGTAGCATGCAATCAACAATAAAATTCTCTGAAAGGAATAAATCCACAAAGTTATTAGTACAAGAACAATGATGTAAATGGTTTCAAGTCCCATTTAGCTTGGAGCATTTCCTTGTAGGTCAGTGGTTTGAATAAGAGGTAGGCAAATACTGCAGAAGATTTTGTGCAAATGTTTGTTTAATGTTTTTAATGAGTTCACTTAGCTTGTGTTTATTTTCCACTAATATTGTAGCACAGTGATTCCCAGTCTACTTCATTTTATAGAAAGCCTGACACTATAAAGGGGGAGGATGGATCAATCTCAGGCCATACACCCAGTATTTTTTTCAGTGAATGTGCTTTGTGGCAAGAAAGTTCATGAATATCATTTATTTTAAACAAATATTGGCAACTGGTCAAAGAAATCCAATTCTGTATTTCTTCACATGAGAATTTGTACCATATGCTTTGAATCTAGGAATGGCACTTACTCTGTCCAGGAACAAGTTTGTACACCAAACCATCACTAAGCTAGGGAATTAGAATTTCAATTTCAGATATTCAGAAAAAGAATAAGATTCACAAATATCTGTTCTGATTGTAAATGATTCCAAATAAATGTAAGAACACTGATATTTTCACAAAATTTTAATAAAACCAAAAGGATGCAAAATACATTTCACAGTTGAGGCACTACCGCTACCCATACATTATATTACACTTTAAGTTACTACTTTTAATATGCTTTGTTCAAAGATGGTTCCTAATATGCAATGTCTGATGGTTATTCACAGACATCTATGGAAAGAGTTCAGCTCAGCTTCCACAGGAATAGTCTTGCAAAAACAACACTGCAAACACAGTCTGCACTTCCAGGCAATATAGCAAGGAAGCCACAGAGAGGCAACAAATCTTACTTAAATGTTTACTCCCCCTTTCACGTGGCTGTTAGATAACACACTGCTAAAATATCATCAGTGTTAAGTACGACTGGGGAAAGAAGGGAACATTGGTAGCAGTGTTCTAGCAGAGCGGCAATACACCTCCTTTAAATATATATGTTGCTCAGAAGGGCTATTGCCAGGCTGTGATATAATAAATTCTTCCCTTTCCCTGAGGCAGGACCGACCAATTCAGTTTCAGGTTTAGCAATGTCCAAATTTGTTACCCGGCTTCATCCCACCACCTGTCCCATGGATTCTTGCCCAACTAATTTCCTTTTGGAATTTCAGCTTTTCACCGCTCCGTGTGGTTAAGTTGTTGCTGGGAGGGGGATGTTTCCATGGCTGGAAAGAAAACGGTAGTGAAGCTCCTGCTAAAATAAATCTTGCTGAAGCCAAGGGTACTGGAAAATGAACGACTAATGTCTAACCTACTATGTTGGCCAAGATCCTGGGTAAAAGAGCTACAGAAATATCCAGAAAGTAATAACCTAGATGATACAATTCCAATCAGGATTTTGGATGTAGAAACAGTAATAAAACTCACCCTTCCCATAATCACATGCAATCTGTTTACCACAGTGGCTAAAGAAAGACTTTTGTTCCTGATGTTGTTATAAGAACTGCTTGTGGTATAAGCATATATTTTAAAAGGCCATTAGTTCCTATTAAAACATTCATTTCTCAAAAGTCTACAAATACAGGAATCCGTCTCTCAGTTTATGAAAGAATAACTACATGAATTTCCCAAGTTTAAATAATATTTTCACGGACTAATAACAGATCTGATATATGCCAAGAAAAGATACCTCAGTCTACTTGGAGACTAGCGATTAAGAAACAGATGACAATATAAGGAACTAAGTACAGTATCTGTATCATAACTAACACGCTTACCTCTCTACAGAAAAATCCTGTGTCCTGTAAATTACCTCCACCAGAAAAAAAATTACTTCATTGTAAATCCATGTACAAATCAGATATGGATACAAGTAAGAATGTTTTTGCTGATGCACAGCACTATGGAATTAATATATGCTCTGACATGTATTTGGGCTTATAACTAGGAACACACGTACATGTGCATACCTGCATAAAACCAACATTTAAGAACATCAGGCTGCAAAATTCGGAAAATGCCAGATTCAGGCTAATTTTGGAAATGCCAGATCTAAGCTTTCCTGCCAGGTGAGCAGTGGGGCACCAGATGATTGTAACATTTCAGAAATTCCATTCTCTGGGAGGCAAGTATATGTGTATATGCATATATGTGTTATTTCTATTTGGGGGTGGGGGGGGAGGGGAAGGTTACATTTTGAATGAAAAATGCTGCATTTGCTTCCTAACCTGAAGGGCTGCGAAGGGAAACATGTTACAGCATCACAGACCCTTCCAGCCAGCCCTTCCCCCTTCTGGTAGGGTCCCTCCCTCCCACACACTGTCTCTCCTGCTCTGTCTCCATCTTTGTAATGGTTTTCCCACTCTCTGCTTTCTCATCCCTTTTCCACTCCTCTGGGACCTGGCCAGGACAATTGTCCACTCTTCAGTCATCCCAGTCCCACGGTCATCACTCACCAGGTTGCTTTGCCTTCCTTTTTACACCCCATTTTTGGCACTATTTCTCCAGCCCTTTCAGGCCCTATCCTTTTCAATCCTAGCTTTACTCTTCTTCCTCTCAAAATTTATGGTATCTTCTGCCTTCTCCTCTCCCCACTTTGTCTCTTTGCATACTTTTCATATCTCGCAACGCTCTCAGATCTTCTGCATCTCTCATCACATACTTGTCTCTTAGCCTCTGGCTTCAGTGCCCATCTCTTTTCTCAGGAGACCTACATCCCACAGATCCAAATCCTAGATGTTCTTCCTTGCTAGGCCTTTCCCTCGCCCCACCTCCCAGCTTCTGTCCACTCCAGTATCTCTAGAATATTGCAGCACTATGGTCAAGAGATAAATGCTGGTCACCCACAACTACCTTTGGGCTATAATTAATGTGGGTGGAAACTTCAAAAGATTTAATTTGCAGTAAGTACTCAGAAAAGCCTGTTTCAATTTTACCCACTAAATTTCCAAAGACATTGTGAGATGTCAGGATGGCTTTACATGGAGGTGTGAAAAGGCAGATTAGCTCAAAACCCTGCTCCATACCATAACAATTGTTAAAAAGAACACATGCCAAAATTCTCATGGGTGAAGCAGGCAACACAATGGATTTCACCCTAGCCTTGTTCTGGGAAATGCCTGAACACATTGTTTTTAGAACAATAATAATAACAAGTGATAATAATAGCCTTTTGGATCTACTGAACATAGAACATTTCAGCCCACGAAGTGAAAATTTGAAAAAGTTAGTTACAAAAAAATGACTGTTTTGCCATGGGGAGTGTTTGACACCAGCTTGGACAATGATCATTGTGTGTTTGTGAGTATGGGTTATTTTCATTCTTTTTCACACTTTGCTTTATTTTTTTTTTACTCATGTTTCTTATTATTATATATCACAATACTATTGGCATGATGCTAACGTGTTTAAAAGCTCTGCAGATTTCAATGTTCTTGACAAGCCCACCATTCTTCAGCCTGTGGGACACTGTTCTGGTTGCCTCAGAATCGCGAGGAACTATGCCACTGCCTCCTCACAGGGCCACAGTTTCTTCACTGGGACTCAAGTACAACAGGATCCAGATAGTTTTGATGGCATTGAAGAACATGCTCTCTGCTACTGAGACTGAAGGGTCTTTCTTCTGCATTAATTAGGTTCTTTTGGTATCTAGAGCTTCTTCAGAGAATACACACTACTACACACAATACACACATAGCTTGTAAAGCCACAGATTATGTTTCCTTTGCTCTGCCAAGGACAGCTAGTCACCCATTTCTCCACAAAGATGATAAAATTGTAATTATAATGACTGATACAAAGAACCGTTCGGCTTTGAGGAGAATCGTGTAGATTTTTGATGTGAAGAGTCAACAAGAATTTTGTCTAGACATGCTGTTTGATTAAGGAACTGACTATGAGATCAATTATCAGTTATGACTGAGGCTCAATTCTACCATTTCAGATATAATCACCAGCAGTCAGACCTGGCAGCTGTGGTGCATTCCTTTGCAACAATATAGCTGTGTATAAAATAATGATATTTTGGATTACCCAAGCAGCTGGACTACAACTCATAGCTGGAACTGAAGAAAGTAATACACATTTAATTTAGAGCAAATCTGGCATTTCAAAGTATACAAAGACCTCAGCTTTAGCAGAGGTAACAAACACCTTGTTCCAGTATCACTTCTTTTTCTCCTAAAGAAATCATTTCTGGGGTGCTGAAGAGTAGGTCGTAACAACTTTATCAAATGTGCCCAAGAGACTTTGGAGCCAAAGTCTTATTGAAAAAGCAGTGAGGCTGATATTTATTCACTGCAAGTGAGGCCTTCCTACAGAAAATTCTGTAAGTTTCCCCATCTCTATTTCTCACACAGGCCAAAGAATGTCCTGAAGCTAAGAACCTTGTAGATAGAATTGATTAGTCCAACACTTGGCAGCTGTAGCTACATGGATCACTTTGCCTCTGTCTTTCTTGGTTGGTTTTTGGGTTTTTTTTTTGACATATGGAAACTCCAGGTGTTAGAAATATTTTAGGCTACCCTTAACTGAAACATTAATTATGTTGAGGAATTCATTAGGTCATTTTTAAGGTTATTTTTTTATGGAGCATCTGGGATGCTACAGGATATAATGAACTTAAAGCATGGTTGAACACTTCTAATTTTAGAGGGTCACAGTCAAGAAGTCAACTTGTTTAAATGATAAAGCCAGCACCTCCTGGGAGATGTTTGCCTACATCACTTATATGTAACAGGCACAGCAACAGGGTCATTGTGGAAAAAGTAAAAGGCCTCAGATCCATTTGCAGCTGCTTGGATTCAGCATTCCTGGTGCAAAGCCAGTGGAGCCAGCTTCTCCTCCAGCCAGTTCAGCGCAGTGCCTTTAATAGGTGAGGAATGAAGCTATGCCATGGGCACAGCTGCTTTCTCTTACCAAAGACCAAAGCAGCTGCAGCTTCAGAGTGGGGGAACCACCAGGGAGCAGATCTGTCCCATCATTATTTGAGTCCCAGGAAGAATGGCAAAAGTGGTCAGAGTAAAATAACTTAAAGAAAGAGAGCAACATGCTTCATAACATTGGCTAAGCGTTGGCAAGAAGCCATGCTGTCATACTGCATGGAGAACTCCCATGGACGAGATGGGATGATAGTTCTGCATCTACAGCCCATTCATCCTGGCAGTGCACGTGCATCTGTTACAGGCACAGAAATTTTTATAGCAGCAGTTGTAAGGAGGATTAAATGTGTGTCTAACTGAGGTACATGTAAAGGACATCGCAAGGTATAATGGTATAAAGTTAGCAGGGCAGCGATGTGAAAAGGGTGAGAAAGGAATAAGGAAAATACTGCGCAGCTCTGCAGGTTCTCTTTGCCTCTGAGTTTAAAAGAAATTAATCTGAAATGGAGTCAGTGCCTGACAACGAAAACGAGACAAGAAATAAAAATTGCTTACTCTGTGCAACATTCATGGATACCCAGCTAAAGAATCAGCATTTCCACTTTCTTGTAGGGCTTCAGACATTTTCACAGTGGTAAAAATACACCATGTGTTTTCATCTGTGCTTTTCCTATTGCATTTCAAGTTCATTAGAAACTGAATTAAGCTCAAATGGAATTTAAGCAATGGAAATGTGTCTAGACAGGATTTAAGTAAATGTATTAACTCAGTGGGACTTTCAGATAGTGAAATAGCATTTTGTGAATGCTACAAAGAAGCAGGAATGGCATTTTTATTGGGGTTCACCACTTTTCTATTTCAATAAACACTGAACAGACAGAACACCTTTGTAAGTGAATCTAAGGTTAGTCAGAAAACATGAAAGTTTTTTCCTCCCTCTTGAGAAGGAAATTTTTATATGGAATTAAAAATTTTATTTTTATTTACATATTTATATTTTTTTGCCACAACCCACCCCCACAACCTCACACCCCTCCTTTTATTTTCAGACAATTGGAAGAAATTTAGAAAATGGCTCAGAATTATTTTATCACCTGCTTGGATATTGTATAGCTTTTCAAAACAACAGACCTAGGCTTATAATGAACCTATAAGAATCTTGTTCTGGGCCACAGGAATCTTCCCGCCCTCTTCTTCACAAATCTAAAAGGTCTAAGATTTTTCTTAGGAGGGCTTTTCAAACTCTCTTTAACAATTATAATGATAGATGGTTATCTATGAAATAAAACCAGTGTGATTGAAATAGTTGCATAAACATAAAGGTTTTGACAAAGTAATCAGGAAAAATGGGATTTGTATAAGTGGAAAAATCTAAGAAACTGCATATTTAAAGAAAAGACACATGTAGAAGATGAGATAAATTGAAGAACAGGCTTTGAAGGGAATGAAACAGTCACAGGAAGACAAGTGACTTATTTGAAGATGCAGAGCTGCTCTTTATTTTTCCTTACTTCTGTAAAGCAAAGTTCACAGGATATTTTTCCCATTGGATTTACCTGAAGCTGGACCTTTACATGAACTAATGGGATGAGTGCATTCTCTACATCAAGGACAGAAAGCACAATGTAGACCACAGGCTAGGCAATAATAGAGCAGAGTACATTTCCAATGTACCTCTGCACACATGTTGTACATAGGGAAAGACAAAGACAAAGAAGCCACTGCTGAAATGTCCCTGGAAGAAAAAGTGCTTTGGAGGTTTCTGCTGCTGTTGGAGTGGGGTGGCTGTGTGTATCTCCTCTACAAATGGCGATCATCAGGCTGGCTCCTCCGCTATCACTTCTGGCACCTCGGCAGGCAGCACCTAGCTGCAGGCTGTAGCATACTTTGTGCGTGTAGCTCTGCAATTGCTTCCATCCTTAAAATAGTGCTTGAAACCAACTCTGCACACCTCTGATGCGTAACTCCACAGATTCATTTAGTATCTGCCCTTGACTTTCCTTCCCTCTGATACCCTGAGATGCCCAAGTTGTACTAAATCTTGTTAAATCCTTTCTCTCTTTGTTATGCTTAATTATATAGTTGTCAATCTTAAAACACACAAAAGAGGGAAATTTGAAAACATTCTGGGATTTGTATTATACTGTTGAATGAACTGTTATTTTTTCCATTGCACAGAATGAACTTTTCACAGACAAAAAAGTGGGTGAGTCTTTAACAAGCAAGAAAGGAATTGGCAGGTGTATAATTATTTTACTGCTTCTACTTTTGTTACTTTCCTTCCTTACTGTCAGCCTTCATCCCCTCCCCAATCTGTTTAAAAATAATAACAACAACAATAATAATAAAAAAAAAATTAAAACCCCTTCTTTTTATGCTAACTTTACGGTAAGAACTGGGACATGGTGCCTTCACTTTACCAGCCAATTCAGCACATGCTCCTGGGCTGAAAAAATTATAAGTGTTGCTTCAAGGTGTCCGTTAGAGACTCGGAGGTCTCTGCCAAAACTATGGCATCAACATACACATACAAAGAGATCCTTTCTCTGAACAGAGGTACCTGCTGTTAACCACATATCTCTGGACACTCACACTGGAATTGAGGACTCTGCGACATGACTGAGTTATAACTCAGTTACAGCAGCTTAACGAGGTTTGTTCTGTCAACAGACCTGACAAAATTGTCCAGCCCATACAGTTCATCTGCCCCCGTTGCAAGGTAAAATGCATTAGCTTAAGTCATCATGAAGTGCATATAGGGCCCATTACGACAGCTCAGCTGACAAATGGTAACTGTTTATTCCACAGTAACTTGAGACTTTTGCTTCAATTAATCAAGGGGAAAGAAACTGTCAGGTATGCAACAACAAAACACAGAGAAGAATAGCCTTCTGTTTCTGCTGATGAAGAAAGACAACTGAAGAAAAAAGAAAAATCTTATTTAGCCTGTTCTGCTGAAATCAGAGCTGTGCAGTATCTGCTGGCTTGGAGGCTTGGATATTACCATGAAGAATACAGTCTGACAGAGAAAAAGCATGTGAATAGAAACGTATAACAGGACCACAAAGAAACTAAACTAAAGTCAGTCATGCCATTGGATCAACATCGCTGCTCAGTGTGCAAAACCGCAACAAATAGTGGCATGTGGCTTTGAAAAGAGAGGAAGTACAACATGATGGAGGGACAACACAGAGCCCTATGGCATCAGTGATCTGTGGAGAAACTGGTGAAATGAGCAGAAACACTATTTCTAACATTCATGTTATCATTTCCAGTGTCTAAGACCTGATCCATTCAGAGACCTCTTATAAGAACGTATTTCCTAAGTCTAGTCAGAAAAATGTCAATATGAATAGCTTTCATCGTTGTAGACGCAAGTTTTCATTGTCTGAATGCTGTTGATATGAAGCACCTTAACATCTAATCAGGTGTTCATGTGTACTGTGCTTTTGACACCCCAGAGATACAGCCCTTCATGTTGTATTAACAAAATGTGCAGGAGGGAAGGTACAAGCGAAAACCTTAACCAAAGTTACTCTCTTGTGGTTTTAGGATGAAGAACATAATGAAATGCTTTGGCCAGGTTTTCCTGCAACCCTTTCTCCCAGGCTTATCTGCATGTGCGAAGACAACTGAACTTAAAACACAAATGCTTTGCAATGATGTTGTGAGGTCTCAGAGTCCACAAAAGCCAGGTCTTCCTTTAGGAAAACATTTCATGTGACGATTTGGTGTTTCCCCTTAGCAAATCCTTTCTCTTCACCTGGGACAGACTTCAAGCTGCATCGTAGCTTTCAAACGGTTAAATTGCTTTCTGACAGCTGCTAATGTCTTCCTCAAGGAACTCCTGGAATGCCCATTCTTAAGCTGTTGATTTATTGCTATTAAAAACCACGAGGGTGTGTTGTGGGATAGGTAGTCTTTTTAAAACCATTCCCACTCTCAGGAGTGGTTGTAAATAAAGCATAATTCTTGTGAGGTAGCTGTCATCCAGAAATCTTGTGCTGAGTCTTTCCAGATTATAAAAATAACATTTCTGAGACATGAAGGACAAAGATGACTTACAAGAAATGTATACAGCCCTGCGAGTGACTCAGAGAAGGCAGAACCAGGGCCCAGAAGCAGACAGAACTGGTGGTGGGTTGTACTTTGTATCTCGGTCATGAAGAGACAACAACTTCCCAGGCTTTATGTCCCACTTCTCCAGCTATTCTGGCCTCCTTCAAGCAGACAAGAACTGACATGTCACCCCTCCTGGCCCAAGTGCCTAACCCAAGTATTGGTTCTGGAAGTTATTCCAGCCAGGAATTGATAACAGCAGCAGTATCATTGTGGTTACCCACTGATTTCTGTTTACAAGGCTGTCTTCAGTCATTACTTTCTGGAACTAAGGATTGCCAGTTTACATCTGCAAGGCTCTTCCAAGCTTGGCCTGAAGCCTGTCCTCCAGATGTCCCCAGGCACCCCGAAACCACTGTTACTTAAGCAATACTAAAGCTCCCTTTTCTCCCCTTCCAGGATGCTGAATTCCCCACACCAGCAGTTTTGTTCATCCACACGATGTCCCTTCTCAGATAACATCCAGGCAAATTTGGAGCATGGTGCTGAGCCACTCTGCATGTGCCTTTGCTTTGGCAGAATGACATGCCTCACTGTCTCTTGCAGCTGACTTAAACAGCAGCTGCGATGGGACAACCAAACCAGTTATCCAAGTCTCTCACCAGGTATTTTTGTACCACTGCAGAGAGATTCATGGGATCATTCCCAAAGAGTGGTTTAGTTGAGGTTTGCCTGATCCAGCCTGGGACTTTTTGTGAGGCACTTGGCTGTGCATTTATGGTTTGTTTTAGCTAACAGCTCTCAAGCCAGAAACCACTTTAGAGTCCTGGCTTTGCTCAGTTGCTTCAATTAATATAGATATACATATAAGTATATATATACATGTATAGTATAGTACAGCGTGTATATAATACATATACATAGTATATGTATATACCACATTCCCTTACAATTTACCATAACAGACACTTGGTTCTTCTTTATCTCTGAGACAGATCAAGCTTCCAGGCTTTTTCTGTAAAAGAAGGAGAATATCTGTATTTAACCACATTTCTGCTGCCCATTTCACCAAGTTATTGCTGATGATAGCCTCTCAGCACATAATGCTGTATTACCTAGAAAAAAACACAGCAAACACAGACTTTGGAAAAGAGCAGTGAGTAGTCCACTCAGCTATATGGGAAATAAAAGCTGTGCCTACAAAATCATGAGTGTATGGATCCATTGTCAAAAGAGAGAAACAAATCAGAGTTACACTGTTCTGTATTCTCCTAGTGGAAATACTGAGCTGATTGAGCGTGAACTTCTAAAAATAAAATTGAGCAAATCCCACCAGTATTGTTACAGACAGACTCCAACTTCTGTAAAGAAACTGCTGGCTTTTCAGTCCCCCCCATATTTCATAATCTTTCTCCCAGTGTGTGAGAAACCCCATGCTTACACTGACGCCTCCCATAGCTTCCAAAAGCTTCCAAAGCTGCCAGCTGTCTCAGTGTATGCAAATGAAATGATGTACTGAAGCTTACAGCGCTCTTTGCGGGGGCCTGCTCTTTGGCTGCGAATGGCCATATCCCCTGATTTCTATTGACACAGCAGGCAGAAAGCCTTGTGAATTTGCCAGCAGCACCATCCAGTCACTTTCAGTTAGAGAATACCCAGAGCTACCAAAACCTTACTCCTACCTGAAACCTGTTTGATGTATCACTTTGCCTTTGCAGTGCAGATGGGGCTACAGTGTGGGAAACTCATCTTGCTGAAGATAAGTTTATCATTTAGCAGCACTTTGCCATTGAAATAAGGAGGCTTACTCTCATATTAGTTACAGAGGTAGAACTGAGGCACAACTATTTGACATGACTGGCGAAGGACAAACCTAAATATGGTAAAGCTGGATGTAGAATGAAGCTATTCTATGTCTCTCCTGTACTTCATATACTAAAGGTATGCATCCCAGGAAAATTAAACTTACTCCTTTCTCCTCAAACTTTTTTTCCACTGTTTGTCGATTCCATAGATGAACATGCTATAAGTAGGTGTTGACTGCGTTTTACTTGTCCTCATTAATTCCAGTCACAGCTCTGCCAAAAATGGTTTTGCCTTAGTGAAAACCAGGTGCAGTAGCAAAGAAACTTTTGGGAAGTTTTAAGAAGCCTTACTGCCCAGATTAGAAAGTCATCTTTAGTTTATAGATTTACCACTCTCGTGCCCTTCTGAAAAATGGATCTGTTTGCTTATAAACAACACATTAGGCAGAATATTAATAGACTTATGAGATTAGGTATGCAGAAAATAGCTTCAAAATTAGATTTGTCAATAAATACTTGGAGAACAAGAATAGGGTTTTGGCGGTAAGTTGTCCTGGTGGACATTAGTCACATTTCTACCCACAGATGAAGGATAATGAAGGTCACCGTCAAGTGCATCAATTCAAAATTAAGGACTTTGTTAAAGTTACAACCTGTAACGATACTGGTATGAGCCTTCAGATGATGTCTTCTGCAGGCCAGTGGCGCAGCTAGCAAGGGCCCTGCTCTCGGCACCACAGCCCCTCTCGAGGGCAGGCCAAACTCTTGAGGAAAAACCCACCATGCCGAATATTTCTGGCTATATTTCAGACTGTGCCAAAGCCCTCTTTCCAGAAGCCAAAGGGGGTAAAAGATAAACCTTTCACAGGCAGAGGCTATGGCAGGAGCTGAGGCAGGTTGTGCAAAGCCAGCTTCCTCAAAGCTGCCCACCTGGGGACCCCAGAAGTGGCCCAGGCTTGCTTTCATCTTGGCACACCATGAAAAAACACAGATAATGCAGCGGTTCAGCGTTCGCATTCAAAACCTTCTTTTCTACATTGTCCAGACTGTTTTGCCACTGCCTTTGGGGATGCAGAATTTTACCTTTATAGCCATAAACAAGATATCATGTGTGTGATGGTGCTCATTAATTAGGCCTGTGTGCTGCTGCTTTTGCACCGGCCCTCTAACAACCACTATGGATTTCAATCCAAGAGCAAGCATCCTGTGATAAATCCATAGGCACACAATGCATACATTAAAAAAGAAACAAAAAAAACCCACGCGGGTTTGAGAAGCATTCCCTAGGGACTTTTTCTTCTCTATACCTCCTGATAAACAATTACTTTGTCCCCAGCACTGACTAGCAATAAACTTTGTAATATTTGGCAGGCTTTAGAATCAAATTTTTAAAAATACATACTAAAATTCTCAAAAATATTTGCCCTCACTGCAGCATCGTTCATACACTGAGCATGAGTTTGATTAACAGATGGGATGTCTCTGCTCACACTAACATGTGTTGCCTCTGCTTTTACCTCCTTCAGGTTATAAAACCGTGATCTTCACACCCTAGCTTTCTATGCAAGTCTTAGGAGCTCCATTTTTCAAAATAGGCCTATAACTTTTAAATATTTGCTTTTGAATTAGAGCTAAATAAACCAAGTCATAAAGCAAGTAGAATGCAACAATTTGCCTCTCTTGTGTCAACAGAGTATACGGAAGCTAAAATGCCTGTGCCCAAAGAGAGGGATGAATTTTTAGTGCGCTTTCCTCAGTGTCAGAGAAATGGTTCTCTGTGTATTCTGTCAGGAAGGTCTACCCAAGTCTCTCCTCATTTAAAATGATCTGGACCATGAAAATCAAATTGCCTGCCCAAGAGAAGTGGTAAAGTTAGGAAAATAAGTGAAGCCCTCAAAACTCCTGAGGAAAGCTTCAAGTATTTGGAAAATAAAATAAAAACAAAAAAGACTCACTGTAGACCCCTAATCAGGATTTATCTCAGGCCTTTTATCCTACAGGGATTTTCCTTGGCATCAACCATAGATAGCTGGCAAGAATTGTGCAAGCCCTTCAGGAAATACACAGAGGACCATGATGTCCATGGGATGAACTTATTTCCATTTGAAACCTGGGTTGTCACATCTAATGCTTGTCCTCCTGTGCCATGATTTAGCACATACACAGCTACAGCAATTGCTGCCCGCAAGCAACTGAAATGCAAATTGATCCCAATATAGGCCAGGTCCCTGCTATCCAAATCTGGAGAGAAATGTCTATCACTCTTTGAGGTAAGTACTTCTCACGCAGGAAAAAATCCTGAAGCGTTCACACAGTCCTTTCTCAGACAAATCTCTATCCTGCAATCATTAGAAATTTTAACCAAGAGGTGATTTGACTTTGCCAAATAAAGGCAGCATAAAATGAATCACCTCCTCAGGGCCTGATTAAATATATTTGGCTCCACTGAGTTTCATTTTTGTTTCCAACTAATTCACAGATCTTAATGATACTTTTCATACTTTGCTTTTTAGAGGACTGGTAGATCTTGCCATTAGTAAGAAGGAGTTTAATTTAAAGCAATATAAACAGTGCTCCAGAGCTGAGCTAAAAGAAGTGGCAATTAAAATGCATCTGCTATGATGGGATGAACTTTAATAAAGATCTTAATGATGATATTAGAAGTCATGCATGAAGTTTTATTCTTTATGCATGGAGTAACAGCAGAAATAACAAAAAATCCTTGACAAAAATATGAAACATGGCATTTGTAAGCCTGACAGAACTATGGCATTGCAGACACTTTATTACAATGGTAAGAAGAAAGAAAGAGAGAGAGACAGAGAGAGAGAGAGAGAGAAAGAAAGAAAGAAAGAAAGAAAGAAAGAAAGAAAGAAAGAGAGAGAGACAGAGAGAGAGAGAGAAAGAAAGAAAGAAAGAAAGAAAGAAAGAAAGAAAGAAAGAAAGAAAGAAAGAAAGAAAGATATCCCTCCTTGATTGCCTGTGTGTCATTTGAATCAATTTAGCCTAAATTTGCTTTTTCTTCTGTTAAAGGTCATGCTTTGGTAAAGTGATTTTTATAATTGTTGTAATTCTAGATCATTTATGTCAAATTTTGGCTAGATTAATTTTGAGAGAATCGCTCTAATAGATGATTAGTTAATAGATTCATGTAATAATTCAGGCACAACACTCAGTCAGAGGACTGTCTACAGGAGAACATACAAATTAAGCAGAACTTCCTGTCTTTAGGTGTGCAGATATTTGTATTGATCTTTACTCCAAGGTCTTTAATTCGAGTGAGTGTTGTCACCCTACTGAATCATTCTGTCCACAAATTATTCTCCACAGATTTTTTGCTTTGGTTGTGTGTACCAGAAACAAGGCATTCTTTGAATTGTTCTGGGAAGCAGGCAAGGACAAATGTTTCCACAAGGTTGAAATGGTCAGCCCGTCCTCTGAGCCAATTTCCTGTTTAAGTATTTAACCCACAACACAGCAAATAGGAACTCCAGGAAGGTGCATCGAAAAGCCAAACAAAGTTAAATCAGAATACTCTGCCTGCCAGCTGTATTCCTGACCTGTGTGTATTTGGCTGAGTCTACTAAGTACAGTAAGTGAGTGTTCAGTATGAAATGTAAAATTGTGGTCTGACAAAATTCTCACTGGATCTGAGAATGTAAGGTGCCACTATCCTATTCTCAGCTCTGCTGTCAGCTCACTGGGACTCCCAGAAAGGCATTCAATCATTCTGGGGCTCAGTCACTGAATGACATTTTTGACTGTGAGACTGTCTGTTTGAGAGTCTCTACAGTTATCTGTGCTAAACCCTCAAAATCTCAGTTCCTGCAAGGTTTCATATCTCTTCTAGATTACCTCCTCCCATAGCTGGCCACCATCTGGTAATCTGCGTGCTGCTTTAATTGCGCTGCAGTCAAGCTTCTGAGGTGAATACAGTGGGAAATCTCTTCAAAATTAGCATTTCTATTCCATATGCAAAATCTGGAAATTAAATCTACTCCATTTTGAAACTGCACAGAGAGATTTTCCATTTTTCACCTGATTTCAGAGACAAACCCATCGGAATAGAAACACTGAAAATAAAGTGTCATGGTTCTTTGGGTATTAGGGTGTTAATTACTGGCAACACATAGAGTCCTTATGGTGGCCATTAGTATGGTATTCCTTAGTGTCATCCATATCTACTCTGAAAGATGAATCAAGTGCTAGCTGAAGTAGTTTCATGTTTAAAAAAAAAAAAAAAAGTTGTTTAAGAATTCTGATGACCCTATTTTGAGAATTTTGACATCAAACTGCACTGGGCACTGCACAAATTCTTAGGCGAGTTAAGAGCTCAGTTCAGCAAACAACTTGAGCTGTAAGTCAGCAAATAATCTCACCGAAGTGAACAACACCATTTTATGCTTATGGCTACGCACTAAGCCAGGCACTTAATTCCACCCCTATCAGAGTACACAGTGACATGCCTGACTTTCTGTTTTGGGTCCAGGCTTCCCATCAGCAATATGCCATTGTCAATCAGGCCACTCTGATGTATGACTTTAAGCTAACCTTATGAGACGTGTTTTTTATTTTTTCTAGTTTAAATTCTGTTGTTCTTCCCGCTCTGCCTTTTGGTTTTTGAATACTGTGAGAGCATTTTGTTCATGTTTTTTGACTTTTCCCAGTAACCACAAGGGTTCAAAGCTTGCTATTTTTGGTGTTGGTGGTGGTAAAGTGAAAGCTGGGGTTCCCATGCTGTTGCCCAGTTTCAAAGGCTGTTTTTTTTAAGAAAAACAATAAATGCCAAAAAGCTTGTGATGAGATCATGAGAGCTGACAATACAGGGTGTGATAGCTCTGAAACAAGAGAGTTATACCCTGTGAAATTGGTATGAGATCAAATCCCAATGTTTCATTATGGACTGCATATGTTCTTACTCACTATTTCTAATGGAGCACCACAAAACTGTCCTCTAGTTGGGGGTGGGCTGCTTCTGACCCTTCGGGCAGCCATATTTTCTAATTTATTTTTCACTTTCCTTCCCTCCGGTACCTATTTTGCCCATTTCCCACATTTACATTAAGAAGACTGAAGATTTATCAAAACTTCACCTTCCTGCCTGTCTGTAACCACATAAATTCATCAAACCCTTAAATTCAAGGCAGCAGTGTGTACATCCTGCCTGAATGTAAAGAGCAGTTTTCTGGACATGCAGATTGAGTTCATTTTCTCTCTCTTTTTTGCTGGACTGAACGATGTTGAAATGCTGCCACCTTCTGTTACACACTTGTGCCGCTAATAGACTGCAGAAGCACACTCCCCCATTTCCTCCAGACTTGTAAGTTGATTTATACTGATCCTCAACTGCATTGCTGCAATATATAACATGACAAGTTAAACGTAGTGCCTGCCAAAAAATCTTGATAGGCTCAGCTTTTGTGCAGCAGCACTTGAAAAGACCATTACTACTGCCATCCCACTAAAGTATGCTCAATATTTTTGACAGTGAATTATCTGAACAGCAGTTTATCTCAATGTTCACTTGGTGTTATAACAATTTAAGGATTAAAAAGATAGGAGATTAAAAAAAAAGGAAAATCTGCTTTTATTCAAACTATAGAAAGTTGGAATGAATTTTTCTGTGAATTTTAAATCCATTCTGTATTTACTCCAAATGCATTTCAGATCATACTGACAGACTGATAATTAACATAGGTGCAGATCACATTTAGTTTTTGTCATTTGTTGTCGAGATCTTAGGTCTTCAGAAATCCAGCTGTATGTGCTGTATTTTTCTTACAGATGGTTTGTTTATTGTCTTCAAGGCAGGGGCTTCAAATCGAGCCAGTGAGGAAAAGCTCTACTGAGTTTCCCATCTTCCTCTCTGGAAGGCCTGTGACCTGCTCACTGAGTCACTTTAGAAGATATGAAATCAATAGCTGTGTGACTGCTGCGGTGATAGGATGCACAGAGCCCCCTCTCAATAAAGCATCGTTCTCACTAACTCATTGTTCACTGTTTTATGCTCAGGGGAGCAGAATACATTTTCCACCACTCTATTTCTGTAGACCAGAAATCACCTCTGAGTGCAACGCCAAGACCCTCCTAAGAGCATTTTCAACTCTGAGTCTGCCTTGATGACAAGAAGATCCTTCTGCTTATTTATGTGATCAAGTACTTGCAGCTAAGTAAACTTTTCTGGCTGAAATGTATTCATTAAGAGATAAGGATTTGAGTCAACTAAGATGTTTTGCAAACTCCTGTGAATTTCAGCAAATCATTTTGGCTGCATAAAAAGGAATTAAAATAATTATTGAAATAATCTGAATATTTTGGACATTTTCTAAGCCTAGGGTTTTTATTGCAGATCCACAATTATCTGCTGCAATCTTAGTTACAAAACATTGTTAAAACCTCAGAAAGGAAATGTTTAAACTGAACTCTGTGTTTAGCCCCATGATACTTCTGTTTTCTGAAACTCCAGCTGAACCCAGAAACCCTGTTGTTTCCTACTGAGCCCTGAAAACTACCTTAGCCAGGGGCTACTGGCAATTAGTGGCTTCGAGTTAAAAAAAAGAAAAACCAACAAAAAACCAAAACTCCCAAGCAAGTCATGAAATACTAGTAATGTCGTACTGTGCTCTCTCTGGTAGGTATGCCACAGCCAAGAATAATGTTAGGAGGTGCCACAAACGGCATGCTGCCTGAAAGCCTTGTGCTGGGGACAATGGTCTAAACCAGAAACTGGTCTTTGGACTTGTTGTGTTCCCTAAGCTGCTTCTAAGAGGTTTGTAAAACCCAAATAGGAGAGCAAGCCCCATGTTAGTTGGCATAAGTCACTTAGACAAGATCTGCACCTCTATATTTAGGAGGCTGTAAATCAAAAGAAGTTGGAGATTGCTGGCCTGAGCTATCTATTATGTTTAGATAGATGCCAATCACTTTGATATTTAAGCCAAGAAAGTTCAGCTTCATTTCATGTTGGAAAGCATTTCTTGTAGAAGGAAAATATTTCATGTGAGTGAAACAAAGCCCGCTACACCAAACTCTGCCAGAGTTTCTTTACACATTCATACATGCATATTTCATTCCTCCAGCAACCGAACACTTTCTTTTCTCTACCATAAACATTACTCACTTATAATTCCTTTCACTGTTGTACTTGGTAAAGCTGATCCTTTCTTCAAGTCACTTTGGTTTTATTTTCCTCTGTAGTAACAAGATCATCAACAAAACAAGGCAAAAAGATTTCATGTATTTGTCGTACTTCTGTGCGCTGCACTGGAAGTATACCACAGTGACCGAAACACCATGCTTTATGGCAGTGCAACACAGAATGATTTTCCTACATGTGAGGCATCTGAATTAGACTCCATATTCTGGCCTGGAGGAAACCTTTCAGCATGAACTGAGCAGCAGACCTGACAGCAGCTACAGAGACCTTGAGAGGAAGCAAAACCCTCTGATGGATTTTAGGACGTACGTTTTGTCACCAGAGATGAAGGGGCCTCTTTGAGACCAGGGGAAAAAATTAAAAAAAAAGTGAGGCATATTTATTTAACCTTCAAAAAGGTTGATCTTGTCCTGAGATGAGGACTGGAAAAGGTAGAGGCTTCTATTATTCTGATCCAATTCACTAGACCATGTATGTATGCATTCAAAATAAAGAAGTCAGTGATTACTGGTTTATGGATGTAAAAAACATCTTGACAGCAATGAGTAGGCATGATAAAGTAGGTCAAACTTCCTCCTGCTGTCTGGAGGCAGTGGTAATTCCTTGGGGGTCAGCAGAGAAGGGGAGACCCTTTCTGTGTCAATACTCACAAAGTCATTTCTGAATTACACTTCAATTACACATACAGTGCATTGTAGAAGAAACAGTAGATACTCCACCGCAAGCCAGATGACATTTTAAAAATGTCATTTCACGTAAGTCTTTCTTTTAAGAGCAAGTTCCTACTTCTGCTGATGGCTGGGAAAAATTCCCACCCATGTCACTAAGTATTATCATATCAGCTCCACCTTCCAGACTCAGCCATCTTGGTACTTCTGGCAGTGAAGTACGCTACTAAGACCTACAGAGCTGCTCCAAAACCAGTGTTAAATTCATGTAAGAAGTATCCCTGCTTTTTAGAGAAAAGTTTTAATTAGCTGCAGTCAAAAGGATCGCAGTCTTCCTCTTTCCTAATCTAATCACGATACAAATTATTCTCCACCTTACCAGTGATCAGGTTAAGTAAGTCAAAGAGAGGTGTCACCAGGGCGTTATGTTCATTTTGAGCACAGATGCCAGCCTCTGACTGCCTCAGGGATGCTCTTTCCCCATCATCCCTCAGCAAGTGCGCTCATCCCCTTGCAGCCTGCAGATGCAAACATCTTCTCTTGTTCCCCAGGTAGTTCAGATCAATATCTTGTCACTTCATTCTTCTGCTGCTGCTTTAGCCTGCAGTGAATTGAGTTTTCAGTGTTTGTTGTGCTCTTTTCCTCTTTTTTTCCTTTCCTTTTTTTTTTTAAAAGTAGGATATGTGGTTCATTCCTTCACCTTTTTCGCACAAGGTTTTTCTTGCTGACACAGCAGCCATTAGCTATAGTTTAGCTCTCCTAACTCCGTGTATCACTTCATTACAAGAGAGTTCTTAGAAATTGACCTTAGCACTCTGCATAAAAACACAACCTGGCCTTTGATTTCTGGAAAGTGTTGGGCTATGAGTTGTCAAAGGATCACAGCAATGAGCTGCTGCATGATCTGCAGCTGGCCTTTGCTGGGTGCCTTAAGCAATATTAGCTCTGTTTTCTGATTTCCCGCTTGGACCCACTTTGAGTACTGCATTTCTCAGATGCTGGAACATGTTGCTGGTGTGTAAACGTTGTAATATCAAAATCAGCTGCTCGTCCATCTGTAACTAGCATTTAAACATCCCATTCTCGACATGCAGGAAGAAGAAACATTAGCAGATTTGAGGGGCATCATTGGCAATGCGCTGCTAATAAGAACTTCTTGCCTATTCCAGCTAGAGGTGGGAGAGCGCTGCTCCAGCGAAAGCTCCCTTCCCGCAGCGATGGTTTTTGCAGGTGTCAGCCCACAAAGTTATCATTTCAGGTCTGATCTTTTTTTTTTTTTTCATTAGGACACACTGTGCTGAGAATTGATACTCAGGAAAAATGTAAATCAAAGCCACTGTGGCTTCTAGACATTAACTACGTAGTCACCACCATTCGGCATTGACCTCAGCTGTTACTGGACACATGTTTCTGGAGCTACCATCACAGGTTTGTGTGCAGAGGGACAGTGGTTTCATGGGCAGAGTCAAATAGTGACCCAGGGGGTTTACAGCCCTGACAGGCTGCTTTCAGAAATCAAGGTAGTCATTAACCCCTTGCTCCTCACTGCCTTCTTTGCACACGGGGTGTGTTGGCCCCGTACTACCCTAACTTTAAGAGGAAAGTTACAATCATTCAAATTGGTGAAGCATCAGGTGTTAAGCTCAGGAAAGCCATAAAAGTAGGCAGAGAGATAATATCTAGATGCCAACTTTCTACCAGAAAAGAGATTATGAGGAACAGCAAATGCCACTCAAGACAAAACGCTGTCCATTTTGACAGAAAAGAACTTTGAAAAAAATTTAAGTTAGAAAGAATATTTTTTTATTTACGTTTGTATGGGAGGAAGAGAGAGGTGGGTTTTTTTTCCTGATTGTAAAAAAAAATCGTATTAAAACATTATGAGACGTTCTTATGGTATTTTCCAAATCAAATATATTAATGCTTTCATTTGTGTAAATTTTACAACACAGTAGAATATCCTGCAAGATGTGTTCTCTATTGTAAAGCTCACTACTATTTTTTTAACAGCGTTTTTCTATTAAATAAAACTGAGGAGGTTCTACCAAATTTTAACTGAACAAAATAAAACTTTTACTTGAAAACTTGAGGAAAAAAACCCCACAACAACTTGAAAGAAGCATTCATCCATGCCTATGCAAATCTTCACTCCATCCATACTAACAAGCAAGAGGATGCAAATATAGAAACACATGCACTTGGCTCTGAGCTGACTCAAACCAAGAGGATGAGCAGTTTCTGTGAGAAGACTGCTCATGAGGGATTTCTGTAGTACAGAGGCCTATGCCTACTAGGTTGAGCAGCAGCATCTGAGCTACTTATTTGAACACCAGTAAGGTAAATACAAAAGCAATATGATAAAATACTGTTAGTTTTCCCCTGCTTTCCCCTCTCTCTTATTGAACTGCACTTTTCATTTTCTATTAAGGTCAACTGGGCAGGCTCTTTGAAACTCCAATATGTTGAAATGAAAACAAAATAAAACAAGCAGGAGGGAGATGAAAAGAAATGAGTGGTCCTAATGTGTATAAGTTTGTACTGTGTACTACAGAGCTGACAGGAACATCCCACAGGCAGGGTCAAATACTGAAGAGGTGTTTGCAGCTCCACAAACATCAGCCGAGGACTCAGCCCGGGATGCTTAGCCAGGTTTCCAGCATGGCAGCAAGCATAGGCGCGCTGCCTTTCGGCACCTCTTTGGCAGCTGCCGAGCAGAGACCTGCTTCTGCGTGGAGGTGGCTCCTATGCTTTCCCTCCTCCATCCCTCCCGTGATGCAACACCCGAAAGGCTCAAGCGGAAAAGATGCATGTGGCTGCCTGTCCCCTTCCTCCATCAGGTGGCAAGGGGGGAAAGAAGGGGAAAGGAGGGGAAAAACCACACAGCCCCATGCGTTTCTCTTTCTCCCAGCAACTGCTGGGGAGCTGCCGCCAGCCTTCCCATTAGAAGTTTACAGAAAAGGTGAGCTCATCTCATTTGATTAGGACTGTCACCATCAGACAGTGTTTGCAATTAGTCCACGCCAACCTTATTCAGGCTTTGGATGCCTTTCAGCGGCGAAAAAGGGAACACTTGAGCTCCATTGAATTGGAGCGTGGCATCTGCTGCACGCTGGGGGGAGAGGTTGGGGGTCAGCGCTTGATTTTGATAAAGCGTGCCAGATTAATTGTCTTCGGTAATCCTGTTTGTCATGGTAGATGTGCAGAGAAGTCTTTGTGGCACAGCCTGACATATGGGCTGGCCGGCTGCTTGCCTATTCAGTCCCTCCCAGCACATGCTCTTCACAGTTGGCCTAGTTCCCAGCGCCTTGTTTTCCCGGGGAGCCGGCCTCCTGCGCCTATTCAGCTGGCCCCCCGCTCCACAAACAGGCTCCCTAATCTTCAGGCCTGTCTGGGCTATTCAAAGCGATTGCATTATTCAAAGAGATCAAGAAAGAGAGCGGGGCGGGAGGGGGGAAGCGCGAGAGGGGGAAAGAGAGTGGTGCAATTTGGAAAAGAAATAAGCAGCCATGTACTTCAGGCAGAGCTCTTCAGGAGGCTGATTATAGCCCCTCTCCAAATCTGAATCTATCGCGAAATTATACCCTGCCTCTTTTGTAAAATAAATGCTAATAAGAGGTAATTTGGACCCTGCTGATTATTAACTTCAATGGAGACGCTCTTTTTCCCCTGTGTTTTTGTTATGAATTCTTGGATTCCCCCCCCCCCCCCACTAGAATTCACGCTCAACAGCAAAAGAAGAAACAAGAACGTTAAGGAGCCACTTTAAGTGCCGCGGGAGCAGGACAAACGTGGCATGACAGAGGATTGGCGAGCATCTAGTAGGGCAGCATGGTGTGGAGTTCATGGGGGACCAAGAGCGGTGTCAGTGTCCTGAGCGTGGGCTGGAGGGTGACCCAGCACATCCACACTCCCACGGCTACAAGGCAGACCCCGTCCTGCAGCCACACAGCCACCTCATGACAGCCTGCTTCCCCGGGGGGGGGGGACAGCGGGAGAGGGATGGGTCTAAGCTGATGGGAAAAGGAAGCAGAAAGAAATAGCAAGAATGATCCTTTTCTGTGTTTCTTAAGAGCCATTCGATTATGCATTTAACTACATGTCCATAAACATTACTTTACAAGAGCTCTTAGGGTACAAAGTCTTCATGCGTGAAATGGGAACAGCGTTGAAGAAATGTTGATAATTCAGTATGTCAGCCAAGACCTCAACTTCTATGGGCCATAACCTGAGCTATTTCAAACCCCATGTTTACTTGGCTAGAGCCACGTCTTCAGCCACAGAAGAACTCTCTAGGTGTATGTGTACCAAGTCAATAGCAATAATAATAATAAAACAATTTTTTTTAAAAAAGCACTCAATTTCCCTCACTACAGTTTGCCTTTTTACTGTTCAGAGAAGTAGCAGAAACAAACAGATGCTGCTGAAAGGCATGTCCTGTAAGAACATGCAGAGAACATACTGTGCCCCATTCATAAATTCCCCTGAACCTGAGTACAACAGTTAGTCCTTGTACCAATAATGTGATGGCATGAGGCTATGAGGTGCTATATGGTCATCTGACACATCTTGATGGTCATCTGATTGTGTCACATTTCAAACCATTTTTGAAGGACTATCCAAAACTCCTCCTACTGCAGGCAAAAACTGGAGGATTATAATTTGGAATAGGGCCCTGTGAGGAAACTATGCCACACAGCAGCCTAACAGTATGTCAAAAACCAGGCATAGCTCACAAGGTGATGTCACACTTACAGGCTTAGCACTGAAGAATGACAAGGAGAATATCAGACAGATTCAAAGATCTTCCTTTGATATGTTTGGGGGTTTTAAGTCATCTGACTCCAACTGTACCTCTTTATGCCACTCCCATAATGTCTTCAGGATCGTATTTGATCCTTGTCCAGAAGTTTCTAGGTAACAATCCGTCACGTTGGTCCCTGGCTTCTCCTAAGCCCCAGCACTTCCTCTCAGCAAGCTCATCACAGACATCTGCTGTCATCTGCAAAGGCTCAGCACTACCCAGTTTGAATTCAGGTTAACGTTAAGGAGGTCAGAGTTTGTTTCCCCCATGTTCATCATGCTTAACACTGGAAAGTTACCTATGCTTATGCCAGCTGTCAAAGTACTGCTTTACTATTGTTTTCATATCTACCCCAGAGATCAAGTTTCAGACTGTGTTTTAAATACAGGATCCATGCGCTTTTTAAGAGGTAAAATTGCCTGGTTTGGAAATTAATGTTGAGGAAAGCTACTCCCAAGTCAAGCCCTGATAAAATGCCTTCTCTCTAATAAAGGCATTGCGTATATTTGTTTGACTATTGCCTCTGCTGTTTCTGCTGCAGGTCTCACTGAGCTTCATTTCCCCTACTCCCCCACATAATGAAATAGATATTGTAAGTACAATGAAAGAAATGTAGCAGAACCAAGCTCTCTTAGGTGTCCTCTTCCAGGTGGGTGTGTAATCTGAGTTGCAAAACAGAATTACCAACCTCTGTTCCAGCTTCTGCTGGATGATTAAGTTTTCAGACTTATCAAAAAGTTAATTCCTAAGGCTCCTGTTCTTCCAGTAGGGACCAGAACAGACAAGTGCTCTAACACAACAAACTGGAATTCGGATGGGGCTGGCAAGCCAGGGGCAGGTATCTGTGATGATTACATGAAGGCTTCGAGGCTGTTAGGCTGCTGTTGGGTGCAGGCTGAAGGAGAACTGTGGTGTGCTCAAGTCAGTAATCTCATCTTTTAAACGAAGCTTTGTCCTTGCAGGGGAAGGATGGCTGAGTTTATTCGTGCAACAATGTTGGTATGTCTCTTACAGACATACAAATCTTTATCTTTGAAGAGGGCCATTTTTATAGTTAAATTAAAAATGGTATTTTTATAAATATGTATTTGGTTAAGATATCTGCACTGATACAGTTGTTTGTTTGTTTGTTTCCAAAAGCAAAACCAAAGAGTTTCTATTTGTTGAGGCCAGATCTAATGGCAGGAGGATAAACTTAATATATGTTAATATTCTCCTCAAGTGTTTTCTAATTTCCTGAGAAGCTGAAAGTTTCAGCTACCCTTGGACCAATTTCCTGGTCTAAGATATATATAAAGACAAAGTGGGAACATGAAAAAGTTTTTTCAGAACACCCAAATAGCTGAGAAATGAGTAAAGCCTCAAAGTTTAGTTTTAATACTTCATACTAACAAGTTCATTCAGGAGATAAAGTTTTACATGACTGTCATGTCACTTCTCCATAAAGTTTGAGAAGAATCAGAAAAATTATTTGTCAGTAAATAATCCAAACTGAATCGCTGTCATCCAGTGAACTTATTCAAGGAATTTTAGCTATTCAAATTATCCCAGTTGACTTTTAAATAGAAGCTTTTTTTTTTTAAAGGAATACCTTAAGAATTTCTTACGAAAGGTGGTGGAAGCCTCTTTCCTCCAGTGTGTCTGTAAGTTGGCCACAGGCAGGTGCCAGCAATGAATAGAATTTCCAGTATCAGCTATGCCTGCTTCACTTACATTTACCCTTTCCTTTTGTTTTAACTCACTGTTGACTAAGATTTCTGAGGAAGGGATAGTTTGAATGATTTGCTTTAGGGATAGTTTGAATGATTTCAGTATTTGTTAAGAACTTAATGTACAGGGAGAGACCCTTCAAAGATTAAAATAAAGTGAAAACTGGGACATTTCAGATGAACTTAGTAAAATCCTTTAACATATTTTGAATAGTGCTTGCCTTGTATTTTGATGGAAACCAAGGGCAAAATCTGGAGTTAGTGCATGGCCTAGCACAGCCCATATAGAAAATTGCAGAGAAGAAAGAGGATGAATGCATTGGTGCCCTCTAACTTGCAAGTTAAAGCCAAACCTGCAACATGAAGATGCTATATTGAGTTGTTTTTCACTGGCATTAAGCAGGTCTTAGAAGAAGATTGTTGGTTTAGAGGAGATCACCTCTTGAAACAAAGTTGTTCTCAGTGGATAAGTAAGTCACAGTAAGTCACTGTATTCATGTATTCATCTTCTTAATAATACCATGCTCCTTCTGTTATGTTACCTCTTGCAAAGTTAATTTCTTATTTCTGCAGGGAATAAACTAAATTTGTGATCCCTCCTGGGTTCTCAGGCATACTACTTACTAAAACCACCAAAAAAAATTATAGTTCAATAGAGCTAGGTAACACGTGCATATATTCATGCATATGACACAGTCACACTATAGTAAATTAAAAACTGCAAGATAGTATGTAGTGACAGCTCACTGACAAAATCAGAGTGTCATGTTACAAAAGGTAAAGCTATTCTTTTCCAATTTTCTCAGTACATATCTACAATTCTGTGCCTTCAAAGTTTTTGATAAACCCAAAGGTAAAAACAGAAATAGAAATTAATGAAGTCATTACATATTATATTGCATCTTTTACTTTTTGAAGTTAATACTTAAGTATTGCACTGAAGAAAAAACAAAATAATATTCCAGCTTTATAACAACTACAACAGTTGCGTCTCATCAGTGAAGATGAGAACTAGTTATTTGCATCCTAAAGTCCCCAATGAAGAAACACGTAACCCCCTCTATTAAAAATAGATTATACTTTTCATATCTTCATGAAAGAATCATAAGGATATACATTAATTATATATATTGTACGTATTTTTACAAGAAGGAACAAACTTGGACTGGCCCAATTCTTCATTAGCGTGAATCTATATCCCTTTGAGAAGCCAAGAGATACTATGCTGATTTAGGAGCACTCACCACCACATTGCTACTTTGAAGACTGAGTATATTTCTGTGTCTTATTGTCCCACACTCTTAAGGTCTTCTATTGAGTTGGAGAATGAAATGGAGAAAGCTAAAGGAGGAGAATCAGGAGAGCAAGAGAAGTTTTTGCTAAACAGGGAATGTCCTTTTGTTGGTACCACTCCCAAGATTATTGAATTACAGAGGAGCAAATTAATCTCATCACACTGTTTTACATTCTTGTTAATGCCTCCATTTTAAGGTCAAAAGGTCCCACTTTTCTCACTGAATTTATCAGGCAGGAGTGGGACCAAGCCCAGGACTGTAAGGACACATACCTTTAACAAGTAACAGAGTTGCTCTGGCTGAGCCTCCCACCTTTTGCTCTACTCCTTGTGACTGGCAGTGGCCCCTGATAAATAACTTCAGAGAAAGCCTCAGCATTACAGCACTGGAAAGAAACACACCAGCAAGCTTTACACAATACACAGGATAAAGTAAAGACCAAAAAAATGATGACACACAGTAAATGTCAGCCTAATGTTCTGGCATGCCTTTCTTTTAATAACACTAGGACAGAAGTGGGTGTTTTGGGTTGGGATTCACCTCATTTAACTTCAATAAACTAAAAGTCAAGCACTTAACTACATCTCAGTTTTAGAGCATACAGCACACTCAAAAGGAGCACCCATCTTCTCCAGAGGGCTATTTGTCCTATTCCAAGATGACTGATCTCAGGATTAACCTCTGGAATAACACTTTCTCCATTAGATACAGTGGAGGCAAAATGGGTGGTGTAGTTCAGATGGATAAATTTCAGATCAATAAAGACCTCCTTTAGCAGTACCAGTGGAAATTTTTTTAGGTGAAAATCTTTAGGATTTTTTCCAACTGTTGTTACTACACACTTCTGTAATGCTGTGGGAACATAATGTTCTTGGTACTTTATAGAATAGAATGTTATTCTACCCAATAAGAACTTGATGTTTTCATGGATGATACAGCTTTTATCACTGATACTTTAAAATAAAGTATCAAAGTAAATTTCCATGCACTTTTGTTATTTGCTAGAAAATAAAATTATTCTCCACAGAAATGGCTTAACATTTTTAATATGTTCTGGTTTATTAAGACAGCTTGCACTAGTCAAAGTAGTATTTCAGGTAAACTGACCAGCCATTGTAAATGCTGTCCAAGGGAAAGAAGTGAGAATAGAGGGCCCCCAACAAGTCAGAGAGTAACCCAAAGTCCTCTGTACGAGATGACTACTGAATCTTCATCACCATAAAGTCCAAAGTGCAATTGATCTGACTGAATCAGGAGACATATGCAATTGAATTTTTTTTTCCTGATACCCATCCTAGTATTGGAGTAGGTGATACAGTCCTCACTGAGTCAGAAGAGACAGTTCTTAATTTATTGCCAAATTATGCTAATACAAGAAACACATGGAGTGCATGTAGATTCTGCCCAAGCTAAGAGGGGATCATATGCAGAACAAATCCTACCAGTGATAGAGGAATCTGAAAAGACGAATTTATCAGACTTTTCTGGGCAGGGTCTCTTTTAGCCCCTAATCCTTTTCTTTGTTGTTTCTCTATTTCCCCTTCCCCCAGTCCCTCCAAAGCTTCCAACCACTGTTATCATTTCCTGTGTTTGCAAATGGATAAGTGAAGAGTCCTGCTTCTCAGAAATCCCCCTGCAATCAGCTGGCTCTCTCCGTCGCCCCATGACTACCCCCCCACACACACACTCCCCCCAGCCTGCTCCTCTCCCCCTCCACTGAGCACAATGACAGGTGACAGGTGGTTGCTGGTTTCTGTAATTCTGGATACAGCTCCAATCAGACCCAGTGGCCTGTAAAAAAAACCTAGAGCTTACGAAGAGAAAAAGCTCTGGCTCTGAAAGTGCTGAGACAGGCTGGTACGGGGACTCAGTACAAAAAGCATTCTGCACAAAAAGCCAAACCCAAATGAAAAGAGCTGCTGCCAGGATCATCACGAGGTCCTCTGCTGCACAGATGTCTACTGAACTAAGCTGAAACTGATGAGTCTTTTATCGCCCCCCTCCCTCCTCTGTAGATACCCACAGCAAGACTCAGCTGCCTGGCTCAATTATTATTATTCCAAGGGACACAGTATATGTGATAGACATCTGACACTCAGAGAATAAAGCTCAGATGGGACTGACTGGCAGAATTCCTCCTTTTTTTTTTTTTTTTTGTGCTAGTCACAGCAAAAAGCTGATTACTAAGTTTACAGGAATGGCAAGGATTTGGGTGCCCTATGGTAGCAGTAGGAGCAGTGTTTTGACAAGCTAATTGCTTTCAGTTTGTTCAAGCAGGAGTCAGCTAATAAAGATGGCCCCTGTGACTCCGCACTTACATGGGTACTCCACGTTTTACTGCCTCATTTGCAGCATTTTGCCATTCAAGTTAAATAGAAATGTGACTGTTAACTGTGTTAACATGCTCAGTCTGTGATCGAGGCAGAACATTTTACTCATTTACTTGTCCGATGCCTGTAAGTTTATTACACAGTTTCTTCCCATGTATTATAAAAAGGGTTTATAAATTATAAACCAGTTGTGAGCTTGTGACAGGCTATATCTCAAAAAGAGTTCAGCACCTTTAAAAGCCCTTTGCTCTCCAAGGCTCAGCTGAAGTTTATTTTTCAGTAAGACTAAAGCACACGCTTATTTTCATTGTCTCGATATCAAACACGGGACATACATTTTGTTATGTCAGAGTGCCTGTCAAACACCTGTTAATTTCTGTGAAAGCAGCAGCCATAGAAAGCAAGTGAGGGTGACAGAACCTGGGCACTCAGCACCTTATGAACCTTGGCTATCGATGAGAGAAGAAAGTGAAAGAGAGCTGCCTCCGGTTACTGCAGGTGCTGCAGTTTGGTAAAGAACAACTCCGAAGAAACGTTGAACAGGCAAAACATAAAGATCCCATTGTTTATTTATTAGAATGGAAAGTCTGCAGGTTTTTTACTTTAACCATCTGCCTTCCAACTTTGGTATAAAAATTCTGCTCCCTAATAAATGGTTAGCACATTAGAACACATACCTCGCTGGAAAGAAACCAAGCCAAACTCCTTACGCTTCACAAGGGTAAAGTAGCAAGTGAAAAGCAAGCCTTTCCAAAACCCCTTTTGTACGACTACAATCGTTTAACTTAGAACTTGGAAAGTTGAAGGTCTAGTCACTAATCTACTGACTTCATCACAGAAGGGTGAATTTAATTTAGGAACTGCCGGCTCCAGCACTGCATTCAGTTATATCAACTTGAAGAAATTTATGTGATAATCCCTTTTATCAGTATATCTATTCTCCTTTTTGAGCCAAACAGCACATCAACCAAACAAAAGATGTGCTTTACTAGCTAATAGGTTAGCTGGCTATCTTTTTTGGCTGGACTATTCCCTACTTTATCTTCAGTGGATGATGAGACACATAAATCAGTGTCTACATGTAGAGGTGGCATACTGTTTACACAGCAGGCTTATATTATCATAGTAATCATATATGGGTAATAAATAAAACTGTAACGAGAAGCCAAAGATTTGCTCCATTTGAGGAGGTTCTTTTTCCTTAAAGTGTTACCAAGAGCCAGCTAGAATATACAGACCTCTCCTGTAAACTGTACCAAAGCACTCAGGCTTGACAAATTTAAATCTGCAAATGTAAAGCATTTCTGTTGTTATACTTAAACTGGCCAGGCTGGAAAGTTTAAAGCTTGCATATAGCCTTGAGCTGGCTACATGCACCTACGTTGCCTCTAATAAAGCTGCATAACCTTGCAAACACCAGCTGCCTTTGAGGACAGGAACAAGGAAAGGCTTCACGACACTTTGTCTACCCAGCAAAGGCCACAGGACTTCACTGGTAAGGCAGCAGGGAAACATGGCAGCAGCTGGACAACCAGACCAATGCACCTCGGCCTGCTCTAAAGGGTTTTCCACCACTGGCTCACCCCAAAGATTGCCTTTAAATCTGGGTGGTTGGTGATGTTGGTTTCGTGTGGTGTGAGCTCACTGTGTCCTGTATCAGCTACTTTTTGGAACTCCCTAGTTAGTTTTTTTAGTCTGAAACTCCCTAGTTAGTTGTCAGCTTAATGCAGACGTTAAACTGGGAGCCTAGTCTCAGGGATGGCTGCTTGTCTCCTGCTTCCAACTCTGTCACTGGCTTTGTTGGGTAAAACTTACCGGATCTCCCTCAAGAGAACTGTCCTTTTGCAGAGTATCTTAAGAGGTCTGTATTTAAAAAAAAAAAAAAAAAAGAATAAAACCTATAAATACAGTGGAATTTAACAGTTCAGCAAAACAAAAAGAATGTAAATCCACACTTTCACCTCAAATACAAATATCATGAGGTTTTGTCCCATCTTTTTTATTTTTGGCCATTACAACAGAAAGAACTCCAACAAACATGGTGGCTTTCTGATTCAGCACAGGGGGTTTGTTGTTGTTTAGATTTCTCCTGTGCAAACAATGCCTGAAGACATCGGGCCAAATTTATCCCTGGATTAACTCCACTGACGTCAATGTAATTACACTAGGAATTAATTTGCCTCACTGATATCATTTGCTGGATCCTATATCTACTTCCAAAATGCAATTAGAATCCAATTTCCTCAATCTTTTATTTTGGAGATAGGCAGCTTGAGTTTCTTCACAAAGATACTGGACTAACAAAAAAAGTAACTATTTCCTGCCATTGGCATTGGCACCAGCAAAATGGAGAGCAGGCCCTGAGGTTTTGCACTGTTTAAATGGCAGCCACCTGCTTGTTAGCATTGCAGTGTAAACCCAGACCGGGAGATCTGCAATCTTGGTTTATCACCCTTTATTTTCTTTTTGTAGGTTTTGGTTCATTTCACAAAACAATTGATTTTGCTGTGAATTTACTGCGTGGATCTCTACACTATGAATCTGTTGTACAGTAATGCCATTACTCGGAGAATATTGACTTTCTGTTTGCCATTACAAAGGATTACTGAATCAGATAATATTGAGCAAATGTTTATTATATTAGGTTTTAACAGTGCCTCTATTAATCAATGAACCAGCTGTCTCAACACTTGCACCAGACCCAGGTACAGGTTAGCTTAATATAAGCTTTTTTAAAAGGGTATCATGTTTCTATCTAAAAGCTTCTGTATCAAACTCAATAATTTACTTGTACACAAAAAATGTACAGATCTCATTAAGAAACCTACAAAATAGTACAAGCAAAGGGGATAAAATTGTTTTAAAGTAATTATCGAGGAGGCCCATAAAGGTGAGCAACAATTTTCCACCTGTTACAGCAAATGGTAGGTCTGAATGTGCTTTCTTGGTGGAACCTAAGCTGGACCACAGCAAAATACACCCATCATTAATGCTAGCAGAAGCTGGAACTGAGATTTTGCTCACCACTTCATGGCAGCATCTGTATTTCTTTGCCAGGAGTGAAAATATTAAACACAATAAACCCACTCTTCTTCATAAAGGTGTTCTGTGTCTTCTTGCCTCTGGGTCTCATGCATAAAAGTGTAGCAATCAAAAGTGCAAATATTGCAAATAATAGAGAAAAAGTGTATGAGTCACAGAAGGAAAAGACAGCATGGAGCAGGGGCAAAAACTAGAAGAAAAATGAAATAGTAACAATTATTCCAGAGTTAGAATAATCCATGAGACATAGCTCACACTGGACTTGCCCGTCTCTGGGAAAACACAGGGACAGATTATAGTCACTTCTCTTCTAAGAGAGCACATTTATTTTATCCAAGCCACTAACATGCTATCTATAGCAGCAAATTTCCCATGAACAGAGGACAGCCACGCAAGAGGCCACCCTGGTCCATTGTGCCCTGGTTGCACCAGCTGGAAGAGGAGCAGAGCCCCACCAGGAGAGGGACTGCAAGGCACAGCTGTGCTGGCTGATTGAAGTTCCCTCATGGTATAGATTAAAGAAACACTGATGTGTATGTTAAGGAGGAATGTTTACCCCTGCTCAAAAAGCCCGTGGCATATCTAGGCTTTGTCAGTTTTAGCTGTCCTGTGGATTTGCCTTTCAGGTTTATCCTCAAGTCTTTTATACATGGGGCAAGGCTTCCTGCTCTAAGAATTTAAAGAGAAGCCATATTCCCTAAATCTTTCTCAGATGTGTCTGTATCCTGGCACAGTGTTTCTATAGATAAGGGGAAAAGAACGTAAAGCACATTGGAGCAATCTAAGTGGATGTAAATTCTTTATACATAATGTGCCTATTTTCCAGGCATCAAACCAGAGTTTAGATAAATCATCCTCCTTCCCTCCTCCTCCAGGTCCTACTCCACTGTAAACACAATTCACGTGGGGAAGCATGGCTGGCACTAGGCCTAACCAGATCGCAAAACAATTTATATAAAAGTTTGGACCTGACCAGTTTCATGGAGGGAACTCTACTTAATCATCACAGAGACCAGAACTGAAACAAAATTTCCTGGCCCACAGTTTTTGGAGGTTACTCTAGGTCTCTGGCTAAGAGTTAGTCATTAATTTCTTGAATGCGTGGCCAGCTTACCAGGGAGAGTTCTCTGGATAACGACGAATTTCAGCATGGAGGAGATATTTCAGTGCCTTCTCTTGTAGCATAAGCTAAAAATGACACTAGAAAAGTAATACAGGATCAGATCCGCTTTCTCTGGCAAATAAGCTCTTAACCCATGAGCAGCTCTCTCTGGGAATCAAGACCTCCACCCCCACTATGTTGAGAAAAACAACATCTATGAGCAGAAAGTTCTGACCTTCTCCCTGTCTCCTCCTCCCCTCCCCGGTCTCTTTCTGAGCAGCTTATAAAACAAAGAGGGAGACTTCTGGAGTCGTCTCCAGCTCCTGCAGAGTTTCCATGGACACTGGCTGCCTAAATATCTTATTATGTCTTAAGGGAGAAAAACTATCTCCTGGTTTAACTCAGGGGGTTCATTCCTTTGAATGAAAGCCCTGTAGAACCTCACAGAATACACTGCTGGAGCATACCAGGAAGGTAATAAAACTGAGAACTGGTTTACTTGTCCCAAGTAGCAGGAGCAAACTGCTTGACTGGAAGACAGAAAGCTCCACAAAGTGACCAGGACAATCACAAAAGCATTAATATATTAATTGATTATGGTTTTGATTTGTTGGGTTTTTTCTTCTTGGTGGGGGTTTTTTGTCATACACTGTAAATATGCTATACAAGACAGATATACATACTTTTTAACAGTGCCTCATCTTAGGGCAGATTTTGGACCATTTTGCTGTTGTTATACATTGCATGAATAGCAATAGGTTGTAGGGGTGGCAACCAAATTAAGAGCTGTATAGACAGAAAATCAACAGACTTCCTGGACTGAGATAGCTCACAGTCTATGCTTCTACACATTTTAGTCCTAAATTTGGTCCCTGCTGTCTCACTGTTCAAAAGTTATTATTACTCAATACTAATAATTTGTAAAACTCTATTGCTCAGAGGTTTGTAAATCGAGATATTTTTTAAACAAGAACACTAGAATTTGACAATTTTTGCCAGCAATTTACCCTGCCTCCAAATTAGATGCATGGATATGTTCCACTTTAACTATATTTGACATCTGTTGAGTGCTTTGGGGATACTGGCAGTGGGAAGAGAGGCATAAGGTTAGGGTCATTGCTTAAGGGCAGCTCTAGTGCATGTTATTTCTTTGATCACATATTTATGCTTTGAGAGAACATAAAGGAGTCTATTCTCCACTTGATATACATATCTAAGTGCCATTGATGCTAGAGGACTCAGATTACTAGTTACAGGTTTGCACCACAGTCCTTTTTGTATAGTATTAGCTTGAGCATCACATAAGGCTACTTTGATATGGACACTTCAAAAGTACAGTCTATACTACAACCAAATTCCTGTCTCCGTCCATGGGAGCCCTGCCTTCTGTCAACGTTTTGCCTGAGGATGGACTGAAGGACTTTCTCTCCCCACCCCCTAAAGAGCATCCATCGCCTCCACTTCGTGTTTAAAAATCAACCCAGACTCTTGGCAACATGAGATTAAAAGGCAGGTGAGGCAGGCTAATACACAGTTTGTATTAACCTTTTGACTCAATCTAGGTTTTTATAATGATGAACGCTCCAAGGCAGGTTCCTGAAGTGCTTACACCAGGAGAAAACACCACTGAGTTGTAAACAGAAAAACTGCACACAAGTCTCAGAATTTGCTTTACAGACATTACATTATCTGTTAAGTAAGCAGGAAATTATGTTATTAATGCAAACAGAAAGGCAAGATTTCTTCCCAGAACAATGGGCTGTGGAAGGCTATTCAGACAGAATCGTCACCTGTAGGACACCCAGATAGATGCACATTTTCACCCTCCACCACACCTGGGCAGCAATTTTCCCTATGACTTCTTTACTGTATATATATTTTGGCAGAGAGCAGTTTATTTCTGAAGGCTTTTAAGATTGTTGATAAATGCACAAATGTCATACATACAAATATAACGTACATGTCAAACATCATAAGAGCGTTAAATTTACCTATCTGGTCTCTGGGTTCATTTCAGCCCTTTTCACTCCCGTTTGCCCTCTCAGTGCTATTTCCTGGCCCAGCTCAATTAAAGGACAAATTCATCCCCGCGTGTGTCCTAGGGGCCCTAATGAAGTCAGCTGTCAAACTCCCATCATGCAGCTGCCCGGCTGCAGTATCTGATGGCCACTTGTCAGCTGCTTCACCCAGTCAAACCCGGACAAAGGCTCCTTTGATGGGCTGCCTTTCTCCAATCAATCTACACCTTCTCCTCTTGGACTTCAACATCTGCTTCAGTGTAATTTGATTTTATATTCAGTGCAGCCTGACCCTATTGATAAATTAAATCTATCTGAACCTGATATTCTCATGCCACCACGGGGTAAATGATTTGCTGTTTAATTTTGGCTTTTGCCAGACGTGACATGGTATCAATACTGACTCTTTTTTTGTGTGTTGGAGTCATTACTTGAATAATTTAGGCTCCAGATCACAATTAGGCTGGGGGAGGAGGGGAGAGCCTTTTCAGAAGTACGTACAAAAAAGTAAATCAGAACAGTTCCTTCTAGGATTTTAGCATTACTTACCGTAATCATCATTTTTCCTGATAATCATGTTTTATTGCTCTGCCTTCCAGGTGTATTTGCCACACACACAGATAAAATCTAGCCTTAAAAAAAAAGAAAAAAAAAAGCAATCTAATATCTAATAACTAGAATAACTACCCTCTGAAGACTGTTTTCAGTGTAGATTGAAATGGAGGATTCTTCTCAGATGCACATGATTTCTTTTTGTACAAAACCCACACCCACACCCCCCACAAATGAGAAAATTCCTGGAACTATATATATCTTATCTGATAAATCTTTACAACGTCTCAAAATTAAAATAAATACAATACATAACAATACACAACATCCTATTTTGTGGGTGAAAAAACTTAGGAATCTAGCTTTCTAGGCACTCCAGCACTTTTCCCTCAAGCTATTGACATTGTACAGTTACTTACTTCTTTTTTTTTCTTTCAAAGCAGCCTGAAAACAGTGTGAGATCTCCTGCCTCCACACAGACCTGCCTCCTCCACCAAAGACTTGTTGATCCCACCTTCTCCTCTTAATCTGCTTCCTCCTTCTCTTTTCCCAGATCAGGAGGACCACCTGCAAGCATGGCCCTGCTCAGGGCCAGGGCAGGCAGCTCCAGAGCAGTGGGAAACAGAGCTTGTATATAAATTTATGCACAGAGAGCACCCTGAGGTTCTTTTGATGAAGAATAAAAGTGTTTTCTTATATTTTCACTGTTTTCAGCTAGGTGGGTTTTCAGAAAAGGACTTTATTATTCAGGAGCCTTCCACTAGTTTTTAGGGTGTCCCAAGGAAGGTAGGAGCGGGCAGAGCAGAGACCCTAGGAGGGAACCTGGGTGGTGACACTGCTGAGAGAAAGGCATCCAGAGCTGCAAGTGCTGGGCTTTACTGGTGTTGTGGGACTGGTTTGAGCGACAGCACGACCATTTCCCAACATGGTGAGCAGTCACCCCTGGGGCGGTAGGGCTACAGACTGCCAGTGCGACTCTCAGCTGCCCTTTGCCGGACATGCGTTGCCCTCAGGCTGTTGTTTGAAGACACCTGGTGGGCACTGAGCTCTCCTGGGATGGGAGCTGTGGGAGGAATGAACTGAAATTCTCAGCAAGCTGTCTGGCAATAATACAATACAAAAATTAAAAAAAAAAAAAAAAAAGAAAAGAAAAAAATAGCAGGAAAGGAAAAAGGTCTTCGTGCTACATACAGACTGAGAACATCTGAGAGTAGGCACCAATTCATCACTATGCAACGAACTGGGATCCCCAGTCATTAATAATATTGCTCAGCATCTCCTGTTATACAGCCCTTTTCCCCAGAAACTAACAAATATTCTAAAACATTCCTCAAGTGGGATAAAATTGTCCATGTGCTGTTATCTGGTCTGGGGTTCCTGTTCTTTTTAAAACAGTTTAAGTTAAAGGACAGAATGTCCCCTGATACACACCTCAACTTCCTCACCCAGGGTGGAAATAACTGCTTTGCTTAATTATCTTATCCTGCTTATACCCTGCGCAACCAGGGCATCCTGGCTCTACTGTCACATGAGGACATTTTGCTGAGCCACTTGTCCACGTTGAATCTCTTCATTTTCTTGAAATCAGAGCATGTCTTTCTGAGGGCACATTTTGCAAGGGTGATTTACAAGAGATTTCTCACTCGTCTGCTCTCTACACGTGCCTGCAGTATATTTGCAGACACGGTCCCCGGGACAGCTCTAGCCACTGTAGACTTTCTGGTCTGCTGCCTGATTCAGGCACCAGAGCATCTGCGGAGCCCTTTCTGAAGTGATGGCAGAGCTGCGGTTTTAAACTTTAGTCTAAACCTAACAGTTTAGTTTGGATTGATTTTTATTTTTCACTTGGATAGCTGAAATGTAAACTTTTATTCACTTTAACTGAAGAGCAAATGTCAAAGTAATGGTGTATCCATGAAGAAAAACACCCTTCTTTATTTGTGTTTCAGATCTAATTACTCAAAGACTTTTCTCAGCTGTTGTGAGCTAGCTGTACAGTTCCTTGAGAATGGTTTGAAATTGTAGTTGCTTTTCAAGAAAGGAAAGACTCTAGACTACAGTCTGTTCCAATCACTGGTATTTCTCAGTCCTTTGTAAAGGACTAAGTCCTTTACAAAAAACAGAAAGCAATCAGTCACCACTATCAGGATTACTCTATTTTAAAGAAATGCCAGTAGGCATATTTAAAACAGAGCACCAAAGTGCCAAAACATGCACTTATTATTATTCAAATTACATTAGGTTCTTTCTTGCAGTCATGTAAAGTGGGATGAAGTGCACAGATCTAGAAAAAAAATGCTGTGATCCATCTTCCACCATGCTGAGTTTTGTCTACATTCCCCCCCTTCTAAGAAACCCGAAAAGTGCAGAGGGCAAAGCCAGGTCCCTATTTGCCGAGTGGCCAAAGACCACCACTTCTGCAGACAATCAACTATATTCATTGAGAGGACATGGATATATCCCCACCCATGAATGCATCTGCACACAATCTGTGAACTTCCAAATAAGCTACTCAGCTTTGACTGCATCCCAACAGAAGTTGGTATTAAATGCTTGTGGTTCCACATGGGTCTCGGTTGTGCCAGTTGACCAATATTTTGGAAACACAGTAGTTTTGGTCCAACATTTGAGTCATTTCCTAGGATTGTGCCCGTGGAAGACCTCTCTCAGTGGTAGTTCCACTGCACCCAGCCTGGGGGCTGGGTCCTTAGCACAGGGGAAGACCTTTCCTCTGTCACTGTAAGAGCTGTTTTCAGAAGAGGTTATAATCACTGTGCTTTGGTATGTGTGGTTTTTTGTTTCGGAATGGGAAGAAAACTCAGCAAGCCAGCATAAGCTACCCTGGGTTTGGGAATGACTGACTCCATCTTTCCATTCAAACCTCCTCATTGCTGTGACCCAATGTAACATCTTAGCAAGCATGGATAGTAAGAAGCTGCTAACCAGAAACTGCACGTCCCAGACTTCTCCAGAAAGAGGACAAAAATAAACAGCCAAGTACTAACACATCTGCCCACTCAGAGCAGCGCAAAGGTATAGTGCATGTTGAAAGGGCAGTGTCGCAGTGCCACCTCCAGCTGCGGCTGCAGTTACGGAGAAAATGTTAGAATGCCATGAAACTATCCCATCCTTCCTAAACCTCTCTGATGCTCCCTAATTGGTTTGAGGTTTTGGGAGGGACAGTAGCTCTTACTTATAATATTTGGTATATACAATATATATATAAAATTGAACAGAAATAATTTTATTAAAAAACTTAGGTATTATTTCAGTGAAAACACTGAAAGAAAATGCTTCATTTTGGGTGCAAATATGTTTTCTGTAAAGCTGCTGCTATTAAATAATTTTTGACAGCTGTCAGAACTGACATCCAGTGGTACTTCCACTATTGCCTTTATAAATCTATAGGAGCTTTTCAAAATTGAAGTGTCCTCTTCCAGCTGTTGTAATTAGGAGGATGAAGTTACAGCTTGTATGATTCTTCAGCTCTTAGTTCTTTCATTTAATCTCCATATTCTTGGAGGGATTGCAATGTGACAAAATTGCTTCGAAAACAGATGAGATAACTTCTGTCTATTGCTAGTTACTCTGAAAGTTCACTGACTTCATGGGAGGTAATTTCAAGTTGACCTCAGTTCTTCCATTTAAAGGAAGAAAAACCTTTTTATAAAGTCATATTCTTGCTCAGAATCCCATTATTAAGATGAATCATAGGATAATAGATTGGTTTGGGCTGGAAGAGACCTTAAAGATCATCTAGTTCCAACCCCCCTGCCATGGGCCGTAACACCCTCCACTAGACCAGGTTGCTCAAAGCCCCATCCAACCTGACCTTGAACACTTCCAAGGAGGGGGCATCCACAACTTCTCTGGGCAACCTGTGCCAGTGCCTCACGAACCACACAGTAAAGAATTACCCCTTGTCCTGTCACTACATTCCCTGATAAACAGTCCCTCACCATCTTTCCTGTAGGCCCCTTTAGGTACTGGAAGGCTGCTCTAAGGTCTCCCCGGAGCCTTCTCTTCTCCAGGCTGAACAGCCCCAACTCTCTCAGCCTGTCCTCATGGGAGAGGTGCTCCAGCCCTTCAATCAGCTTTGTGGTCCTCCTCTGGACTCACTTAGGTAAGTCCATGTCTTTCCTATGTTGGGGGCCCCAGAGGTGGAGGCAGTACTCCAGGTGGGGTCTCACAGGAGCTGAGTAGAGGGGCAGAATCACCTCCCTTGACCTTGTGGTCACACTTCTTTTGATGCAGCCCAGAATACAACTGGCTTTCTGGGCTGCTAGTGCACACTGCCGGCTCATACTCAGTTTTTCACCCACCAAAACCCCCAAGTCTTTCTCCTCAGGGCTGCTCTCAATGCATTCTCCACCCAGCCTGTAGCTGTGCTTGGGATTGCCCTGACCCATGTGCAGGACTTTGCACTTGGCGTTGTTAAACTTCATTAAGTTTGCATGGGCCCACCTCTCAAGCCTGTCAAGGTCCCTCTGGATGGCATCCCTTCCCTCCAGTGTGTCAACTCCACCACACAGCTTGGTGTCATCACCAAACCTGCTGAGGGTGCACTCAATCCCACTGTCCATGTCACTGACAAAGATGTTAAACAGTGCCGGTCCCAGTAGCGACCCCTGAGGAACACCACTTGTCACTGGTCTCCACTTGGACATCAAGCCATTGACCACATCTCTCTGAGTGCGACCATCCAGCCAATTCCTTATCCACTGAGTGGTCCATCCCTCAAATCCATGTGTCTCCAATTTAGACACAAGGATGTCATGCAGGACAGCGTGAAATGCTTTACACAAGTCCAGGCAGATGACGTCAGTCACTCTTCCCTTATCCACCAATGCTGTAACGTAATCGCAGAAGGCCACCAAATTTGTTAAGCACGATTTGCCCTTAGTGAAGCCGTGTTGGCTATCACCAATCACCTCCTTATTTTTTATGTGCCTTAGCATAGTTTCCAGAAGGATCTGCTCCATGATCTTCCTGGGCACAGAGGTGAGATGGACCAGCCTGTAGTTCCCTGGGTCTTCCTTTTTTCCCTTTTGGGGTTTATGTTTCCTCTTTTCTAGTCAGTGGGAATTTTACCAGATTGCCACAACTTCTCAAATATGATGGAGAGTGGCTTAGCAACTTCATCTGCCAGTTGCCTCAGGACCCGCAGATGCATCTCATCAGGTCCCATCAGAAGGCACCTTCATGTTCCTTAGATGGCCTTGTAGCTGATCTTCTCCTATGGTGGGCAGTACTCCAACATGAACACGACACACAGATGTTGTCTAAGTGTTATCCCTGCATAGGACAAGCCACTTTTGCTCAATATTCAATTGCAAGATGGCTTTATTTTCTGCAGTACGGTATCTACAAGGCACTGTTCTCATACAGCAAGAAAAAGTGGAAATGTCTGTGGAAAACATTTTACTTCTTTTCTAAGAGGGGAAAAAATCCATATCCAAAAACCAGCCAACCAGAACCACTTCAATAAGTCAGTGGTTGAGTGTACACAACTTAAAAGGAAATCAATGATAATCTCACTTCTGAAAATCTGTCTTTATTCAGTGGAGCATAGTTAAATTGCATCAACCTTACCTAACCCAGTCATCCTTATATATATGGCCCTATCAGTGGAACTGAGCAAATAGTTAAAGACAAACATACACTTATGAGTCTTTTTAATAAAGATGGCTATCTATCCTTAGTGTAAAGAACAGTTTATTTTATACCTGCTGATAATTATCCATGAGTAAACCAGACTAAAAGTTGGTTGCTTGACATAATAGATCATAATACTTTTTTTTTTTACATTAAAAAAGGAGAAAAACATCTAATTATTTTCAAGACATGGTAGAGGAAAACCAATGCCTTCACTGTGCTCTTACACTGGGACAAATCATCTATTCCTTTTTTGTTTCACTGGGGTTTTACTGTCATCTCTCTTGCTATTTCTGTTTTAAGATGGTCAGTATTTCCACGTATTTCATTTGGCAGCATGAATGTGAGTGTGGGAATGAGTGGCGAGGAGAAGCGCTCTCCAAAGCTGAGCTATATCTCTATTATGACACAAGGCACATATGTTACGACTGCCTCATCTTTGCCATAATATCCCTCCTCACTCCACCCAAACATCTCTAACTTATGTCTCCTCTTTCTCTAATAAGATATAACTTAGACAATCGGTCTCAATTTAGTATTTAGCAGATGAACAGCACTGAGATTGAAACTAAGAGGTTTAAGACAAAGAAGTATCATGTCTCAACAGGTCTGAAAAGCTTGGACATGCAATTACCTATAATTATGATATGAAAACATTAAATAGCAAATAACGAATTTTCTATTTTCATTACATTCATGTTTGTCACTGTTTTTTCCTACAGATATTCTTAATTTATTTTTATTTATTTAGCCCAAGAGGTACCCCTCATGTATACCATCTAGTGGGATAATGTAAGTGGCCACCAGGATTTTTCAAACTGGTGTGATCTAGAATTATTAGCCAAACTACTCTTGAACCAGAGAGGAATCCAACCAGCACTCATGCAGCACTGTAGTGTGCCCACTTGATGCAAGTGTACCTCATTTAAAGAGAGCACAAATTTGATCTAGCTTGAAAGAGAGGCACTGAATCCCTGGATCTTTTCCTGGCAGCTCTAAACAATGTTCTTCGACATTTAAGAAGTATACAATGATAGTCAAAGGCTTGCCTTTTTCATGAATTCTCTTCAGATAACTGTTGTCTCAGCACAATTTAGGACATCTTTACGGAGATAGGAAATCTTCCTTCTCTATAGGTAGCTGGGTTCCCTGCCTAACAAGACTGCTTTTATAGAAATGTGCACCTTACTTCTAATGGCAAGTGAAAGTTTAAGTGTAATGAACAGACAAGGCAATGTACTAGCTTGTTTTCTATTACTATAAATGCATTTTCTTTAAAAATCTTACTGCATATTACCAATAGATCAGGTTATTTTTCACCTCCTTTATTACATTTCCTCTCTATTCTGGAGTTGCCTACTAAAGTTACTTAAGGTCTGTCACAATTTATGTGATAGAGTAAAAGCCACAATTATCGAACAAAACTGGAAACTAAAGAAAGGGGGGAATTCAACCTCTGAAAAGAAAGGAGAATAAAAAGTCAGTGCAACCATGATATAGACCACTTTCTACATAAATTTATTTGCAATCCATTTGGGAACAATTTGTTCATTATTCAAAGTCATTAATCTACATTTTTCTTGTAAACAGCTGCTAAGATTTGGACTTTGTTGTGACTGCTCATGGAGATCATTGGGTACGACTGACCCATCACCATTAAAAGTTCTGCCATGTAGCTCTCATCCCACAAGTATTCTGAAACACTATTTCATGGCTAGTGGTTTTATCAAACATTCCTGCTAGAAAAATAAATTTTTTTCATAAATTTCAGGGGAAAAAACACCACGAAAGCTTACAGACACCACCAAATTTTTCTTTCTTAGCACTGTGTAGCTGGTTTAAAAAGAGGTCTGCAACATTAATCCAACTCTACTTGGGACATACACTTCCCCAGCCTACAAACAACAACATATCAATCCTTTTCTGTTTCTGGCATCCTCAAATCTTAAAAAGATAAACAAAAATCTCCTATGAATTTATGACCTATTGTAACTAGACCTACAGCAGTCATAGCACGCTATGATCAAACTGGTTTTTGCTAATGCTTGTCCAACAACAGAATATCATACAACAGCAATGTAGTGGTCTGTTACGCAAATCAATGGCATATAACATATAAAATAGTAGCTGGTGTTGGCAAAGGGAACCACCGTTAAAAATAAAATTTAAAAACCCCACACCTGATATGAATATTTCATACTACTATGAAATATTCATTTAATATTCCTTCACTCGCTCAAATCAAGACTTTTGATAGGGTAATTGTAAGTGTTAAGAGCTAAGTAAAATCATTGGTTTCAATTTTTTTTTTTTAATTAGGCAAATTTCTTATAAACCTGCATGCTAAAGGCATTCTACTGGACACACTTAAATAGGTCAGCAGTGCTCAGTTACGATGTTATATATGAAGGGAGAAGAGGAGAGCAAAGGAGAAATGATGAAAGCAGGTTGCTTGGGAGATGACTTACCTCAAAACAGCCTGGAAAGGAGCACATGTCAGGGCTTGGGACCAGGGTGGAGGGGTGAAGTCAGTGTTCATAACCCGAGGCTTGAATGATGTGTATTCGTGAAGAGATTTAGCAGTTCTTGCTGTACAGGTTCATGGAAAGTACAGTATACCAAGTTCATACTTGACTCTAATGCTTCAGTTTGCTCAGTTTTGATTTTCAATAGCATATTAAACAAACCTCAGACTTGCTGCTGGATGAAAAGGAGTCATCTGGAAGCATATTATGTTATCTGGCCCCAGGAAATCTACCACAAGAGATGAAATAACCCTGGGACTACTTGCTATACAAACTTGCTATGATTTCATTTAAAACAAGGAATGTTTCAGCAAGTAAACAACAACTTGTTGGATTAAAGAAGTTCAAGGTTCCCTCTGCCTTCCTAATCTAATTCTTTCTTCATTTTTGCATTGGAATATTAATCAATGGAATTGATTCTGAACATGACTTCATAGCGTCTGTTTTTTGCCTAAACATTCTCAGCTCCATGGCTTTGTATCAGACTCTTAAGTTCATTTGTCTTTTTTCTCCTCTTTATCCTGAATGCTTTTAAGATGGAAAATCTCATGAGAATAAAACACAGGCTTCATTACATTTGTTAACGATAATTATTTTTCCTACAGGAATTTTCACCACAGCTTGCAAAATTCACAAGGTATCAGCAGTGTATCACAAGATCAACAAAAACAGGAGTAAATGCACCAACAAATAGACAAGAGTATAATGCAAATTCATTGTATGCACAGATAGAAACCCAAAGACATGTCAGCATCACTGTATTTTATGCATAATTTAATAGTCTGGAGTCCTACACAGTTTGAACTCTAATAAAACTGGCTTTAAGGGAAGGGGCGTTGAATATCAACTTTGCTAAATCGAGTTTTGATGGAGAAAGCAAAACTTATTTGCAAATAAGTCAAGTTTGGAGTATGGTTCCTACCAATAAAAATAAGGGTAACATCCATTAAGGGAGCTGAAACATTTCGACATTTTAAGCAAAATGTTTCATGCCAGAAATATGACTTATTTGTAAAAGCCTTGAATTTTAATTTTAAACCAATAACTCATTTTAAAAGGACCTGTAGACATATGATTAAGCAAAAGGTTACTAAAAGCTGAAATAAACATTTTGTTTTAACCCAGGAAGAATTTGAATTGATGTGAAGTTATATTTTTCATTTTACTCAAAAAATTCTGGTTTTGTTTGACCTTAGCCACAATATTTTCTTGAACTGTTTTGCTCTAAATATTATTTATCCAGCTCTCTATATAAGGATTTTGATTTATGTATTTTAACTGTGTACTATACTGTACGTGACAAAATTTGTAAGAAGATGTAATGCCTCTTATTAGACTGATGGACAAGATGACATATTCCCAGGATCTTCCTCAGACCACATTTCAGGCATGAGGTGGGTTAGAAAACTCATCTATTTCTTCCTCCCAAGTATGTCATCTGGTTTAATAAAAACTATTGTATTACATAATAAAACTCTTTGCTTCTTATATCTTTTGATAATCCCAACTTCAACAAGATCACCACCACAAATCGTCATACATAATAGGACTTCAGAAAATTTGAGGGTTGAAGTTCTGAGATGTCTTCTTTCCTATGATCTGCACTTTTATTTACTGTGCTTTGCCCTCTCTATACTTATCCCCATTGCACTGATATCCTGGGAAGCTGCATTAATAGAACAAAAATATATTAAATTCCTTATTTTTTCAAATCTAGAGACTTTAGGATCCCAGGGATTTATCATTTCCTGCCCACAGCACTTGCAGGATGGTGTCAACCATGTTATTACTGATGTGATTATTCTCATAGTGACCTTACAGCTCAAGGAAGCAATACTAATTCCATTCTACAGATGGAACTGAGGTCCAAAGAGACCTCATGGTCTGGGTTATGGGACACATCTATGGCAGCATAAGAAACCAAATAGTGCTGTGATAATTTTCTGCTTTCATAACACAGTCTTAGGTCCACCAAAACTATTTGCAGGCTGAAGCTGCCCCCTACATCCAACTTCCTTTGCATTTGTACATGGCAGCTGTAGATGTCAAACATTTTGATACCTTTTACAAAAACCATTGTGAAACTGTGTTCTATTTCCACCTTCAGACAGGATGGTTTATTATTATTATTTTTTAAATGCCATAATGTTAACAATAATAAAACAATAAGATGTTATTTCAAGGTGAACTGTTTGCATCTACTTGACCTTTGAAAGAAGTGGTCAATCATTTGCACTGCCACTGACAGAGCTTACGTTTTGGAGGATAAGTGTTAATGTCTCAGCCATCAAACCTTCTTGGCTTCCATTAAATGGAGCAGCTCTTCCAAGATGGGCAGGTGGAGCCTTTGGGGAGAAATCTTATTTCCACATTTCATGGGAAAATGTGAGAAGTTGTGCTGTCACGTTAAATAGCTCACACTTGAAAAGGAAAAAAAGAAAAAGAAAAAAAAAGTGTTTCCATGCATTTGTCCATTAGCAGGAAACTAATGGTGGGGGAGAATGTTTGCATCTGGCTCCTCTGGAAGAAAAAAAAAAAAAAAAAAAAAGAAAAGGCAGGATGAAGACTATCTGTGTTACTGAGGTAGAACTTATGGGACACATGCAGAAGGTTATATTAAAAGAAGATATGTCACACTCCATAAACTGTGAGTGCATGTATTTGTCATTTCATATGTCAGTATGACATTCTTGCAGAGAACCAATGTATCATTTAAAAATACCTGTTTTCCAAAAGGACTTAATATATTCCTGTGCTGTACGTATACTCCTGTGCATCACCTATCTGTTGTTCTACTGGGACGAATATCCCACTTGCAAAAGCAGACAGCAGCAGTCAGAAAGAAAAAAAAAAGGTATAGGATTATTGCCATGAAACTAATTGCAAGTGTAACAAGAACGGTAATCACTATCAGAGGTGCCAAGGTACTGCATTCTTCTGTGTGGCTGAGTAGATGGGGTGCCTGAAATAAGAAAACACATCAGATCTTTGGGTACCAGTTGATTTCTCATATACAGCAGGAGTCACCTGCAATCGTTCTGTAGCAGCGACAGTCTGCAGGTCCACACAGCGCTGCCAGGCAGGAAGGCAAAGCCTGCTGTCGCATCTTTGCTCCTTCCAAGTAGTCTGGGACACTGGATAACACAGGGAGACTTCAGGAATTTTTCTCCATCTTCTCTTGCCATTTGCATTTGTACATCTCTGCTTCTGCTCATACCTTTGTTCGTACACAGATAACTCCAAAAACAAGGAATAAAGGCCAAAAAAAAACCACTTAGGTTTTTTTGGCCCCAAAACCACTTAGCTAATCTATGCTTGCATTGAACTGTGGTGGGTTGACCCTGGCTGAGGGCCAGGTGCCCACCAGAGCCTCTCTATCACTCCCCTCCTTCTCTAGACGGGGGAGAAAAGGTACAACGAAAAAAATATTTATGGGTCGAGATAAGGACAGGGAGAGATCATTCTCTAATTATCATCACAAGCAAAACACACCGAACTTAGAGAGGGAATTCATCTTATTTATTACTAAGCAAAACAGAGTAGAGGAATGAGAAATAAAACCAAATCTTAAAACACCTCCCCCCACCCCTCCCATCTTCCCGGGCTCAACTTCACTCCCGGCTTCAAACCTCTGCCCCCCTCAGCGGCACAGGGGGACAGGGAGTGGGGGTTACGGTCAGTTCCTCACGCGGTGTTTCTGCCGCTTCTTCATCCTCAGGGGGAGGACTCCTCTCATCGTTCCCCTGCTCCAGCATGGGGTCCCTCTCACGGGAGACAGTCCTTCACGGCCTTCTCCAACCTGAGTCCTTCCCACGGGCTACATTCCTTCATGAACTGCTCCAGCGTGGGTCTCTTCCATGGGGTGCAGACCTTCAGGAACAAACTGCTCCAGCGTGGGTCCGCCACGGGGTCACAAGTCCTGTCAGCAAACCTGCTCCAGCGTGGGTTCCTCTCTCCACGGATCCACACGTCCTGCCAGGAGCTTGCTCCAGCACGGGCTTCCCACGGGGCCACAGCCTCCTTCAGGTGTCTCCACCTGCTCTGGCGTGGGGTCCTCCACGGGCTGCGGGTGGAATCGCTACACCCCCTCATCCTCCCTCCATGGGCTGCAGGGGGACAGCCTGCTTCACCATGGTCTTCACCACGGGCTGCAGGGGAATCTTGCTCCGGCACCTGGAGCACCTCCTCCCCCTCCTTCTGCACTGACCTTGGTGTCTGCAGATGTTCTTACATCTTCTCCCTCCTCTCTCTGGCTGCAAAAGCGCTCTCTGACTGTTTTTTCTGTTTCTTAAATATGTTATCACAGAGCCGCTGATTGGCTCGGCCTTGGCCAGCAGCGGGTCCATCTTGGAGCCGGCTGGCATTGGCTCTATCAGACACAGGGGCAGCTTCTAGCAGCTTCTCACAGAAGCCACCCCTGTAGCCCCCCCGCTACCAAAACCTTGCCACACAAAACCAACACATGAACCTTTTATGAAACTCTGCTATCCACATCGTTCAGCATCTGATTGAGCTTGTGCTTCAGATGGTGCCTCCTATTGTTTCAGATATCTTACTCCAAAAGGGGCTTAATTGCTTCTTCTGTTTATTTGAACAAAAAGTAGCATCCCATCTGCATAGCAGATGCAACAGGACTGAACCCAACTTTTCAGCAATATTTTAAATGAAGTGCTCATTTGCTGGTAGCTGACAGCCTGTAGCAGCGAACTCAAGTTCTGGGAAGATAAATTAAATAACCCAATTGCATCTCCCCCACCCCCACCACAAAAGTGCACACAAAAGGGAGAAAAGTTAGCTCGATCCATCCTCAAACTGAATGCAAATTCAAGATCTAATTAAGTGCACCCTGGTGTGGGTGTTTCCTTCATGTTCGGAGCTTGATTCTAAGCAAAACATTTTTAAAAAGTCATTGCAACCCCAGAGCTTTTCTTTCCCAGTAAATCATTTCAGAATAACTATTTTTATGAAAGTTGTCTGTCTTTCCTTCTATATTTGTGTGCATAGATTGCATCATTATACAGACTAGCCAGTAAATACTGTCTTTTGGAAGTAAGTCTTGGTAGGAGAAATTGTCTCCCTCCTACAACTGGACCATAAAGAAGTATGTCTTTTCTACATCAACATACAATCAAAATCTTTCAACATTTTTATCAGGTACACTGGAGAAATGTACCTAGTCACCCTGGTGGAACAGACTTTTCCCTGTGAAAAAATGAACAGACACAACCAAGGAAGAGTACGCCTATTTTAATCTTATCTGCCCGAGCCGAAAGCTACAACAGGGCCCTGTTGTAGCAACTGACACTGATCTAGCAGCAAAACCCCAGACCTTTCAAAATAAAAATTTTAGTAAAAAACATTTCAATTTTGGTGGACAGGCATTTTCTAAGGAAAATGTCATCTTAACCCATTTTGCTTGGGGTTTCATGTGTCTTGCAGCTCAAAGTACAACAAAGTTACTTGCTATGAAACTGAACTTACAGTATATACTCAGAAATCGTGGTGGTGGGGTGTGTGTGTCCATGAAAGTAGTCACACTGATGGCTATAAATAAGAGCATTAGGAGTGGACGTGTTCCTCCCAAACAAATATCCACCCAAACTGTCCCAGCAGATGAACGTAAGTCCCATTTAGAACCCTATTTCAGGACATAATTACAAGAAATAACATTAGTAAATGCTTTGTTAAGCAATTTCTGGTTTAATAAGCTAACCAGACCAGTATCTTCTATAAGGCACGGAAAGTCAAGGGGTTTTTTAGTAGTTCAGGCTACTAAATGGAAACAGACTGAGAAATCTTTTTATGCTTCGTCAACAAAAAATAATTCAAAAGAAAAGGAAATATAAATACGACATCTTAAACACTCATGACAAATATGGTAAGTCAAAATCTTCTTAGTCTCGCCACATGGATAAATCTACCCTAGTGCTGCTTTAGCGCTACTAGGTAGACTTTGCAGGGCTTGTACATACTTCCTAAACACAAGTCATGCTACTTAGGTGACAGGAATGCCATTAACCAAATTTAATTCTCTAATTAGAAAGTATGGATGGGACCATTTTTTGCAGAAGGATTCTGCTCCAGTCAGGAGCAATTTACAGATACCTCTGCCTTCCAAAAGATGCCACCTTGTTTATAGTTCTAACATTTCTGGTTACACTCCCCTTGCCAATAGGAATTCCTCAAACGAAGAAAGTCTGGACTGCTTTAGACAGAAGCTGTACAGTGAACAGAGTCTATTTTAATCTGTGACTTTTGATTTATATCTATTTCCTAAAAATGGTGTTTAACTCCTGTAATGCTGGGTAAATTGGCCTTAAGGATTAACACAACATGTTTCCTCAGTTCAGCATGAAACGCTGCTGCTGGAGATGCTGCACACTTTCTGGCAGAGCTCCTTCACTGGGAAATGTCAGATTATTAAAAGTGGAACTTTGGGGTGGAAAAGAAAGAAAAGAAGGTGCCATTTACATTAAACTTTCAATGTCTTATAGAAAGAGCAGGGGAGAGGAAGAAGTCAGATCAAGATGCACGCAACTCAGTTTGGGGGCCTAAGCTGCTCACAAGTCCCCATCTCCTGACCCCCTTATCATCACAGGGAAGAGATGTATTCTTAAATCGGTTACTCCAGAATCCACAGCCCCCCCAAGGTACAGTTACCTAAACTCCTACGATACACCTGCAGTTCAAGGCTGCGAAGAACCATGGCATCGCCCCTGGGCCCGCAGCCAAGAATTACACCCTGCTCCCCCAGACCCCTGGTGAACACTGAACACCATTACCACTGCGGTATTTGCTATTCTAACAGGACAAAAGAAAACAAGGATACATAGAAATTTCTCATCCTAGTGAGAAGTCAGCTGCTTGCTTAGATTTTACTTACGCCATTGCAAAACTCAGGACGCTTTCTAGCTTCTGGGTAGATGCTGTTCCGTAACAGAGATCCGACACAGACACACAGGACGTTTCTGTTGCCTGACCTCTGAAACTCATTTCTAGTCCAGTATCTTGGCCGTCTTTACAAAGTATGATATAAAATGGTAAGATTTACTTATAGCCGTAGCACATTTCAGAGTTTTGGTTTTAATTTTATTGAAACAAATTCCCTCCACTCCCATCCTGAAGGATACTGAAAGCAGCAGGAAGGTATGATATTCAGGCTAGCACTGACTTTGCCTCACTGAAGCCAGACGTATACTCTTTAGGAAGTGCTCATAATGATGGAAGAAGGCCCTGTGAGAAGGACCCAATCACTCCCTCTGGATGCAATGTACTTTCTCCTCGTCCCACTCAAATTAAGTCTCCTTCCTCAAACAGTAGGGGCCAAAGCTCCTTCCCGGTTTTAAAATGTGAACATATCCAAGTCCACAAAGGTGCAAAACACTTGGAAAAGGAGGCGAATAGAGATTAGATCTTTCACCTGTATGTAAATTAAGGAACAGCCTTGCAACATGAAGCAACATCTGCTGGGTGAACTATTTATTTTTGCTGTCTAACAACATTAGATCTGTCCGTACAGGCACAGAACCCTTCTCGTCATGTCATCACGATCAGATTGCACTGCAGTTGGACCTGAGCTAGAAAAACAGTTGTTAATTAGATTAAAGAGAACATGTTGAGTCAGAGTATGTGATACACTCATTCATCACTCGGACTCATAGAAAAAGGTGCTCTGAGCTGTTACAAAACATGTTGCAAACCGGTGATTAACTCCCATGTCAGAACCTTGACAGATGCTCTCTGAGCACCTGATTCTGGGGCAGCAGCAATCATCTGCTGGAGCTTCAAATCCTGTCCTAAGCCTTCCTCAGAAGACCTACTAAAAAAATTAACTTCTCAAATACAATACTCCTCAGTATTATATCCTTTTTTCATTTGTTTTGTTGTTTTTAAACAAACTGTAAATCTATAGGCAGCAATACAGGTTACTGCTTTGTTTGCCTGCAGTGTTCAGCAGGGCTCTGCAAGCTTCATTAACTGTTTTGAATAGTTTTATTTCGATGTCTGATTGCATGTTCTGAATAGTTAATGACTATAAAGTAATTTTTCACTGTAATGCTAGATTCATCAAGAACTCAATCACCAGTTAGATGGGATGTCTTATGCACATAGAGAAGAGAATGTAGATTTGCAATTTTATTCAAGAAGTTTTAACACAGAAACTACCAAAAAAAATTAGCAACCCCTTAACTATGAGTAATTAGTCAGCAAACAAATACCAGGGACATTGAAGACATTGCATTTCCATATGACTTTATCACATTGTAAATCTCATTTTGCAATGCCAGGACAGAGGAAGCTTGTGGCTTGCTTTTGTACAACAGCTCCGATACTTCCTTGTTAAGGCTCCATCATTTTGAATACGATTATAGAAGAAGAGAAACAGACCCAGCAGCTCCACTAATTCTTCTCTCCCTTCTGGGTGCTTAGAAGTAATTTGCCTTTTATTTGCCTTTTCCCCCTTGATGCTGGCCTCAAAGACAACCCTCCTGACCCTTCATGCAATTCCCTGTGTGCCATGTTGAGCAAGACTGGGGGCAGAGCAGTGAGCAGAAATCCTCCATCCCAGTTTTCTCAGAAACACTCCACCAGACAGAAGGCTACTGAATCATTTATCAGTTTGCCTCTCTCCACCTCTTTCTGTTCGCTCTTCTTAATGTCTTTAGCAGAGAGCTTGCAATACTACACATCAAGCGATTTTTTTTCTGTAACCGTTTCTGATACAAGTCCCCCAAACATTGCATCCTAATTAGAGTACAATTACACCATGGTAGATGACAGCTAGATGTGGCTTCTTATTATTAACAATAAACATTAGCAAGCTTTTCTGAAGATAAAAGGCAAATAGATATGGAATCAGGAAGAGTGGAGGATAATTCACCCAGTAGCCTAAACACTTTTAAAAAATCTAATGGGATTTATCTAAATAATCCCAGAATGTGTTGTGCTTACACAATCACAATAAAAAGGCAAACCCAGATATGGTTTTAAAAGTACAGATTATTACACAATGATAAACTATCAGTATTTGAATTGTGAGTGACTGAGGGACACAATTAAAAAAAAAAAAAAAAAGAAAAAAAACAGGTGGGGGCTTATGGCTTAACCAGCAAGTCAATGCTGAGGATAGCTCCAATCCACAGTCCCATATTTGGTTTACTCACAGGACTTTCTTGAACGTATGTAGGTGCCAAAGATTAAATCAACTTCTCTGTAGATATTTTAAAATTTCAGCTTATGTTATTACACTTCTTTTTTGCAGCCCAGAATAATTATACCAATCTACAGAACTTTAAAATCCAACTGAATAAACATATGTGCAATGCACCATTAGAGTACACTCCATCACATAATAGCATAATGCAGTTTTTGAAATGGATCTGTAGAACGGATTCATTAAGATAAAGTCCCAGCATCCCACCTGAGGCCAATAAAAATTCTGTGCAAACCTCTTCAAATTAAATTTTCTTCTTGAACATATCCTGCCTAATTATGTTTAGTATTATCCTCCTTAAGGAATTCTGATTCATCAGTGCTATTAAGGGAGGGAAAAGGAAAACCAGATGCTGTGGACCGGATACCCAGCTGGTAAGAAATCAGTATAGTTTCACAGAAGCCAAAAGAGCTACAGTGATTTATATGAGCTACGGGTTTGGTATATACATAGGAACACATATGTGGACAGATGTACAGAGAATTATATAAATATCTGAAGTTACACTAGCAAAAATGTGAGTCAGTGGAGTTACACCACCAGAGAATTTGACCCAAATGCTCTAATAAGCTGAAGTTTATAAAAGAGCCACAGCTGTGTTGAGATTTCTTGTCTTTCACTCTCTAGAACTGAAAATAAATGTAAGAAACAGAAGTGCTCTAATTAGACATTTGGCTTTAAAAATCAGGAAGATAGCCAGCTAATGTCTAAGCACTTTTTTGTTCTTGGAAGTTAGACTAACAAAGATATCATAATTACAATCATACTACATACAGATGAAGTGCACAGCATATACTGGTAAACTCAGTTGAGGGATTGAATTTGATCCTAGCTAAGTTGTTTCAATTTTAGTCTTTAATGAATACCCCTTTTTTTTCTTTATTGTAGTCCATACAGTAAGTATAAATTTAGACTGAGATTTCCAAATGCATCTAACCAAGCTGCAAGCTGAACGTGAAATTTCTGGGCAGGGCCTGCGTTCTTCTGTTCCACTGAAATTCATACGTTATCACCCATCCACAGCTGCACAGCTGCCTACAACACAGACCAAAAAGGTATTGCTCAGGACTTACCAGCTGTCTCAGTTTCCATGAGCCACACCAGTCATCCTGCAAGCTCTTTGGCTCTCCTCACCCTGCTGTCTGCAACCCAAACACGTCTGCACCCCACCTCGTCTCCACACTTGTCGACCCTGCTGACTTCGCGATGGAAGAGGGAAGAGCAGGTATGGCTGTAAGGTGTCCACCTTTTTGCCTTTACTAAATAACAGTATACGTGAAGGTGCAGTACAAGACCTACTCTACGCCACCTCCGCCTCCTCAGCACCTATTCTGTCTTTTGAAGGGGTCTTCATCCTTCCCCCGACTTTAATCTAGGACTGCAGTCTGCCTTCCGAAAGCTGAACAGATCCACTTCAGGAATTACTCAGTATCACAGCCTGAGCCCTGCTCTGTTAGGTGGAGGGCACCTTAAAAGAAAACTGAAGCGGAGCAGGGCTGCTTTCCTCTTTCAGATTACAAGTATTTTATCCATTAGCTTGGTGAGCGTTACACGCATATGGGATGCGGCAAATCCAGGTTGTGTTTCCTTTCCACAGAGGGAAAGCAATCGCCGGTCCCGCCGCTGGCAGCTACATGCTGCCTCTGAGCTGCTGAAGATGCCCCACCTTGGGCAGAGCACTTCGAGGCTCACTAGTGCAGAGAGAGAGACAGCCCCAGAGCAAGCAGGACCACCTTGCCTGGAGGCTGGAGGGACATGCCTGTACTTCAGTTCCTCTGCCAGGGACTGGTTTCCTTACAGGAATCAATCCTTGAGTGAAAGAGCTAATTAAGCCCCAGGGCAAGCACCACGGGGCTGCTCAAATCTTTCACATGTAGAAGCACATAACAGCAGGGACAGAGAGTCCCTCCATTTCAGTGAACTGTTTATCCCAATAATTAGGCCACCTCTTATGAGAGAGACAGATTTGACCCCGTGCTGCATAAGTGACAAATCTCCAGCTCCCATGAGCTCTAAACACTGGACATGTGCTCTAAACACTGATTTGTCGGATAAGCAGGGAAGGCAGCAATACCAACTTCTCGACATCAGAGTCTGAAAACAAGACAGATACAGTCTTGGCATCCGATCGAGAGCTTGCTGCGGTAGAAGCATCCAGAAAACACTCATTATACTGAGCTCCTCTCAAAAAACGGCCCATTTTGTGGATTCCTGCAGGGCGCAATCCCGAATGATGTTTATTCCAACCAAGAACAAGCAACTTCTGTGGTTACTCAGAAGCAGAATGTAATGTGCCTCAAATCCTGACACAATCTGCCTCCTGATCTAGGTCATTCTGGAGTTAGCTGGCAGCTGAGAAAGTTTTGAGGCTTCAACTTAAGATGCCTCACCCCTCCCTGACTCCAACTGCTTTCTGATTTCTGCTTTTATGTCTTATACTATGCCTTCACATATACTGTTATTTTGCAGCTGTATCTCATATGTGCAATAGATATTTTTGCCCATAAATTACTTCACATTCAGATCCAAATTCTCTTCAAGACCTTTCAAGAGCTTCTAATGGCTCTGCAGATAGCATTTAACCTCCAACATCCTTACAATTATTATTATTAAAGTATAAATAATTTGCTGGTTTTGCAAGAGGCATAATTTTACTTGGAGGTAGAAATTGGAATGATGTGGTAAGTGCATTAAAAGATAACTATACTTAATTTCCTTGGCTCTAGAGATACTCCTGTAGCTACTACTAAAACTTTATCCACAGGTCACAATTGACATCCTTGTACATCTTATAGAAGTTATTCTTGAGGGATAATTTAGGCTTGCTCTCTGGTAGCAAAAACATTTGGTTGCATGGTAGGATGTGTTATTCAGTATTTGAGTTCACTATAAAAATATTTGAGAAATATACATCTACAAATACAGATGTAATCTCCTGTAATAAATACAGGGAAGATGCATTAATGGCTTGTTCCGTACCGTACTAATGTGAACAAAAACATATTAGGTCTCCTCCCCTAGTTCACTCATCCTTAAAAAGGAAGTCCAGCCATACATATGTCCTGGGCTCACGCTGAAAACGCAGCACATCTCTGAAAGATAATAGCAGCAGTCTTAGTGGACATTAAAGTGGAGGTGTTTCTGGTGTATTTTGGAGAAAGATAATATTGCTATTCCTTCAAAGGGAAGGCATACAGCGGCAGCTTCATAGAGTCAGATACAAGTATTTGGGACCAAAAGCAATTATTTCACCTCTTTGTTTTCCTTCGCCCTCACACATTTTCTCACCAGACTGGCAAACTGTCTCCAAATGGACCTGCCCCCTTCTTCTCTAGTACCCTGCAGTAACTGACTTTGAGCATTTAAAGGTTTTTGGACCAGATGTCTTTTCTCACCACCACCCCCATAGCCATGGGGCTCCTGAAATGGGACACCCATGGCTGCACCCGTGCAATTGATGCCTCACATCCCCCTGGCAGAGAAGATTTCATTTAAGATTTTACTCCAGAACAGCTTGTACAACAAATAGCTTGTAGCATATACAATTTGCAAAGTTGCCAGTTTATCATGAATAGAGCTATTTGTAGTCTAGTCATATCGTAAAATCTTGTTAAAAGAAACAACACAAAGAGACTGCTCACTTTTCAGTTATGGTGCTTTTGAATTAATTTGAATCCAGATTGCCTCATGAGTATTGTTTGTTCCAATATGAAACAGTTTATGGTGATAAATTGCAGCAGCATCACTTGAGAGCTGCCTGGTACAGTATATTGCAGCAGAAGTTGAGTCAGATTTCATAACGAGTATATACTGTAGCCAGAGCGCACCCAGATTTTGTGGTTTGGAGGATAGTTAACTGAGAAAATCACTGAAACCAGAGCATTTTATGGCATGTGCAGGTGTTGGGTAACATCTGGGCTTGTAGGGGTGAAACCAACCAAAGCAAATAGTGAAAATCTAGTAATCTGCCTCCTGTCTGAGGCCTCCTGTCACCTTCAGCCAGGTATTTACTTCTGATTGTTGAATAATGATCTACAGAGACAGACACTGGGTCGCTCTAGCCGTACTTTCAGTGCTGAGCCATTTAACGCATATGAATTCTTCATCTAGCTCTAAATTTACTGTTATTGCAGATGTTAGAGTCAAATCTCATTAGCAAGACTTCATTAATCTGCCAAATAATGACAAATCATTTCAGCACCCTCTCGGTCACAACCTTAATTAATACTAAGCAAGGTATGTTGCGTGACGTATCACCCTGCGTGCATACACTCCCATGTGAATAGTAAAGGGCCCGATTCAGAGAGGGAGAGCAAGCATTTGTCATTCTCATCAAAATCATCAGGGACTGAAGAAGTCCTGACTCCACTGTTAGACTAGGGCCTTACCACTGTGTGATTCAATAGTTTACAAGATTTTCTGTAGCCACTGAGAGGCAGAAGCAGCAGTTCCCTAACTCAGCCAACAGACTGGTGTCTATAACCTTATGACAAGTATTTAAGGTCTTGCCTGGTGCTGCTAGACCTTGTCATAGGGCAGAAGAGTCACAGCTGTTACCTCAAGCTTAAAATATTTTTTCACATTTAATGAAATTAATGAATTTGATGAGGCACTAGGCCAAATTAATCTCTAGTGCCCTTCCATCAAATGCAACTGAGTTAAACAGGGATTAATTGAGGCCTATGCAATTACCTCTTAATTAACCCTGAAGGGTTGGGATTAACCCTGCTGTTAAGGTTTAGCGACGAGCATGTTTGTCATGGGAACTCCTGTACCATTGGCATCACAAAGTTAACATTGACCAAAATGACTGTGCCAAAACACATTTGAGCAAACAAAGCAGATTGCTGAGGGTGGGAGCTGGGGAGCAAGAGCATTTTTGCACAGTTCTGGGGGACTGCTTCTGTTAGGAGCAGAAATCAGGGGTGGAACCAGGAATGCCTTTCCTGTAATCTCATCTATTAACATAAAGCCTTGAATACACAGCAGGAAGGCAGACAGCAGGAAATAGTCCCTTTCCTTTCACTTCCAAGCACTTTTTCAAACGCTGTCCTACCCAAAATCTTGCTATGTGCTTTTCTTAAAGGTTATGGCAATGTTTTACTCCTGGGATTGGTTTCCTAGCTGCATTCTATCTCTGTTTTTCCAAGTATGTCTGCATGGCAATCTGGGGTGGTGAGCAGAGGTGCTTGAATCAGCAAGGATAACAGCAGAAATAGCATTCAGCAGACCCTTGCCCACATTTCTACCTGCCAGTGGCAGTTACCATGTGTGAAAATCAAGATTGTTCTAACTGCAGCCATGCAACTTAGTCTTAGGCATCTGCGAAGACTCCGACACACATGCACGTTTCTACTGCCTCTCTCTCTCCTTCCACATACACAGAGATAATGAAATTGCTTCTTCACCCATTTGGTTTGTATTCAGAGATTCAAGAAACAGCCTTCAACCTTTTCAAGGCCATTCACTAGCCTGTGTTGCATGCAGTCTGATCCTCAAGTACTGTCTGGCTTTCTCTTGGGCTGCTGATGATAAAACTGGAAGACATTTGATTGTCCATCATTTGATCTGAATGAAAGCAGCTGTTGTAGCAAAATGTTTCAATAAAGCAACACTACTGGCCAGTCTTCAGCATAATCCCATTCACAGACTGCCACATGATGCTGTATATATCATTCTTACATGCTTCATATTAAATATAACAGAAGCAGGTTACAAACAACATTTAATGAAACAGAAGTTTAAAGGAAGACTGTTGTACTAAACAAGCATGCATCATGGCTATCCTGCAGTTTGGTACTGTGAAGGTCTGAAAATTAAAAAAAACACAAAAACACCCCACAAAACCACAAACATATTGTCCATGCAAAGAAGAAACAGAAGAAGTGCAGCTCTTTCTCTGCTCTTCTGTGGAGATCTCATTGTTTGACTTCCATCTTGAAACAAACAGAAAAGCAGACTCTGGGGCTCAAGTGCATCTTCTTATAGATCCGAGACTGAGATGTCAGAAAGAAGTGAGTGTTCCCGCAAGAGCTTATCCAGCCATCAACTCTTTAACCAAATGCCACTCCCTTTCAAATTAGCAACATAGACTAGAATAATGTGGTTTATTTGTGTGAGAACATTTGACGTGACCGCTGGTGTTTCTTTAACTTGGAGACAGAGGAACATCTCTCCCTGACCCAAAACTGCTGCTTTACGCTTGTCTTTAAGCTACGAAGACACCCAGGAAAACTGACTTTGTGCTAAACCACATGAAAGCAGGCTAAGAAAAATCTTGGTAAGGATTTCACTCAGCAGACAAGAGGAAGAAAATGGGAGAAAAACCAACCCTTTTAGGCTCCCCTCTCTCTACTTCAACTTTTAAAGTTATAGTAATATCAAGCTAACATATTTCCATCTTTTCCCAGGAAGAAAAGTAGCTACAACCTGCCTGCCTCTTATAAATTACAACTCTCAACACAGGAGCACAGTTTAGCTCAAAGGTTTGCTACAGCATCCTGCAACAGTTGGTGAAATTGCTCAGTTTAGAGTTCTCGCAGACCCAGATTCAACACTAGTTTAAAAGTAACAATTTGAACTCTAATTGCCAGATATATTAACACCTATAGAAAATGAACATAACTTGATAAAACCCTTTAGTGCAGCTGAACTGTTATCGGCATGTAGAGGATACCAAGAATATATTATCATGTTGACTCTGGGTCATGCCAGACTTGTTTAAGATTGCAATGGAAATAGTTTTGCATTATAGAAAGCCACTACAATATGATTAAAATGCACTACACAACTCACCGCCTTAGAGATCTATGCGTACATGAAGTCTGGAATATGCTAAGGAGGTTTTTCCTCAACATTTTTAATCATCCATAGTAATTACTGGTATGTGATAATTCCAAACCATACTGACAACTGTTTAAAAAAATTTCACTTATCATGAATGCAAAACATCACATAGAAAAATATAAAATATATTTTGCATTTGCTTGCAGAAGCAACTTATAAACCATATCCATATGAGCAGTAAATAAATATCCTCTTTTGCCAACATGGATTTTATACCTTCCACTTACAAGTCAGTGGCAGAATTTTTGCTGACAAAACCAATGAAAACTATACACCCACCAGCAGGGAGCTGAAAACTTGCAGTGTTTTATTAGTACAATGTCCTGCTAGCTGCAGTGTCTTACATTGGAAAAGTGTTGATAATAAAGTTGTTACAGTTTCTATTTTAGACTAATAAACAAAGTGAAAAAAGAACTGGATTTTTTTTTCCCCCCAAATGGCAAGGTTGGGGGTGGCAATACACATACATACACACATGCACATACATGCATGTATACATATACACACAGAGACAAGCTTGCTATCCTTGTTTTAGTGGATCCTTCACTATGGAAAATTATTATTTTCTGAAACTACCTTTAGGAAGTAATTAATTCACCTCACTGAAGGCTTTAAAGATGTACGTGGAGGTTGATGGTCCTGTGCTCTTGAAATATTTTATTAGGTTCATACGTGCACCTTTAGGAGCTTATAATTTTAAAACAACCCCAGCTCATCCTAGCCCAGCATGAATTAAACAGACCACAAGTTAGACACTTTGCACGGTTCCTAGCCTTCCTTTGGCCATGAAGTCTCAGCCCTTTTTAAGCCCTCTGTTTAGGTCTACAGGTCTCTGCCAAGGCATTCACACCTTCCAGCAGAAGATATTAAAGAACCAGAACCATACATTTAAAAAAAAATGTGCAAATAAATAATGACTATATGTAACTTCCTGTGGTCACACCTACTCATTTTTCCCCATGAATCACATTTCTAGGAGGGTTCCACAAAGGAGCTAGGGAGGAAGTCAAGCTTTAGACCTAGAACTTGTCAGCTTCCTGCACTGTTGGATGGACACACTGGGACTCCTTCACCCAAGAAGCAGAGAAAGCTTTGCCATAATGCAGACAATTTACTTCCTAAAAGTTCTGATTTATGCTGGAAGGCAAGGAAATCTTGATCAGGAACACCAAAATACTGTTTACAGTATTGCAATTGCTGTAAGGGGAAAAAACATAGAAGTTTTTTCTTCTAAGCAATCAAATAGGAACTGTTGATCTGGATCAGTCTATGTAGTTTGATAACTCACCTTTCACAGGCTGTATGTGTGTATAGAGAAGAGTGTTCTGTCAAAGAGAAAATAAAAGATGCTTAGAGAGTGAAAGAAGGGATGCTACAAACAGAAGTCAAATATAAAATAACTACTTTTGGACTAGAGTTACATGATCTTATAGAATTGAAAGGATCAGACCAGAAAAGGTGTATTAGAGGGGGAAAAAATCCACTGTAAGCCAAAAATCAAACAGAAGTCTCAAAAGCACTTGTTTTTCCTAAAATAGTTGCCTTTGTATATTATAAGCAGCTAGTTGAAACTAACCCATGAAGTAAATCTCTTCCATACATATGTATCAGTTGATGATTTGCCCTATGCTCAGTTCAGACCAGGGATAAGAAGTAAAGTTAAACCATCTTTGGCCTCCTTGGGAGAAGCAAATGGAGAAAGGGGCAAGGGAATATGACATGGCTTAAATTTATATAAAATATAAACCATGGCTAATGCAACCACAGAATGACACCCCAGTCCAGAGTCCTTTACTCCATGATATGTCATTACCAATACAAAACAGAACAGAGATAACAACTAGGAGTGTCATCTCAACACCAGAATCCCCCCATGGATAAGGGATTGCTGAAAAAAGATACAGGTTTCAGAGATGATGAACCAAAACTGGGTTTCACACACGGTCACCAAGGGTCCTGAGCCAGAGCATGGCAAGGGGAGGGCAGGAGAGCACTTCTCATCTAGTAACCGCCTTCCAAAAAGCAAGGGAATCCATTCCAGATTGATTCCTAGGTCATCTTGCAACAACCATGAAGACTTTTTTGCAAATTACGTGTTCTCCATAATACATTAAGAAGTACTAACTACCTATTTGCTGCCATGATGCTTTCAACACATGCACTTTTTTCCTCCAACTTAAGACAGCCCTTTCTATTGCATTGTTACCCCACTAACCATTCAACAAACATCGCACATTGAGTAGTCATGCCTAGAGCAGAAATACAGACAGAGAATTGAACATTGAGCAATGGACCATGCTGCATAAGTAGATGTCATGGTCACAGCAACAGCCAAATCAGGGAACTAAGGACATATTCTCCATTGCTCTTCACCATCCTAGGTAGAGATAGCATAGCCTATGTGTTTCTCATAGCTATTATACTCCCCAGCACAAGCATTAGGGAGAGACAGTCTTATGTGGAAAGCTGACACTTTTTTCCCACAGGGATGGTGCATTTGCAATTACTTTTTTTCTAATCTGTTCTTTGCTCAAAACTTCCTTTTAATGTTTACTTACCTTGTCATCCTGTTCACCCACAATACCCATGTACTTACCAGCAGCTGAATCGCCATCATGCTGTAACATGGACACTCAATAAGATCTGTATGCAATACTAACAGTTTTAAAACAAAATTGAGGAAGAAATTCAGACTAAATGGTGCGTGTGGGGAGCTAGCAGCACTGAGGTAAGAAAACAATTTAATCGTGTAAAACCCATATTAATTTATTAAGCTTCTCATTTGAGTCCTGTGGCAAAAACATACAGTCAACATCACTCAAACTAAAATGTACAAATTATGCAGCTCTGAAATAATAAAAATAATAAAGCAAGAGGCATAAAATGCCATAACCAGAGGCTTTGGATTACACTTTAATGTAATTGTTACTAAGCACAACCTATTTCCAAAATGGTTGTACAGTTCTTGTACCCAAAAGGTTAGTAAACACACAGACCATAAGAGAACAGAATAGCTTTTAAAAACCCCACCCTACAGTTTCAGCCAAAGAATTGTCTAATAAAACTTCAAATATTTTGCATGGTCATTGCAACACAGCTGCCCAGCTTGAGAGGCAGATGTGCTGGAGAGTCAGGAGAGCATCCATCCAGCCTCACCATCCTGAAGCTTTCCCACCAGCCTGGCCACTGCAGAAGTGAAACAAGCGGCCAAAAGCTGCACTGCTACCAACTATGGTTTGAAAGAAGTGGTGGCCCCTTCCACGCAGCTTGGTTCTGTTCCTGCATGTTGGGCAATCTCAGGAAATACCTACTCGCCTGACACATGCACAATCCAAAAAGACATGGGAAGAGAAATCACTTTGACTTCACACCCTTAATGGGTCTCAGTGTGAGGAGAGTGAGCTGCTCAGTCCTAATCTGGACTGAGATAATTCAGACAGGCACAAATCTGTGCTTCATGGATGCCTCCATAAATCAAAATAAAATAAGCCTACACAACTGAGCAGCAGCTGAGTAGGGCCTGTCAGAAACGCTGTTTCTGGATTCAGACACCTCACTTATTCCTAGGAATGTTATTCCTATGTGACCATCACATAAGAAAGTGCACGTAGCATCAAACTACTAAAAAAATCCTCTACTCCTGCACTTGGTCAGGGCGACAGCATTTCCCTGTTCCAGGCCAGGTAGACCCATTATGGCCAAGGGATGAAAAGCAAGCCTGACCTCAGCTCTGCCAATTAATAAATTACTACATTTTTGCCTGTCTCTTTTGTTGGCTGCTGAAAGTTGGTACAAGCTTCCTAACTCCAGCCACATACTGTGGAGCCATGTAAAATCGTGGCAAAATCTGATCCTCAAATAAAAGTGGGCCATGCTGAATGAATCAAAAGAAACATAGCAACTGAGGAAAAAAGTCCGTGTGACAAATGTTGGCCCTTTGATCCTCTGGTTTCTATAATGCTTGGAAATTAGGGTGGGCTGTCTGCATTTGAGCTAAACATATTACAGGATCTGTTAAATTTTTCCATTACTACCTAAGAATATCCTTACAAGCCTACTGGGTCTATTAAGTATAAGTGGAAAAGATTGGCTATACATGCATTTAATGCCTGTCTTGAGCTGCTGTGTGCTGGTGGTGACTGTGTCAGTAATCACAGAAGAGAAAACAGAGACAGAAGGGGGATCAGATATTTAGGGCTAGAGAGGGACACAGGGAGAGGATGAGTACAGGAGTCAGACAACAGAGATAGAGACAGAAAGCTCAGCAGAGAGACCTTTCTAAGAGACAAGATGATGTCAAGTCTGACACTGACAGAGCTACCAAAAGCAGTAGTCATGCTTTAGCAAGAGTAGTGATGCATTAGCAAGAGCCAATGAAGAGGAACTGTTGAAAATGGGAATTATGAAGACAGAGAATTAGATACTCTTCAGAGGGAGAAACTACATCCCATAGAATGAAGAAAATATTTTTTAAATGTTATATGTACATCTTTCCATGTATTGCAAAACACGTGAAGTGTTATACATTCATGCATTTCATAGGAGCAAAATCCAAACCCAATAAATACCATCAAGTTTGTGAAGGAAGCTGAAAGGGAGGCAAACATCACATTCCTTTGCCAAGCAGTTAGCGGGGAACAGAGTTAAAGACAACACAGATAGTGACTGGCCAAGGTGCTATGGGAAGGGAGGAGTTTGGATCATTCGTATGTCTTTCCTTTCTAAGTGGAAAAACAGAGATGATGAGGAAAGGACAGAACAATAGAGTAACCATCATTTTATGCTCACTGGTCAGTTTTACTGCATTATAGTCAGACAAGGCAGATAACCATAGCCTAAAAACATCGGCAACACTTCTTGACACTAAGCCCAGTTAGAACTGTGCCTCCCATAGCCAAGGAAGGAAATCAACTTGTTTACACTTCAAGTTCTTGAATAGCCAAGCCCTTTGCTGTACATGTAGCTCATCAACATCATATCACCTTTCTAATGTCTCTCACAGTAAAACAGCACAAAACCACCCCTTATTCCAGCTGCTGCACCCCAAACCAGAGGCTGCAGAGCCTCCTCGCCTCCCTGCCCCAGGCTGCTCCCTCCTCCAGCTGAGGCAGATCCTGTGCAGCCATTCAATTCCAGCCTGATGTGGTTTAGGCCCAGCCGGCAGCTGAGCGCCACGCGCCGCTCCCTCACCCCTCCCCCGGCGGGATGGGGAGGAGAACAGAAAAACAACGGCAAAGCCTCGAGGGTTGGGATAAGGGCAGGTTACTGGGACAACAAGGGAGAGGGAAACAATCAACAACAGTGCTGATAACAGATAGTAACAATGGGTGATAACAGAGCACGATTTACCGATCGACCCAACGACTGAGCCCACCCCGAACCTTGCCGAAACCGCGCCACCCCCCCACTGCCCGACTAGCCCCCCTCCCACCCCCCCTTTATGGTGAGCATGACATCACATGGTATGGACTAGCCCCCGGCCAGCTTGGGTCACCTGTCCTGGCTCCTTGTGAAATTAACTCTATCCTTGCCAGAACCAGGACCCAGCCTTATCCCCAATTACACATTGATAAAACTCAACATAGTGGTTTTATTACACACGCAAATCCACTGCTGTTCAGTCTTGCCAGTGCTGCGTTTGGTTTTGATATATTCTGACTGGCTTGCCTCTCAGCAGCAGGCTGAAAAATATTAAACACTTCGATGCACAATTACTCACGCTTTCACATGTGTTATTTATTTGCATTCTGTGACTATTAAAAGCAGGCATTTCAAAATCACACAGTGTGGGCAAAACCACAGCAAGAAGGTACTGCAGTGACCGGGAGCCTGAAGTCCTAACTAAAATGCTTCAGGAGTATGAGGTGATTCAGGCTTGCAGTGTTGGGAGACAGCAGCCCAAGAAGATGACAAATCAATGAAAAACAAACAAAACAACAAAAAATCCAGATTGTCACCTTTCAAGCTGCTCATTCAATGCTATTGTAACCGTCAGCACTCTACCCACTAACAACCAAGCACTGATTCAGTGTATGCAACGAAAGCAGAACAATGGCAGAAGAGACAGAGTTTCTTTGTAATACTGTGTATGCAAAGAGGATTGCAATCCATATAGCAAGCTACTGAGCGTAAGCAACACCTTGCTAGCCATCCTCTGACTGTGCATGAATAGCTGATGAACAGACATTTCTTCATGCCTTACACTCACGGTAGGGGCTGAGGGCCAAAGTCTGTTGTTCACATGCTGGACAAGACCTACCTACCTTCTAGTTCCTGAAGCTTTTGACAATCAATGTCAAATTAAACTGTTCGTTGCTTTTCCCCTTCTGCCAGAGGAGAGTCTCAAGTACTATTTTGGAATTTCTGCTGTGTGGTAGGGGGTTTCCCCTTTAGTCAGTCTTACCTCCACTGCAAATTAAAGGTCAGCACAGGATTCAACATAATTTCCTCAAGCAAGGTTTTCAAAATGAATGATGAATCTGAAGGAAAGTTTGACCTTTCATCATCTTCCTCCTCATTTCCCTGCAAAAGAATCCTTTCTCTTGCAATGGTTAGACCCTGATCCTCCAAATGGATCTTCTGCATTGTCCCATGATATACGCAGAGTGGTGCTGGCATTAGTGGGTTTACCTACAGGCACTGGGCATGCACTAGGAAATATACAAATAATAGCAGATAACAATGGGTAGAGGCAATCGGGAAAGTACTAGCAAGATAAAGTGAATGTGCTTACTGTGAGGGTTATTTTCTTAAGGTAGGTAGAACATACTAGTGGTTTTGTTTCCTATACTCATTTCTTATAGTCCTTGTGTTACAGCATTTTTTTTTTTTTTTTGAATGGTTGAGGGTGGGGAACAGCTGACCTTTATATTTTCAAGACTAGTACAGATTCCTGCTTTGCAGTAAAACCTACAAAAGACCTTCTAGCAGCCTGCAACAACTGCCTATGGTGCTGAATGCTCTCATTTTTTCACATTTAACAGATGGAGATGCAGAAGTAAACATATTTATTATTGTCTATAATTAGACTGTAACCTGTCTGGGGCAGGGACTCCAGTTTATGGACAAACCCAGAACTGACTAAGCAGAATATGACCATGGGGGACAAAAAGGGTGTTTTGGATATCAGGTGAGTATAAATAATGAGGTGAGAAGAAAATAAACTGGAAAACTGCTGAGAGAGCACACTTCATTGAACAATGAAGCCACAGGAACAACTTATAACACAACACATATAAAATTGGCCAAGGGTCCTGAAACTGCCCATTCTTAGTTTGCTAAGGTTTCCCCTTAAAACAATTATATATAACTTCCCTATAAGCTGGTTAAGTATCCTTTGTAGATCCACCTATCCTCTCCAAGGATTCCTGTATCTATTAACACCCTACTGAGAATTTTTTTCTTTCCTCAGTATCATAGGCTATATATAGCATACATACAGACAACACACACATAACCCTTCAGAATCCCAAATGGGTGATAGGACTGAAAAGGACCACCCGGTCAGAAAATTTAACTCTGCAACCACTTAATAAACATTTAGCTCAGGAAAGCCCACAAAGCATCCATTTCACACATGCCTTCCCATAACACAAGCAACAAACAAGAAAAAAACAAAACCAAACAACAAAAAACCCCCACCAAAAATTCTGCCACCCAGGAGCTATCATTACCTTAAAACCTAAAGGCCACCACAAATGTAATATATCTCAGGAACAAACCACTCTCCTGCAGTAGTAAGGAAACATGCTGGGATCCAATCAAATAGCCCAGCACCCTCCCAGTTCCAGGATCCCTGCCTAAGGCCCTGTGGCACGCACAGCCATGCAGCCCATTAAGCAAGGGCACCAGGGCCCCTTCCACCAACAGCTCCCTTCTCCTTGTAGCACAGTCCACTACCTCTCCTAACATCAGCTGCCTACATTTCCACTTATCTGTTTGTTCAGTAGATCTCACTTGGAGAGGTGAGGAGTTAAAATAATCTTTATCTCCCTAGCCTTCAGCTTTTTTGCTTTGTCCAAGTTTCCATCATTGTTCAGAGAAGTCAGCTGGTAAGTCCCTCAGCTCCTCTCCCCAGCCTCAGCCAGGAGACAAAACACCTCTACCACTCCCTCAGCCCTTCCACTGGACCTCCCACAACTCTCTCACCACCATCTCCAGCTTCCTCTTCCTTCATTGCTTCCATATGCAGCCCTACCTTCATAATTTGGTTCAGCTGGGAAGAGTTGAACTTTCCTCACTGGGACTCCAGGGGCCACATACATAATTCCACACACCAACACACTTTCTGCCAGGCTTTGTGTGTTTACTGTTCCATAGTTCATGGTCAGTAATCAGTACAGCAAGTGAGGACCTATGTTCAGATGCCTGCATACCAGATCAGACCATACCGATATTACAAGCCTGTGTTAAAAAGCTTATGAGGAAAAAATGCAATGGTGGAGACTCTCATTATAACAGCACAAAATTACTTGTTTGCCACGTTTTTTCCTAGTTTTTTTTTTTTCTTAAACATTTGTTTATGCTATAATACTATTCTTTCATCCATTGATTGCCTGCTTTTTCCATATAAGGCTCTCAAACCCTTTATAAGTCAGTGGTCTGGGTTCACAACTGGCATTACAGCTCCTCAGCTTTCTGGAACTGTAACAGTGTACATCAGCTGACTAACTGGTTATTCATCTCCCGAGGCTGTTTTTAAAATAATATAAACAGGTATCCTCCCCAGCCTGCTCAGAAACATAGTTCTTATTGTAGTAAAGCCTAAACTCTCTCTTCTCCTGAGATGTGAGTTTATTAATAATGGGAGGGGAGCAGGAAAGCAATAAAGATCTGCTCAAATCTCTCCAGGTTTTACTGCTTATAAAATTTCTTTCCTCAAGTTTGCTTGACCCAAGCCCTTGTCCTGAGAGAGTTGCTCCTACCACACTTATAATTAAGTGGAATAATGAGTCCCCCGTATTAGTGTATCTACAGAATGTTCACAGTGCTTTCCCAGAATAACTGATATCTGCCAGCAGGATGGAAAAATCTGTTAATATCTTTAAAATAAAGCCTCTATTTTTGCCAGAAACATTTTATTATGAATTGCTGAAGATAGCCTGTTTATCTGAGGACGATCTGCAGAAGTGACTGACTCTTTAACTGAGATGCTGGAAGGAGAAGGAAATCCCTCTCTGATCCATAGGGTCCTTCTCTTTCTGAGGAAGGTGTGAGACTGTCCCAACACAACCGCAAGGACCAGGTAGCCCAGATGGGCTATTGCAACCACACTGTGTTTTTCAGTAAAAGTGTTTACTTTGACCTTATGTAGTAATAGTTGGCCAAAAGCAGCTTTCTTCGGCACAGGAGAATCCCCATTCCAGTCGTTGAGTAATAGTTATGCTACAGCAGGATTTGAGCCTGGTCTCAGATATTCATCATTACTAGTTTTTCAGTATATTCACTAGGCCAATTTGCCTGTGTATGCATAATAATTATTTTTAAAAACCCACACAATACAATTTTGGCTGCTGGAGAGAATTTGATATTTTGGTGGGGTTTTTTTCTGAGCTTTATTTTACTCATTCTTGCCTTTCTTATTAAATATATCAAAAGTTCCGGAGGACATTTGAACAGGAAAAGAGCTTGGCAAACTGAGCTTCATTTCAAAGTTTATCAGACCAAGGACGTGACCTGGCAACCTCTAAGCCCTGAAATCTCGGCCTTAGAGGAATTCAGTGGGAGTTTTGAAGTGGATTTTCCTGGAGTATTTCATTTCACCTTGAATCCCCCTATTACCCTTTTGGAAGTCTGCTATTGAAGAAACCATTACATTTCCTTACATTGTAGGTCTATGTTGAGAGGTCTTTGCATGGTGTCCACACAAACAGCCAAAGAAGGAACTGTTACAGAAAAAATGCAAAAAGAGATACTTCTTTCACTCTTAAGAAGGGAGAAAAATTAAAGGAAAAACACCTAAATCCACAACTCACTACAAGATATCTAGAGATTTTTTGTAAAGGACTGCCTTGAAAATATGAAATATTAACTTAGCATGAACTATTTTTAATAAAAAGGGGCTGATTTTCCTTATTATAGTCCACTAATTTGAAATGTTAAATATTATTAAAATATCCAAATAGACTAACTGAATATTTTCTGTGATATGGAAGATCAGATAATACTTTATGTTTCAATATGGTGGGGTGTTGAAATATTACTGTGGCCTTTCTCTCAGCGTGCTTTCATTTGGTTTTGCTTGAAATTGATTTTGACTTGAAACAAGAACCTGAAGGTCGGATTAACTTAAGCTGACCTTTATTCAATCACACTGTTTGCATCATGCCATTCTGAAACAATTTTTCCCTGCTCTTTAATAATTCATTTGCATATATCTTCATTCCTCCATAGTACCCATTTTTAAGTATGTATTACAGGCTAATAGCAGAAATTTTAAGGTGAAGTCCCTAGAACTATTTCGTTACAAAAGAACAAAAAGGCATATGAACTTTCCCTTGTCTTTCCATTCAAAATTCTAGTAATACTTGAGTAGTTGCCATCTTTAGACCATGGCTTTCATATTTATGAAGTTTTACCTTAGTTAGCACTAAGTCTGGTACCCACTATTCTGTGATGGGCCCTCACCTTTGCACTATGATGGACTCTTACAGCTGTCACAGAGGGATGATGGTATCTCCTAAATTCAAGAATCCCCCTCCACGGCTATGTAAGTCAGCTAGTCTCTATAGGCAACCACCATAGAGAAACAATCTCCTCTGAATAGTAATTCAGAGCAGAAGCTTAATTTGAACAAAACTGCTCTTTTAGGAGCATTTCCCTCTCAGTATTGATTATACCATGAGCACAGAGACAATTAACCTCCTAACTAAGGTATATAAATTGGATGCCTGTAGCTGGCAGTTTGAATACCACGTCCTCTCTGCCCCCAACTGAAGTCACCTTACTGGCAAATATGCCATGGATATAAATATACTGTAGGGCTTTCAGATCAAATTTGAGTTAATTTTAAACTAGGTATGTTGTATAAGCTCTATGAAAGCTGTATGATGCTTTAATGATCACTTGGGTAGGTCAGCAGCCATGTTCACTGGAGTGAACATAAACATATACGAAGTCAAAAGCACTTATAGTAATAAAAAGTATATTGTTAAAACAACACCATCTGAAACTTTAAGGGTATTTTAATCTTTTTTTTTCACCTACAGCCACAGCTGAGGAAATAACATCTTGGCAAAAATCAGACAGCTGCTGAAGGCAGGAGACACCACAGCTCCATGGCCTAAAGAGATCTTGTAGGCAACGGTTACCAAAGAACCAGTGGGATTGTGGCACCTCTGAGTTGTCTTCAAGAGATGAAAGGCCTCGTTCAAATCCAGCACTTGGCTATGCAGCATCTGTAATTTTAGAGTTACTTTCTAGAGACTGTCTTCATTCCACACAAAAGGTGAGAGCAGAACCCACCACATAAAATATTATAAAATAGTTTCCCAGACTCTTCAAATTCCCCTTTACTCTCAGTCCTTTTTCTTGTTCTTGTCCTAATGCCAATTTTGGTACATATGGTGAAAAATGACCCACCCCCCAAACAGACTTGTGTGACATAGCATTTGGACCACACATACAACGTCATTGTAAAACGAGGATCACATCACAGCCTCCTGCTTTAAGTCTAGTCTTTGCCTTCAAAACTGACTTGTTGCATCGTTCTTAATCACTGCAGTGATAAGCTGTGTCTGGGATCTTGACGGCCCTCTCATTCATGGCCTAATTTATCAGCTTTTGGCAGGACATTCTGTCTTCTGTGTGTAAACCTCTCCTTCCACAATAAGCTACCAGTGACAATTTACTCAAGAAATCCTGACAGATGAGGCAAGATACACTGCCTTCCTATGTGACATTGCATATTGCTGAAATGCTCAGAGTGGTATAGCCACCTCATCCCTCAGGACTGCAATATATTTCTATGCACCCTTTGGAAAATGGTCAGGTTGTCCTTCACCAACATGTGCAAGCAGCCTGCTCTGGGGTGATGCAAGTAAAATGCTGGTATAATGGACATTGAGAAAGCAGGTAGTTAAGAAAGAAGCCAGGCTATGTTTAAATTAAACCATAAAATTCTCTTTTTGTTTTTTAATACAGTTTGGAGAAAAAAATCCAAATATATACAATTTGGTCAGGCTTTACAGGTGCTGTTCAGTCAATAGGCAAGAAAAGACATATCATCCATGAAATTAATGGAAATACTTCCAATGAAAAGGAAGAGTTGAGTCAGGCACTAGTGTCCCTACCCCCAGTTCAAAGAAGAAATCTCTAGAATTTACCCAGAACAAGTTTTAGAGACCCATAAGAAAAGACGATCTTTTTCATAAACACATGGTGGAAGGGGAGCAAAATCTCAAATCAAACAATCTATTTAGAACAATATAATGTCTATTACTCTAATGAGAGTAAATGAGGGGAAAAGTTTTATCAAAACATAGACAGCTCCTAAATAAGTGACTACACTTCAGGTCTGAGCAAAATTCACTCTGAGTAAAAACTAGAGCTGGTCCAATATTACGGAGATGATTAATTGAATAATGTACTCAGTCATACCATCAAAATGTGTCAATATAGTAAATGGACAGTATTCAATCAGCTCCAGTAAACACCAGTTAAAATACTCTGGGAAATTAAGAACTCTTTGCCAGACTGCTATTTAACAGAAAATTATTCACAGACAATTTGACTGGCCCCATACAGATGAATTCTTTCATGCTTAACTTGGAATTAGAGGGAAAAAGATACTGGAGACTATAAAATTCTCTACTCCTTAGTAATCTAAATCAGAAATTATGTTCTAAATGACAAGTAGAATGATGACATGCTATCAGAAGTCAAAAAATGTTGGAAGACATTCATAATAATAACAGATATATATATATGTAATTGAAAATTATGTATTATTTTGCATATCCTCACATTCTCCTTCATCCTGACAATTTGCATGCAAATAAGGAATCTTTAAGTGTATTTTAATTGCTACGCTACCTTCAAAAATAGAGAATTTTAAAGATTATTTATGATTGTGTAGGGAAGGAAATGTTAATATAAACCAAATAATTACTCTATTTGCATAGTGATAAGACTTATTTGTAATAAAATCCTCTTATAAATATAAGGAAGGAGCACTGAACACTACAGAGCTTTACAAGCAAAATAACAGAAAATGTCATCAAGAAAAGGTGCATTCATAGGTGAAAGACTTTCAGTAAATTACTTTTCAATATATCTTTACTACTAATGTCAGAGTAACAGGTCAAGGCTTTAAAATATTCAGCATATGCCATGTTTATTAGACAGAAAAAAAATGTAGATTGGAAAAAAAAAGTCAAAAGTACCTGAACTTCTTGCGCTCCAAAGGATTTTCTTGTGATTACAATTTTTTTAAAGCTGCTGAACCAATGTTTTAATTTAGCAAAGATAAATATCATTTCCTGTCTATGACCTTGAATTTTACATCTCAGCCCAAAGGGAATATTTACAACCTGTAAACAGACTCTGATAATAGAAATTCTGACAAATCTCACCATTATGATACTAGTTGCCTTTATCTTCCGATTTTTTTCCCTTCTCCCCCCTCTGCAAGACAGAAGTATCCACAACTGACTAAAATCCTTGTCTTGGGTGCCTATCAGAACATCTCAGACCTTTGCAGTGTAAAAACCACAGGATCAGTTCTCATTTACTTTGACTTGGCTTTACCTTAATGTGTATAAAGTCAGCTTGTATTAGGCCTGTATTCCATTTTGGGGCCCTTTACAAAATAACTCGTATTGGCAAAAATTAAGCACAAGATCGACTACTTCTACATGAATGTAGGAACCTCTACATTTCCTGGAGCAGGATGCTGGCCCAAGCTCCCTTGGAAAGCCCCTGGGGACCTCCAGAGCACATGTATGCAGCATAAGGCACCTTCATGCTGAAAGCTGTTTCCACAAAGACTGCAGAACTCAAAAAAGAGCTCTTCTGCTTGTTTTGGCTGGCTTTCCTGTCTCATACTGCCACTGTAAAGCAGAATGTTTCTCTTCAACTGCCTTTCAGAGCCCATACATTGCCCTAAGTGCCAATGGTGACCGTATGGACAAGAAGCTGGAGACAAACAGTGGTCTACCTTGCCCACCAGCGAGGCTGTTTTCGGGCTACACAAAGCCCCCTTCATTGTTTTGTGGGAAGAGTGAAATGGTAGAGAAGAAGCACAACTCCTGCTGACAAACCTCAGTAATCACATTACAATGCTGCAGCAGGGTTTTGCTCAGCCTGGTAGGGACTATGGAAACATCCTCATCAGCCATGGTTCCCAAGAGAGGAGCTTTATATGCCCTACAACTTCCATGCACCTCATTTAGGTGGTCTCTCTGAGTATTGTGAGCACTCTGTCTCTAGCTCCACAGCTCTCAGTCAATCTCTTTTGCTCCTATCCTTCCCACCATCTTGTGAGCGCTTAGTGGCACACACCAGGTACAAAGCCTGGTCAGACCACGCAGACCAGACATACTCTGACCAACTGCCAGATCAGCTGCTCCACAAGCCTTGCTCCAAAGGGCCAAAACTTCCAAATCTCTTCCACTGTCCTTACAGCAACCACTGCCCTGTGAGAAGTTACCCATGCCAAGTGGGGCACCTCATTGTTGTGCACAGTCATGGTGCCAAGGATCTCCAGAAGCAGCTCACAACCAAAGCAGAAACACCTGCCTATGAACTATCATGGACCATTATGGCAGGTTTTCTTCAACACTCTTCCTTCCCCCCTGTCCTTGCCCCTTCCCCAACTCCTCTTAATCCCTGCTGGGGCTAGACAGTTGCTGTAGATATACCAGATCATCTTGGCATGTTTCTCACCTACCTTGTCCAAAGGAGGAGGAGGAGGAGCTCAGGGGCGTATTTTAATGACCAGATAGTGCCAAGAGAATGTGTGTCTACATGGGTGGAGGGTGGGAGCTGTGCAGTCAAGCCATGAGGTTCGAGGGGCATGTATGGGTCTGTTCAGCTGTCCTGGGATGTGAATGAGCACTCAGGACCTCCCAGATGGGGCCAGTCCCAGTCAGATGGCCACAGGCAGCATGTGGCAGGGTCCCATCATCTGGTTTCACCAGATTACACAGGTTATCACTCTTATGAGGCCTGCTGTGCATGCTGTCCAGGCTGATAAGTGTGAACAAATAAGATGGTTACCCAATGGGACACACTAAATTCAGCCACTATTGTGGCTCTGGGTACCTCCCTATGCACAGATAGATTCCTTGTCACTTTTTTTTTCTTTTTTTTAATGTCAGCAGCATTTCTTTTCCATTAGTCAGTCTACCTCAATACTTTACAATGGGTGGGTGCATGCAGCTGAAGGCAGACAACCTCAAGTTTTCCACCTGTGTTGGTTTTGACCGGGAAGAAATTAATTTTCTCCATAGTAGCTGGTATGGGGCTATATTTTGGATATGTGCTGAAAACAGTGTTGATAACACAGGAATGGTTTCGTTACTGCTGAGCAGTGCTCACACAGAGCCAAGGCCTGTGCTGCTTCTCACACCACCCCACCAGCGAGTGGGCTGGGGGTGCACAAGGAGTTGGGAGGGGACACAGCCAGGACAGCTGACCCCAACTGACCAAAGGGATATTCCACACCATATGATGTCATGCTCAGCAACAAAAGCTGGGGGAAGAAGAAGACAGGGGAGATGTTCGGAGTGGTGGAGTTTGTCTTCCCAAGTAACCATTATGCACAATGGAGCCCTGCTTTCCTAGAGATGACTGCACTCCTGCCTGCCAATGGGAAGTGGTGAATTACTTGTTCTGCTTTGCTTGCGTGCACAACTTTTGCTTTACCTATTAAACTGTCTTTAACTCAACCCACAAGTTTTCTCACTTTTACCCTTTTGACTCTCTCCTTCATCCCAACTGGGGAGTGCACGAGCGGCTGTGTGGGGCTTAGTTGCCTGCTGTGGTTAAACCATGACACCAGATCTCCACACCACCTTGCACACATCCCCTGTCTTTCCTACAGTTAGAATTAGGCATGCAATGCCTTACTATTAAGTCTAGACTCACTCCAAATATTGTTTAATCTTGTACTATTCAAATATTTTTTGAAGGGTGGAATCATCAAGGGAAATACCCTTTTTTTCTTCAAAACTGAAAGATGCTTCCACCTTTACGTACCATTTGGTTTCATTTTTCTCACTTAATCCAAACATCTTTGCTATCTGCCTCAGTCAAACTAAGTCAGTCTTGGCCGAGTACCAACTATTGTATACATAGCTATAGAATTATTCCATTGTCATTAAAATGATACAAAATAGGGCAGATAGCAAGGCTAGAGAATGGTTAGCTGGTATGGGTCCAGCCTTTACGTTGCCTCAGTCCTTCTCCATTTCTCACAATATGAAGTGATTCTTCATATACATGCTGAAATTAATTAATTTATGTTCTCTTCTATGTTCTGCTATATCTCTAAAATTGGCTAGGATGGCCTGTGCTTTGGGTTAAAATTAAATTATCATTAAAATTTCTTTTTATTTTACTATGGTCTCTTTGATGGACATTGGACTTTGTAAACCCAGATCGACCAACTATTGCTTGTTAAAACTTATGCTAACTGATCATATTAATTCTTGCGATAAGAACACCATCAGCCTGTGCTTGTTAGCACTTACAATACAGTTCAGCTTCAGCATGACTGCTACTCGTCTTCAGAGGAAAGGATACCCATATCTTAAGTTCTTCTTACCTTCTGGTGGGCAGAAGAATAATTTGGTATTTTACTATGCCAGTACAGTACACATATCATAGTGTTCTTTGGGTCTTAGGATTCACAGTTATTAGGGTATTTATCATTTCAGTAGGAATACTTCAGTAGGAAGTAAAATCTTCCCTAGAATCCATCTCCTGCAAATATGTTGTTTTAATGGGAAGTCTGTGAGAGGCCTTGGTGTCAGCTGGCTTGTTGACTTGATCCTGTACAACTAGTTTGTAGTAAGTCTCTTTGGGGAAGTCCTCTCCTGTGTGGCTTCACAAACTGCTAAAACTTTCAAATAATCTGGAAAAGTTCAGCTGTTAGAGACTAATTTGGGGAAACCTGCCGCATTGCATCAGTCGGAGCCAAGGAGAGGACAAACCTTCCAGCAAGTGAAACAGTCTGTAGTATGCCTTTCAAAATTAGGAGGAAAGATTTGTCCCTTGTTCAACAAGAAAAGACTAAATGCCCTCAAAACAAGCCAGAACCCCCAGGACAAGAAGCATTTTAACTTTTGGTCTGTATCTCTCCATCAATATGTCATCATACGATAACATGCTACAGAACATTACAATTTGCATCCCCTGTCCCCTTCTCCACAATATGCTACTCCCTGTAGCTGCAGTTCTGCTAGGAACATTCTGGTTTAAACTGCTTTTCAAGCTCCAGACTCCTACTAAAAAAGTAAAATTCAGTATAGCTATTTGTGTAGATACTCTCAGTAACTGTGATGGAAAAAAACTACCCACCCCAAAACAGAAACCAGCTGTATCCAAGCATGTATAGCAGCATGTATAATTTTCCACAGCCTTGGGCAAGAAATCTATGCATAGAAAAATTCCTAAGGTGTCAGAGTAACCAGAAATGCATTAACAAGTAGATAATTAGGGACTGATTACGAAGACTTACCAGATGGACATGAAATTAAAGTTTGGGGGTTTTGTTGGTTTTGGGTTTTTATATATTTCCCAAGTAACCTTTATTTAGCTGCAGTCAGCAATTTTGCTTTCCCTGTTACCCAGTACAGCCAAGAAGTTACTTAACAGTTGATGCTGGAATTTCACTCATACTTTCATCCTAATTTGATTCAAAATGCTTCATCTGGTACCCAGTTCATACTCTTTGTTCAGTAGACTGTCAAAAGGGTAAAACTAAATCAGTAAGTAAGCAGGAGTATTTTTCATTTAGAAGCAGTTGTAGAAGGAATTACCTTTTCAGCAATGTTTACATTACAAACAACCAGTTTCCTCTCAAATAGTACTTTTTTGAGAAAAAATGGGTACTTTATACACTGTCTCACATGTCCAGAAAAGTTACATTACTGAAACACTATATTTAGAAGTCTGGGTATATAAATGTGAAGAAATTAACCATCCAAGCTCCCTCATTACACACAGTGTAAACTTCTTTGCAGCCGTATACAGCAAACAGTACCTATACTGAAATATTTGCGCCACCTGCGACATCTGAGTACAGAATTTTAGACTGCGTTGATTAGAATTGTGAGAAGGAAAGGCCAAAGTTGCTATCAACCTGGAGCTGAAAAAAGTCTCAGTTTCATCACAAGAAGACAGGTTTATCATTAATATATGTAAGGCATGCAGGGATAAAGTTTTGTCTTAACAAAGCAAGAGCTTGTGTAAAGCAAAATGGAAGCAGTGCACGTTTTCCAAAATGTCTTTTGCTGTGCCGTAAACCAGTCCTGGCAGAGCAACTTCTGAAGATAGCTACTCAGTTCATTGCTGCCACACTGAGATTGCAAGTGAGAGCGACAATGGATGCTTCAAAAAATATGAATATCTCACCACTAAATATGAATACATTTAACATAATTCTCTAAACAACTGTCAAATGATAACAGCTTTAGTCATTACTACTAGAGCTGAATCATTGCTCTGGATTCAAAATATCCAGGTTTGAATTATCGATTCCCCAGCCTCTCCAATCCCTCCAAATGTCCACTCACATGTCAGCTGTAAGTGCTCTTGCTTTATGAGGGAGCTGTGATTAATATGTGCAATGTGCAAAAAGTATTTTCCGCAGAAAACATCTATACACGAGAATCCCCTGAACTCACAGCAGTGCTCTGAATATCATCTTGGTGATGACTTCTATGCCACCAGATTTTATGGCTCAGGAATACTGAGATCCTCAATAACTCGACTTAGTCCTCACCTCACCCTGCATCCCCAAAACAAAGATACAGATAAAAGGGGACTTCATATGTGAACAAAGAGAAAGAGAGAGAGAGAGAGAGAGAAAAAGAAATTTTCTGGTGCTCTTGCTAAATAAGTTGTCTGACAGGGAACAAGGAGAGTTGTAATGCGCATATGTAGTATTGTGGGAAAACCTATTTGGGTCTATTACAATAAAGAAACAGATGAAGAACAGTCCATCTGTGCACAAATATGACCCCTGCAATGCTGCCAACATCAGAGTGATCTGCCAAATGATACCATCTGTACAAATGGAAATTCTTCTATGGGCAGATTGAGCTCACGTGCAGATTTAGTAAAACTCTTAAAGGAGTACTGTATCCAGAGGAACTGTCCTCTTTGGAGGTGGAGGAAACTTGTTATCTGCTAATTCTTGTTCTGCTGCATGGCCCACTGAGGCTCTGAAGGACATTGTCCTTCACAGACTAGGGGGGAAAGAGAGTGGGGTTGTGAACTGCTCCATCTCTTGGGATCCCTGAGCAGGACAAGTGCATCTCACTCCCTTTTCCAGCCAACGAGAACTAGCTCCTTCCCTTCCACCACTCTAGGAGGATTCCTCTTTGTCACCTCAATGAGGGCAACCGGAAGATCCTGATTCAGGGCTGCACTGTCACTGAATTGCAAGGGCCTTATGGGGCAGTGATTTGGGATTCTTGATTTTGTGTGGAGAAGCTCGTCTCGCAGGGCTCCTGACCTGCAGAGAAAGAACCTGACCCCTTAGCACAGTGCCTCAAGGGATTTCTGACTGTGACCCCATTTCTGTGTGGCCTGTCATCCCAAAGAGTAGCATACATTGTTGAATCCAGAGGGGTTTTAACCTCTTTGAGAACAACCATCCTAGAAGGAGGACTGTGGAGACATCTGTATCCTGGAGCACAGGGAGGTCGCCTAAATTCACCAACAATTTCACAGCTCACCTTATCTGAAGGAGATTGCCAAGAAAACCACCAGAATCACCTGGAAGGAGAGAGGCTGTCAATCTACTCTGGAAGTAGATTGGGATCAATGGCGTGACAGAGCCTGTGTTTGGAGTCATATATAGGTGCAATCTTTGAAAAGAGCTGTGAAAGGAAATGAAGACAGTGAGTCTTCAAGGCCCCCACAGCCACAGAGAGGTGCCTTGGGCAAGGATTTGCCCGCGGACCGCCATTAAGTTGAAAATGAGCCTGATTTAAAGTCAATAGTTAAAAGCAGTTGTGGAAGTTTTACCTGCTGCTGAGTCCCCTTGCCAATTTCTCTGGGTTTACAATTGGTTTTTAAAACACTCATCTGTCCCCTGTTGCTTTGTAAAGAGACCAGCACATAAAAGGAGAGACTAAGTAATTGACTTCATAGGGAAAACAAATCTGACTATGCATAAAGCACTGCCAAGAGAGCAATAGTCAAATTAAAAAGACAAACACATTTCTTTCCTTTAATCCTCTTTCTGTAAGGCATTTTAGTGCTACTTATAACAACAAGCAGTAGTAAAATCAGAAATAACTTATGTGATGGTATCCCTGGAAAAATATGCAGAACATGCTTCCTCGCTCATGATAGACCCATAATCACTTTCATTCAGTACTATTTCCATAGAAAAAGGTTGGATACTTTAGCAAGAAGGATGCTGTCTCTTTATGTATATTTCTTCTGCACATCCTTCTAACATAAGGAAATACCTTCATTTTCTTATCCAAAAGCAAAAAACTTGTAACCTTTATTTGGCAGGTCCCATCTGAGATCAGGCCTCGTATTCACAGAGTATTGATTGATAAACGCAATTCAAAACTGGGTTTAGCCTGCAGTGATGAGCCCTGAAGTGATCAGCTTGAGGGGTCAAAGTCCAGGAACAGAAATGGTAACACTGAGACAAAGTACTTAGGGATCTCCCCTAGCTTTGCAGAGGTATCCAGGACAACAAGACCGATGAGGGCAGGTACATGTACTTAAACCCAGTGCTTTGCCAGGCGCCACGTGTCCTATGCACTGCAAACAAAAGACAAGCCCCTCTCTCCAAACTCGGAGCTTCAGCTTTCTCGTTCCAAAACCAAAACAGCTTGCTTGGTTTTTTTTTTTTTTTCCCTTGGAGAGCACGGCTACTGTAGGACACAGCCTCACCCTTTTACATAAATAGATCACCTTCCAAAAAATGCAGAAGAGCCACTTTCACTGTATTCCTCAGCCTAAAGGGATTTACAGTTACGTCTCTCCTAAAAGCATGTTAGCTATTCTGGAAAGAAGATTCTCTCCCTTCCTGCAGCAAAAAAGGAGACTGTAAAAGTGCCTTGAGAAGTAGAATACCAGGTAGATAGTGACAAGTAGATACCAGGTAGATAGGTTAACCATCAGAGATTGTTTCACATGAAACAGGAGCAGCCTGTGGAGCACAGACTGGAACTTCTCCCTCCCTTGCAAGCACCCCAATTACAAGTTTATGACCTACATCACTTGCAATTAAAAAAAAAAATCTGTCAGTTATTCTGTTTGATGAGAGACGCCACCCCCAAAATGATGGCCATGCTGAAATTAGCCTTTTTTCCTTTTTCAGGGAAAGAACAAAACTATTCAAAACATGCTTTTTTTTTTTTTTTTTTTTTTTAAAAAAGCTATATACTTGTGAGACGACTGATTGATACATGCTGTCAATGGACCAGTTTCCAAGGTGATGGTGACAGCTCTTCCAATAAGCCGCTTCAAAACTGGGTTTTGAGGGTGCAGGGAAATATGTATAAATATAGGTATAACAGAATGCCTTCTGTTCAAAATGATTTCTCTCCTTCCAAGAAATGTTTTAAATGTTGACAACCAAGCTGTATCTGAAAACTAATCAGCACATCGACACCTCAGAGTCAAAACGAAATGCAGACTCCACTTAACTTGAATGGCAGTTGCATAGTGACACTTGTCTTCTGTGAAAATTATTATGGAACAAAACCAAGACCTGGAACATTTGGGTTCTTTGTTTTGCCAGTCTTCCTGTGAGATACTAACGGAGATATGAGGGCTGGGGTTTTTTTGGCTCTTTTTTAGTTATGGATTAGCTTACTCCTCAGTTATGTGAGGATTTTAGTTCAGAAAGTGAAAAAAATTGTTAGATTAATAGCATCAGCCTGCCGTCTACATTTGTAATTGTACTAATCACTCTGGGACACATCTGAGTTTAGGTACTAAAGAAATGGGAACATACCTCAGGAAGATCCAATGCTTTCTTCTTCAAGAGCAAGAGGTCCTCTGAAAAAAAAAATCTTCAAGGAATATCTGTCCACCTATTTTCAACATTTTGCTTCCAGTTTGCTACATCATTTGTGATAACGGAATTCAGGCAACTATGGTCAATCTGTCTTGGATAAGCGTGTCTTAATTTTCCTCTTGAAGAGCTTAACTTTTTTAAAAATCAAAAATTAATATATAATAATTAAATAATATATTACTGTAAGAATACTAGACATATGTAAACCACTTGTAAGTGTGATCTCAAACCTTTTTCTTATCCCACATATCTTATTCCATCCATCTTCACTCTATGTTAAGTACTTATAAAAATGAAACCCAATAGGAACATGTTGTTCTCACAAAAAACTGCTGCACTAGAACAGAGCAAGGTATATCAAAGAGAAAATAATAAAAAAGAGACTATTGTTAATGAAGGTTAATTACTTATCTAATTTAGAATTTCCTGCTGATACAGCTTTTGATGCATTTCTTATGCAATGCATAAAACAAATAAAAGCAGGAGGCATTATTTGCCTTATGCAAGATGATAATTCAACTAAGTATCTTCTGCTTTTTTTCCAGCTGAAAAGTCTTCTCAATTAAGGCTGCATAGGTTGTGTTATCAGCAAGATACTACCTTTCTCTAAGTAGTTTGCACACTGGGGGATATTCCAAGGATAAGTCTTGTTCTTTTCCTTGTCAAGATACCTTATAAAACTGTCAGGTGGGTCATTTATTCCACCTAGCTGAAGGTTTGTCTTGAAGGATTATTTGATTAGGTCCATCTGATCAAGATGGAGATCTAACATTACCAGGATGGTCATTTTTATTGCCAAGTTAAATGTTCAGAGGTACATGCATTTAACATAGCTCTTTCTCCTATTTCAGACAGATTGTAGATAATGTTTCTTCCCTGGTAAGATATGGATCTCACTGCAAGTTCAAGATGGCACCAATCTCATCTGACAGAGTTGTCTCTTTATGCCATCCTACAAGATTAATTTGTTCAGCTTCATAAACCAAAAACCCAGTTCTAAAATGCTGCTGTTTAACTGAGTTTAAAAATCATTACAGGTAAAGACATTTAAAAAACCTGTGGCCTCAAAACATGAGAAAGAAATGACTGTCAGCTGGCTTCACACCATAACCAGCAGCTACTCCCTTTAGACTTTGAAGAACCACATCATATACATTTTAGATTGTTTTATCTTTGTCTTTTATACATTAAAAAAAAAAAAAAAAAAGCTTGTGCAGGTATTATGAAAAGTGCTGTACTAGGGTAGCAAACCCACAAAACTTAAAAGATTAATTGACCTACAGGAAAGAGATGGATGACCATTGATTACCATGCACACGTGTTCAAGATGATAGATGAGTCCTGTCAGACCATTGATCTTTGCAAATTAGCCTGACTTTGGTCAACTACTGCTTGTCTTTGGGACTTCTTCCATTAGTAGTCATCCTTAAAAAAAAAAAAAAAAAAAAAAAAAAAAAAAATCCTACACAGCTCACTGTGTTCCGATCCACTACTTTGAGCATAGTCTCATTGATACAGCCATAGCTGATCCCCATCTTAGAGCCATTCTGCAAAAAGATAAGAGATGGTTGCATTTTTCCCCATTCTGTAAAAGGATCCACAAGATTTTTTTTCATTTTTCTCCTAGGATCTATTTTGAATCTCCTTCTGCCATAACGTCATTTTTCTCACTAGAGTTTACATGTACATTTCAAGAACAGGTTAAAAATGTAAGAAACCATTCTACAAAGATAGAAATATTTATCAAAGTTTTCCTCTGGATCTCATTCCGATCTTGCACTTCACTTTTTACACTTGCACAGTTTTAGAGCAGTTTTAAATGATCGCTTCTGATATTCACCAATGGAAGCAAGATCCAGAGTAGCCTATTGAAAACAGATGTGAATTTTCTACTGGCCTTTGATGTGCTGTAGAAGGTCAGAGCCAAGTAACCGAGTACTTCCTTTATAACATCTATTGGAAGACATTGAACAATCTAAATTCTATGACTGCAGGAGACAAAGGAGATGAAAATGCTAAACCCTTTGAAAACTTTCCTATTCCTTATTCTTTTTTCTGACATCCACTCTGAAGATCAGCTGTAACCACTACATGCAGCATGAAATTTGAAATCTGATCTGTTCATGGATGCACATCACGGTTTAAAACTAAACAGAGGTATGAGGAAATGAATTGTGCCTATTTTGACACCAGCTGTGCACAGTCATTTTGGAACATGGCTAGTGATCATGTTTAGGCTTGTCGTTATTCACAGTAAGATCCTCAGCTTCACATTCCAGAGTTCACTGATGTTGTTACTTGCCACTAACAGATGACTTTCAAGCTTGACGTGAACTTCCAAGAAAGACTGTCTCTTAATGCTGTTATTTATGCTAAGGAAACTGAGCCTGGGCACACACTTGCCCATATGCAGTGAGAAATTATAGAAACTACTGGCCAGGTGTCTAACGGGATGTATTCCTGACAACCAAGGAAATGCTTCAGCATGTGCACTGCCTGAGATTTTAGTGCTGATAACGCAGAAGGCAAAGTCTAAACAGGTAAAAAAATGCTCATTAAACATGATAATTTCATCCAGGATTCCTTCCTTGCCCCCAAAGGAGGTCTGGTCTGACAGCAAGGGAAGGAATCAGTTTAGGAAAGGGGCTGAAACCAAGAAAAGTGAAGAGTCAATAAATTTTATATTGGGCTCCAGGTAAGTATCTGAATGCACTTGCCTTTGCAACAGGTAAGACAGACTATACACCAACCTGTTGGTAAGCCCATTAGAGAATCTCATGACACAGGGAATATTGGTGAGTCTATCACGTACTTCCGTGCAATCAAAAATTTGTTGCATTTTTGGTAGCTAGAAGAAGACACCCCCCCTCATTCCATACAATGGCATACAATGGCATACAATGGCTCAGGCATCCCAATCACAGCTTCACACTGCATTACTCTTAATGTTACATAAATCATAATCTCCACTGTAAAAACTACTCTTAATAAACAACTGTGCTTCACAGCTCCTACTAAGCAGGGTCTAATACGCTTACACAGGGGAAAGAAAGCAAAAGGTACCCGTGTTAGACAGGGTCATTGCAGGTCAGGGTAAGATTAGAGAAATTCAGCCATTTAATCATGCTCAAGGTGCAAGTGAGAGAACAAAAATATGTGATATATCTCATGGGAAGTTGTGTGAATCATTAAAACCCATTCAGTGCCTAAAGTGATTACAGAATAGAGCTGGCCAAAATCAGTTTTCATCCCATGGATAATTCAGATATTTCAGTGTTTGCATCTAGAATTAAAATGAAAAATCCACACTTTCAAATGATTCACGAAAGGATTCAGTTTCATAGAAATGCCTCAGAAATATCAAAATTAAGTTTGACATTTCCAAGTGAGTCAAAATATTTTGTCATTTGCAAACTTTTCCCATTTCACTTAACGGCATAAGAACTTTTGAGAGGGATAGGGGTATGTTCAGCACAGATCTGGAGAACTCTGGGAACCACAGTCTGCATCCCCAGGTCCATGCTCTCCTCAGTGGATGGGATCCCACCCTGACAGCTGGTATAATGATGCCCTATGCCCATCTGACTTAAAGGATGCCCCTTAAGTTCAATCCAGTGAACAAACCTCACGTGCCATCTTCTGATTCAACTAGGGAAAATTTCCATTTTATGAAAACTGTGTCTGTCATAATAAAACAATGAAATCCTAAATTTCCCAAAGAGTTTTAAAAACATTAGCTTAAGTTCCCTTCTTCTTGTTATAAGAACAACAGGGCTCAGATTATAGGGTGCTTAAGCACTTTTTGCAATGCAATTGTAGAACAAGTTGCTGCAAGTCCAGCCCAGGCCCTGTAATTGATCTTTTGTACTGAAATCAAACTAAAATATTCCATTTCTTTTTTCTCTTCTGTGTAGCTGCTCTCACTTCAGTCTGCTACCAGCTGCTTATTTTCTGTCAGATTGTCACATCCTTTCAGCAAGCATTTTACTCGTTTTAAAAATGTTTCCAGTTAATAATTTCACTTGACCAAGGTGATTTTTTCACAATATTAGCTCATTCTGACTAAATATATGAAATTCTAATCAATGCAAGTTCAGAGCCTGATTTTGATCCAAATGTCTTCTGTTTTCTCTGATCTCTTGCTGAGAGAACAATTTAACTTCCTTTGGATATCTTTCATATATAATGTATAGAGGCTGTTGTACTAATGTTTGTCTGTGTTTTCCACACCAGTCTGTCTAGTTTTCAAGAGAGCACTGCAGTATTAAATAAGAGCCTTCTCACGCTTTTGGGTTTTGGTTGGGGTTTTTTGTTTGGTTGTTTCGTTTTTCGGGTTTTTTGAGCAACATCTCTGAACTTGGGATATCCACATTTAGGATCAGAGGATAACTCAGATTGGAAGGCATCTCAGGAGGACACCAAGCTCCATACCCTCCTCAAAGACTGCACAGTATCTCCATGACCCTGCTTGGGTGCCCTCATGGGGAAAAAGACTTTGCTTATAGCCAGTCTGAACCTCTCTCATTTCAATTTATTCCCATTGTCACTTGTATTTTTGAGCTCTCATTGACATTTGTGAATTTTAGGAAAGTTCTCTTATTCCCTTTTCTTTAACCTTTGCGGCAGGCTGGCAGTCACTCTGTGTATATACTGCACAAACTCTGTGCAATGCATGCTCAGGCTACCTGTGTCTGCTCAGAGCTGATGCTCAGGTGTCTCCAGTTGCCACTTGTGAGCATTAGCAAAGATAACAGCTCATTTTAGGTACTGGAGATGTATTTACCCTAGCACTCCAGCCCAGACACAAGTGACAAAATCCTGATGTATGTTCCCACAGGAACTCTGAGGCCTGAAGCCTTGTGTTACTTCAAAAAATTTTGCTTTTTAGTTATAGTTTATTGCTGCAATCCATGTAAAATACCAATTTTTAGTCTTTTTAAGACAATAACCTCATTGAGGTGAAAGTTTCACTGTTTCTGAAGAAACTGCAAGGAATGTCCATTATGAAAAAAAGGAAAAATTTCAAGTTTTTTCCCATAAACTGGAAGTAATATAGGTAGTACCTTTGAATCATCCTGCATATTTATATACCTCTCCTTCCATACTAATTTCACCTCCCAGTTCTGCTTTGAAGGAGTGTGGCACAATACCAGAAGGTTCAATCATCCCAAGCTGCTCCACAATGTCCTTCTTCCATGAGCACCAATGCTTCCTTCAAACCACAGTGGAGGCATCTCCTCTTCTGCCTGTCAGGAATTCTCCCACAACCACTGAAAACACGCCTGGTTAACATTCAGAATATAAAGGTAAAAGAAGTGATATTTAACACCATTGTTTTCTTTTCATAATGCTATATCTCTTGTTGTTCTCCCCCAAACTTTCTCTAAATCCAGTACAGCCCCCTATGCTTTTATCATGTCCAAATAAAGTACCGACGCTTGTTCTAAGTCTTGTTTGCAAGTCAGGGTAGATCACTCAGAGTACCAGCCTAAGAATCTGTGATACATGTGGAAGAAAACCCTATTGAAATATATCTATGTTTACTAGTTAAAACTTCAGAAGAAATCCTTAATCTTGTTCAGAGAGGAAGCGTACTGCAATTATGCTTCCACAGCACAGTCACCATGCTTCTCCAAACTTATGAATGACACAATCTATGGTTACTTTGAAACCCATTCGAAATTCTGACAGATAAAAATCAAATGCAAGGCATATTATGTCTTTAGTTTATATGCATAATTTCTTTGAGCCAATCACATTTTACACAACAATTAAAACAGACAGCCATCCAGTTACATGTCCCTTTTAGTTAAAACATGTGAACAGTTCTTAAATTTTCTTCATTAATCATTAAAACAGCTTAAGCACCTTGCACATGTGCAAGATCCTCACAGATTTTCCATAGCACAGCATATACACCCATTCCCTTCTGAGCTGTCAGCTTTAGGTACCTGAGTTTGAAGTTACAGGCATGAAATATTCGCTTAGCTCTCTGCTTTGCCTTTATCCTCACTCGAGTCATGCAGCTATTTTATTTGTGCTCCCCTTTCCGCTAGGAAGTAGATTTTCACTGTCTTAATTTTTTCCACATTTTCAAGCTGTTTGATGGAATAACCGGTATTTTCTGCACCTGTTCCCTCAGCTATATTTTCCCCAGTGTATCATTATTAAAACTTTGTGCAAAAACAATTTTCAGAATGTATCCTAAGTTTGTGAGTAGTTTTGGTCACATACAGTTACTTTCTAGACAACTGTTTTTTATGTAGAATGTTACCATTCCTCTAATTAAAACACCACCACCACCTCCAGTTTTACAAGACCTATCTTCTGTGATGTTTTGTGCCAAAATATTTCTAGAAAGTAATTTTAAGGAGCAACTGTCCCAGATGTCAGCATGAAAGCAGTTCTCGAAGCCTTAAAAAGTGCTTTGACATCTCCAGATGAAAGACCTAGGTAACACCTAAGGGAATTCTCTGTATTTCTGGCAACGTATCTAATTTGCTGCAGGATCTCACTTCTGCATCCTCTAAGTTTCATCAGAACGTGCAATCATTTCCTTTTATTCTTCTCTGTAAACTCATAAAGATGAAAAAGCCTGGGAACTCCCTTTCTTACAGCCAATTACTATGCTTACTCTTCTGAATTTTTAAAGGATATCATTCATTGTTTTGCAGCTCCTTGTCCTTTCTGATTTTTATTTAAGGAATGTATTTGTAGCACATGAGACAGTTAGGAATAATTACTGTTGAAAACAGGGTATGTTGACTGGAGAAATGTCTTTCTTACAGGCACATTTGTCTCATGTTTCCTAAGGAGCACAAAAACTCATTCTGCTTGCTGCTCACAGGCTTCCTCACTTGGTTTCCATAGCTGTCCCCATTTACCCTTCAGTCCAGGTTCCCTGCCACTATTTACCTCCTCTTTCTTTATCCCTCTTCCTTTCGCACCTTTTTAACCCATGTAGGCATATGTGGAAAATTTTCTATTAACATTATTTCCAGAGAAGAAAAAAAAAGGGGGGGGGGATTTTAATCCTTTTTGTTTAATACAGGAGCATTTTACAGAATATTTCCCTTTCCAACCAAAAAGAAAAAAAGGAAATGAAAGAAAACTCTTTCAGATCTCCCCAGGGTTCCTCAGTCTGGTTAATTCCCCTGCTGTGAACTTCTGTAGCTGATGAGACTGTGGTCCATCCTGGGAGACACAGCTTCATTAAAGACCCTGTCAAAGAGCAGGAGCGTGAAGCATTGCAACAACAGTTCCTTGGCCTTTGGCCACATCTTGGAGTATGTTTATCATCCCAGCCCTGCATAGGATCTACCACTGAAGTCAAAACAATTTTAAATGAGAATGAGCACATTCAGGTTGTAGCAACCATATACTATCCTGAGAATCTGATGAGGTTAAAATGGTAAATTCTGATTCCTTTGAGATGACCAATATGTTGGGAAGTGGATTTCCCACAGTGCTGGGTACATGTTGTAGTGGAGAAAAAGAAAATTATTATTCTGATGTTATTGTTATGACCATAATCCAAAGGAAAGCTTTTCTTTTTATTAGCCGAGCTAGTCACAGGTGGCTTGATGGCCTCTTTGATGTGTGTTGGTAGTTATTCATTTTACTAGAAATGAACCTACTAAGGTGTTTCATGTAGGTATGTAGTTATTAAGTTGGTAAAATGAGATGCCATCTGAAATGTATTTTTGTATGACCCCATTCAGTCAGATTTACTGAAAACAAACATCATCACAATTACAAGATCAGCACACTTAAATATATCTCTACACATCCAAAGAAATAACAACCTAATGCATCTGTACCGGGGAGCAGCCAGGTCCACAGAAGTACAGGTTTCCATCTCAGTGGGTGGCTCCTCCTGGCAGCCCTGGGAAGCATTATGTTTGGGGGATTTAAGCCGCACAGCTTCCTCTTACCTTACAGTCTGTGGACTGCCAACATAGCATTTAGTTTCCTGTGTTTAGACAGACCATAGAAATGAGAGCACTGAAGGGGCACATCTGTTGGTGTTTTATAGAAACAGTTCTTCAGAAGTTTTCAAGTAGCTCACTTGTCCCATCTTCTTTAGTGTGATCCCAAAAGTGAAGCTTGCCTTTGAAGAGGGTATGTCCTGATTTGCATGCATTGACTAAAAATGTTTGCATGTTCAAACTTTGAGGAAGTTTGAACTTCCTCAAATAAAGGAATAAATTCCTCTTTATTTAGCCTGGAAAATAGACACCACTCCACTTCTGCAGAAAAAAATGCTGAAATGAGGTGCCTGTTACCCACCAGAAATAACTAACACTGTGCAACATCTTTCAGCACCTGACTGCAAAGCAGGTTCATGCAGAAAGGTCCTGTGAGCATAAACAACCCTTTCGTAGTCTGACAGGCAAGGGCTCCCAGAAGCCCACAGCAGTTGACTCTCCTCCTTTACACACGTGGGATCTTAGGAAGGCTAACGAGCCCCTGCCGCTTCCAGGCACTGCCCATTAATGCAGCTAATGGCTAAAGATGCCCTGTTGCAGCTTAGCTCCTCTCCTTCTGGGTCCCGCTCCCCCAGGGAAAGGGGTGCCCCACAGGGAGCTTCTCACATCATGCAATTCCCATATGGGGTTTGAAGCATGATGAATTCAGGCTCCATCGTGTCTGAAGAGAACCTGTACTGCTTCAAATTTATTATCATGTACCCCAAAACAGAAGCATGCCTGGGGAGATCCTGTATACAGAGTCTAAGCTTAAATTAAACTCATGCCAGTGTGACTAGGATGGAGAAAATAGAGTTGTTATTAAAGGAAATGCATTGAAACCCCACAATGTGTAACCCTTGCCTGAAATGTATGTACTCCTGTCATTGCCTCAGTCTTAGTAGCAATGAATCTGTTTCACACACACCTTAAACTGTTGTAAGCTTTTGTAACACCTTATAAAGACAAATTCCCAAATCTCAGAGGACTGCATAAAAATCTCTTTGCTTCATGCTTTAATTTCAGGCATATGTTTGATAAACTGTTGATTAATTAGTTTCTTGATCACCTCCAGAACTGCATTTGTTTACGTCACATTTATACAGTTCAGTATAAAACAAGTTATTACTCTGATTCTCCAAATGTGTTGCAACAGAGTCACTACATCAGGTTTTGGTGTTGTTTTTTTTGTTTTGTTTTGGGGTTTTGGGGTTTTTTTCTCCTCACGGCTCATTCTACTACCACAAACAAGATGCAGCCAGAAGGATGAGAACTGCAAACAGAAGACTGCAAGCCCTGGGGTGTGTAGGGCATCTCCCTGGGGTACTGGCAGACCAGATGAATTCCACAACCGTAGGTTTTAGACAGACCCCAAATTAGAGTTGTTCTTCACAGAGAAGCGAAAAAAACTATGAGCGACCATGAACTCCAAAGCCCTGTCAACGATCATCCATTTTCCTAAGATATAAGCCAAAGACCAGCCAACCTTCCCCTTGGAGCACAATCTTATGCTCTGGATCAGCAGCCAGCTTGGGAGAACATTATTCACTCCTTTCCACCTCCTCCAAATGCTCTTGATAGCACACCTGGGGCAAGATGTCCTGTCTTTTGTTTTTCGATGAAAGCAGACACAGGGGGCACCCATACAGCTAAGATCCTCATAAATTCAGACACCTCTTGGTCCAGAAAATTAAATATGAATTTCCTTCCTGTGGGTGAACCCTGGCAAAAATAACAATACCCAGGACAAACAAAACAGATTACAGCACCTTTAATTATGTTTTGCTTGCCCTTCATAATCACCAGGCAAAGCAGAGCTCTTCATATGCATGATTAATGTGATAATTTACCAACTGATTTACAGCTAAGGCACAACAAATAAAGTGGAGATTTTGTTTGTTGGTAAGTAAGTAGACGTGCATCTGACTACCAACAAACAGCACACCCTGATCTACAGGGAGATGGCCTGATGTGGACATTGCTCTGACCTGATCTTTTAAAATATTTATGCATGTACTGTAGTCCCTTATGAACCTCCGCAATAGTTAATTGGAGGCACTTAGTCCTTCTGCTGGCCTCTCACTGTGATAAATATTTAATCACAGAGGGAAGTGTGCCTTTGCAAGAGGAGACATCAGTCGCTGACTCTTGAAAACAGCACAAAGGGCACTATTACCTAGAAGAAGCATTTTACTCTGTAGTCCTGAAGTCAAGAAAGGTCCATCTAATTATTTCTGCAGTGAAACAGCAGTCTGTCTCTGTGAATTTGACATTTATCCCCTCTGCATAAAAATAAATTGAATACAGAAGGATAGCCTTTTCTGGTTAGTTTGCTACGAGATTTTGTAGCAGGATGTGTGGTGCTTGACTAAATGGCCAGCAATATTTAATTTGGTTTCTAAGACTGAGGTACAGGCAGGCACTTCATGCTCAGCAAGAGTCAGTGACAGTGCAGATTCTGGGACCACCCAAAAAATCTCATGCCAGGCCATGCTGATACTGCCATCTAAAGTTGCCTGTGATGGGACAGAGCTGTTAACCATCACTGAGCAAGTATGAGAGTGTGTCTGAAATAATTCAGAGTCAGGCTTGAGTGACTCAAATAGGCAATGAAGAATTAATGGCAACGAGACCTCTACTTCTATGAGTCTGGCAAATTTGCAGTAATCCTTGCAAGGTTGTTAGCAGAATGAGGGATAGATAAGTGCAACTTGGGATATGTACAACTTGGTATACACAGCAAACAAAGGGATGATTTGAGCAGGCATAACTCACAGAACAAATGCATACTGAGAAATGTATCAGGAAAGTAAAGTATCAGGATGAGGAAAAGGCAGCAGAATGTGATTATTTTGGACTTTGTGCAAGTTTAGTGGGGTATAATTTACTCATTCTGCTATGAGTCTGTTCTGCTAGAAATCTGGTTTGCTACCCTAATTTAACTGTGGAATGACTGACAGACAAACATTGTATATAATATAAAAATAAAATTAAAAATACTTTTTTTTGAGTCTTAGTACTTTGTTTTTTTCATAACTGGGATGCATACATAGAATACAAAGTTAGATAAGAAAATGAAAGGATACTAGTATGACATCTCTGCTTCTTTTGATACTGAATTATATTGCAATTCTCTCAGTTAGAAACTACCTTAAAATATATTTCTCTAGTTTAAATTTTCAGACTGTGAATTCCATTAGAGTTGATGACATAAGTTTTTCTTAATTATACTGGAATAAATCAAAAGTAATAATGCAGCAATCTGTGGAATTGCTCTGGGTGTACAACAACTTAATTGGAAACAGAATTTGAATCACTAATTTAACGTTCTTTTTTTTACTGCTTTGTATGTGTGTATGTGTTGCACTACATTAATTTTATATGAGGAATATTCTAGGAATACAAACTCACCTATAACTATTGCTTTTCCTTTTTTGCCTGACAGACATCTGTATTTGTTGCAATATAGATCATTTAGGTAAGAAATAATTTCTGGGAAAGTTACACTAGGGATAAAATAATTTTAGGATGATATTACAACGAAAGTGATGTGAATGCTTCTGATCTACCTAAGGGCACCTTTTTTTTTTTTTTTAATTTCAGCTCATGAAATAAATCTAGATCCTAAAAGCCAAAACTGAGGAGTAGACAGCATATAAGGACTCAAAAAAAAGCATTAATGGGGACAGCAGCAGACATCAAGTATCAAGCTGGAGGCTTTTTTCACTATAACGGGTTTCCTACAAAATGCCCAGGAGCTGAACTTCAGGTAAATCTATGCCCACAGGTCATTCTTCCTCAAGTAGTAAAACTGCCAATGCCACACAGAAGTTTCTTCCTTCAATTTAAATCTGTGTTTTACAGTAGATTTTTAATGAAAACCTAATAATAATAATAAAAAAAGCAGCTCCATAGGGAGGAATTTGATGAAGATGGGATAGGCCACACACAGGCACATACAATTTCCATTTTCAGATAGTGGTAAGATGCAGTTTGTGGTCTTCAGTGACAGAAGACAGAAGTTTTGCTTAATTTGTTATATGCTTAAAGCATTAGACCAAATGGATTGGGGAGATTGTTATCAGACATGTGGCCAGGAGTCGAGATTGTAATCTGGGCATGTATATTATTTTGATGTTTCAGGTTTGCCACTTCCACTACTGACTAGCAAAATGTATTAAATCCAACAGAATCAGATCAACAGCTGGGTGGCCACATATACAGCTTCCTTCCTTAGTTCCCAAGCAGAATTCCATTTCTGCTCTCAGTGGCTGTCATCCAGGAAATGAGAAACTGCAAGTAAAAATTTTGCCATGTGAAAGTTTTTTACAAAATTGTATTTTTCCCTGGGAAAAATCATGTCAATGGAAAATTTCCAGCTCCAGACAGCTCAGGACATTCATATGAATGTATCTTTTGTGATTGCCTGAGAAGCCTTCTTCACTGGTATTTTTCTACAGGTTCTCTCCAACTGCCAATACGGAGCTTGGCAAGGTGAGATTCTCGTAAGGTGGTACAAGGCTCAGCCAGACCAATTAGGCTGAACATAAGGCCTAAGACCTGGGACATATTAACAATGTTTATTCTTATGACATTCTATGAGTCAAGGCAACACCAAAAACCAAGGCACCTTTGGATGTTTTTTTACCGATGTAACAAACGCATATAGATAAACATTTTAAAGTGATTCCCAGGCCCATAGACAAAAATTTCCAACCTGCACACCTGAAGAAACTGTTTGCAACATGCTAGAACAAGACCCATGACCCATAGACCTACATTCCAGGTTTCATATCTCATTAGAACAGGCAATTAATGAATCCTGAGATTCTCCAAGACTGATGTTGTGGGCCCAGAGCCCACACAGGAGCACAGGGCAGGCACACACTCCTGACACGTGACCTCAGACTCCTCCAAAAGAAGCTTTCTTAGGACACAATTACTGCTTCTCTTGCAAAAGGCTGTGTAGGTATGATGAAGGGACAGCCCCAAGAGCCTAGATGTGGACACCAGACACCTCACAGACTGGATGCACTTCCAGATACATGCCCAGCCTGTAGCTGTGCTTGGGATTGCCCTGAGCCCCTGTGCAGGACCTTGCACTTGGCCTTGTTGAACTTCATGCGGTTCGCACAGGCCCACCTCCCAAGCCTGTCAAAGTCCCTCTGGATGGCATCCCTTCCCTCCAGCATGTTGACCACACCACACAGCTCGGTGTCATTGCCAAACTTGCTGAGGGTGCCCTCGATCCCACTGTCCACGTCACTGACAAAAATGTTAAACAGTGCCAGTCCCAGTATCGACCCCTGAGGAACACCACTCATCACTGATCTCCACTTGGACATCAAGCCATTGACTGTAACTCTTTGAGTGAGACCATCCAGCTGATTCCTTACCCACCAAGAGGTCCATCCGTCAAATCCATGTATCTCCAATTTAGAAACAAGAATGTCATGCAGGACAGTGTCAAAACTTGTAGGAGGAAGATAACACTTGGAAATTTGCCTCATAATGACCTTTCAGTGACAGATCTGTCCAAGGAATCTCAAGCTGGTGCAAGAGTGCCTTTGTCCACTATTTCAGCAAGAAAGCAAATAGAAGAATACTGCCAGGGGAGGGTCAAGAACACGAAGCAAACTCTGAGCTCACTCCATCCCTAGGTGGTGGTTGGAGCCACTAATGACACATCCCATCAAAGCCCACACACAGATTGCTTCCCAGTTGTTTCAAGCTTATCCGCAGCACCCAACAGTTCTCATATAGGTCGCTCCCCAAGGCTTACACACAATCATCTCAAGTCTGAAAATCCCCTCCGATCTATCATCCTCAACAATAAAAAGCGCATTAAAAAGTGAGATTAAAAGCCATAATAAATCTATAATTGTAAGGTAAAAAGCCAAGAAGTTGTTAAAATGGAAAATACTTTTTTTTTTCTTTTTTTAATATGACAACATAATAGCAATGGACCAGCATTTTTACTTTGAAGGGCTGTCCCAGCTCATAAGAAGAAAGTAAATCTTTGTGAACATTTTAATATTAATGAAACAGTTCAGCAGCACTCTAAAAGAAAGTATTTTTTTCTCTCATAATTGCTGCATGCACTTTACCCAAACTGTAGCATCTCACATTTGGAAAGTGTTGGCCAAAAAAACAAATGACAAAAATTGGTGGGTTTCTGGCACCTGTGACTACATATGCCTATTCAGGGTAAAAGAAAAGAGATTTTTTTCAGATGTTTCAGAAATGCATATGGGGAAAGAAAAGGAGGCAGCCTTCCTGCAGGTATGTGGAAGTTTTGAAGTCCTTGGTTGAGATGTGAGGAAAGAGCTTCTTTTTTGATGATTTCTCAGAGGAACAAAGCACTGAGTCATTCATTTTAGCTCAATCATTAAGAAATGACTAGATAATAACAAGGTTCCATCTCTTTGACAATGAATCCACTCTCAGGCAGGCTATTAATTGAAAATGTGCTAAGTATTACTTTCTGTTACCAATGCATTGTTTTAATGTAGCATTATATTACAATTACTCCAAAATAGTAACATATATGTTACTTCAATACAGTAATGTATATAAAGTAGAAAATAATTCAAATTAATCCTTTTTTAGTATGTTCCTAGTAGGAAGCCTTACTGTCACAGGTGGATCAAACAGATTTATAACCATTCAAATTACAGTGAAAGGGAATGTAGAGAAATTCCCAAGAAGTAAAATGAAAGTGGCTTCTGGTAGGAGATGAATCTTTAGAAGAACTTCATTTTTCATAGTTAGTTATAAAACACTGTTTTACAGCAATGAAAGCAATTTGTGGACTGACCCTTACTAGCTGTAGTGTAGTCTCCAGAGCATATCCTTGCAGCCTAAAAAGGACATGTTTGCAGCTGAGATCTTCAGCTACAAGAAGTTGGATGGGAGAGGAGAAAGAGTATGACAGATGTTAATGAGTAGTCAGCACAACCATGAAACAAGGAGTCAGAGTAGAAGATGACAAGAGGGAGAAGAAATGAGAGAGAACTGTGAAAATAAGAGAAAAGCAGGAAGAAATGCCATCCAAAGACTACTCAAGAGGGAGATGATTGCAAAAAAAAGCTTTCACAATGAAGATAATACACCTTAATTGCAGCGAAATCATTCACTGAAGTAAAACAGAGGTTGATATCTACCCATGAGAGGTTGATGTGGCAGGCTGACCAAAGCTTCAGCGAGGGATGGCTGCCCACGGGCAGACCTGCAATGCACACAGTCACTGCAAAGTCACAACTGAACCCCCTGTCCCAACGGGCATTGTGCTAAAGTCATCCAGCGCAGCAGTGGTAGCTGCCCTTAGCAGTTCTCCTCCATTGAAGAGAGAGGTCATTAAATCTTAGAGGAATTATTATTATTGTTTTAATTATTATTGGAAGCTAAGAACAGAATCAGCAGGTTCAATTCCTTTCCCAGATCTGAGTCAAAACTGTTGCCTATGTGCCTACCTGTCAACAAGCAGATATATTTAAATAAAAACAGGCATTGGTGTGGCTCTGTTGAGTCCTTTCCAACAGCAATGAAGTTTATTGCACTTAGATGATCCTAGGGAGCACAGACAGGGAAAGAAACCCAGTTCGTAATTAGGCCAAAGGAGTTTGGTTGGTTGTTTTTAATTCCTGACTATATTTGATTCAATATCCTCTTTGACAAAATGCTGCCAAGCTTTGCAGATCCAAAATGGGACTTGCTTTTTTTGGTTAAAATTCCAGTAGTACCTTGTATAGAGTATTGTTAATTTTAGGGATAAATTGTTAAATACTTTCAGTTCCTTATTATCACTTGTTTCTGCTCCTAATAGAAAGCCCACAGCCAAGTAAATCAAAGTATCCAGATGGAGGAGAAAAACAATTCCCTCAAGAAATGGATTTCAGTTTCAGTTTTCCCAAGAAGCTTTTATAAACATTAAGGAACAGAATGTTTATGAAAAATGTCTTGTCAGTGTCCTTTTAAGTGTGCCACGCATATGGAGCATATACAAAAATATTAGAAAGGAAATTAAGTTCCTGTAAATCCTCCATGTCATCTGGGCATTTGGAAGCCACCCATGCCCCAGCTTCAGAGTACTCGGCAATACCTACAAGCCCAGAAAAGATCCATTAAAAGAAAGGTTTCTATCTGCCATGTGTGGGAGAGAAACACATTGAGTTGAATATGTTTGGTTTGGGAAATCTGGTTTTGCCTGTTAAGTGGAGCTCCCCTTACACGTTAATAGTAAGATGAACCTAATGTTCATCGCCTCATGTGGTTTTGTGTGTCCCAGGAATACTACTACTACAGTCTACAACTACAAGGCTCCATCTGGCTGCTCAATTAGAGCCCATCGTGACAACTGATTGTTATGCAAAAGCAATTGATTAGATTTTTATGTCCCTCAACAAACTGACTCAATTACAATGAGTATAATTTTTCTTTTCATTTTTTTTCCTTTTTGCTTTATAGCTTATAGTTTATTTTATTGTTTTCCAGTTCTGGCACTGAGTTCTGTGGACTATCGAATGCCCTTGCCAAGAGGAAGCTATACCATTCTGGGAGCTTCATGTGCTGTGAAGGGCTTCTGGGTGGCTTGGCAGCAACTTTGCCAAAGCACAGTCAATTATGCTGTGTTCAGGCAGAATTTTTGAGTAGTCTTGTTAACCCCCTCTCCAAAACAATTGGGAGATAAATATTAAAAATTAATTTGACTTACTAACTCTTCATCTGTTCACAACTTGTCAGTTAGTGTGCTCTCCCGCTTTTAAAGTTCTCCTTTTGAGATGAGGTGAGCCTAACCCTCAGCAGTACTGGTCTTCCCCATATTGCACAGACTAGGAGCAAGGTCCAGGGAAGGGAGACTAGCAGGAGCTCTGAACTTTGCAGACCTGCCACACAGGATCCAGGCTGCTCCTCACATCTTCTGGAAGAATTGCTTTCCAGTGTAATTCTTCACATTTCTATTGATGCCTTGAGAGAAGAATTAGGGCCTCAGAGATGGATTTTTCCCAGCATTATACAGATTCCCAGTGAGCTGAAGGACAAATAAAGCTCCTTCTTTCCTGTGTGTCCTGTATTTGGGGGTGACATCCTTGTGTTTACAGAGATTGGAGACTGCTATACTTATTTTCCCAATGTCCAGGGTGTGTGTATAGACAAAAACATCATCAAGAGTGCACTTTACCTGCTCAGGCCATTAAAACTCATCCTAAGTATGGGACAAAGAATCACAAAGAAGGAAGAAAAGGGTCTATGTTCTTATGACTGCTAGAGACATTGCATTTTTCTTAAGGCTGGAAACTTGGTTCAGATCCTAAAGTCATCTTGTCCTATGTAATTCAAATCCATTAACGCTAAAAAGCAAGAAAGTATAGTGGGGTTCTGTCCTCCATGTACTGTCCCCATCCTTGCAAATGTAAGTCTTCCCTAATTTAAAAGAGTTTATGAGTATAATTTCATTATGCAGAAATATGGTAACATCATTCGTCCCCACATTATAAAGCAAATACCTCCTTTTCTTGTAGGCGAACAATGCTATTTGAGGAATTGTTAGGAAAAAGCATTTTGGCCACAGTTTTATATGTATGAAGTACACAAGGCCAATAGCCAGAATATAGTTGTATTATAGTTGTATTATATATTGTATTATAGTTGTATTATATATTACTAGTTGTAATACTAGTAATGTAATCCTCTGTTGCTTCTCCGCTTACTGCTCTGTACGAGTCAAGGCCCCTATACATCAGCCATTGCCACAGGGGAAAAGTGGGAAGATAGTTGCTTCTCCTTCACTCTGCAATTCAGTCACATTGCTCTATAGGCTGATTTTGAATTCCTCTTCTAGGATTTCCTAATTGTGGCTTCACTAATTGCCCTTTGCAATTTAAAAAAAAAAAAAAAAAAGCAGAGCCAGGATGTTCCTCCTTGCTTCAAGGTTGCCTTTGACCATGACCGTTACAGTGCTGAGGTCTCTGGAATGAGCCTCGCCACCACCACGAGCAGCACTCACCCAGCCCAAAGGATGCCTGCTTCCTTGGCCTCCTCACTCAGCTCTCCTGAAATACAGACTCGCCAAGTCCTGCAGCTCTCTGATTAAACACGACACAATTTCAGGTCAGCATAGGGCTTGCGTTGTTAATTGGTGCTGAAGATCGCTGGCTTATTCAAAACCTTGATTCATGGATTCATAAGAAAGATTAATTAATACACCTAACAGTTCACCAAAGCATCTGGGAAGAGGGAAGAACTTGAAATATTTTTATATTCAACAATAAAGTATTTTCTCAATTAGCATTTTAATGAAAATGAAGCATTATAATATGAGTTTCTTCAAAAGAAATTAATTCAAATAATAGCTTTTCTAGGGGATGGTGGGGTGTTTTTTTCTTTCAAGGAAAGGGAGAGGCAGAGGACCTGAGGGCAGAGCTAATTTTGCAGGAGACTAAACCCCATTCAACACTTAGCCCTTCATCTGTGAACAAGCATTGAGTAACCTGGACATTGCAGAGGGAATCATGGCATCTGGAAGATTTATACAGACGAACTGACCATAACCCTAGTTAAAAGCCAGAAAAATCTTAAAAATCCAGCTCTCTAAAGAGCTTAACTCTCAGTTGTGCTACGAAAGCACAGCGCTCTTACAACAGAATAACTACTGTTTCATGCCTGCCTTGGGCAGCACAAGGATGCTAAGTACCAGTACGTTCTGATTATTATAAAGCATGGTTTCTTCTTGCTGTTGTAGGTAAGGCTGATATATTAAGCCCCAAAGTCTACCCAGCCAGTGTTATTAGACTTGTTCCTCTGGGAGGGAGTCCCAAAGGTTTCGGTGTAACGCAGTTATTCAAGCTGCACCCCTTTTTTTGCAAGTGACACGTTCATTCTGAGTCATGCCAGTAGGCCTCATCATTAGCAACATCAGTCTCACTGGCTTTTATTCCCATAGCCCCAAAACAGCTCCCAGCTAAGGGGCCATGAGCTGGCTTCCCTTCTTCTGAGGTCCCCAGAGCTTTAAAGCAGATCTATGCAAACCTACTCAGGGCAAAAAAAAAGCAGCAGCAGCTGAAAATTTGAGCATTTAAAACATGTAGCATAAAGAACTCAGACTTGGGAACAAAATAGATTTCTCCTGAAGAAACTGAAAAAACTGAAAAAAACATTCCCACATTGCTAAAATCAAGCACCCTTTAGAACGTAACAGCTAAGCTGCCTCCACGCTGAAGGTCACGTGGCTCCTGTCTGCAGCCTCAGTATTTAGTAATGAATAAAGGTATGCATTTTTTCTCAGTAACAATGGGTGAGAAGAAGTCAATCTGCTCTTCTTCTTGCATGAGTCTGCACACTTTGGAGCACAGACAAAGAGGAGTCCTTGCTCCAGCAAAGTCCTTGGCTTCCACCTATCCAGGGGAGATTTCACTAGAGATGTGTAACTACTCTGTGCCAACAAGTAAATAGCTCAGCAATGAAATGGACTCATGCCTTACACACTTAGGAAAGCTGACACAGGGTTATTGCTGTTTGGAAGTACAAATGCACACTATAATATATACCACAATGAAGTTCTCAGCAACAATGTTCTTCAGCTTTAATTATACTGTCAAAGCACCAATTTCACCGAAGGCTATAGGGGTAACAGTACCAACATCGCAACCTTTCACAAATAGTAACATCCTTCAAACCGGAGTGTTTCGCTGTGGTACACAGTTGAAATTTAATTTCTCCACCATATGAAAAATTGAAATACTTAAGTAATAACATTCAGCAACATCATCTGCCATCTGATAGTGCACAGAAACTGGGCAATTATGTTTCGCCTCGGGTGGCTAATAGGCCCATTTCAAATTTCAGGCATTATCAGATAATAACATTGCCTGCATCTGAGTATGTTATTATAATTATTAACCGTAAAGAAATGGGGGGGGGGGGGGGGGGGGGGGAAGAAGGATTGTTTTTAATTATTTAATTTTGAAGTGCAATAAGATAAGTTCATTGTTCCCCATGAGCTAATGTTCAGAGACTGAGTGCTGGCATCACTGCAAATTTAACTCAGTTCAAACTGACTTGTTTTCAGATTCATAAAACCTTACCATTGCTATTTGGAATAAGTAGGTCTTAGAGCAGTGAGACTTGCCTAGAAACATTACATGGGAATAAAAATGGTAATGGCAACACAAACTCTGAGAAATCTTCCACTAGAAGCCAGTGCATTTCTGATATCATACTTAAAAACTGTGGTCAGTGTTTTAGATCCATTACTATATTTTAATTATTTAGCATTCAAATTCTTCTTAGGATGTGGATATTCAGATTTGGGATGAAACAGAACCTAGAAAAAATATCCTTCATACATTTATAAATGCCAAAATTTAGGGCCACAAATGTGTACAAGCTTGAAAAGTGGAGAAATGGCTTTTGGGAACAGGGGCCCTTAGTCAAAGTGGCACTGGAGACCAGCAGTTTGCTTTTCTGGCCTGGGTGAAAATATATAAAGGCAATATATAGCTATTTGGACCAATTTCACATCCTCAGTTTCTGTACCCATGGCAAAAATTACATAGCACCAAGGTGAAATACAGCATTAGGCTTTCTAGATATAAAAAATGCTTCAGTGCATGGAAAGAATATCGAATATATTCCTTCCTATAGAAAGGAATAAAAAATTCAATAGATACAGAAAATTTAATAGTGGTTCAGAAATTATTAAGCCGTGTAGAGGTCTCTGCATCTCTCCATTTGCTGTGATTCTGTGATATTGGTATTTTTCAAAGCTCAAGGCTCAGCGATAGCATGCAAAGTGCTTTTAATAATTGCTTTTTTAAAAAAGTAATTTTCTATCATTCTGTAGCAAAAGGTTCAGAAATAGTGACGTGAGTTTACACTTTGGGCCCAAACACAAGATGGCATAAAAAGGCTAACTAATGATTTAAACCCTTTTCATTATTTCATGTGAGACTGCTCTTTCCAATTCTCAAAGGTCGTTTAGTGCAGAAAAGGACTATCATGCATCAGAGTTGAGTGCTGTGTAAAAAATGCATTTAACAGAATTGCACAAAAAATAGAGAATAAGAAGTAAAGGCAGTTAAAACCAAGTATTTGTCTAACCACCTGGAGGCAAACAATTCTCCATTTGAACAGCCACTATGAGTTACGTCAAGCCACCAGAATCATCGTTGCTCCAGTCCCACCCACTTCCCAACCTCCTCATTGACCACTGCACAAGCCAGCTTCATGCCTCTTCCACCGTTGTACATCTGTGTCTGTGAATGTGCTACAGATAACTGCATTTTTCTGAAAAATGATGGAGAACTTAAGAATTTAGTTTTCATGGGTGTTCTCTTCTCTATGAATATTGCAGTTATTTCGTGAAAGGTATTTTACAATTAGAAAAGCAAGAAGAACCTGCTGCCTTTTGCAGTGTTAGAGGGTGTGAAGGAAGATGCATTTCAGGGCACTCTGGCACTGGACAGCCGGGCACTGCTCCTCCAGATCACTCCAAAGCAGAGCTGCTCTACCTCCCTAAAGGTTGCTGCTTTGGCTAAAACACAGCACTTCACATTTTTCCATTAACGAATCTTAACTACACATGTGGATTTAGTTGTAAGGGATAAGGCTAATAGATTGCAAGAAGGTCTCTGACTCGGCAGCAGCGAGTTTGATGAAGAACAGGTCTCCCTTCTGAACCTTCATGAGCTTTCACAAAACAGTCTCGCCAGCACTCATGTAGCCGGTGCCAGCGTTTTGCAGCTCCTCTGGTCCCATGCTCCAGGAAACTGGGTGGTCGTCTCCAATGCTTCGCTCCTGAGCTGCCTGCAAGATTTCGCGATCTGGCCAGCCCAGTCCCTGCAGCCAGATTGTATGCAAAGCGAGGCACTCGGTAAAGGGGAGGATTGATTCTCCCACACGTCGGCAGGAAACTAAGCATCCAACATACGCTTTGTTTAGGCATATAAAAACTGAGAACATTGGTAACAGACAGATAGAGCTAAGCTGAAAAACATACCGAATTGTAATCTCCAGCATAAGGGTGCTGAGATGTAACTGCTGAGGGTCAAGGACAGCCTGGCTTCCCTGGGTCTGCGTGGGAATGGCTCGTGCACAGCAATCCTACCCTGGGCACGGCACTTGCGAGTCGAGCGTAGGAGTGATATGTTTGTGGTTAGGTGTTGACTTTGCAAAAAATTCCCTGGTAGTTAAAAAAGTGGTAAAGGTATTTTTTTTCAGGGCCTCCTGGCGCAGTTTTTCAGTATGACATGCATAGTTATTTAATGCTTCAGCCTTTCAGTGCCACACAAGAGGTAAGTGGAAAGGCCGTAGAAATTTTCCATTACTGCAGAGCAGTGCAGCTCAGCAAACACTTTTTTTAAAGGACATTATTGATAGAGTACTTAGCAAATTCTGAATGGCAGATTACTTGCTCCTTTGCAAACACTCCATATATCAAGTATTAAGATATTCAACTTCATTTTCTCTGAACTAGAAGTAAATCACACCACATCTTCCAAAAAAAAAAAAAAAAAAGAAGGCAGAAATAAAACTATTTACTTTAGTGAAACATATCTCTTCAGCCACGGAAATCTTCCTCTTTCTCTCACTCCCCTCCTCCCCAGTGTTTTGAAATGGCACTGGCCCAAGACTGATACAGTAATCCAGTTTGTTCAGTGACCAAACGCTCTCTCACGCCTGGAGGATCAACGCAAGATGCCGCATAGCCAGAATCAATTCGTGAAGCTGACATCCGAGCACCCTCTGAAGGCTGCAGTACCTGGGGTGCCTGAAATGCCATTATCTCTCCCCGTAAGTGGTGAATCTCAAGAGGTGGAATCGCTTTTTCCCTGGCTTGTTTTCAATGGCAACATGTCAGGTTTTAATTGCCTAAAAGGGTCTTAAATTTAAAGTGCTTTTTCCCAGGTTCTTGGATAATTTTAATCCTTGACTAGTTCATTAAAAGGCCATTTGCGATGAGGCAGGCTGGCATATCTCTCACTGAGCACGCTCAGCCAAGCTAGGCATAAAGTAAATAAACAGCATCCGCTGTGCCTGACACTGAGCACAAGCATTTGAGGGCACACACAGCCATGGCAGAGGGGCAGGAACAGGTATATTGTGGTTAAAGAGCTCAGTTCTTTCTTGAACAAATATGTAAGGTGAAATCCTAGCTTTAGTGAAGTCAGTGGCAAAATTCCCAAAGCCTTTCAATGGGACCAGATTTTTCTCTCAATTAGTTCCAGAGGGTTCCTACAGGGTGCAGCCTTTGAAGGGGCAATGTAAATAGATAGCTGGTCCATAAGTGTCCAGTGTAGCTCACTGGAAAACATAAACCCCACAGAGCAACAACAGGTGGTAGATGTATGTTTTGGCTAGTCACCTTCCTCAGTGTTCTGCCTGTGTATTACTTCTAAATGATGCGGTATTAGATTAGATACAGTAGTGGAAACTTGATTTAAAGAAGCATTCAGGAGATCAGTAAAAATCAGTTTCCTGATGAATGGAAATGGGCCTCCAATAAAGATGGAAAAGATACATTCTGAAGACATTTGAAACTGACTTTGAGAGAGGAAGGTAATTGAGAGAGAGAGGTAGGAGTAGCCTTTCGTACAGGTTCTGCTTTCTTACAAATTTAATCTAAGAACTGAATATTTTTAAATTTGGAAAATATTAATATAAGTTTTAGAAAAGGCAGTTAGGAATATATCATTAGAAAAATTTAAGTTCATATCTAATGACTATATGTGTAGGTGGTACTCACAGACACCGCACTTGCTATCCAAATATATATATGAATATATGTGTGTATATATATGCACACAGCAGTAATGAGGCCCATAATGCAGCCACCTATATCGTTCTTACACAAATGCATATATGCTGTGCACACTCACCTCACAAATGTTGCAGACCTTGATCACAGATGTTTCACCAGCCAGGATTGCTTGCAAAATTCCAATTCTTAATATCAACCACTTCATTAGTAATTATGCTTGGCACCTTTTTGGGGTAACCGATACTTTCTGGATGATGAGAGGTTTTCCTTTACAGAAAAGCCATACATTTGTGGTATCACCATTTCTTGCTACAAGCTTGGCACTGTACAGCGCTGAAAAGTTTTCCTCTGCAGTGCAGCCTAGTCTTTTGCTATACAAATGTTAGATGCTGCTTATAGCTTTAATGAATTTTTCAGGTATTTGAATTTTGGCTCTTAGGTAACTGGAAAGTGAAATCTGGGTGCAAGTTGCAGCAGGGTTTGGTGGTGAAGCACAACTGTTCATCTCCAAATGCCTAGGTATTTATATTTTCCTGATGTACTTCTTTCCATCACAATTTAAATTAAGCAGTCTGTTTAGCTTACTTTCATACATTTCCCAAGGAGAATGAAATAGGAAGAGTGTCCTTTTAAATTACCTTTTTTTTTTTTTTTTTAATCTATCTTCTTCCTTCCCCCCTGCTTTTGAAAACCTTCTCCACCTTGGAAAGCATGTTCAACAAAAGCAGTCTCTTTCTGGTTTCTTTTTCGTTTAACAGGTTAAATTTTCCTGGTTTTCCTTTTCTTGCTTTTCACTGTTACTTTGCTGTACAACAAAACAGTGAGAAAATGATCCATCTCTGTAAAGGTTGTTTGTTATCAAACTTAATACTTATTTGAACTGCTGCTTCTTTTTTCTTGAAGGCCCATGTTTGTCTTTAATTAAAAAGAAAGGATGTGCATGATGCATAGCTAGCTCCTTCTGATCTTTACTGTTTGATCCCATCCATTCAGATATAAATGTTTTTTCTTGTTCATGCAGACACTAAATCAATGCAACAAATCCAAAGGTCTACTGCAGTGTTCATTTGTTTGTGGGATTTTTGTTTTCTTTTCATTAAAGAATGTGTTGAAAAAGTGATATTAAGATAGTTGGACCTCAAGACTTTAAAACACAGAGCATAGCACGGCAAGGTCTGTTCTAGGCAATTCAGGATGTTTTGCAATGCAATGCAAACATCTACATTAGGAAAGCATCAAACTCAAAGTGTTAAATACTAAAAGTAGGATTACTTGAAGCTGACCCTACCTTCCCCCCAGTGAAGGCAATGCTGATACACCCAGAGGATCAGCAGCCTTAATACAGGCTAAGTATATCCATGCCTGACTGGCTCCTCTTTTGTGCAATGTTTCAGTCCATATTCCCAATCAGTTCAATTTACCACTGCATTCTTTTTTCGCATGTGAATTGGACCATAATTTACAGCCTCCTTGTTCCCCCAGATAATTACTATCCTCTCAGAAACAATGTCTTTTCTGCATTGGTTTTAAAATTTTCCAGTTAGATTTGTAATACAAGATGAAATTACATTTCCATATCTTCTCCTGCTAGCCCTCCCAGCTCTCCTGCTCTGCGGCTTTACATGCTAAACTCAGAGCATTTCTTTTTAAGCTGAGTCTTGCTAATCTCATCCATTCAGCCCTGTCACGTTTGGCCCCTCAGGGTTGATCACATTGGAATAGGGAAGAGAGGGGATCGAGTATGTCATGAACAGAAGATATTTTGCACGTTTGCCTACTTTCTCTTTTTAAATATATTTTCTTCAGATTGCTTAATGTCTTCTTCATATTGCAAGTGTCTTTTGTGTCGGAGTCATTTATGAAATCCCTGCTGAAGAATTCTCTCTTGAAAATTAGCCAGCTGGGGACTAGAATAGTTAGGAAATAATATCATTACAATGCAGTAAAGTGTTAATAGTGCCGTTATTGCTTTGTAATTCCTACTGTTCTCATATCCCTGGCCTGCTATATGCTGATTTTTCCTCGCACTAAAGGAATTGCTATAGCAACATACCTTCAAACACGTATGATTAATATTTTATATGCCCATGACTGACTAGATATTTGTTCTAGACATAGCATATTGAAAAACAAGATGGAATACCTGCCATGGATCCATAGAACAGAAACTGATTTATACTGGGAGAAAAATAAATCATAAATTGAATAAGAACAAGAGAAAATACAATTTCATAGATTCAGAATACAGGCAAGTTGATAAAATATACTGCAATGCTTTGATCTCTCTGGTATATCAGTGTTAGTCTAAAGAACACAAAATATCACAAGCAATTTTAGTATTATATAAAAAAATGGGGGTTTTTTTTCCGCATAGGACAGCAACTGCATCGCTTTTTTCACCTGCAGACAGATGCCTCAACCCAGCAGCCAGATTCTTCCTTAAACGTCACGGAAGATAAAGATGTCTCTGTTTGGGGAACCAAGAAGTGGTCGCATTTTGCAAATTTAACCTCAAATGCACCTTCAGACCTGCAGTCAAGAAGGTGTAAATGTTTGTGCTTCCTCTTAACTCCGGCTCTGCTGAGCATCATTCAGGATTTTGCGTAACTGACTATAGCTGCCATTCCTGGTCAGGACAGGCAATTAGAAGCATACACTTTGCCTTTTTAGTCTCAAAAGCTGATTATACAAAATTCACCATTAACCATCACATGGGATGATAGTTATTGGAGGCTGATTAAACTTCTTTTCAGAAGTCACCCAGTTTGCATGATGCCTCTAATAGCAGAATTCCTTCATCTTCTAAAGTAAAAAGTACCAGGCTCTCCTCTCCCAGTGTAGTTAAAAATTTCATGTTTTAAAAAGCTGAATAAAGAATAAAGCCGACTCATGCAGTGAATGCAGCAGTTGTCAAGAGCAAAACTGCCTTACTATGAATTAAAGTAGCCATGGCTGACAGATTCAGGAGGAGGCCCACATGCCACAAACACTCGATTTAAGTCTTTAAAACAGGGCTTTTGGGGTGTGTGAGCTTTTACCATGCAAAGGGTAAATTCCATCCTACAGCCGGCTGGTGCAGGGCATGGTGAAGAGAGAGGCTGAGCACCGCTCAGGTCTGTGAACCTCTTGGCTTTCTGAGCCAGCCATTTACCAGCCCATGTACTTTGGTTCATTTCTGCCAAACCTCTTCAACGTGGTATTTGTGCACACACAGAATGTGCTTTGCACAATGCAGGAGTCAGAGGGTTTGTCTTGCAAAATGTGGAAGATGAATAGGGGTGCAAAGTGTGACTGGACTTCCAAAGGGCAATGTCCAACTCAGAACGTGGAAAACACCAAAGGTCTCGGGAAAAATGGTGAAATCTGATACTATAAATGATAGATGATAGGGAACATCACTGATTTTGGAGAGGCTCTTTCACATTTCTAGAGCTGGGATTATTTTTCTGCTTCCTATTTCATGATGTTGCATATGGCGCTCACATACAGCCCCTGGCCTGTGCTAACCTGACAGTGTGTGTGTACGACTCTTCTCAGCCTGTGATAAATACACCTTCTAGACATTCACAAAGAGAAACATCTCAGACAATCTGTCTTAAGTGACACCTACAGAGTTACTTGTGCTGGTTACCTTCCTAAAAGATCGGGATTTTTAAAGGCATTGTCTTCCTGCTGACAATCTCAGGGCTGAGTGTCAAGATAAGTTTGTCTGCCAGAAACACATGCCTTCCCATTTTATAGGGGTAAGTATCCCAAGCATCTCTGGGTATCTCTGACCAATTAAATGGGCAGGTAGCTGCATGGGTGAGTTTGATTTATGACTGCATATAAACAGCTGCTCATCCTTTTATCTGAACATCCACTTCTCATGCCCAAGTGCTCAGATCATTTAACAAAATATCAGCTTGCTCTATCCTAGCATTTTTGGGGCTCACAGCCTTTTGTAGGCTTTCAGTTTCAACACACCATTAGGCAAGGCTGCTGGAAAAATTGTCCCTACTCTCTCTTTTGAAGTCAAAATTGCTAAACTCTGATTGTGACAAGCTGTAAGGTTCAGACAGCCATTTGGTATCATACAGTCACATAACTCATGCCTCAGTTTCCTTCCTGGCAATGCTGACTCACATTTCCCAACTAACTGCCCATGGTCCCACACAACCTCTATATCTTTCCATGCTTCATCCTGAGCATTTCCTCAAACTAACAGTTCTCCAGTCATTTGTCCAAGACCTATAAAGCCTCCAGCTCATGCCAGCTCACCCCAATTCTTTTGAGAAGGAAAGGAGTTAGTTAAAAAAAAGAGGGTGAAAAATCCTCTCCCTATTCCCTTAAACAAGCAAAACTAGGTTGTCTGACAACTGTCACTTTAAATGGATGCAGTGTGAGCCTTTGTTGGAATGAATGGAGGCCCAGACCTAAATGAATTATAAGCAGCAGTCAGTGATGGGAGGCAAAGAAATGAACTAAATTGTTGAGTGGACTTTTATAGAAAGGTCAAAGTCTTACTGAGCCATTACTGCTTGGCTTCATTAGTAGACACACGACTTAACCCAAGAGCTTCTTCAGCACTGATCTTTACCCAAGTCTTGAGTGCCAGTTGTATTCTGACTTGGGGGAGCAAAGGGAAGAATGGGATAACACAGGCAGGTGGTGAGCAGGGAAACTATCACTGTCCCCTCTGCAATCCACTCCCTCCTCCCATCACACATCTCGCACCATCCATCCTTGCTGCAGAATCCAGAAGGCTGGAGAAATGACAGCTTCATCCTGTCATTTCAAGGTTATGTGCTTTTAAAACCACATTAACAAGGGCTCTCTTTTTTCTTTTCCCCCCAAATCAAGAAGGGGGTGAGGGAGACAGAACTGCAGTGAATTGCTAATCAGAGATTCAATCCCTGAAGAATACCAGTACATTTCTTCATTGGTTATATTTTATCATGATGCTATTTTAAAATATTCTAAGCCAAGTGCCTATTCCATCCCCATTTGTCTGTCTGCTATCTATATGCTGTCTACACATAATGATCAAGGGGATTATAATAGTGCTCTATCATAGTTCCCCGTGAAGAAGCTGTGTTCTTGAATACACATGCCTTTTCCAGTATTTCCGTACATGTATGAAAGAGTGCAGTTGCCTAAGACAGTATTGAGGTGATGGTTTGAGTGAGTTTAAATGTGTTTTTCTAGACTGCTCATATGTGGAGATTTCCTTTAATCTTATTTCTTACTTTGTGTTAGTGTAATAAGCAAACTCATGGCTCATAAAGTTTTAAACTCACCAAACTGAAATGAGTACTTGGTTTGGGTTGGTTACTAGAAAGACATTTGATAAGATAGATCTTACCCCTGAAAAAGAAATTAGATTTATGAGGCCAGGTTGAAACCTGCAAAACAACGCATTTGACAAACGTTCAGATTTTATAGCAGCAAGGACAGAGAGCCTCTAACTCGCCTCAGTCCAACACTTACAGGAACTTGCAAGTCCCATCAACTGCAAATCATCCCCCAGTGATTCTGCGCCGCCAATTAAAAATATGCTTCTGACAGCAAAAATACATCTGACGTAGTTTAGGCCCAGCCGGCAGCTGAGCGCCATGCACCACTCGCTCACCCCTCCCCCAGCGGGATGTGGAGGAGAACAGAAAAACAAGGGCAAAGCCTTGAGGGTTGGGATAAGGGCAGGTTACTGGGACAGCAAGGGAGAGGGAAACAATCAACAACAGTGCTGATAACAGATAGTAACAATGGGTGATAACAGAGCACGATTTACCGATCCGAGGACCGACTGACTGCTGAGCCCGCCCCCCCACTGCCCGACTACCCCCCCCCCTTTTATGGTGAGCATGACGTCACATGGTATGGAATAGCCCCCGGCCAGCTTGGCTCACCTGTCCTGGCTCCTTGGGAAATTAACTCTATCCTTGCCAGAACCAGGACAAGATGGTAAAATCTGGAGCTGTTTGTAAGGCTAGCAAGCATCCACCTTCCAGCTTCTCTGCATCAGCTTACCTAAGTCTCCAAATGTGCTCTCAAGAGAGCAGAACCTTCTTGAGATGCTGCGGGTGCAGAAGCAAAACATACCCAGGTTAGACCACCAGAATGGGAGTAGGTAGCCTTTAATAGCATTGCATCAGCAATCCTGCCTCTCTCAAATGGGAAGTAATTTCAGACTACAAGTATGCTTCCAAGATATTGTATCTCCAGAATTATTCCAGTGGGAAGGTATGGTTAGAAATCAAAAGAAGATGTTTTTAATCACCTTCTCTTGCTATACTCTAACTAAATGAGAAAGGACTGAATATAAACAATTGCAGAGAGCTGAGATAAATCATATATTCTGGACCAAATAAGATGATAGTTAAATACAACACCAAGAGACTACTGGCATAATGCAACTTTTCCATTTTTTCACACACTGAGACAGCCTAAGTTTTACTTACCTGAATCAAGAGATCAAAAACTCTGCAGAACATGAAGATACACTTTATTTCTCACTCAAGGGTGGATATATTCCACCTGTGAATGCAAAGGAAAATGGTCCTTGCCTTCTTCACTAAAATGACAGAGAGGATGGCAAAGATGGACATGCTACGTTTTGAAAAATTGGAGGAAAAGTCACATATCCTGTATTGTGGCATTTACTCTTTCTGGCTTAAGAAAAGGGAAGCAAGCCAGAGAGGAGTATATGGAATCTAATTTGATCTCCAAACATTTGAAAACTGTGGGATAGAGCAACTCGGCTAGGTTACACAGAAATGTGTAGACATAGGATATGGCACTTATTAAATATGCTCAGATGTTTGGTAACTGTTTCTGAAGCTTTGAAAAACTTTCCATTGTGGGAAAGCCATCTGGCGGGTCATCCACAATTGCTCGATGAGAAATTCCTTATAAATGTGAAAGTTAAGGACCGCCCTGAGCCTGACTAATGAAGAACCAAAAGGGTTCTGGGCCAAGTCCCAGACCTTTATCAGTTTCAGTTTAGACAAGAACTGCTGGGAGAACAGTGAAGACACCCCAGAAAGTTTCTGACAGGCTTCAGAAAGCCAGTGAGCAGAGGAAATGCTGTGGCAGGGACAGTCTTCTCAAACTCTGAGCATGGATGACATCTGCACACATATACTGTGGTCATGCTATAAATTTTAACTGTCTTGGGAACAAGATGAGAAGGGACTGCCTCTGTATGCCATAAAAAGTGCTCAAAACCTCATGTTTGGATATACAACAGCAACAAAGTGGGGGAGACTGTATGAGGAATACAAATAGAAATGCTCTAGTAAGTTTTGTTTAAAATTTATTGAGAGTATTCAAAATACAATTTACAGTGTTTCAACTTATAATATTTTCTGGGTACATTAAACATTTTCTTTATTAAGGAACTGTGTGGTACTTCAAAAATTGTCTGGAAACTATTACCACCTGTTTTTCTGAGCTGCATCCCCAACCCCTTGAGTTGTGAAGCTTTGAGAACCCCTTGAAGAGCCAGGACTGTAAACAGTACCTCAGCTAAGAGTTAAAAGTGAGTGATAGGAAGATGGGAATTTAAGGAGCTGTACAAAACATTGCCCACATGATTATATTAGCATAGTTTAGTTTCACAAAAGCAAGCAGGTATTTAAACAGGAAATACCTCAAATCTGCTAGCCTACATCTCAGTTGGTGTCCTTAATACTTCCTCTGGATATGCTATATCAGCCCAAGTTCAACACTACTGCAAAAGACCTCCTGATTTTCCCTTCCAGCCCTCCTTAGATCACCTTTCTTGATCACTACAGGAACCATCATTATCATTGTCCTGCTGTTGAATCCTCTATCTGCAGGACATCTTCCAGTCAAGCTTTGCCCTGAGGTACCACATCTAGGCTCTGCCTTGATGCAAATTGTTAATATTTTCTGCTTAAAAGCTCTTAGAGCCTTTCCTTCAGAGCAGAAACTTTCATTCTCTGTCTTGAATATTGCAGTGTTCCTTCCCTTGCCCTTAACAAAAGCAGTCTCACTTCTCTAGAAAGCTGCTGTCCTTTCTCCTAGCTTGTTGGGTTGACTGTATCAAACTTCTCTTCACCTTCTTCCAGTGACTTCCTTGTCTCTATGACACCCTTGGTTTCACTTCCAAGGTGCTCCACAGCTTATCCCCTCCTTGAAACCATCTTTTATGATCCAGTTAGCCCCTGATGCCAGCTTTTCTACATCCAGTTTGTATCTGAGCTTTTCCCATGCACTGTGATGAGCTTCTGAATAAATTTTCCCAAAGTCACCTTGGTATCTTCCTTCACATCTGTTTTCCCAGTGCCACAACCTTACTAACAACTCAAGTCCCTGTTCTGTACTTGTGGATGCCCTTGGCCGCTTTGCTGCAAGCACGAACAGGAGCAAGAGAAAACCTCTGTTATGAAATGCTGGGATAGTGTTATAAACCTCAGCTGATGTTGTGGTTGCCATGTCATCTGTGCATTTGGTTGCACATTGTTCCTCTTTCTTCTAATGGAAAAAAATAAATGAGTAAAAGCTGTTTTGAATGAGGGGGGATTTTTTGTTAAACTATGTGCAATTCAGTTTTAAGAATGACTGGAAGCAGTTCTATGGAAACTAGTCTGAATCATAACCTTAAAACTGAACACCTCTTGCCCCTGCAATTCAAGGTTGAAGGAGAAGTTCAAGCTTCGAATCTCTTCAGGTTTTGATTCTGGGCTGCTTTCAAAACCAGAAGGGGCTTATTTTTCCAAATGCAATTTGATGTGGCCTGGGATAGCATAAATCTCAGAGAAACATCTGGGAAGAGTTTTGCTGATAGAAAGAACATGGAAGCATTGTTTCCTGAGAAAGCACAGCATTATAAAGTTAACGTATAATTTTTCTAAAATAATTGCCACTCCGACATTAAAAATGTGGGCTGTTAGTCCAGAAGAAGAGCAGAGTAGCTTTTAAAAATTCTTTGCATCCCAATTTTATCTTGTTATTTTTATTTCTAAGAACATAAAAATACCTGCTGGTTAAAGCTAATGAAGTCCAACACTGCCAAAAGAACAGCGCAACTTAAGGACAAGAGCTTGGCTACTTTTTGTGGTCTGTTCTTCTCACACTCCCTGAGCATCCAGAAAGACTGCTTTAAGGACATTCCCGGACACATTTATGACTACTCCACTTTGTACCTTAGTACAGATCTGCCACCCATTAATTCCTCTAATTCTTTCCTGAACCTACTAGTACTCTCTGCCTCTACAGCCTCAAATGGCAACAGGTTGCAAAAGCTCACGACCCTTTGTTTAAAGACACCCTTTCATCTGTTTTAAACCAATCTCCTACTAGCTTCAAATGCTCTCAAGTCTGGTTGTTCTGGAGTGCAGTGAAGAGCAGTTCTTTATTTGCCCTATGCACTGGCTTTTACAATTTCATAAACCTTGATCACATCTCCCCTAACCCAGCTGTGTCTTCAATCTGAACAGTCCCAAACTTTTTAGCGTCTTCTGGTAAAGTAGTTGCTCCAACCCCTTGAACATTTAGTTGCCCTCCTCCACACCAGCTTTACAATATCCTTCTTGAGATGTGGAGATCCAAAGTATTGCACCACATTCAAGATGTGAGCCCATCAAGCTTTTATATAATTCCCTCCTTCTTCCTTCCTGACAATGCCCAACTTTTTTTTGGCTGCTGCTGCATTGCTGAGCTGATGAATTCAGCGACAACAAAGATTTCTTTCCTGAGCCATAACTACCATCTCTACACTTAACACTGTGCAGTAGGCCCATTTAGGTTATTTTATTTCCAGATGCATTCGTTCATATTTATCTGCATTGGTATTCCTTTGCCACCTTTTTACCCTCGCATTTAGTTTTCTGAGGTCCTTCTGAAGTTCCTTACCATTAGCATGGCGTTCGGCTGTCTCAGAGAGCTTAGTGCCAGCTGCAGCCTTGGAGATCACACTGTGAACTCCCACTGCCACATCATTGATGAAGGTGCTGAATAAAACTGGTTTTAGCACTGATCCTGAAGGAACAAGCTGCTGACTCATATCCATCCAGAAAAGTCACCTTTAAGGACAGCTATTTGCTTTCTGTCCTTTTTACCAGGCTTCACTCCATAAAGGAGTCCTTCCTCCACACCCATGCAACTTAGTTTCCATAATAACCTCTGGTGTGGAACCTTAACAACAACTTTTGGAAACTCCACCTTATGTCCCCAGGGAAATCCTTTATCCCTGTGCTTATTGACATGCTCATGACACCCTCCAAGAGCTTAGGCAGGCTGGTGAGACAGGAATTCCCTCTGAAGAAGCCACGCACCTTTCCTAAAAGACCATGTTCTCAATGCTTTCATTTCATAGACTATGCTATCTGATTTGACTTAACAGTTTGTAGTTATTCCTGAAGACTTTTGAACCAGAATGTTGCATTAAACAATGATGCCTAATCTCCATAAACCTTATTCTCCGTGTTTTATTCATATCTGGAAGATGGGTAAATGATGCAAGTTTCCCAAAGCTGTGGCTCTTGCTGAAAAATATTTTTATATGCCAAGTAAATAAGACAAAGGGAAGCCAGCTCCAACAAGTGATTACACCCACTTAGTTTCATTGCTAGACAAAGAAAACAAAACCAAAATAACCCTCAGGTGCATTACAGCCTTACAGTTAAAATGCAATTAGCAGCATGATATGAACCCATCATTCCAACCAGGTTTCTCACCTTGCATATACAGCCCCCCATATTTCTATAAGAGGTAGTCTTTGTTTCTACTTTAAATCGTAATTAAAAGTCATTTATTTTTGTTTCCCTCTCCATTGTTTTCCCTTCACCCATCAATTTTTCCCTACCTTCCATATCTCTAACCTTCTCCATTTTTTCCACTAAAAAGTAGTAAAAATGCTAAATGATAATATTTAATAAAATATTTCCCTCTGTTACCAGAAGAAATCAACCCTCCACATTCAGTTGAAAATCAAAGTGCTGAGAAAAACTGGTCAGGTTTTGAGAAAACATTATCCTTTCAATGGCAGTAATAAAAAAAAATCTCAGCAACACAGAAAAATTCTCACAATTTTGAGTTTTTACAAATGCACCTAATTTAAGGGAAGGAACACATGATGTTCTAAATTTCCAAAGAAATAGGTCTAACATTGGACAAACATTCATGCGCGCACACTTACATAGATTATAGTGAAGTTATATGAATCGATACTCTAACGGCTTGGCCAAACTACCCTGGCTGGCGAAAATAATAATGCGGTATCCAAGCCTGTCTTTTGGTGTTTCGCTTCAGGGTATTTATCAGTCTTGACATTTCACCCCCACCATGCAGTAGAAAGGTTATTAAGAGCACTGCACAAATAGCCCATATTCCCAAGAGCACGTTTTAATCAGAAAGAAAAACAGTAACTGCAGACTCTAATAAGAAAGGGGCTCTGTGTGAAGGAAATATCACAAAGTCGTGTGGAAGAGTTTTACTTCTGCCCGTGGCTGGGCAGGCTCTCTAATGCAAAAGGGAACAGACCATCAGCTGCCACCAGCTGGAGCTGCCCTCTGGAGACATGCACGGAGGTGCAGAGGAGACACCAGCTCCCATCACCCGCCTTTGCTCTGGATTAAAAAAAAAAAAAAAAGAAAAAGAAAAAAAGATTGTTTCTTTTCAGCCATGTGGAATAAACATCTATGGTACTCTTGGGGTCTTACTTCCTTAACTTTCTTAGTAAACACTGATGGAAATGTACCTTCGATTCCCATTCCTCCTCTGATGTACTTTTTAAAATTCTTGTTTATTTCATAAGCCACAAACTGAAGGGACACTGTCATTCCATACTAATTTATTGCTCCCAAGGAAAATTCAGCCAGTATGTGACTACTCCACTGCTGCTGACTCCCGCCATGGTCAGGTGGTGGGGGTGAGTCCGAGTCACATCCCAGCTGCTCCTGGCTCATTCCACGACATCCCTGCCCAGCAGCTGCCTCTGGCTGCCCACCCTTGCCCCTGCGTGCCCAGCAGCCAGGTACCTGCTCAAGGTGGCTCCTCTCTGTACAGCAAAAACTTGCAGCCTCAGATGGGGCCAGAGAGGTGCTGGGGAGCCCTCATCCTGCAGGTGAGCTGGCAAAAAGCAAGAGTGAGAGGTAAGGGTTTGCAGAAGCATCCTCAGCCTCTTCAGTTCAGTTGTAACCTCCATCTCTTGCACTAGTAGCATGCAGGGATGGATTAACCCCTTTGTAAGTCATCACAGGGGAGCAAGAGGCAGATACAATGGGTAGTAGAGAAGCTCACCCAAAACCCATACAAGAGCCAGTGCTTTCAAACAGGGAGGCACTGGGGGAATTACAGGAGCCAGTTGCCTACACAGGCAAATGGAGCAGAAAGCTTCAGTGCTGAGCACTCCCCTAGGCCAGTCATGTGCTACGTCCTTTCCTGTTGCACTGCTACATGGACTTCAGCCTGTCACTGAAGGGAAACACCCTTCCATCTCAGCATCGCATCCTGGCGGTGGTACCCCAAACATGCCCATAGCCATGCAAGCAGCAAGGGGTGGAAGAGTACGTGCTGTGAAGTTCTTGCAGGCAAGCTGTGACGTAAAAAGCAGCAGCAGTTTAAGGGATTACAGCTTTTTATCCACTTTTCTGCCACGGTAGTGGTATTGGAAGCATCATGGGTTGGCTCCTCAACTACTGAAGTTCATAATCTGGTACATTAACTTCAACCTCCCTTATTGACCTCTTCACTCACATCGACGCTAGAGACACTGACTTGAACAAGGATGGAGAAGGGGGAGTACAAGGTTACACCATGACTCCTAGCCTGGAGGATGGATTTCTTCCCCCGTATTTGACATCATTACTTCAGAATTTCCCAGCATAGCTGATGGAAAGAACAAGTGCTGTGAGTCTCGATTTTTGCCACTCTATTTGTATTGGGTCTGGCTGAGATGGAGTTAATTCTCCCCACAGCAAACCTCATAGTGCTGTGCTGTGTATTGGTAGCTAGCAAACTGTTGATAACACACCAGTGTTTTGGCTACTACTGAGCAGTGCCAGCACACATCAAGGCTTTCCAACATTTCTTTTTCCCCAGCAGCAGGCTGGGGGTGGGCAAGATCTTGGGAGGGGACACAGCTAGGACAGCTGACCCAAACTGACCAAAGGGATATTCCATACCATATGATGTCATGCTCAGCAGTAAGAAACTGAGAATAGGGGGAGGAACAGGGCGGGGGCATTCGTTGTTTTTTTTTTACAATGTTTGTCTTCCGGAGTAAGGGGCACACTTACTGAAGCCCTACTTCCCAGGAAGTGGCCGGACATCACCTGCTGATGGGAAGTAGAGAATAATCTTTGCTTTTTGCTTTGCTTCTGCGCGCGGCTTTTTGCTTTAGCTACATTAAACTGCCTTTATCTCGACCCACGAGTTTGGGATTGTTTTTTCTCCATCTTCCTTTCTCCCCTCCCTGCCTTGCTGAGGAGGCGAGTGATAGAGCGGCTCTGGTGGGCACCTGGCCCCCAGCCAGGGTCAACCCACCACAGTCTTTTTGGCGCCCAACGTGGGGCACGAGAAAATCGAGATAAGGATAGTAATGGGAAGAGGTAACGGGCAAAACATTGACTGAACGTAACTTGAGAGTGATATAGTGGTGAAGGGACTAGAGGTAGATTTTGTGTGTAGATTCTCCACTCCTGTTTGGTGTTGTGATAGTGTTGTTTTGATGTTGGTGTGGGGAATTCTTTTTTCTTTTCCTTTGTTGATGTGATTAGTGTTTGTGAAGTTTTGTGTTGAATGTATATTTTAATGATAATTCTTAAATATGTGATTCACAGAGGCGAGGGGTGGAATGTGTTGGTTTTGCGTGGCAAGGTTTTGGTAGCGGGGGGGCTACAGGGGTGGCTTCTGTGAGAAGCTGCTAGAAGCTTCCCCTGTGTCTGATAGAGCCAATGCCAGCCGGCTCCAAGACGGACCCGCTGCTGGCCAAGGCCAAGCCAATCAGCGCCTCTGTGATACCATATTTAAGAAAGAGAAAAACAGAGAGCGCTTTTGCAGCCAGAGAGAGGAGTGAGAAGATGTAAGAACATCTGCAGACACCAAGGTCAGTGAAGAAGGAGGGGGAGGAGGTGCTCCAGGCGCTGGAGCAAGATTCCCCTGCAGCCCGTGGTGAAGACCATGGTGAAGCAGGCTGTCCCCCTGCAGCCCGTGGAGGGAGGATGAGGGGGTGTAGCGATTCCACCTGCAGCCCGTGGAGGACCCCACGCCGGAGCAGGTGGAGACACCTGAAGGAGGCTGTGACCCCGTGGGAAGCCCGTGCTGGAGCAAGCTCCTGGCAGGACCTGTGGATCCGTGGAGAGAGGAGCCCAAGCCAGAGCAGGTTTGCTGACAGGACTTGTGACCCCGTGGGGGACCCACGCTGGAGCAGTTTGCTCCTGAAGGTCTGCACCCCGTGGAGGAGACTCACGTTGGAGAAGGTCGTGAAGGACTGTCTCCCGTGAGAGGGACCCCATGCTGGAGTGGGGGAACGATGAGTCCTCCCCCTGAGGATGAAGAAGCGGCAGAAACACCGCGTGATGAACTGACCGTAACCCCCACTCCCCGTCCCCCTGTGCCGCTGGGGGGGGCGGAGATTAAAGCCAGGACTGAAGTTGAGCCTGGGAAGATGGGAGGGGTGGGGGGAGGTGTTTTAAGATTTTGGTTTTATTTCTCATTCCTCTACTCTGTTTTGCTTAGTAATAAATAAGATGAATTCCCTCTCTAAGTTCGGTCTGTTTTGCTGGTGATGATAATTAGAGAATGATCTCTCCCTGTCCTTATCTCGACCCGTAAGTTTTCTTTTATTGTAGCTTTTCTCCCCTGTCTAATGAAAGAGGGGAGTGATAGAGCGGCTCTGGTGGGCACCTGGCCCTCAGCCAGGGTCAACCCACCACACTATTGCATTTGTTTACAATTTTGTGACTTTTTGGAATTTTGCAGCTGAGAAAGATCCTTATTTATTGTTGTTGAGAACCTCACATTTCTAAGTGCAGCTCATCATCAGAGGGGATCTGCCTCAAAACTTCTGAATGCGTGGCACTGCCTGCTTGTGATGCAGCCCATATTATCCTGCAAGCAGACACACGCTTCCTGCTGCTGAAATTCTCAAGGTATCTCTCTGCTGTGGCTTCTGCTGCAGTCTCACAGCTCTGGACACTGTGAGGTATATACCACCAGAGCCGACAGCCTCGAAAAGCTGCATGTTACCTAGCAGCAGCACAAAACCTGTAAAAAATGTTCCTATGAAGTAGCAGTGTCACCCTCACTGCTTGACTGGAGATCACAATGAGATTGCTTTAGCATAAACCCGGTCAGTGTCCAGTAAAAATGAAAACCAATGCTGCAATAAATCAGCTTGAACTCCATTCCCCAGGTATTCAGTGACATTATGATGAATTTCTCCATTCACATGCAATCTGCTTCTCTCTTTGCCAAAGTTTCTTCACCATATTTTCAAGCCCAAAGTCATGGTCATCAAAATTTGATTAATTTAACTGGGGATAGTTAAGATAACCTGGGGATATTATTTAGCTGTAGAGTACCAGACATTAAAAACAAAGCTGTGCCTGGAGTGGTCATAGGTCAATCATTACTCGGGTAGAAGATTCAACGCAGAATTAAGTGGGTTTCTGCCTTTGCCTGATGTAGTTTTACATCAGCGCTAAAATAAGCCCTCCATGTAACACCACAACAATTTCATCATGCATTATTTGCATTTGACTGAGATACAGTAATATTTAAACTTGAAAAAAGGCTGCACTTTTTAGTCTTTCATGGTACCTTGTAGAAAAATGTTCTCTATCAGGACATTTTGCCCATGTACTACATAAAAAATGTATAATGTGAACGTGTAGTATAAATATTTATAACACATTCACTTAACCTCAATCCATCATATATATTCATCTTTAACTATGTAAGTTTTGGGGGAGAAGTATTGCTTCCAGAAGTATCGCTTTTCAATAACCCATGCCTATTACAGGGATATTTTTTACCCCCCTTCTTCCTCTGTACCCCACAGAGAAAGAACACAGTGGTCAAGCTCAGATTTTACTATTCCAAAGCATTATTTATTATTAAAAGCCTAATTTGTTGATAACTGGATGCTAACCTTTCCTAAGTTACAGTAAACAAAACAGTGTCACTGGTTTCAACACCACGAGGCATTATCCAAACACTGTTGGAAATATTCCTGGGGGTTTTCATATCTTCAGTAGGTTTTGATGGTATCTTTGGCTGCACTCTAGCTGATCTCCTCATGTATTGATTAGTGCCCTCCCAAATTAAATCACTGTTATCATACTTTTAATTATAGGGGGGTTTTAATTAATTAGTTGCATTTAAATGTCTTTGTTCTTGAGGCTTCATTAAACAAAGGGATAGAGTTCATTTCCAGTTAGCCTTAGAGAATGAGCATACTGCCTTGCTTAGATAGGTGGGGAGGGATGTTTTGTACTCTTCTTGTTTCTCAGACTGCCCAGTCTTTGCCCTGCATGTATAGGCATCCTCTCTCACATACCACATCTGCAGAGGGCTAGAGAAATTCCTCAGCAAAATTTTGGTTGCTTTAGTTTGTTGAAAAATATTTTTCTCAGGTCAATGAAAAAGATTATCAGAGAGAGATGAATTTTATAAATAACACTACATGGATCACACATAGTTACTTAATATATTAAATTTCATCTAATGTAAATATTCTTAGCATAGAACTCCCACATACACAGTGTTTCATGTGAACAATTAGAAATTACGTCTGGGCCCCACAAGAAAAGACTTCCAAGGCTTTTGTTCATTTTCACTTAAAAATTTCCAATTAATACTTATCTCAGACTGTTTATTCTTCATCCTCTTTTCAAAAGCCACATTTTGATGGATGAAAGGGAAACTCAAAATAACACAGTTGTTCAATAATATACCTATGAAAATAAATGTTTAACTGAGTTCAATATGGGATGGGTGCAAATGCATTCACAGAACAATTTGATTTTTCTCCTTAAGAATGACCTTGCAAAACCAACTTTGCTCCAAGCAGTAATAACTGACTCATCATTATGACTAGTTCAAAATTAAAAGTGTCTCTGACTTTCCACATCATGCGAGTCATGGAAGGTAATAGACACTATCTTGGTAACAAGCCAGCCAGCTCCACTCAAGGTCATCCAGTCAGGCAATGCTATTTTTGGTAGCTAAGCAAGGCCAAACCACAGCAATTTTCAAAGAAAGGAGACCTAATAAATTTGAGAGGTAAAGACAGGAAAGGAAAGCCAAGTCAACCAGATTGCAGAGAAGGAACATGAACATGGTGCAGCTAGGTGGGGTTTGGAGGGAGCCTACTTCAGCTGCCCGATGACATAAAAATTAAAAAAGAGGGAGGACGGATTATAAAAATGTAATAAAACTCTTTAGAGATTTCTCCCTTTATCAGCATGTATTGAATGACGTTACTTTTCAAGCGAAGGCTTCCAGCAGGGGATATTATAACTACAGCACGCAGCACAACATCCAAAAGTCAGAGGATCTTTCTCGGAGGGTTGTTACCTGTCGCTGAAGGTTTGGGCTCCACGCCCTACAGGCTTTCTGAGTGCACCATGCTCTTCATGTGGTTCTTCATGGCCTCCCTGCAAGGCACGGTCAGTGCCATGAGGACATTCCCCAGCCTCCGGTGGGCTGACTGGGCTGCAGCTGCCCATGGTCACCTTGCTCAGGTACAGTGGGGCTGTGCCCCGCTGGGGAGCCCTGCCAGCCTCACTCCCCCTCCACTCCCACCCCACTCCTCCTGCGGGGCAGCCTGCCCTTGCTGCAGCCTGATAGACGTATCGTACAATGGAGCAACAGTCAAGAAAAGCTAGTATCTATTACGTATGCTATTTCTGGACGGGAGCCATTCATACTTGGAAGAGAGCAGGCTCAAAGGGCCATTTGCATTCCCATCACAAGCATCCGATGTTTTTACCATTGTTCCTCGCAAGGCTGGAGGACAAGAACAGCAAGAAAGAAGCACTGCAGCACTATAATGACAAGATGATACTGTATTCAGGATAGACAGGGAAGCTGCTATTTGAAGCCTGAGGTTTTCAACTACAAAGCCAGTGTTAAGATTATGTTGATCAGATATTTTTTTACACCAAGAAAAGAAGAGGACAATCAAGCAAATTAGCAGAGGGAGGGAAGAGACAGTGCATGTCTGGAAAATGTGCAGTAAACCACAGAACTCATATATCGTATTTGTGTGTACATTTACTAAGCCAGCTGTGTGTAATATTTTAGACATGCTTTGGGGGTGTTTTGCACCAATAATTCTTTAAACATTACTCTGTTTTTACACTAAAAGTCTGCCCCTTCTGTGTAGTGAGGCCCACCATTATTTTGACAAAACCATACTAAATAAATAATTCACTGCTTTCATGATTTTGGTTTAAGGAGAATGAAAACTATATTCTGTCAGTGAAAGTTGCAACGATTGCTATTTTCCACCATTATCAATAACTTAACAAAAACGTACAGCAAGCAGTCATTTCTGCAGTCACAGCTGCATGCACACCTTCAATTAGTGTTGATGATGGTGTGATGTACATGCATGAAGAATTGAAAAAACATCTAATTTCTTTAGTCTGACTCAATTAGTTGAGTTAGTTTGTTCAGATTTAATAACCTGATGCTACACAATCCTGAGATGCTATTTGACAGTCCCTGAAGAGGATGTGAAGAACTGGGTGGAGAGAAAGCAAAGGAAATTCAACAACGGCAAGTGTTGGGTCCTGCCCCTAGGGAGAAATAAACCCAGGTACCAAAACACGTTAGGGGTTGACCTGCTGGGAAGTGATGGCAGCCTGCGCAGCCTTGGTCTTGCTGCTGCTTCTAACCATCGTCTTCTAGAGGCCATGCGTGAGCCCCCTAATCAACTGCTTGGTCTTGGTCTGCCTTCACCCTGGGTGGAATTTATCTTTCTTGAACCCGAGGAATGAGAAATGCCCATAGTGGTCCAGGCGAGGTCTCACCACGGCTTTGCACCATGTTTGCCTTTCCTACACAAATATCTTGCCTGACACACAAGGCGGCCTTTGCCTGTGTGGCCTCGGTGGCTCATGGTCACCCTCTCATCTGCTCATGCTGCCTCCAGGAACATTTGTCTACTCCCATGTTTCCAAACCGGAGCAGAAAGTCGTGGCGCTCCACCTGACGTTGTGTTCCCTGTCTGTGCAGTGCAGTTCTTCATGCATGGCTTCCTGATGTTGGGGCTCTCTCTCTCTGCTCTCAGAGCTTCAGCTGATTGGATTCAATTCGATTTGATTCTCTTCTTCTCCCTCTCTCCTTCTTTCCCTACCAGTCCGTGCTGAGGAGGAAATCTCGCATGACATTTCTTCCCAGCCCTGCCCTAGCAGAAGGGATGCAATGGGTAATCATGTCCCATCCTAGCCATTGGCTCTATCACTTTCTGGGAAGGAGGCAGGTACCTTCTGATGGGGGGCGGTGAGAGCTGGGCATCGTCTCGAGATCATGTGACCACCTGAATAAAGCTGCAAAAAGCGTGCCTGAACTGCAGTTCCTGAGAGTCTTCCATGGTCACCCAGTGTAGCTGGGTTTCCACCGGATGGCAAACCCCCACTAAAGCCTCTGACACTAGCGAGGCTCAAAGGTCAAGCCCTCGGTCAGAGGCAGGAAGTGCTCCACAACTAAATGGCTGCCAATGTTTGTGAGGTGACCGAGACCTCTTCATTTCCCCGTGGATTTGTTGGGTTTGTTTCTCCTTGGACTCCTTTTGAGAAATGCCAGAGCTGTTTCCCTTGGGAAAACATGCTGCACCAAAAGAGCCAGAGAACAAGAGTACTCCATCAGAGCCAAGGTCCATCTGGCCCAATGTTCTGTCTCCACAGTGGCCAACCATCAATGTCTAAAGGAGAGCAGATGAGCAGTGCAGCTCTGCTTCTGCCAGGGGCCTGGGGGTGCTCATAGACCTCAATGGCTGGGACCGGCCTCCCCTGGGACCCCCACCCAGACCGTTTCTTGCCAAGGGCCCGGGGACGGGGTGTCTCAGCTCAGCCTGGGGCCTTCAGGCCCTGCCTCAGCCCATGTGGTAGGTGTGCCCATCTCTGACCCTCTCTCCTGCTCCTGGATGGGCCTGGGACGTGCAGTGCGAGAGTTGCTCCCCTGGGTGGACCCCTCAGACTTAGGGCAGAGCTTGTCAGGGTCAACTCGATGCATAACCTAGCATAACTAGTCTAGTCTAGCCTAGTCTAGTCTAGTCAATTGCCGGCGCTCACCAGGAGTCGAAAAAGACCGAGACTCTCATTTGCCAGGGGGGTTTCTGCTCCAAAACCATTTTCAAGGACACAAATCAGAAAGGTTACGAGTGGGAAGAGGATTTTACTTTCTCTTATTTTAGGTGATTGTACGGGATTTGCCTGAATCCCGTCCAGAGCCGAGGCTCACAGGCATTAACACAATGTGCCACGTGTAGCCAGCAGCAGACTGATGCCTGCTTAGTTCAGCTTGCAAAAAACAGCCCTTGCAGCCTGGCAAAGGCAGAGCTGCAGAAAGCAGCAGCAGGAATACAGGCCAAGCAGGCCCTGTTTCCTCAAGAGCGAGAACCTGAAGCAGGAGGATCACAACCAACCACACACAAAAGTGAAGGACGAAGAAGAAGAAGAAGAATAGGAAGACGATGACGACGACAACAATGACGATGATGACGAAGACGAGGTGTGTGGGACCACGGGCTATCTTCCAAAGTATGATGCCTATTGATGAGAAGCATCCTTTTTGCCCTGTCAAACTTGCTGCGCTGTGCTTCTTGGCCAGCGATGCAGGAAAAGCGCTCTGGTTCCTGCCCCACACTTGTTTTGCATGCAGGCAGAGCTGAAAAGTGGCAGCTCCTGGTGGTGCAGCAAGCCCGGAGCCCTTCCAAGCACCGGCTGTTCTGCACAAGAAAGAAGCCCTGGGGAAACGGAGCCAAGGGAAGAGCAGAGCTCGCTCCTGCTGCAAACTTGCCCAGGGAAAGAGAGCCCCAGGGAGCCAGGGCACAAGTAGCGCCTTAGAGGCGCAAGAGCAGCCGGCAAGAACCTCCCCGACATGGCCCCGAGGAGCCCTGACAAGGGGCTGTGCTTGATGTGACAGAGGACAAGACGCAACCCGTGGGGGCCACCCTGGCTGGGGGCCTGTCCTGGGAGTCTAGAAAGCTTCCTCCCCCCGGATGCGGGGCACGAGAACCCCCGTCGTGGAGCATGAGCAGCAGGCACCTGGCCAAAAGGGCCCAAAGGAGCCCTGGCAAAGCAAAGGGCCGTGCTCAGTGCTGCAGAGGAAGGCAAAAAACCCCCCGGCGACACTTGCTAGCCCATCGTGAGGGAAAAAAAGCCTCCTCCCCCCAGCTGCAGGGCACGAGGGGCCATCTTCGTGGTGCATGAGCAGCAGCAGGCAGTGACCTAGCCAAAAGGGACCAGAGGAGCCCTGCCCTCACAAGTGGTCATGCTCAATGCTGCAGAGGAAGGCAAAAAACCCCCGGGGACCAGTGCCAATCTGCCCCGGGGGAAAATTCCTTCCTGACCCCAGCCAGCGCTGGCGATCGGCTATTCCCTGAGCATGTGAGCAAGACCGGACTCCTCCTCTTCCTCCTCCTCCTCCCACTGGCTGGTCACGCCTCCCAGGAGCTAGATGCCCAAGCCCTACGCTCCCTCAAGCTGGAGCCATCTCAGGGGCTTCCCAGAGTGGCCAAATGCCCCCGGCCTGATCGACTGACCCATCAGGGGCAAGAATCCTTCCCGTGTCCCATGCCTGGCAGGACACCACTGCCTGCTCCAAAGCACTGGCACCCCTGGCAACACCTCTGCACCCCATTGCTTATGGCCGCTGCCACTGCTTTCTAAGGCTGACTGACTTCTAGGTTAGTGTGGTATTTTAACCTCAGCTGTACACCAGGTGTCCACCAAGCTGCTCTATTACTCCCCTCCTCAGCAAGGCAGGGAAGGGAGAAAACAAGATGGAAAAAACAACCCCACACTTGTGGGTCAAGATAAAGGCCGTTTAATGTAGCTATAGCAAAAGGCCACGTGTGGAAGCAAAGCAAAAAGCAAAAGATTATTCTCTACTTCCCATCAGCAGGCGATGTCCGGCCACTTCCTGGGAAGCAGGGCTTCAGTACACATGCTCATTACTCCAGAAGACAAATGTTGTAAAAAAAACCCGAATGCCCCCACACTGTTCCTCCCCCTATCTCTCAGTTTCTTATTGCTGAGCAGACATCGTATGGTATGGAATATCCCTTTGGTCAGTTTGGGTCAGCTGTCCTGTCTGTGTCCCCTCCCAAGATCTTGCCCACCCCCAGCCTGCTGCTGAGGCGGGGGAAGAAATGTTGGAGAGTCAGCCTTGAAGTGTGCTGGCACTGCTCAGTAGCAGCCAAAACACTGGTGTGTTATCAACACCTTGCTAGCTACCGATACACAGCACAGCACTATGAGGGCTGCTGTGGGGAGAATTAACTCCATCTCAGCCAGACCCAATACGGTTATCTTATATTACGGTCACTAGTGGCCCGACTTGCCATCAGAGACTCTTGATCCCGAGATGTACTTCCAAAGAAAGGGACCTGGCTTTCACCTGTCTTACCTTCCCTGCTGAAAGGCAGTACAGTCACTGGTGTCATCCTGATAGAAAGAGATCAGAAAACAGAAAATTCAATCCTTTTGCCATCATGAATTATTTCCTTTTCCAGGTGAAGCAGCTGAAGGCCACCCTAATCCTTCTCCTGCCCAAATGAACAAAGCCATGGCCCTGATTCCAGATTCAGAGTGAACTGGGGAGATCTGTTCCCTGCCACACTCCTACAAAGTGTTGGTACCTAAAGAGCTTTCTGACACCACTCACTCCTCCATAATGGGGAAAGATGCCGTTTCTGCAAGATAGATACATACAGACATCTAGCTATCTGTATATATGCAGATAAACTTAGCTATAGATGTAGATATCTAGATATCTGATTATCTACCTACTATATCCATATATAGATCAATATTGATACAGATGTCCAGATATCCCATCTATCTCCAAGTAGACAGATATCTATTTAGTTAGTTCTGTATAGATATTTATATCTAAGTATATATCTAGGTAGATAAATGTATCTAGATATAGATATCTAGATCTATATGAATATCTATCTAGAGCTATACATAACCACCTAGACAGATCTATCTATAATAGAAGTATGGATAGATATAGTTCTAGACAGATAGATAATCTACATCTATCTATATCCCTGTAGATCTGTCTATATCCATAGGTGTATATCCCTTCTCAACCAGGTAGGTGTAGATCCTGGGACCAAGACATAGTTCAAATATTTGCTGGTTGCTCCAATAATTTTAGCCCAGTTAAGGAAAGCAACATTTTCCCCAAAAGAACAGTATGGACAAGAGAAAGCAATTTTGCTAACTACCCTCCATTTGATAAAGCTGTACTGCTGAAACAGCAGGAATCTGACTGGATTTCATCACAAGTCTCTCTGATTCTTCATTTTCTTGAAGACGTTTAATTTAGATTACTGTTAAAGTGAATTAAATTAGTATTAACCTTGTCTGTGAAAATGATGCTTCAGAAAGGTAAATGTATTTCTCTTGGCATGCATGAAAATGAAATGATAAATTGATATGTGCAAATCTCAATGCAGACGGAGCCTTTCTAATGAATAATTACCAATGTGTAACTCTATTGATTAAGTTTGTAGGTTGTCAAGTGGGATCGCAGTGGAAGAATTCAGAGAAATCAGTCTTTGGATATGCTCAGCTATTAGTCTATGATACCATTCTGGTTCTAAATTATACCTGGGTAGAAAAAAGCACCAAAGGTCCCCATCATGTTAGGTGGACACATGTCTGAGCAAAACTGATGACCTGACATGGAGATTGGCTTTGCATGAACTGGCTAAACTTTATTGCCAGCTATATCAAGTCTAAATGATTAACTGAGCAGAAAGAAATGAGATAGAAAAACATTTAATAAAACCCAGCAGTTCAGTGGTAGCTATTAAATGGAGGTTAGCTTCCTAGGTTCCTACTGCTTTTTAGCAAATGAAGGGAAAATAAATGGCTCATATTATTCTTGTTTGCCAAATTTTACTAATTTTGCTGATGTTTATCATTTTACAGGGGCTGAAAATTCTCTATTAGTCTCCAGAGTATCTCTGTTACAGCTGGGGTTAAGATGTACCCTACTGAATTATTATCTGCCTTGATTTTTCATGAGTACTGACTGAACAAGTTTGCTGACAACACCAAGCTGTGTGGTGTGGTCGACATGCTGGAGGGAAGGGATGCCATCCAGAGGGACCTTGACAGGCTGGAGAGGTGGGCCCGTGCGAACCACATGAAGTTCAACAAGGTCAAGTGCAAGGTCCTGCACATGGGTCGGTGCAATCCCAAGCACGACTATAGGCTGGACGAGGAATGGATTGAAAGCAGCCCTGAGGAGAAGGACTTGGGGGTATTGATTGATGAGAAGCTCAGCATGAGCTGACAGTGTGCGCTTGCAGCCCAGAAAGCCAACCGTGTCCTGGGCTGCATCAAAAGAGGTGTGACCAGCAGGTTGAGGGAGGTGATCCTGCCCCTCTACTCCGCTCTGGTGAGACCCCACCTGGAGTACTGCGTCCAGCTCTGGGGCCCCCAACATAAGAAGGACATGGAGCTGTTGGAGCGAGTCCAGAGGAGGGCCACAAGGCTGATCAGATGGATGGAGCACCTCTCCTATGAGGACAGGCTGAGAGAGTTGGGATTGTTCAGCCTGGAGAAAAGGCGGCTCTGGGGAGACCTTAGAGCAGCCTTCCAGTACCTGAAGGGGGCCTACAGGAAAGCTGGAGAGGGACTCTTTACAAGGGCATGTAGCGACAGGACAAGGGGTAATGGGTTTAAGCTGAAGGAGGGTCGATTTAGATTAGATGTTAGAAAGAAATTCTTCACTGTTAAGAGTGGTGAGGCACTGGAACAGGTTGCCCAGAGAGGTTGTGGATGCCCCATCCCTGGAAGTGTTTAAGACCAGGTTGGATGAGGCTTTGGGCAACGTGGTCTAGTAGAGGGTGTCCCTGCCCATGGCAGGGGGGTTGGAACTAGATGATCTTTTGAGGTCCCTTCCAACCCAAACCATTCTATGATTCTATGAACATCTGGCTATTGATGTTCAGAATACTTTAAAATAAAGTAATTTTTTAGTGAACATGAGGCATCATCTGCCTACCACATACTTGTTTACTACATCCAACTCTATTCCATAATTGTTCCTAAATAGAAAAATTTATCTATCTACGGTAAAATTTCTACCGCTGCACCCCAGTCCTAAAGAAAGATATGAGAAAATCTGTAACACTGTAGGTTACATGATTACTTAAATGTCCAGCATGTTCGTACAAGAGGGGAAGGGCAAGCACATACTTAGCTTATAGCTAATTCACAACATGTTTGAATCTATAAATGGGATGTAACTAACAGATAAGCCCCACTGCGCAGGAGGTCAGTTTTAGCCATTGTGAACCACGACACGGTAGTTAAAGTGACATTTTCCTAAAAGAATACCAATGACTGTCCTTACATGCTCAGCCAACTCTGTAACTCCTTTAGGTGTGCTGATGAGTACTTTACAAATTCAGGTTCTCTTCAGATGTGATTGCATGGTAAAAGACAGATCAAGGCATGTTTGTCACATACAAATGTGATTTCTTTTAATCTTGCTAGGTTATATGCAGAAATCACAACTCAACAGTTCACATGCTATGTTTCAATGGCATATTGTAGAGCCTTTCATTCCTGAAAATCCCTAGGATTTCTGCAGTACAAAAGCAAAGCAATAATATTAAATAAAAATAGAAAAATCTAACAGGTTTGGGTCACTCATCTCCCACAAAGTTATATAAGCATTATTTTTATTGCAAAGACAGGCTTTGATCCATGTCTTTATGCACTGTTCACTTTTCATCACAGACCCTGATGCTGCACTGCATTTCCAAAGAATGATATTCACTTTGTCTTCCCCTTGTTTCAAAAAGTCAGCCCTCACTGACACTTCAGCTGTGCTGATGGAGATAATATCAGTGCCTTCTACCATTCTTTTCCCTGCTGTTCTCATAGTATAAAATGGTATTACACTCCAATCAACTTCATTTGGGTCATAAACATGCCTGGCATGGTATATCTGAATTTCCTACAGGTGCAGTAAGAAATCTGTCTTACCAGAATAGGAAGAAGACATATATCAAAATTTTGCAGATTACAACAACAAAATCCCAGAGTTATAATGTAACTCATCCTGGGAAGCTTTTGTCCCAGCATTTAAGTGTAGAAGGACAGAAGCTTCCAGTATTTGCTTTTCATCAGTTCTGAAGAGCTAGTTTTCCTTTGCCCTCTTCCCTCCTTATCAGTCCTGGACTGTTTTTCTCTGTATGTCCAATCTGTCCTTCTCAACCAGGTTGGCTCTGATCTTCTCTGGCTGCTTGCTAGACTAGTGAAGCAGAGTGAAATGGAAGAGGGATAAAAAGTCCTGTAGTGTAAAAGAGGTGTAAAGCAGACAGGGAAGAAGATAAGAGTCTGTAATGCTCCACCCTGCCCATACACATCACACTGCAGCACAGCACATCTCACCCAGGGCTGCATATGTATAATCATACCTCATACAACACATATATTATAAACTATTGGAATAGCTGCACTAAGGACTATGCTGTTCCCTTGTAAACAAACACAAGCTCTTAAAAATCACGTGGACATACCCCAAAATCTCCAGGCTGACTTGAAGTCAGTGTTTGAAAATAGCTGCCTTGCGTGGAAGAAACTTTCTTCAAAAGAAGGTGCTATTGGAAAGTGGACTGATGCATATTTGTTTTTAAAATGGAGCAGAATAACGACAGATCCTACCAACAGATCCTGCTGAACTCAGAAAGAAAAAGGCTTTATCTTTTTATAGAAGTGACAGTCGTTCAGTTCTCTAGTGAAACTGTCATGATAAAGGCTCAGTGGAGTTTGACTGAAGTATGTGAACTCTCTAATCTTCGGTTCAGCTATTTTCATAAGCTGTTTTCCAATGAGTAGTCAAAATGCCAGTTACCTAAAACTCCATTAGGAAAAAGACCCTAGACTTCCTATCTTCCCTGCCACAAAACCTTTTCTGTAAAGTCTTGTTTTTAAGCTACGAATTCAGTCTATCAAAAGCACATTTTGTCTTTGGCTAGCTGCTGAAAAATTCTAAATATAGGAGGGTAATATTATGTAGTTTTATGACTACATTATTTTATCCATGTTTCACTTCATTTTTTTGGGACACATCCATTTCTTTTGTTGCCATTGGACCCTGCATCCTCCATTGTTTATCACAATAATTAGATCAAACAATAATTCAAATTTATTGGAGATCTTTCAGCTCATTCAACAGGTTCCCAAAGAGTCTTGAAAACTGAACAAGTTCATATTTTGCCTTTTCCTTTCCCACCGAGGCATGTGCAAATCGCCTGGCAAACTCATGGTGCTGCACTGAACTGCCATTTGGCAGAAAGGAGTTTGATAGCTGACCAAAATTTCCCTTTCTCTACGTGCCAGTGAGAGTGGGAGAGCTCAGGTGTTGCTCAGTTTTCTTCAGACGACCAAAAGGAAATGACTTTCGTGATGCAGAGACACAAATTTTGTCTGCCTTGTCAAGAGCAGCACTGTCCGCAAGGGTGGCTAGGTATGAAATTAAAGGGGGATGTAATGAGGATGGCATAAGGCTCGGACTGGGGTTCCATGCAGGGGACCCTCTGTAGAGAGAAAGAATGAAAAAGACTTAGTTTTCCAGCTGGGGATGCAAGCTCAGTTGCAAAGTCCTGCACGGAGGAGATGTTGTAAGGCATCAGCACAGGGAGCACGGTACCTTCATTGTGCTCAAAGCGCAGCGCTTCACCGGCTCCAGCGCTATCACGCTGTATCTCATGACATCACTGCGAGCAACCTGACAGCACTGTGACTTGTCACTCTCATGCACATGTTGTGGGCACAGTCTCCTGGAATACAGAACATGCTGCCTTAAGCTCTTCAAATAAATCTCTGGGTATCTGCGCCAAGGAACACACTACTGCACTTCTGCTATCATAATATTTCTGTTCTACTCCTGCATGGTCTAACACAAACATACTCAGCCCAGATTACTACCACTGGTGGAAAGCTTCCAATCTGGAAGAAAAGAGCAACTTTCTTGAAGGGTTAAAAGAAGGTCACCCTACTTCTTTGTAGTACTCTGCACCATATCAGAATGGAAACTTCTTGAAGGCCACCTATGCCTTTTTTTCTTTTTTCTTTTTTTTTTTTTTAAGGAAAGTAGGTATCAGATCTGAAATGTTGAGGCTGAATTGTCAATTTAAGATTTACATAAAGCAGATCTCTGGCAAGGCTGCACATCTCTTCAGCATGACTTCTCTTGGGAAACAGAATTTTAGAAAAATGTCTTGAAACTTGAGATATGTAAAATAGAGAAAGATTACTGTCAAATAACTGTTTAATGGAAAGCATCACTCATATCTGAGGTGATCTGTAATGAGCTGTGTGATGATTAAAATAATAAAAAAGTAAATCTAAACTACTCAGTGCTCATTTTATCATCTATGTCTTAATACATCACTGGTTAAATATGCATGGTGACTCTGAGATGACCAGCTGCGTAGGACCTGTGTCTCACCTCTCCAAAACAAAGCCATGGGACTTCACTTCCAACACACTAGAAAACAACTCGTTCATCATTGCCATTGGGGCTGTAGTTACCTGATATTTTCCTGCTAGGCAGAACAGGGGATTTTGTCAGGAGCTATTTGCTTGCTCACTGCTGCTGCATAGCGTTGTTGTTCCTCTTTGGTTGGGATGCTGTGCTCAGCACATAATAACCAGCACACGGGGTACATGAGAGCAGAAGCAGGAGAGGTTTCAGGATGGAAAAGCAAATCTGTACCAGCAATAAACATGAAACTAGCAACGTTAGCTCAGCCAGGGGAAAAAAAAAAAAAAGAAAAAAGAGATTGCAAGAATCAGAATGAAGCAGCAGATTGTACCTTTGCAATGGGTTGATGGTGCATATTCATGTTCTGATTTTTTTTTTTCTTTTCCCCAGGAAAGAGGATGTCAGGGCATAGAATTGTAAGCAGTGTTGAACAACCAGAAAATTACGATAGAGTTGTACCTTTTCCATGTCCATACTCTTTTTTGGGACTGGCAAAATGTGCTTCATTTTAGACACATAACTGAAATGAACCACAGAATGTAATACAGACAACGGGGTGATAAAGTAGGACTAAAAGTGAAAGGATAGGAAAGACATGTGGGTTAGAAAATGCACTACAGAGTCAGGTAAGTATGCTATTAGCACTCCTGATCTGGGTATGTATCCAACAAAGTTTCTGATGTGCTGTTGTTTTGATAAGCAGAACATAGTAGGTTTGGGTTAAGAAAAAGCCACATCAGCCAAAGGAAAATGTCAGGTCCAGCATTTGTAAACTTGGCCTAAAACTGAATATCACTTGAGGAATGAACCTCTTATGGTTTTCATTAGATCAACATATACATGATCTGACATGGAAGCACTTATCCCAAGTCCTAGAACGGCAACGTAGATCTAACAGTCCCCACAGGGGAAGTGCAGAACCCAGAATCACCAGCAAGGGCTTCCCCAGAACAGCCTCGTTTCCCATTCCTTCTAACTATAAAAATATATCAACTGCCTCCTAAAAAAATAATGAACAACTGGCCTCTGGTATAAAATTAACATCAAATCATACACATGCCCATCTCTGTAGGCTACACGTATTTTTCCCATAAGCATAAACTCGAGAATTAGAGAAGAATCTAAATTTGGCTCTCCCCTTTCTCCATACTAATTAATAGTGCCTCCATTTAAATCTCTTCACCTTTTACCAAGAGATTTCACAATACTAACTAGCATTATGCTAAACCAGCCGATACAGAATGAAGTATTCACACAATACATTTCTCACCCAGGACCTCACAAGAGAATTGAGTTGAACATCACAAGAGAGTTTAGTTCTCACAAGAAAATCTGACAAGATTCTAATGCTGGTGCTGCATCCAGGAGCACATGGTTGCTAACAGGTAAGCAAGCAGCCTTTTATTTTATAAAATGGTGACATAAAACAGACGCTTAATGTTGTGCTTACTTGACTTTAGCTTGCCACATGTACAGAAAGCATGCTCTTCATACATGCCATCTGCAAGCTTCCATCTTTCATGTTCTGACTGAAGAAATTTCACTGTGGTGAGCTGCTGAATGTTGCACCAGTGGTGGAAAGTGCTCAGCACTGCACATAATATAGAGAAAAAGAAAGAACTTCAGGAGAAAGCTTTACTGCTAACCAACAACTTAGAAACCCTAGTTTTCTATGCTAAATAGAAAAGACAAAATAGAGAAGACAAGAATATTTCATATGTATCTAAGTCCTACAGAATCAAAAATTCTTCAGAAAACTCCTTTGTCACAGAAGAAATTAGTCTCACGTGGGACACCTCCTCACCCCCCCATTCAAAATGACACCCTGGAGAATTAATCACATCTCCCCTCAAGAGACCACTCACCCATCCAGCCCAGTCCCAGCGACCAGGAGGGGCACAGTAATAAAGCTGCTTTCAGGATGGCAGGAGGAAGGAATTAAAGAAACTTTTCATTTGGCTAGAGTTGTGTTTTGCATATCCAGAATTTGGGATAAAAAATTATCCAGAATCAAGACCATTTGGTACCATAAGGAGGGTAGTACAGACCCTCAGCAGAGGCCGAGCCAAGAGTCTTGTGCAACCCATTTCTGCCCTAAGCAGAGTCACAGTTAAACACTACTTGGGCCGAAACTTTGTGTCAAAACAGGTAATGCTGTTTTTGAATAAACAAATTCCATCTTAAAACACAAAAGTTATCAAATAAATTCTCAAAAAAAAGAAAAAATTAACATGTCTTGCCACTGCACCCAGACAACTGGCTATTTCTAGTTTTTTGTATGCATAAACAATAACTGTACATGCAAGGATTTGGATATAGAACTGTAGGAACTGCCTTTGGAAATTTAGCTGAATGTTAACATAAATGTTGATGTATATTTTTAGGGTTTTTAGACAACATAAATGTTTCTTTTATGTTTTTGAGGACATCGAGTATGGTTTGCATGATTTTCTATCAGCTTAGCACTTTCAAAACCAGAATCCAAACAAAAGAAAGTCCTGAATGTAAGTTAACTCTGAATATAAAAAGACATAAACACAACCAGGAAAAAATCCCAGGCTGCAGGACACAATTTATCTGTAATCTGAGCCTCTTTTTCTAAACTGTTCTTTAGCAAAATGAAGCTCATTTTTCTTTTCTTTGCACAGATACTTCTTTTTCCTTTCCTATGAAATATAAGTCATTAAATTATGCTCTTGATTCAGCAGGTCTCTCTGTTGAACTCTAGGAGCAATATTCCCATCCAGTGACTTACTTTTATCATCTTTAATATTGATAGAGGTAAAAACGGAGAGGAAAAGCTTTCTTAGCTACAGTGCTAATATTTAGCACTGAATTCACTTGGTAGCAACATGGCTTTAGCCTGGGCTGCCGAGCAAGCAATAAACCCCTTAAATGGCTCAGGGACCACTGGGGCCAGCGCTGTGAAGAATTCATGAAGCAGGGCCTGCAAAGGCCGGTACCTTGATATTATTTTCAATGCCTGGAGCTTTCTATCTGCATCCAGCCGAGTCTCTTTTGTAATCCTTGACATTGATCCATCCTCAAGAGCATGGCCATGGGCGAAGAGTGTGAGCTGGAGGTCGAAGGCAGAGCCAAAAATCACTGCCTCTCTCTCTGAGGCAGCCGGGCTGATGCTTTCTGCCCGTTTGACTCAGCAGAGCGACCTGCTGCCGGTTGGTTTGGGAAGCAGAGCTGCTCTCCCTGTTGCAGCTCACATCCAGTGGAGGAAGCAGAGGGGGAACAGGTGGGGAGGTGACATGGAAAACCAAACAATGACGCTTCACGGTGCCATGCTAATTAAAGACCAAGAGCACCCTCTGATATAGAGATGGGTTCTGCCAATCTATTCAGCACATTATGATAAAATCATTTCTTTCCCCATTTTCTACCTCCCTTTATTTATTTTTTTGCATACAGGACTTACCAGGACCCCTTACTGTGCTTCATTTCCATTACTCTTTCCAGTCTAGTTGCTTTAGTACCAAGAAGATGTCTTTACTTTTTTCTTTTTTTTTTTTTTTTTTTTCCCCAGTAATGTAGTCTAGGGTATTTTTATTCTTTCACGCTTGATAGTAATTTTCTGCAGTCTCCTCTGGCCTCTGTGGCCGTTTACAATGATTAGCAGTTTGCAAGAGGTAATGAGTTTCTATCTTTTCCTTCTCCCTCTCTCTTTTTCCCCTCTCTGCTCCATTTTCTGGCACAGCCTTTCAGTTATTCAAAATAAACAGACAACTGCATAATTAAGAACCTTAATGCCAACAAGAAAATATAATTGAGCCTTCTAAATACTAAGGAAAGAGAGGGAGAGCTTGATAAGTATTGCTACATTTTCTTTCAAGTCATGGGGTTGGGATTTTTTTTTCTCCCACACTTAATTTCTGTTTAGGAACAAAAGATTTTTGTGTTTGCAAGAAAGAGGAGATGAGTGATTTTAGATTTGCATTTTCTCTTCACTAGAGCCTGGCATTTTATTGAAAAATTAAAAAAAAAAAAAAGGTTTCCGTCTTACAAATGAAAGCATCTGTTTAAGTAAAAAAACACTTGAGAAAGAAATCATAAAAAATTATTATTATTATTTTTCCAAAGCAGGACTGAAATATCCTGAGGTCAGTAGAAAATGGCTAGCACTCATTTAAAGGTGTCCCTTTCATTTTTCTGAAGCCTTCATTTAAGCTGTGGGTAAAAAAAACACATTAAATGATTTGTCCTCGTTTCACACAAAATATCTTGACTCTCAAAAAACTGCAGAAGTCTTTTAAATATATCCATTTTCATGAAGGCTCTTTATCAAAGTTTCTTCACCATATGCAAAGCCACAGTCATTATCATAATTTTTTATTACACTGGTACTAAGAGACAGTAGCCAAAACCAACTTCCCTGTGCCAGACACGTGGCATCGGAGCAGGCTGAGGGGACTTGATGTGATTGCTCCTGTATGCCAAGAGACAGCCAAGACTGTGCTGGGATCAAACTTCTTCCATTTCTTGTGACGCCTCATCTTTATGGGGCAAGTGAGAGACAGAGACTAAGAAAGGCAGAGCCTGACTCTGTGGTCTAGCTAACAGTAGAGCCTCTGGTTTGGGGGGATACCTGGTTTCTGGTCCCAGATGAAGAATTTGCTTGTGCATTTTTGCATTGGAGCCACTGAAAAAAGGACCAAACAGCTGAGGAGCGCACAGCAAGGCTTAGGGTCCCACTCACCCACTTCTACTCCACTGCAGAGACCCAAGAAAAATGAGATTTGTTTCGTGGGAAAAAAAAATACCTTTTTTTCTCAATAACCCAGTATTTCCTTAAAATTCATTTTCAGTAAGCTGTACCGATTTCACATTGTATCTGATATTGCAGCCTTTCCCTTTTTCTTGTTGAGAAAATAGTATTTGAAAAGATCCTATGATCATTTTGGAAAAGTGTATGTAATACTTTACCTTTCAGCTGAAGCCCAGCCAAGGACAGCTAGAGAAGGTCCTCTGTCCTGCTGCTCCTCAAAAAGCCCGAGTGAACCAGAAGATGTGTTGAAGTTCTGTGCGATAGCCGTGCTTGGTGATGGCTAAGGGTTAGCCCACGTCCAAGGCCGGTGCCAACCAGCGGTGCGGGTTCATCCAGCCTATTTTAGGAACAAATGTTTATCTCTCTAGACCTCAGGGCCAGGGAACAAATCCTGATCTATTTTGTTTACTAGTAAAATGTAGCTAGGGAGATCATTGTCCTAAGACAATCTAGTCAACCTCAGCATACTTTATTATTCATTATTATAATTACCTGCCACTTGCCTTAATAGAAGACCAACTTTGAGAGGATTTTTTTTCAATAACAAAGTACATGCAATTTGACCCAACAGGAACATTAACATGGGGGCTCCCTCACAAGCTGCTTTTGTTTTACAGAGCACGCGGCCAGTGCAGCTCCGGTGTTGCTTTCTCCACTGTTTATTTCTCCCTCAGTTCAATCTCGTCCTCTACATTTTCCAGTTGTCATACTGAAGTATTTTGGCAGAATTCACAAGCCTATCAAGGTTTGGCCTGGCTCATGTCACTTTACCACACTTACACGCCTGTATACGCTCTAGCATTACAATAACAGAAACTTAACACACTGTAAATAAACCCTATTGTTTTTACCAACGTGCAAGCCTATTATCATTAGCCTTAACTTCACAGACGGTGTACATGTTCTGCCTTATACAGCATGATTTTTCCATTCTCCCGCTGATTTATCTCAATATTTTATTTTAAACTCTTTGTAGCTGTATATAGGCCAAACTCGGATACCTCAGCTGCTCAAGCAGAAACAATCTACTCAGTCCCAACTCTGAGCCCAGTCAGTCAAACTGTGCGAGAAACGGAAAATGAAAGTGGTCATATATTTTTTCAGTGCGAGCCCCAGACGGAAAGGAGCCCAATTTTCCCTTGCCAGGCTGCTGCTCAGGGGGCACGTTCCCGTGCTAAGCCCAGGCGGGGAGGTATGCGCAGCCGTGCGGGGAGCTGGTGCCTGACCCGGCATCGCCAACGGGCAGATTCAAGGATCCTGCTGGTAGAAAGGGACCACGTGGATGGCCCGGTCTGTTCTCCCACCCTTGGCTAGAGAGCAGATCAGGTGAAAGACTGAATTAGGCAGCATCACTTGTCCAAATGGCTGATTTCATTAACTGCCACAATCCCGTGCTTTCTGTTTCTTATGGTGTCACACCTTTGCTTTAGCTTTGCAGCACGCTATGCTGTAATCTATCAATTAGACCTCTATTTCTCAAGAATCTTCTTCCCATTTTGGTATTTTGGATTAAATAGTTTCTTTTAGTTTCTTTCTATTTTCTTGTACAAAGGCAACTTTGTTTTCACTTTTTGGTATTCCTTGCTTTGGTTTCTAAGAGTTGAATTACCTCTTGTACATCCAACATCACACATGGGCATGATGTTCAACTGATACTTTTTTTTAAGACCTTCTCAGAGGCATTGTTTTCAGAGATATTAATTAATTTCAAATTTGATAATTCATAAACAATGCTAGCAATGATCAGGTGCGTTTATTTTCTGGACTGAACTGAAGTAGCGATGAACTAGAATTTTCATAGTGTCTGGTTTTTTGTTACCACCATGATATAAAATAATGTTAAAAAAGGTTCATTTTGCAAAGTGCCAAGTGCTCCAATATCTTTGCGCATGAATATCCAGAAAAGGAGAAGAAATAATACTGTCATTTAAATAACTTCCAGTTAGGAGTTTAGCACCTTGGGGGGAAAAAAAAAAAAAAAAAAGAAAGAAAGAAAGAAAAAGACGCTTTCTTTTGAATTCTTTCCTGCCAAGCATGACTAAAACAACAGGTCTCCATTCAGACTCTGGCTCATGGGTATTCATTAAAACAAATAAACAATGAAATGGTAAAGAAAGCATTACACAGCTTAAAGCCTAGTCTAGTATCAGATGAATAATAAATACATTAGTGTTGGCTGAGCAATGGCGAAATACATTTCTACATACCAGGATATAACGAGCTCACTCAAGGAGCCTTGTGTATGCAAAGAGATTTTGAAGAAACATATCAAAATATAATTGAGAATTTGTTATTGCTAATCCTAAAGCTTTGAATTTCCATCCCCTAGCTTTCTTTTTCCTCTGGATTGTCCCAGCATACCCCATGTTGCAGTAAATACATATAAGAGAGCCCAATACAGGCAAAAGAGGGAAATACAAAAAATAGTGCCTGGAGAGAGGTGCTAGAGCCAGCTACAACAATTGCCCAGTTGCCCTGCTAGGACATGATGTGTTTAGGAGTGGTGAGATATTTTAGTAACAATTATTCTTTTTTTTTCTTTTTTTTTGTTTTTAAGCATTTTAAATGCTAAACCCTAGCCAACATATTTTAAACCTTACGGATGCCAAGTGACAAAATGTCTTCAGTCTTTTAGCACACATTCTTAGTAATCATAACAACATTTCCGTATTATTATAGGCACTATTGGCAGTGTGTTCAATTGTGCATGGAATAAATAGCTCACATTAGCAGTTTGCCTTAAAATTCATGTGATGGTAGCAGCCAGCTTAATTAAGTGCATCTTTCTGGGAAATCAGTAATAATAGTAATGAATGAACCTGCTGCTGACCTGCAGCAGCGAGAAGCTGTTGAGAACATTTCTGAGTTTGAAACCAGGGAACACCTACAGCTGCCGGGATTGTAACTACTCCCTGACACTGCCATTGGGAAAGGCAGACAATACCACCAATATTCATCTTAGTTTGATAATTGTCCCTTTCTTCCTTACTGGCCACTATACATAATGTTTGGGTTGGGGTTTTTTTCCTGCAGGAGGAAGCCTCGGCCAATTTGTATCATCTCCCATGATCTTCCACTGTTTTCCACTGTTGGGATTTTCAGCACAGCGTTTCAAACAGATGAGGGGCAACCATGTGATTAGATGTCATCCACAAAAAACTATTTAAGAATAGTTTAGATATTACAGCCAGTTAACCAGAAGCAAGAAGCTTCCATTTGGTTTCACAAAACTTAATGTGTCTATTCAGATGATACCAACCTAAAACATATCTAGGGCCAGGGAGAGCAAATACCTTCTGCAAGAGAAGTATCTCCAGTTTTACAAAAATTACTTTTCAATTAAAAAACAAAACAAAGAAGCTTTTCATTGGAAAATTCCCAACTAGCTCTAGCATTGACAGATTGTGACTTCTGAGAAAAAGCCAAAAACAAACACAAAGACATAGGGCCTGGAAAACTTGCCTTGCAAGGAAAAGATTGAAAAAGCTGAGGGCAAACATTTGACAAAGATGGAAAGACAAATAGATGTTTAAACATATTTGAACTGCATAAACATAAAGAATGGAGAAAATTTCTGTAGTTAGACACATGCTGTCATAGAATAGATTAAGGAGACTTACAGTCATAGGGTAGCCTCACAGGAGAGCAAGTCAGACGCACAGAGTAGATTTTTATGGGTGACATCTATTTTACTAATAGTAGTAGAAAAATGGAAAAGATTAAAAGTGCATTACCTTAATGTTTGGGATTTAGAGAAGGAAGCAGAAAACAAACTAAACAAATGGAAGTAGTAAAGAATATAGCTGATATTGTATAGGAAAAACTACAGAATATCCTGTGTCCACATTGGCAAGGACATGTGCTGAACAACCCAACAGGGCATCTTCTGATTCTTCATTTCTAGAACTGCCCAGAAATCAGAGCATAAAGAACCTGAACACCATGCATGGGTCACCATAGACACAGAGAAGGCATTGTTGGCAGGCAGTGAGTTATCATTGGAGATAATTATTTAAATAAACCCCATTGCATTCTTCAAATAAAGTTCTAGGAAAAGACATAGGCAACAGCTAAAACAAGAAACAGTAACCAAGAAAAGGAATGGGGTAGAATAAAGTGTTTCATGCCATGCTCCTTCAGTAGCTTGAACTCTTGCAAAGGGCTCAGTCAGAAACAAAATATACAGCAAAGAAGAGAGACATGGAGGAAAACCTTTCTTTTCCCCTCTTTTTCTCCTCATGGATTAGCATGAGTGTTGCATCTCACCTAAGCCAAGCAAAGGAAGAACGGACAGACAAAAAGTATCTTGCACCCAAAGTCTCTGAGATGATGGCTGGTTATGGAAGACATCATCAGTAATAAGGAATAATCAGCAATAACTTCTATTTCCAAGGGAAAAAAGAATTTTACATTTAGCAGTATTAAGGATATAATTAAGAATCCCAACCATCAGAAGTAATATTTCAGAGGAGGTGCTCTGTGCACTACTTTCCTGAATTCAGATACCATTTTTCTTCATCACAGGGTCAAAAGTTTAGCAAAGCTGGCTGTTCGAAGCTTGCCTGAAATCTTAAGTGGAAAAATTCTAGAAACCACAAATAATAATGACCCATAAAGTGCAGGACTGATACCACTATGGGTCTTTGCCCCAGATGGCCAGCAGCCAAATTTTGACTGAATCAAGACAAAGTCACCGGCTAAAGGAAAGTCTTTTAAAATGTACATAAAACCATAAAGGATCCTGAAGGCTCAAAGTCTCAAAATCAGGAACCCGAAGTTAGAATATTTCCAGTAGCCCAGAGAGAACATCCCTGGGATTTTCTTCAAAATGCTTGGAGCCTATAGCCCAGCAAACAAGTGAGGAATCCAACAAGAGGTGAGGGACAAAATGGAGCAAAAGATACTGAGGTTCAGCTGAGTCTTCTGTAGGGTTGCTGAGCTACGTTGGGTGCTTGACTGCTGGTCTGATACAGTAGCAAGCTTCTCCATAACTGTGCCATGGAGATAAAACAGAAAAATAAATATTTCCATGCACTTATCATGTTAGCTTTGCTTCAGATTAGGTCTCTGAGTGTTATTGTTACAGGGCCAGACCACAATACTCACACAATCTATACATAATCTGGCTGCCCAGAATTAAGAAAAAACAGCTCTGGATTTCATTTTTGTCAGTCTTGAGAGAACTTCAAAAGTTTAAAAAGCAAAATAAAACTAACTAAACCCTCTTCACCTCCATACCCACCCCAAGGAGCTGTGGAAAGCAGGGGATTCTTGGGGAATTACACCAATAATCTGCTCTGCTCTGTTTCAGGGGTCCTTATCCAAGCCCTGGGGCCAGCAGCACAAGCAGTGCCTTGTTCTCAGCAGCAGTGCCTGAATTCTCCTGCCATGTGGTGACACTGGTTCAGGGGAAAAGAAAGGGGAGGGGGAAGGGGAGAAGCCCTGCCGTTTCCATCAGTCAGGCAGACAGCAAATTGAGGAAGGAGCAGAAGTTGTTTAGGACTGTCTAGCAAGTGACAACTGTTTGATTGGCAGAAAGCCACGATGAGCATGCTGTGCCTTTAAAATAGGTGTCTATCTGCAGCCCGGAATATATTCAAATCAGGTTGCATAAAAAGCTGTTCCAGCTACTTACAAGCTACTTGGAGTAATTAAAAACAGAGAGCTGCCTTTGTCTCTCAGAACCTGCACAGAATGAAAAACAAGCAGAACAAAACAAAAAAAGCAATTCCCAAGGTCAGTTCTAAGGTATTATCATCCTTTCCTGTATATTAAATTTACGTTTACATACACAGGGCTGTGCGAAGTCACTTCTCTGCAACTCTTGATGAGATACGCTGCAGGAGGTGAGGGTCCTTCCAAATATAGGCGTACGTAGTCTACGTAATTTGGATTATAAAATACATGCAGGGACAGATTAGCCAAGCTGCAAGCAGGCAGGGTCAGGAGTGGGCAGGCAAACTATTATGCTCTAGCCTCCTGCTCCTCTTGCCTTTTCCTTCATATTTGGCTGCGTTGGCCAAAAATATCATACACCCAGAGATCCAGTTTCTGAGTGCTCCCGGGGCACTTTAGCAGTGTGGGGCCCAAATACACAGGCACGAGGAACTGACAATAACTGGATGCTGCCTGCTACACACCATCGTATTACAATTTGCCCTGGGAACCTCTGAACGTAGCCAAGGCACGGAGGTTGCCTCAACCTACCCCAGTGCTCTGCAAAGGTGTGCACCTGCGGAAGACCATATATGAATTTTATGAAGCGTTTTCCATCCCAGTCTGCTCTGCTTGCAAATGTGCATCTTATTTTTATGTCAAGAGGGCAAAAGAGCAGCATTCTTTCCACAGAGGCAACACTCACCCTCGATGTCTAAACAGCGAGGCTCTCAGCTGGCTCCCATTGCTGTGCTTTACTTCCAGACCACACCAAAAAGAACGGGAGAGAGGCTAAATGTATAGTTAGGTGATGGGATATTAACTTTGACACAATTTGGAAACATGGAAAGAACTACAGTACAATACATCAAAGAATATTGATATACACAATATACAATATATCAATACTATATATACATATGTCAGTACAATATATTGAATAATACTAATATAATGCTTATAGCAAGAACTCCACTAGCTTCTTCAGTGAAGTTAGCACACTAGGACTTTTCCACTGTCAGTGAATACATGCATAGAAAGTGCTACAGTCTATTCAATAGTAAATGAACCTCGTACCTTTGACAGAGAACACTGTATGATATGCATTTGGTGATTTCTTCAGGGTGCTCAGTGTTGCAGGGGTTACCAAGCCCAGCAGCCTGATTCAGGCAAGGCTGCCACAGCTACATGCCCCCAGGTCCAGCCAGCAGCAAGGCTGGGCACGTATTCCCAACAGGTGCACTGGCAAATACCTGTATACAATACATACCCGCACGTGGCCGGCCACGCACACCAGCACAGACACACTCCGCACTCACACAAGCACACGCAGCACCAACAGCCCCTTCCTGTTCCCCTCTGGCTGGCTGGGCTATTCCCATATCCCTCCTTTCTTGATCCCTCCCTTTCCCCACCTTTGGGACATCCCCTAAAAAGCCCGCACACTTTCTCTCATGTAATCCCAAAAGGCTCTTCCCTGCATCCCGTAGTGAGTCCCATTCCCCTAGAGCAGCCTGTGGGGTGCTCCAGAGAGCCTGTCCATGTACTCATCTTCACCACGGGGCTGAAGGCTCTCCTGGGACGGCCGTAGGAGCGGCCGGGGCGGGGGCTTATCCAGGTTCCCCAGCCTGCCCTGGTGCCTCTGCGGCTGGAGGCAACACTTTCATCACACAAACTACCACTCCTGTTCCAACTGGAGCATCCTTTGTCATCAGTCCACACAAAACAATTAAACCAAACCCAGGCCATCTCTGATTTCTTCCTGGAAACACTAGTAAATACCTTTAATAGATACAATTAAACCAAGACAGACAACTGATTTATCATTTTTCAATTCCATCTATTAATAAACAGCAGAGGGCTAACCTAATACTCAGGTAAGGTGGCTATCTGTTCTTTGCAACTTTAGTTAAAATTCCTCCTAGCAAAATAGTCTGAACTGGAAAATGGGCTTAATCAAAATGGAAACTTTCTGTAATTAAGATGAAAAAGTTCTCTCTTGCTTTCATAATTCTCTCCCCTTGTGTTTCTCACTCCTCTGTTTGTCCAGGCAGAAGGCCTTCAATTCATTGACTTTTCAACCTTTCTTCCAATGTATTAGAAAAATACCTCCTCTCTTTCCATGATTTTATTCCAGGGAGTATTTTATTCTATAAAATTTCAGTTTGTTTTATTCTATAAAATAACACTATCTTATTCTAATGGAGTAAAATACAGTAGTTTTACCCACTGAAAGCTTTTTTTTTTCAAAACTTGGGCATTTTTTATTAAATATTTTTCCCCTAGCATGTCATATACTTTTAAAATTTTCATTTTTTACTGAAGTGTTTGCAAACACATACACCATTTCCAAGTGGCTCTATTTGTTTGCAACATATTCAAATATGATCAAAGCAATCTAAAAATTTCAAGGTAGTTTTCATTCCAAATACTTTTTAAAGGATGTTGGAAATTTCATAATAGAAATACAATTTTAAATTTGATTAGAAAAATACCCTCTCAAATGCACAGCATTTTACTAATATTCTACTAGATTGTTCATTGTATATCCACAAATAGTGTCATTTATTTTGAATGGCTTTATAACTTGTCAACAGCCAGCAAAATTACCTTTATCTGGTGACAAAGGCCGCTCATTTTATTAAATATGTTTTCAGAGCATGTCTAAGCCATTTATGAAAAAGGACAATTTTTATAATACAGTATACAGTCTATGTTTGAAATAATCTGTAATGCTTGATAATATAACTGTCATGTCCTGTAAATGCATTGCAGATGACTTGCAAGACATTTAAGTCACCGTACAATACTGACAGCATAGTTTTAAACATGTCATTGACTCCTCATAACTTTTATACAAAATCCATAAGATTTCTTACCACCAAGGAAATAGGAACTAAACACTTACAGTGTCACAAGGTGTATATGGGAAGGAAACAGAGACTAGAAGAGGCCAGGCAGGCTAAACAGCATATAATCTGAAATACTCGGACGATCATTATTGCTGAAAAGAAACATCTTATCTTCTATAGTCATTCAGCTTATGTGGCCATCTCACAAGGGTTGTGCTGTAAGGTATACATACCATGAGGTTACACAAACCTCATTTCACTTGCACAATGAGAAGCACTGCGTACATCGCTGCAAGGATAGCAAGAAATAATTCAGAGCCCCTGGAGAAATTAAAAAATGCACACTGGAAAATGATCAGCTAATCTCTTAGAAGAGAAATAATCCAAAATATAAAAACACAGAGCAGAAGCATGGAAAAGAGCAAATGGAGCATGAATTTACAGTACCCCAAACTCAGAGGAGAGGCCAGCGCAGTTTAGATCTCCAGATACTGGACATCACGTCATGATCTTGATGAAGATCAATCTGCTGCAATATGCTGAGTGTGAAGCAATTCTCTAACAGAAATATATCAACTGACATATTGGAAAGAATTCTGATAAAGGCAAGAAAAAAATGCAAGTAATTTTATCCACCAATCCAAACTCATCTGTTCTCTCTATCCTGATGACCTATGGACCTCTCTCTCTGCTCCAGACTTGTCTCCCCCTTTACAGGCTAAAATCTGGGCCTGTCTCTCTGACACCTCCTCATGGGTGTTTAGCTGTCAGCTGAAGTTCAGGGTGGTTACAGAAGAGCTGCAATTCCTCCTCCCCCACTCGGTTTCTCAATCTCTGTAGACAACGCCATTATTCTGCTTGTCACTCAGGCTTGCAGCACGGGTATCGTCTTCGGAGAGCAGTCCAAGTTGGCAGTTTCCGTCATTTTAAGCCAGCCTAAGCGTGAGCTGCCACAAAAAGCGTAACTCAATTTTCCTGGGTGAGGTTTCAGATGGAGCAGCTCCCCATCCCTGCTGGCAGCATGGCTCCATAAAAATTAATGAAATTGGGAGGAACATGCAGTGGGGCGTCCCTTTTGACGACAGCCTGTTCAGCCTCACAGTGATTATTACAGTCTGAGTCCCAGTGCTAACATCTGGATTTTTTTCTCCTCCCGTGCAGCTGCAGAGTTGAAACTCCCCTCACGCCACGTCTAGCTCCTGCGGTCTCCTTGAAAAACGCCTGACCTTGAACAATGTAATCTGCCACGGCTGAGCTCGCTCCAGAATGCTACTGCAAACACAACTCTCTGAAGCTGCTTTGACCACAGCTATCCATCCTTTAAACCCTTCACGAGCTCCCTTCCTCTGTCATATCCAACATGGATTGCTTATTTGCACTTTCAGATGGTCCTGACTTTACAACCATCCTGCCAATCATGTCAGCCACTCTTCAAACATCCACTCTTCAGCTGGCTTAAACTTAACGTAACAATCAAAGCAAAAAGCTGCAGCTGCTTTTAACTGGAGTCTAGTCCCTGGCCTCTGGATTGATCCCATTATTCCCCACCTGAAAGTGTTGATGGAAAACGTACCCAGGAGTGTCTCCTGCTCCCTGCTTTGTTCATCTGAAGCTCCAGCAGGTAAAACGACTTCAGCCACAGCGCTTGTCCCTGCTTGCAAAGGACACTCCTTTCCCCTCAACACAAGCCTAACACATGCACAGACTGCGAGTTAAACCGCATGCCAGTCAATCTCATACCAATTGAAACCATTTCTCAACAGTGCCGCAGACTTGTCTTTTCTAAGAGCTTGCTGTTTTAAAGTTCTCTGTATGGATTTATCTAGAGCCAGTCTGTTCGGTGTTTAAATGCACACCACTCAGACTCATAAGCAACTTACAGCAGAGGGAAGCAGCTCATGGTTAATGCAATAGGATCACCAGCTGTCACACCTTTAACGTGCAATAAGATAAAAGCTTTGGACCCAGACTTAACGGTGCTGAACATCAGAGCTCAGACTCAGTAAGTGAAAGGCATAGCTACTTTTCCTTGCATTCCCTTCGCCATTCACTCTGGCAGTCTCCTGCATGGCAGGGAGCGAGACCTTCATCTTGTCCTGCCTTTGCGTTGCAGCTGGCATGTCTTCATTCAGGATCCCAGAGAGTAATAAGAACTGCAAGAGCAACATGGTTGGTGGGAAAGATGTCAACAGTTTTAAAAATAAACGTAGTGGGTACAATATGAGTAGTGAACAGTGCACATTTTATCAGCTACTTGGTCATTAGCTGTTCCACCACAAGCACAGGAAATATATGTCCACTCTGTTATTATAGGAAATCCACTCTCAGAGTGATCTCTTTCCTGCGATAGCAAGTATACGTGATAAAAAGTCCAAGAATAATCACAAAGAGAGGAAAAGATTTTGAGATAGATACAATGAAAAAAAAAAAAAGAAAGGAAGTAAACCTCATGCAGAATTATTTCTTAGGAAAAAATACGCATTGACCATACAATGTATTAGCCCACGGAATAATCTCTGGAGGGTATAGATGGAAATATCATCATTCAAGGTATTTGCATACAGACAGGACAAAGCACACCAAAACGTATAGTACAGCAAGAATAAATCTGCCTTGGCATAGGCATGAATCCTGTGCTCCTATTATAGGTAGACCAGTGATGCAACATTAAAATTAGGACTAAAAAATTTGAGCTCTGATTCAACACTTAGTCTAGACTTAACAGCCCCCTGTCTTCTGACACAGGTGTGTGGGGAAAGCCAGGGTTTGGCTCCCAGATCGTACATACAGTCAGTGCTGGTATGATGTGCTATGTGATGATATAGCTGTTGCTCATCATTACCTCTCACCTGCCACTTAAAATCCATTTTGTTAAGTAATTCCTGGATCAGACATTTTATTCCTTAGCACATGAGGACCTGCAATTAACTCCTACTTACCCACAGCTGGATCCTCACTTACCAGCTGCAGGGGCACCTTCACCTGGTCATGTTTGCAGGTGTCAGTGCCATGTAAATGCAGGCAAACTGCTCACACATGAGCTCGGCTCTGCAGAGAGCACAGCAGCTTTGGTGCAGCACGGCACCAGAATAGATAAACACCGCTTGATGTCAGCTGTGCTCGCACAGAGCCAGGGCTGGTGTCTCTGCATTGCACCCCCAAAGCAGAAGGAACAGGAAAGAGATTGCGCTGGGTGTACACCTGGATGTAAATCCAGCTGGGCACCAGAGATCCACGTTGATGCTACCAGGAGCACTGCCTGCATACCCCAGCATGCAGCATTTCCACACGACCTGTTCGCCTCGCTGCTGTGCCCAGCCAGGGCGATCTCTGTGCGTTTGCGTTGTGCCAAATCAAACAAGACCCCTCCAGAAGCTGGGACTTGCTGCAGACACACCTGAGGGACTTTGTGGGAGGCAGCCCTGGTCTTTCATGACCTGAGCCAAGGACCTGGACCCAATGTGTATAGCTGCACCCACCCTGTCTCTTCACAGAGACACTGAAGTGTCCCTACGCTAATCCCAATGAAGCCCAGTGGCACCGAAACGATCAGTGCTTCACACCTGCCAGGCAATCTCAGATCTCCACTGCCCCAGCAGAGAGCCCTCTCTGTTCTGTACCATTAAAATTGATGTAAATGTTGGGTTAGCAGCCACAGTTTACAAGTGACAAATATTGATCTCATCCGCAGCAATACAAAATCACTGATTGATGAGTAGCACAACACACACCAGTGCCTGCAGACTGCAGACATGGCATTTTTGACTGTTAGAGCTATGTCCTCCATCACGGAGCACCAAAGACTTTTTTTTTAACTAATGCAGGGAAATAATTCAGTATCAAATAATAAAAAACTCATGTGCCAAACATTTATAAAACAACTATTCAAAGTCCAGTTGGTGGAGTTTCTTCTTTTTTCTGCTGCCCTAGCTTATTTTTGCAAGTGGTTTTGCCATATAAACAGAAATCATCCTGAAAATGGGACTAGAAGTCTTCTAATCCCAAATCCTTTCAAGGATAAATGGGCTATTTCATGTTAGTTTAAATTAATTATTGCATATACATTATGTGAACGAAATTGCTTCAGAAAAGGAAGGAGAGGAAGTCTGCACTAGATTATGACAGATTAATTTCAGAGTAACTCCTTCAATTTCAATAAGAATAATTTACGCCACTATTACTAAGAGCAAAATATGTCACAATGTCTGGCAGCTAATGGAAACTCAGTAGCTCTGGCAGATGCAGTGCCCAGATTTCAGCTTTCTTTGTATGATCTTGTAGGTTTTTTCCCAGTGATTAAAGCAAGTACAGAGAGAATCCATCAATTTTCACCTCACTCTGGTTACTCTTAGGGATTATTACTTACTTTGAATGAAGCCCTTCCAAAGTCTCTTGAAGAAATATGGAGATTATAAGAGGTAATTTATTTTCAAGATTTTTTCTTTCTTAAAATTAGACTTTGAGCTAGTTTGCAGTCTGGCCACTCAGAAGAAAGTTAACACTATCTATGTACACTAGCCTCTCTTAAAAAGAGGTCATCTGGTTTTTATTGCTTATTTTTTCTCAATGAAAATCATTATTTATGTTAATAAAAGCTAATGGATTTTTCTGGAAAGGAAGGTGCATTATCCAATATGAGATGAACATATAAACACAGTTAGTTTAATACCACTGAAAAAGTAATGGTAAGAGAAACACACAAAAGGAATAGCAAAAAAAAAAGGAATTTAATAAAATGTTGATCAGGCCTTCCATCAGCAGTTTACTCACTGGTTTAGACTGTAAACCAATGTAGTAGGCAAGCAATAAGAACTGATCCTTGAAAGAACGGGAGCAGGTCTGTAAGAAGTTAAGAGCCTCCAAGCAAGAAGACTCAGGAAAGTTTCTACATGGTCAGGAGGCCTTGTCAGGCAAAAGCATTTTGGGGAAAAACATCTCACAGTACACCTTATGAGATGTGACTTGGATTGCTAAATAAGAATGTGATTTGGCTAAAGAGATCAAAATGGCTTTTCCTTCCATCTTCCACTGAGAAGAAATTATGTTAAATAGCATTAAGAAAAAAACCAACACCATACGCAACCAAAAAAAACCACCACCAACAAAAAAAACCACAAAAAAAACCCCAGCAAAACAAAACAAAACTGCACAAGTCATGACAATCAATAGAAACAACTGGTTATAATGGGAGTAGAAACCTTTAAAACCAGGCAAAGAAATCATTGTGCTGGGAGTCACAGGGACTATTCATGTTTTCCTCAGTCACAGCTTACATTTTATTATTGTTGATCCCAGCACACTGAAACTGTTCAGGTTTGGTACTTCAAAATATTAGAAAATATGACTAGCAGAGAATGGGAAGAGATGAAAAACAGGTCCTGGGGAACTTAAATCCAAGACAAAAAAAACCCACCTAGAATTGTTATATTCATTAGATGTATTTACTTCGCTGATTTACAGGAAGATGCAGGGAAGAGGGAGAGCAGTTACACCAAGCCTAGGACTGACCACAATTAATGAGTTGTGACCAAGACAGACACAAGCAGTTTCACAGCAAACAGATTTCCATTGTTCATTAGAAGTTAGAAAACGCTGCTGCTTAGAAAAATACCAGCTGTATCCAAGAAACTGTCAGCTGCTGTTATCAATATTGCCTCTCAAGTCTTGACCCATTGCCCAGAAGTCCACTGGGTGACCTTGATCTCAATGGCTTGTGGTGTAAAGCAATATCTATAAATAATGCATTAAAAGTGTCCTTCCATGTTGGCAGACTCACATTTGTCAGGCATTTCCATACTATTCCAAGCCACTTTTTATGGTGTTCTCTTCATGTGCTACGCATTTTTCCTCAACTGCCTTAATATGGATTTATCCCTTTCTTAAATATATATTTTAATAGTGACTTGTCTCTTCATCAAACGTCGTCTGAAAAACAACAGTTGGTGAGTACAGTGGGGATTAAAAAAAAAACCACAACAGTTTAGGGATATCAGATAAAATGTTGGCAACTTTACTACTTTTTTTAATGGTGTTTATTGTGAGGGAGCAACTTGCATGCTAATGGCATTTTTCATGTAATCTGATGTTTCAAAGTGCTTTACGAAGCAGTTAGCTACATTCATATGAATACAGAATATTATTATAGGCAATTAGGCATAAGCAGGGATGTGACTTAGTGCTAATCTCAATAACCATCTCTTTATCATCAGATCATCAAAAATGGGCAACCTCTGCTTCAGTGCAGGATCACTAGCCCCCTAACCCAGCTTTCTCATCCACTCAAATCTCCCAGCAATGAACACTCCACACTCCTCCTTGGCACTCTACCTCTTTACGTAACCATCTCCACTGCTAAAGAGTTTTCCCAAGATCTAACATAAATCAAACTCCTCCACTTATTGAAGTCTGCTTTCTTGCAATTGATTTTCTTTAACCATCCTTTCCTAATTGTTGCCTTTCTCCTTCACACTCTCTGCAAGACTTTCTTATCAGAATCAAAGTTGGTAGATCTCCCCATTAATTCCTTTGTTCTTCATCTTCATAAAAAAAGTTTATCCCAACACAGTCTGATAAAATTTTGGACAATTCCTACTGTCCAGTTGCAGTCCATTCCTGACAGGTAGTTAAAAATCTCTACTGACAGTCAGATGTTGAATAATTTTGCTAGGTTAAATCCACATCCATCTGGTCCTTCTGGTGTGATGGAAATTCCCTTGTTTTATTATACATTTACAGTAGAGACAACTACCCATGAAAATATCCATGTTCTTTCCTCTTTTTTCCATCATCTTGAGACTATCAAGAGGACTATTTAACCTCACATCTTGGACTATTTTGGTGTTGGCATCCTTTTATTCACACCTTGTTTACTTCTTTTCTGCTAGTCAGTCCTTCCTAAATAAACCCTGGCCTTCTGTTTTAATGCTCAGTTTTGTTAGTCTTTACTTAACTATGACTGCGTACTGGGTCTATGGAGGCCTCCTGTTTTTTCTCAAACTGCCTATGGCTTCCTGTGAGCTTGTGATGCCACCTCCACCTCCGAGCCCCACTTCCATGCCCTCCTACTTGTGAGATTAGCAGGTCTTGGATCAAAGCTGTACCCCTCCTGCTCTGAGCAGTGCACCCCATCCCCATGCTTAACAACACCTCTGGCAGCCCCAGGCAGAGACCGGGGCAAAGCAGTGTCCTTCAGCAGCACAGAGTGGCAAAGATGTCCCTTCACTTCACAAGCTGCATCAGCCTTCATACCTAATACAGGTATATAAAAATTATATATTATATATATTATATATAAATATTTTCTGTAATTGCCTTTTATTCTAATCCTGAAAAATGCAAGAGAGTAAAACTGAGCCATGCTTGGCATATACTCAGAGCAACATCTTTCACAGGGCTGAGGGCCACAAAGAAAGAGGAACACAGGTCATCTTAAAGAAAATGCATCTCCAGCAAGCTCTCAAAGTTAAGCAACATGATTCTAGGGGAATTCAGCTTTTAGCTCTCAAATTAGTATCATACGTATGAGAGAGCACATTTGGAGCAGAGGTATCCTCAAAACCCTACAGCAGGGCTGTGCCTCAGAGGCATGCTCCAACAGGCAGCCCTGGGAAACCAGCAGTGCTATGGTGTCCCTTTGGCTCCTGCAGCTGAGAGATGCCCCAGAGGAGCTCTCAGAGTCAGCAGAAACAGGAGATTCACATCAGGCACTTGCAGAATCGTCATCTTCCTGCTCTTAATAGTGTTCTCTTATAGCTCTGTTTCCAAACTTGCAATCAGGAGCTTACTCCTTTGATGCACTTGATGTACTTTTTTTTTTTTTTTAACACTTTTCAGGTTTTGAGGAAGATTTCAAGTAATACTGTGAGCACAAGGCACATTTCTTTCCCAGATGCCCCCAAAAAATCTTAATAATGCACTGTTACAGAAAAATCCCTTTGGACCCTAGAAACCAAGGCACATGTGGAGTACCTTAGCAGCTGGGATGTGTTTCCCACCAACCTGCTAAAGTCTTTTGAAGAGTAAGAACATCAAGGGCCAAGACATGGAAAGAGTCATACCAGTGAGACACTAACCAGTGCCTTCTGGCAAATGGCAAGTGGCAGAGACACAGTCCAGAACTGTAGGAATCCCCATGTTGTCACAATCTATAAACAAGAAGTTTTGGGAAAGTTTCCAGGATTCCTTGCCACTTTCATAACACCCACACAAGTTGCCAGGAGAGACTTCTCTGCTTTTTCCAGTGCCTATCAACACACATGTGTCCCAGCTTCTTTGCCATGTGAAACTGTGAGAGTAATCACTCAGTCTTATACCCCATGGACTGTTTTGTGTAAGCGTGACATGAAACGCTATCTCAGCTGGTAAAATGTTATGTGGATTAAGTAAAGGGCAGCAGATAACCCATAAACTTCTACAAACACTTAGGACAATACTGGCTAACCAAGAGCTACTTCTGGGTGGGGAAGAAGATGGCCTCAAGATTAAGTCATCTGTACTTTTTTCAGATTTGTGTGCATTTTTGCAAGTGTTTAACCATCCTCTATAAGCATGATCTTTTGATAAGAGCAAATCTATTCATTGACTTTTCTAGGCTCTGCTTCCTATAAGAGAACAAAGGTCTTCATTGTATGATACAAGTGCATCTGTTGGTAGTAACCAGGACATCAGGTAGACATTGAGTCATAAAGCCATGATAAAACATTACATAATTATCAGCATAATTCTTAAGCTAATTATATCCTGGATAGAGCCATTTTACCTTGCATCATGAACAACAATCCCGACCTGCTGTCACACCATATCAGAGACAGGGATTTTTCCCAACCTTAAATACGTATTTATTCAACTAACATGCTTTAAACAAACACTTGTACAACCTGCTCCCACCAAAGAATCACACACATTCATTCTCACTGTCAGAGAATCTGAAAATATATCCGATATTACAAAATTTCTCTTTGACTAAAATTTCTAATTCATAATCACTATGTATTTTTAAACCATAAGTTAACACAGATACTGAAACAATTCACAAACTATGCTAAGTGTTTGGAATTAATAATAGAAAATTAAAATCAATGTTTCCAGCAACTTGACCTTCACCTCAGCTAAAGTGTAATGACATAGAAATGCAAGCACAATTTTAGCTGTAAGACCACTGCTGTTTCACTACTAGTTATGCCTGAAGTAGAGACAGAGCCCATGGACTGAGAGCGGTATGTAAAGTATATTTTATTTTCTAAAACATAATGAACAAGAGCAAATACAGTTCTTTAGTTCTGACCTCTAAACAAGCACCGACACCAGTGAGTATCATGCACCTAGTCTTTTGAGGCCACAAATTATGTTCAGCTGAACAGTCTAATAGAGGACTTGGAGATTAGCGGGGTGTGCAAGAACTCACACATGTACTCATATAACAAAGTCATATATACAATACCCTTACATGATGAAAAAGGGCTTTCTGCTTCTCCATGCCTATACCTGGCCAAATAAAAGTGTACTGTCACTACTGCAGCTATCAAATTAAAAGACAGGAGTAGTCTGGTCTTTTTTTGCTAAGAATTCATCCCAGCCAAATATAAACCCACTGTCTTTGGGCACTAAGAGGCACTGGGGAAGCACAAGTGCCTGATGCAGCCACTCGGTGCTGCTGCCGAGCAGGCAGGTCAGTACGGGCAGGGCCACCAAGGGCAGTGAGGGAGCCTGGACCCTCAGCGCAGCATCCTCAGCCTCACCCAGACAAGGGACCCCTCCGAGCCTGAGTGTCCCAAAGGGTCTTTGTTTCCAAAGAGGCCGCACTGTGCTACAAAGTCTCCACAATTTCTGCTTTTATTTCTACCCATATGGGTGCTGCATGTTGAGAGCGGTACACTGCAGACTATTGCCATTTTCTTATTTCTCTCATGCTTCACACAAGTAGGATTAGCAGATCTTGGACAGCTTGGTGATAAGTTACAGCTAGGAAATAACCCCAATTCACTGTCCCAGCACTATACCTCCCCTCCTTAACTTCAAATAACCTTCATAACACATAGGTAACAATTATGGTCACTGAAAGTCTCTGTTTTCATATTTTAGGTGCAGCTTTTTGAAAACCTTGGTAGCTCTCATCCAAACTCAGTGGACTTACAGGCACACATGAGTAGAGGGCTCCATGCGGCCTTGAGAGTTGAAGTTACCTTTCACAGTCCTTGTTCAAAGTTATCTTTTTTATCTATATTATCTTAAGAGAGACCAACAGACTCATTAAGAGACATTCTTCTGGCTTTCCTTCCTGCCATGCTCAACCTCCGGCCCTTGCACTGCCCCACAAGGATGAGTACCACAACCAAGCAAACCCAAGAGCATTTTTCTTTTAAACCTCTCTGTTTCTCCTCATGCATGCATTCCTGTGCCTGTCTGCTGCAGAAGGTTCAGGGCATCACACTCACCATATGTGACTGTCCACAGTGGGGATGAGGACATGGCAAGCAGCTGGCAGGAAAAGCAACATTCTCTTACACTGATGTGATGTTTAAGCCTGGGCTCAATGAAATGTATGGCACGATATTTGTTAACTGGCTGAGCCGTCCTACAACAACCAAAATTGGCTGCAGCTGTGACAGACTGTGAACTGTTCCAGGAAAGTGGCTGGGGGGTTTCTGAGAAAGAAAATCACCACCAAATTTTAGCATCTTCCAAATAAGCAGTTGTCTTCCTACCACAAAGTGTCATCAGCGGAGCAGACAACATGGCCCATTCCTGGCTGACTGGTTCCTACAGATTTGTGGGGGAGGAGAGAATTAGCAGTTCCTTCTGCAGTGCAGAAGCTCGTCACAAAGCACACGGAGAGCCACCACCAGTGGGGAGGGACACTGGGGAGCCTGCAAGCCAAAAGTGTGGCTTTGGCAAAACCTCAGTCCATCCCTGCTCTGACTCTCCCTTTTCTGTGACTCCAGGGGAGTCAGTCTTGGCTATTAGCATTCTGCTTCCTAATTATAAGAAAAGCCTAGGCATAAACATACACACACACACGCATATATATTTTTACATTCGCACACGTCTATGTACATATATGTGTGTATATATACAAGCACCAGAGAGATACGATGAAGCTGTGCAGAATTCAGCACATCATAGCTTTTCTGTTTGAGCCACGTACAGCAGAAGGATTTTATTGGATTTTTTTATTATTATTATTTATTTATTTTTATACCTTGCTGTGGTAGACAGGAGCGGTCTGGGGGAGGGGAAGGATGCCCAGAGGCTACCTCATAAAGCTGTGGTGTTGCTGCCATCTAGTGAGGTGCCTCCACCCAGGGACACTAACACAACCCCCCACACACCGGTGCCCCACGGCCGGGGAAGCCGGAGGCGTGCGGGGAGGGACAGGCTCCCCCCCCGCGGGGACTCCCACCAGCAAGAGCCGGTTCGGGAAGGGGAGGTCTTGGCCGCCTGCCCCGAAATGAAATAACCGGGGTTAACGAGGCGCCTCTGCATGCTTTCAGTGCGGGGCTGGGTGGGGGAAATGGGGGGGACCATTGTGTTTGCTTTTTCCAGGTAACACAGGGAGCATCGTGCCCCTCTGAAATCAACCGGGCAGTTTTAAAGCTCAGCCGTCCCACATGGTATATAGTAAATGTGCTTGTTTCTGTAGTGAAGCCTGCAGGTCAGCCAGGTTACAGCCTGTATGAAAGCAGTTTTTAGGATGGTTCAGATAGGCTGTAACAGAACCTTCTAACATTATCACTTCAAAGAAAATACACAATATATACATATGAGGCTGTACCTGAAGCCATCGGTCCAGGCTATACTAGCGATCAAATTATGAACATGACCGTAATTTGTGCAAATGAATCATCACAGGAGACCCCAACACCTGGGAGCAGTCTGTGGTCTGACAAAGGGAGCAATGAAATGCAGCTTGTCCACCAAGCACTTTCATGGGAGAAAGGCAGCCTTCCCACCCACAAGACAGCTCTTTCTCCCAACCTATAGCCAGTTCCTAGGGACTTAGATCACTCTGCATTAGGCAGGAATAAAAAGCAGAACCTGAGACAATAAAATGCAAAGTGCACAGACCTACCACCTCTACTTGCAAAAAGCCACGCAATTCATGTATCTTATCCCAGCACTGGAGGAATAGAGCATCCCAGGACAGAGGCACCAGTCTTGGAGGGGCTCCGTGTCATATCACACAAGGAGACTGTAATCGTGCAGAGTTACCCCACCTACATCACCTCCTTGTGCTCCATCTCCACCAAGCTGCCTCCTGGACTCACGTCACACTTCAGGGCTAAAGGGGAGAGTTTAGAAAGAAGTCCAAATATACACGTGTGAGAAAGGGAAGGAATGAAAGACAGCACAGTGTGTTAAGTGAGGAAAGGGGTTAGTTTTAAAGCTATTCAATTAAAGCACCAGAGGAAAGTAAGAGGCCTGGGCACTTGAAGTGCTTGCTCAGGAGTTCTGCTTCAGCCCCTGGCACATCAAAGCAGTTCCTCCACAGGGAGCCCTAGACACATGGTTATCTTGCGATACAGACATTTGGCATATTTTCCTAAATATGTTGAAAGACCTAAAAATGATACTGTAAAATCTAGTTTGCTAAAATATCTGAGAAGTGGTGGAAAAAGAAAGCACTTAAAGTCATTTCTTAGTTATTAGCCATGGCTCGTCGTCTTTGAGACTTAAAATGCCAACTCTTTCAGGACTTTCTGTAACCTGGATCAAAGTCAAGCCATTCAGCGGTCTTTCTTCTGTTCTTGCTTTATGGATTCCCCACTGACTGACTTGATTGCTTATAGGTCTGAACCATGCAGAAATGACTGTTTTAGAGAGGTATGTCTTCTGGTTTGCACTGAGATAATGGGCCTTCTAAGAAAATATTCTGTTTCTGTTTCCTTCCTTTTTTCACAGGCTCATCTAGATTCTGGGACTAAGAGTGTTCTTACACTGCCAAAGATTTTTTTAAAAATACATGGATTCACTCTTGTGCTCTGATCCTGCGAACAGTTTACAAAGATTTAACTTCATGCTCTTAGCCTAGTACACTTTAGCTTGATGGCAAGATTAAACAACTATGTTGATCTTTACAGGACTTGGGAGCGCATGTTGTAAATTGAGGATGTAAGGCAGTGTTGCTATGATATTGTAGAAAAATATCTGTGAGTACTGCATTTGGCCAACTACTTTTTAGCCAAGGAAAGTGTCTGCAAATCGTGACTTTTCACTGACAGTTATCAGCCTTTTCCTCTGGAAAGATATAATAAAAATCCATAGTGTAATATTCAAGCTTCTCCTAAATCAACCAGGCAAGCAACAGTCTCTATTCTATCCAACATGAGTGAGAAATAGCACCCCTTCCTGAATAAGAAACTATAGATGCTAAACACCTGAAGCAAACTATTTCCAAACCTTTATCATGCTAAAAACTGTATGCTGCGTACAGATGGCACTCACCCAGAGGAGAATAAAACAACCTCTAAACCCCTGACTGAGTAGTGATTTTTTTTTTCTTAAAAGCAAGAAACAGGGACAGCTTTCAGAGCAAAAAGTTGAGGCAGTTCTTCTACCAGATCCCTGCAATAGGTGAGCCCAAATTACAGATTAAATATGAACAACCCTTTGTCCTCAAAATAAATACCAAAGATGGTTGCATCACCCTCTCCTGTAATGGGACTGTCACTAGGCAGAGGGTGAACTAGTGGGGTGCTGGAATGAGTGAAGGAGGAATAAAATTGTTGGTAGAAGGATGAGTCTGTCAAACCAAAATGGCCTATTTCCATCAGAGCTCTGAGAAATCAGGTCTGGCAAAGCAAAGACTCTGGTTAAGCCTCAGTGAGAAAAGAAAACTAGACACCCATTTGGTTTTCATGGCTCCTTTACTGGTTTTCTTCCCTTCTCTCTCTTTCCCACCAAGCCATACTCACGTTGAACCACAAGCTATTCCACACACAGTTTATCATCGCCTATAAAAGAGCCACAACCAACACACATATCACACAGGAGAGGCAGGGGATTTAATTCACCACTACAAAGAATTTATACCAGAAGCCTAAGTGCAAAGAGATTAACTCTGAGCCCTGTCAAGATACTGCTGCTGTTTGTTGTGCCACACCAAGCAATAGCACTGTTGTTAATCTTTGCCACGGAAGAGACGTATTACAGTTTATAACATTATGGGCAAGTCTCGTGTGCTTTCTAAAAGGAGGGAGCCAAAAACAGCAGCGGAAAACAGAAAAGTGGAACAATGAGAAGAATAAACCAAAAGAAAGGAAAGAAACATGCAGCTAAGAGCCATCTTATCCTGCTATATCTGTCCTCCCCCTCTAGACACCCCTACGGAGCTATTTTAGTAAGGTTGGCTATTTGTTATATTATAAGCTCTGCCACGTGATTTATTGGGCCTTGGATGCCTCAAGGAGTGAGAAAATCTTTCTCCCTTCTCAGCTCTGAACAGAAGAAAGTTTTATTACCATCTCTGTGGCGCACCCCGGCCCTTTCTTAGGGATGCTATTTCTGGCGCAGACTGATTGAAAAGTGCTGCTGTCCCCTACATGGCTGCCGGTTTGACACTTTTTGACATTTCTAAACAACTCGTGCTCTTCCTGCCAACTCCCTGTTGCTTTCTAAACTGTTTTAATCCTGAAGAATGCAAACTAATCTACTGAGAGAAGAGAAACAAGCCAGTCCTGGGAAGCAGAGCTGGAAATGTCAGAGTGGTAGAAATGATAAATACACCTGCTAGGGAAAGAGACCCAGTATGGGGGGGGGGGGGGGGGCGCTGTTAGGAGACGTTGCTAGAGCTCTAACCTGTTAATGTTATCTACTGTAAAGAAACACACCGTATATTATTAAGCAGAACTGTATAATATCTTCTTAAAAAAAGAATGGTTTGGAGGCAAGCACAAAGCGTACTCAGTCAAGTGGAATAAAGCAGTGGTCCCTGAGGGAGATTTAAACTACTTAGACCTAAGTATGGCTAATAAAAGTTTGCAATTCAAGAGTTTCCAAAAGCCTGTATTATTATTCTTATTGTTCTGTCATGCCTGATCTTTTGAATGGTGTGATGGGTTGACCCTGGCTGAGGGCCAGGTGCCCACCAGAGCCGCTCTATCACTCCCCTCCTTCTCTAGACAGGGGAGAAAAGGTATAACTAAAAAAAATTACGGGTCGAGATAAGGACAGGGAGAGATCATTCTCTAATTATCATCACGAGCAAAACAGACCGAACTTAGAGAGGGAATTCATCTTATTTATTACTAAGCAAAACAGAGTAGAGGAGTGAGAAATAAAACCAAATCTTAAAACACCTCCCCCCACCCCTCCCATCTTCCCTGGCTCAACTTCACTCCTGGCTTCAATCTCCGCCCCCACCCAGCGGCACAGGGGGACGGGGAGTGGGGGTTACGGTCAGTTCCTCACGCGGTGTTTCTGCCGCTTCTTCATCCTCAGGGGGAGGACTCCTCTCATCGTTCCCCTGCTCCAGCATGGAGTCCCTCTCACGGGAGACAGTCCTTCACGGCCTTCTCCAACCTGAGTCCTTCCCACGTGCTACAGTCCTTCATGAACTGCTCCAGCGTGGGTCTCTTCCATGGGGTGCAGACCTTCAGGAGCAAACTGCTCCAGCGTGGGTCCCCCACGGGGTCACAAGTCCTGTCAGCAAACCTGCTCCGGCGTGGGTTCCTCTCTCCACGGATCCACAGGTCCTGCCAGGAGCTTGCTCCAGCGCGGGCGCCCCACGGGGCCACAGCCTCCTTCAGGTGTCTCCACCTGCTCCGGCGTGGGGTCCTCCACGGGCTGCGGGTGGAATCTCTACACCCCCTCATCCTTCCTCCATGGGCTGCAGGGGGACAGCCTGCTTCACCATGGTCTTCACCACGGGCTGCAGGGGGATCTCTGCTCCGGCACCTGGAGCACCTCCTCCCCCCTCCTTCTTCACTGACCTTGGTGTCTGCAGATGTTCTTACATCTTCTCACTCCTCTCTCTGGCTGCAAAAGCGCTCTCTAACTGGTTTTTTTCCTTCTTAAATATGTTATCACAGAGGTGCTTATTGGCTTGGCCTTGGCCAACGGTGGGTCCGTCTTGGAGCCGGCTGGCATTGGCTCTATCAGACACAGGGGAAGCTTCTAGCAGCTTCTCACAGAAGCCACCCCTGTAGCCCCCCCCCGCCCCGCTACCAAAACCTTGCCACGCAAAACCAACACAAATGGAAAGGTCAAATAGCTGATTGTGTGCTAACCTGATTGATTGTTTTATTTTTGACAGAGCACTCTGTGTATTCGGAGAACACCAATGCCCCTAAACACCCCGCTCCCTCTTCTCACTTTCCATCCTGTACAATTACATTTCAGTAGGCCTCTGCATTTCAGAAAGAAAGTGACAAAGTTTCTCTTCTAACTATAACACCATAAAACTACATACTCCAGATTTTGAACTGAGTCTTGTTTCATATTACTTTATTTTCTTTTATCCACAATATTGCATTTTAAAAAAATGTCCTCTGTCACTTTCTTGCAGTTCTTTGCAGAAACAAGGCTACCTTCAGTCAGGTACCAGGCATCTAAAGACAAGGCTTTCCATCTAGGTTGCAGGAAGCAAAATGCAAAAATGATTTACCCTCAAGCACCCATCACTACCCACAAGAAGCCTAGTTTGAAAAAACTGAGCTGTAATACACAGTGGGGACAATGGCTCTGAGCGTTTCTAAGTCATACCTTCCCAAGTGCCTGGTAGTATTAATCCATTACTCTAATATGCCGGAGGCAGCAGCGTTCCCTTCAGACTCAAACATTTCCCATTGGCCGTGCCTGGCTGGAGCCGGCTGCTCAGCCCCCTTCCACCCTGCGCACGCCTGTCCCCCTCCCCAGCACGGTTCCTTCCTGCTGCACGGCTGGTCTGCTCACCTCAGCTTCTGTCTCTCACTGCCATTCCACATACCTTCTGGGAAAAAAAAAAATCACACCTCATCTCCCAAGCTTTATTTATACAAGCAAGACTGTCAGAAATTGGGAGCTGAGTTTTTAAAAACTTCAGTCTAAGGGCTTGCAGAATGTGTGCAGCATTTAGAAAACCTACTGATCATTTGAATGTAGTTGGGGTAATGGCAAGACTGCCTAAATACCACCTAAGTTTCATTGCTGTTTCAAGATGCCAGAAACACTTGACTGGCAAAAGCCAGAAGTTCAAGGATATGAGCAGAAATTGGCCTGTTCAGTTCTGACCGTAAGGCAGAGTGTTTGGAGATCAGACAGTCTAGCACTATTTCTTTTTTATTCCTGCTGTAGAAGAATGGTTAGACATTGACATTTCAACATAATTATCCTGAAAAATAACTTAGGAAATGCACCACCAAGAAAATAAAACTGTTTCTTTTTAGTGCAAGGTTCACCACTTCTCTATCTTCATAGACAATACACCACCAAAGAGCAAAACTCAGCCTTCACCCAGTTTCTTTGTTCCTACTAAAGGGCAAGATTGAGAAGAAATACAAAGACACCAGCAATGACAATCTATACTGTAAATACTTCAGATGACATCCTGGGTTAGCTTTAAAATGGAATTTATGTGTATTTTCTTTGACATTTGACAGCATATATTCCGGTACAACACAGAGGCTCCCTGCTATGAAGTATGTGCTTATGAGAAAAACTTCTAGAAGAAAGTTCAGAGAAAAACATTAAGGAACAAGAAACTAATTATAAGCTTCATGGTGTCTGTGTGCATCAAAATCTTGACATTCTCTTACACTCTTCTCTGTGGCAGATTATTTCTGATGCAAAATCTAGAAAACTGCCATTGAAAACTGCTGTACAAATTTGAACAAAGACCTATCTTCTATTTAACACACTCCAACCGGAGGTATCTATCTGACTGCTCTGTGTGGTGCAGAACCGTATGCACCGTGGCCATCTGGCCCAGACGGAGTTTGACACTGGAGCAGCAGCAGCAATGAAGTGTGTTAACAGTGCTGCTTACTGTTACAAAAATTAGTCATTCAGCTGCATTAGGGTGAAATTCACTGGATTAATTACAAACCTGCAATGTAGAGTACAAAACAGAACTCTGTTCCCTGCCTCTAAGATTAATAAACACTACAAAGTTGCAGAAGACATTGCAGGTTAAGTGAGGAAGAACAGCACAGAGAAGGGAGCAACTCAGGGGAAAAACAATTAAATAACAAGAATGGATTCAAATAATTTAGCCTGATCCACAGGATTTGCAAAACTTTCCCTTTTGTAAAGCATCCAACATGTACTCGGTCCTGCTTATACATTCAAACAGTGGGACTTTGGCAGTCTTTCAGTCTATAGATGCCTTTCAGCTCACCAGTGAATTTTACCCATGCACCCAGTAACACAGGACCTGCTGAAAACTAGCTTAAACCTCCCAGGGCCAAAAGAGGCATGCACAGTTTCACTGCAGGCACAGTAGTGAACACAGGAACTCAACCTGGAGGTTTACAGAGCAAGGGTCAGTTGTCATCTCCATCACTGGCATGTAGCATCACGCCAGGGACAGCCTTGTCCATCCTTCCTGATTTAGGAGCACAGTGGAGCTCTGGTATCAAGGGACCGATGTGACATAAATAACAACAATGAAGGTACGTACCGTCAGTCTGTAAGGCAAACTTCAAATCTCTTGAGGTTAGGATGACTTCTCCTCCCTCAGACAGGCAGTATACTCTTAATCTGGATCCTATTGCTGTGAAACATACATTTCCTTTGGGGAAAAAAAAAATACACCTTCAACAAATCTGGAGATCTCAAACTGTCATTCCGAGGAAGCAGGTGTGTTACAGTATGTCTTGAGACAAGTTCCTCCAGCAGAGCTTACCAGAGGTGTCCCTAAGTGAGGGATGGGGTGGGAGGGGTAAGCTCCCCCATAGGTAACCTTTAGAAAGGGCATCCTGGCAGTGAGCAATCATTTGACTTTTGGAGGTCCCTGGGTCCCACAGCCAAAATCCCTCTGCTTATTCTTCCCAGACAGAGAACTCAGAAATGTAAAAGAACACTTTCATAATAAACAGTAGGGGTAAAAACCTGGTTTTAATCCTTACCAAAGTCAGCAGTGAAACTCCCCTCAACTTCTCAAAGGCATTTCTAAATTGCAGATTTATTTTTTTTTAAGTTTCTGGGTTTTTTTTTAACTTTTCCTTCTGAAATGTAGATTTGAAAATATCTATGAAAAAATTCTATGTCAGTGTAATGGTCATAATTACTTGTGTGCTATACAATACATAGAGTAATTTGTTATCATATAATAGTGAATTACCCCACACACCCCGAGGTCACAGGGTATGCAGTTTGGAGACAAAACTTCCATTTCAGTTTTCTTGTTATTGCCATGCTGGTCTCCTGGGCTTATTTTGGCTCTGAACTTAGAAAATTGAAATTCTTATCTCTCTGCCCATACACCCTGTATGATTTGAGACAGATTCAAGAGTCCCTGGTACTTTTTTATGCTGTATATATAGTAGAACTGCAGAACTGAGTTTTTCAGCTCATCTGTCCTGCTTTGTCCAGATTAATTCACTGAAGTCACAACTACCAACAGCCCCTTTCCCAACTTTAGATAGTGGCAAATTAGGTGGCCTAGAAAATCCATCTTGCTTCACATCACTGTGACATGAGAAATTTAGACTCGAAGAGGTAGTTCACTGCATATCCATAAGGGTTAGGACATTGAATATACTTCACCTATTAATTTCTTCAATTTATCCTTCACTCACTGAGCTTTACAAGTGCTTTCTCTCTTATTAATTGCTATTAATTAGCCTTGAAGCAAATGTTCCTTTAATTTCACCTTTATTTCCATTGTAGTCAAACCTTGTACAACAGCAGTCTCATTTTTTCATGCTTGGTACACATATATTGGAAAATGGGTTTATCTACAGAGTCACACAGACTATCACAATTTATAACAGTGTGTTTAATTCTTCGGAACCAAACTGAGCACTAACTGCCTTGAGCTGTTTGGTGGGAAATTAGATTTGTGCTAAACAGCTTAATGCTCTGGGGAGTACAGAATAAACTAGATGTGGCAATTTTATGAGTTTCAGAACTTCAGAATGACTATATTTTTATCACTATCACCAAGCTTGGATGTCATTAGCTAAGATTTTTTTTCTACATATCATTGTCCCAAAATGGATTTACATAAATAAATGGGGGGTTACAAAACATCTCTAATTTAAAACACATTACACTTAAACTATGGAATGAAAGAAAGAAAGACTATTTGGGAGCAGTTTGATTTAAATCTTATCTTTTAGGTAAAACTACATCAGTAAATGTGATGTGCTTTCTGATGGGCAAGCTAGAAGCAAAAACTAAATTGAAAACATGGAAAAAACACTTCTATCTTACTCCTTTTCCAAACTGCAGTGGAAGGACAGATCTCTCAAATTCATTCTTTCCTGCCACTACCCAGGTCACATCAGAGAAGAGGAAAGAGACAAAGAAAAGATGCTAAAATTATTTGTGCTCGACCATTTAAATGGGCATTCTAGCTGACACTGCACTAATTCTGAATAACAGCTACTCTTGTATGGACAAGAGTTCCTTATTTAAATTCCCAAATGCTGTTAATATAATATGGTAATGCAACTCAATTAGCTATTTCAACGAGACTTGATATTAGCAAATCTTTTATTGCATGATGAAGTGCCATCTCCATTATGAAATTTCATAAAATACATTTGTCATGGCAAAAAATATATATTTACAATAGAAGGACAATAGAAATTGTTAATGAGATAATGAAGCTTCTGGAGCAGTAATTATGTGGCTAAAAGGCTGTGATTGTCACACAGTGCTTCCAAGGCAGGTCTCTGCAAGCGAGATCTGTATTGCAATGTTTTTTGTTAAATTCACTGCTAATTCTGCCTCTTACCCTTCTCAGAACTGATAATTTTCTTGTCCTTAGCAATGCTGTAGAAAGATAAAATACACAGTGGAGGAATCTGGATTTGCACTCTAACTCAGCATGACTGCTGAGTTATGAAAATATAGGAACCTATCTTTGTGCTGAAAGTAGCAGACTTTGAATATTTCTGTATTGCTTTAGTCTGGTGAATAAGCAAGTCAAGCTTGACCCATCTGTCCAGTTGCTGTTGCCAGATATTGGCCTTCATAGGGCTCAAAAAAATAAAAAAAAAAGGAAAGAGGAGAAAAAAAATTAGTTCAAAAAATGTGTTAAAATTTAACTTCCTTTTTCAATGGAATTATTCAAAAAGCTACTCAATCAGGTCTTTTTTAAATTATATACCAATGAGTAAAGTAAAAATCTCTGCAAAAGCTTCACAAAGTCCTCATAGGACTTTCTACATTTTAGAGTCCTTGCCAATGAACATGTTTTCAAATACCTGGAGCTTTTAATAGGATTAGCTGTAATTGGGAGTCACGTCGTAAAGCAGAATTAGACTTGAGCCTGCTGTGACAGGGAACTAGGAATAACTGAGACAGAAAGACAAAAGTAAGAATAAGCTTGGGTATCCAATGTATCACAGTTAAATGAATAGATCTGGAGATCTATATGGACCTAAAAATCTAAATAACAATGAGGAAAAAACTTGTCCAAGTACAGTTTCAAAAAAGTATATTTACAGTATAAAACTTAGAGTCTTGAAAACAAAAACCTGGACTTCTAACTCAGTGCCTTTCTTGGGAAGAGATTTGAAGAGCCAAATGCTGTCCTCATACAAGGTGACTAATTATGGAGACTAATATACTAAAGCTTGAATAAGGGCTATTGGCAAGTAATTACCTCCATTAGTATTTCTATAATTACATCATTGTAAATTGTTGTTAAATGATGCCCTTTTGTGTCAGATGCATATCTACTAGGGCAGTGGTTTTCACAAAGCCAATTTTAAGTTTTGGGCAAGGTAGACAGTCTATTGAAAAGCAGAAACATTTAATGAAACCAAGAACAGTACATGTACTGTGTATGTAGATTGAAATCTTAAACCCATCCAAGTTGTTGAGCAGCCAAGAGTTAAAACAGATTAAATGGATTTCATTCTGCAGTGTATAATGGAAGTAATTTCTTCCCTGCAACCAGTAAGTCTCCAAAGGTTTTCATTAGCTTCACTTTACTGCTGATAAGACCTGGAAGAAGAAAACTTGTTCAGCTGATGACAAAAACTATTGGGCTGTCTTTCTGATAGTTTATTATTATTACTTTTATTGTTGTTGTAGCTATTATTATTTTAAGCATATGATTATTGTTAGCATGTTTATTAGTACACAATATCATTTAATAAATTAGTATTAAACATCACAATATTTGGATAAAATTAAATAATCAAATTACTAAAACATGATTAGGAAGGGGCACAATCCCTTAAAAAATGTTTATCAATATAGCCTGAATTTCAATGTTTGGAAGGACAAGTGGGAAGAACGGACATCTGTACAGCTGCAGCCACCACCATCCAACATGAATCATTCCTGTTTGAATTCTTACGCCCTTTCTGTGTTTCAGCACTTTGGTGAATCTCTCTCTGAAATCAGTAAAACCACTCATTAGGCAGCATACAATCCAGTTAAAAAGATCAGGGAAGACCAATTTCCACTAACAGAGAAAAAAAAATGCAACACAACTGCATCAATCATTGTAAGTCTTTATTTGGGTTATTTTAGTGACATTATGCAAGTCTGCAGAGTTGGACAATAGCAAGAATTCATCATTTCCAAAAAACAGAAATAATTTTTCATTTTTGAGATTTTTATTTTTTTTTAAATCTCCATGCATATTTAACTCTAAGTCATTTTTAAACTAATAACATGTATTATACACAATGTTTTCTATGTAGTTTTACCTCAGACTTGGTTCTACAGGTATCTTCAGATTAGATTTTACTGTTTCTGCGGTACTTCAGTAAATCCACCCTTGTAAATAAAAGTTTGAATAAAAGGCCTTTGCCATGGGACTCTTCAGATGATGCAGATTAACACGACTATCTTTTTGCCTTTTGTTTCTCTGACCCCAGGTCAGTGCAATGGTACATGGCAGTTCCTTCTAAGGAGAAGAATTAGAGAAAGCAACACTGGAAACCTGTCACAAGAGTCTCACTCAGGTATTGCTAGGGCAAGTCAAATACAACAAAAAAATCCAAAACAAACAGGGACTGAGATTTTAATAGAAACATTTTCATTTTTTTAGTCTCTCATAAGGAATTCTCTGGTCCACGTACTTTTGTCTTTATACCGTGGGAGCCATCTTGATCACTGTGTTTTCATACCATCTGTATGCGATCATTGAAACAAGCAAAGAAGTCCCACAGCCCAAATGCTGTGCATTTCTGGAGCCCTCCCGAAAGAATGAACTTATGCTTGAGCTAAAGAAATGGCTGAGACTTAAGATCACTCCCCGTGGTCCAGTAATGAAGACAGCAAAAAACACAACTACAAGAATTTGAGATATAAATAAATGCCACTTACGTATAAAAAAATACTCATATATTGAGGGTATTTTCTTAACGGTATTTACAAAGACACCTGGCAGGATTTGAGATACCACTAAGTGCCAGTCGGAAAGGAACAGCCAAGGCAGTATCTTTAACAGCTAACACACCCCCATAGGAATAGATTTACAGGCCAAAACCTTTGATACTGATGACCTATGTACACACTACATGAATTTCAGAGGAAGTTTATATCAAGTTAACTCCAGCCTGGCCTTGTGTATTGAAAACCCATTGAAGCTCAACTTCTGGGTGATGCTCATGGAAAGGTTCAGTCCACACCCTCTGGGGCTGCTCCCCGATGCAAACCCAGGCACAGCAAGGTGGGCAGCTGGGAGATTAACATCAAGGTTGCACAGTCAGGGCAAAGCAAGCAACTCCTCGTGTTGACACACCTAGCTTGCTCTGGTACTTCAGTAGCTCCTACTTGATCACTCCTCTGTGACCACAGGAAGACGAACGCCTCTGTGAATTCATCCCTGAATCTCAGTCTAGCCTTCCGGAATTCAAAGGAAAAGTAAAATTTTAGGTATCTTCTCAGATTACTTCCTAGGCAATGCCAGAGTGTGCACATATTATATAGGTCATGGCATGAAACATGAAGAAAACAAGGATTTCATGAATTGCCATGGGGTCAGTCCTGAAAGAAACTGTGTAAACACTTGTTTTAAATCATTTATATAACAATAACAACAACAACAAAAAGGAAGGAATGTCCATTATTTCAAGAAATATTTTTAAACAAAAGTTACTATTTTCCTCATCAATTACACTTAATGGGTAATTTTGACCATCCTACACATCACAATCTCAAGCAAACAAAAGCAATGGACATGGGGGCAGCATGCAAAATGCTCTATCTGCAGGAGAGATGGGGATTTGGGTAATATTCAGAGAAAACTTTTTTCCCTCATCTCCTCAACTATCCTTTTTCTGGAAAAGGGAGAGGAGTCATTTCTAATGCACTCAGAAGAAATATGGCTGTCTAAGCAGTCAGGGCTATACTTAAAAACCTAAGTGAATACCTGTGGATAGACAAGAGTGCCTGGAATAAGTCATTTAACTCTGGTGCATGTCAGGAGCCCAACTCAGGAGGCACTTTTGGGGACTCTCCCAGAGCTTTAAATGCTCATTTAAGTTATTGGATCGCAAGTGCTGCAGTCAGTCAGTTCTGGAGGAAGGAAACCCTGGAGAGAAAACATCATTTTGACTAATTTCCCTGTTAATTACAGGACTTCAGAACGCAAGAGGCCCGTCACACACAACTAAACAGGGGCAAGGTCCTCCTCTGGGAGCAGACCACCTACTCAGCACCCCTTCAGTCCTCTGTCTTTAGGAGACGTCGGGTCTTCCCAAGAGTTCCCACTGGACTGGCTTCACTTAAACCAGTGCTTGTTGAATCAGCCTTCAGGTTTGCTCTAGGAACTCAATGGGTTTGCCTGCTTACCTTTAGTGGAAGAAACTTTGCTTTAACATTTTTTTTTCCTCTCTCCTTCATTTATCATTCAGAATCTCTGGCTCTTTATGAACAAAGGAAAATACATATATAACTGCATTCAATTTATGAGATGTGTTTGAGTATTAATCATTTCATATATGTCAAAACACATTTTGGAAGCTGGCCAAAACCATATATAAATTTCTGTAATTTTAAAGGGTAATAGCAGTATACTACTAAACACAGTGCTACAGCAATGTGCTTCTCACATATTTTTTCCTCAAGATCCTGATTTAAATTCAGGCTTATCAATAAAAAAGCACTACTGAAACAGCTTTGAAATTTTAATTTTCTTTTGCAATAAAGGTCTCTTCCAGATAGAGCTGGTGTTGCTTGCCTCTGAACACTCCCTACTTTCATTATACAGAGTTTTTTCTTACAGCTGCTAAATCCTATTTTCACAAGAGAAAAAAATAAAAAAAGCAATTTTGCACCTCTAATCATCAAAGCAGTATAATTTAGGCCTTTATTGTGTCAGTCATGAATTGTCTTTCTTGTGAGCTCACAATGTCATAATATTCTTTTTGATTAATGAGGATCCTACAATTACAGGGTAGGAACCGTCATGCTGTACTGCAGAGCCTGTCTAAAGGCAAAAATTACAGTTAATGCTAATGCATTACCAAAGAGTTAGGGGTGGAATTATTACTGTCAGCGAATCGAAAGGGTCTGCACCCACAAGACTGATAGCTTTTGTCGTTTCTGGAATGCAATTCTGGGCGGCTGATGAACTTTCACATGGGACCTTGCGAATTCCCACTCCTACTTTTTACAGGCTTAATGCCATTGCAGACATTATCTGGAATACCTCTGCCCACCTAGGAGACTGGCAGATGGGGACGGAAGCCTTTGAGTGCGAAACAAAAGGGGCCTAGTAAAAGCTAGGCTGACTAAATGGAAGTCTATCACACCAATAATAATGAGTTTCAGGCTTCGCAGTAAAATCAGCCTCCGCCATGCAGGTTAGCAGCAATGAAGGGCAAGGCACATGGAGGCAGGCAGAGGACTTAATCTTACACAAACAGTGTCAAAAGGCACAACCAAATCAAATCAGTAACTATTCAAATCCATCCCTGTATTGTTTCAGGCTATTTGCTTCCTTCTTAGTTGCTAACAATGCATTTTCCCAAATGTAATCACCATAAAAAGCAATTTTATAAACCAGTATACCTAGTGGTACAGCCAGGATACTTATTTTGTATTCACGTGTCCAGACATTGATCCGTGCTGTAGAAACACCAGGATATTTTCTAGAAGTGTCTCTGTGACTTAGATAACTTAATCCCATGACTAAATGAGAGAGTGACTTGAAAATTTTACATGCCACTTAAGTACTTTTCAAATTTTGCTCTCAGCAATTTTAGAGAGAGTACTCCAAGCTTTCTACTGTTTATTATTTTACCACATCATCCAGTAGTACAAGTACATACTAAAGATCAAAACCATAGGACTCGAAATCTGAAAACCAATTTTTCCCTTTAGAAAATAAATACTCTGGATGGGAATGATTAAATAACGAGCAGCACAAGTGATGTCAAAACCAAAGTTTCTTTGATGCTGCACATTCAGAACACACTATCATCTCTCTTGAATCCTCCTCTTTGTCACATCTCCTTATTTAATTTTGCTCTGGTAGGATGTATCGTGTTTGAACAACTCAAGTGGGGAGGCTCATTCCAACTTCCAATATGTCAATGCCATTAACTGAACACATGTTTTGCAGTGGAAGAGACGGGCTGATGTAGCAGCGCAGTCATTATTCAGCAGACAGACATCCAGCTGAAAGCCATTAACCCAGAGAAAACAAATGACTGCTCTCAGGCTTTCCCCCTGCAAGTTTATGTGGCCTGAAAAGAAAGGCATCTAGCCCCCCAACGCAGTTCCCCTCCACATAAAGACCTTTCTTTATAAAAAAGCATCCACTACAAATTAACAGATTATTTTAAATATTTCCCTTAAATTGGAAAAGCAACATAGATTTAGGGAAACAGTTCTAGAAACTAGGAGAAAACCTTATCAAGCTTGTTAGGTAAAAAAAGACTCAACTTTACAATATGCTGATATTTCCAACATCACTGAGAGTTTAGTACGCAACTAAACTTGTCCTAAGATTATGAAGGACTGGTCCATTTTACATGACAAACTTAATGGAAGAAAAGTTCACTAAAAACTCCTGACAACTCAACATATTCCATGCAACAAATGAATCCTATATACAGCAAAATATGACTAGATTTGTCCATTGGATCTCTTTTATCAGGAGCAGTTTCATGCAAATGGCACTTGGGAAGATGAATAACCATCTGTATTCCTTTATGCCATTTGGTAATACAAACTATGGTTTTGAAAATGTAAATTGATACATGATTTCTGAAAACCCTTCACATATATTTCTTTCAGAACATAGAAAGTCAGAGAGAAAGAGGTGTTTGAAGAACAGGAACGAACATGGGAGCTTCATAGTGAGTGAGGCTTGTAGGCTATCTTTTTCAGAGCCCCAGTTCTGATAACTGGTAGTAGCGAATGTTTAGGAAAAGTATAAAGCTTCTATAGGTATGTTAGTGATAAAAGGAGGACGAGGGAAAATGTGGATCCCCTCCGGAATGAAACAGGTGACCTGGTTACCCAGGATATGGAGAAGGCTGAGGTACTCAATGACTTCTTTGCCTCAGTCTTCACTGGCAAATGCTTGAGCCACAGTGCCCAGGTCACAGAAGGCAAAGGCAGGGACTGGGAGAATGCAGAACCGCCCACTGTAGGAGAAGATCAGGTTTGAGAATATCTAAGGAACCTGAAGGTGCACAAGTCCATGGGACCTGAGGAGATGCATCCGCGGGTCTTGAGGGAACTGGCGGATGAAGTGGCCAGGCCACTCGCCATCATATTTGAGAAGTCCCGGCAGTCTGGCGAAGTTCCCACCGACTGGAAGAGGGGGAACATTACCTCCATTTTTAAGAAGGGTAAAAAGGAAGACCCAGGGAACTACAGGGAACTACAGGCCGGTCAGTCTCACCTCCGTACCTGGCAAGATTATGGAGCAGACCCTCCTGGAGACTATGCTCAGGCACATGGAAAATAAGGAGGTGATTGGTGACAGCCAACGCAGCTTCACTAGGGGGAAATTGTGTCTGACAAACTTGGTGGCCTTCTATGATGAGGTTACAGTGTCCGTGGATAAGGGAAGGGCAGCTGATGTCGTCTACCTGGACTTGTGCAAGACATTTGACACTGTCCCGCACGACATCCTTGTCTCTAAATTGGAGAGACATGGATTCGATGGATGGACCACTTGGCGGATAAGGAATTGGCTGGATGGTCACACTCAAAGAGTTGTGGTCAACGGCTCAATGTCCAAGTGAAGAATGGTGACGAGTGACGTTCCTCAGGAGTCAGTACTGGGACTGGCACTGTTCAACATCTTTGTCAGTGACATGGACAGTGGGATCGAGGGCACCCTCAGCAAGTTTGCCGAGGACACCAAGCTGTGTGGTGTGGTCAACATGCTGGAGGGAAGGGATGCCATCCAGAGGGACCTTGACAGGCTGGAGAGGTGGGCTCGTGTGAACCGCATGAAGTTCAACAAGGCCAAGTGCAAGGTCCTGCAACGTGGGTCGGCGCAATCCCAAGCACAACTATAGGCTGGGTAAGGAATGGATTGAAAGCAGCCCTGAGGAGAAGGACTTGGGGGTATTGATTGATGAGAAGCTCAACATGAGCCAGCAGTGTGCGCTTGCAGCCCAGAAAGCCAACCGTGTCCTGGGCTGCATCAGAAGAGGTGTGACCAGCAGGTCGAGGGAGGTGATCCTGCCCCTCTACTCCGCTCTTGTGAGACCCCACCTGGAGTACTGCGTCCAGCTCTGGACCCCAGTACAGGAGAGACATGGAGCTGTTGGAGAGAGTCCAGAGGAGGGCCACAGAGCTGGTCAGGCGGATGGAGCATCTCTCCTATGAGAACAGGCTGAGACAGGTTGTTCAGCCTGGAGAAAAGGCGGCTCCGGGGAGATCTAATTGCGGCTTTCCAGTACCTGAAGGGGCCTACAAGAAAGCTGGTGAGGGACTGTTTATCAGGGAGTGTAGTGACAGGACAAGGGGTAATGGGTTTAAGCTGAAGGAGGGTCGATTTAGATTAGATGTTAGAAAGAAATTCTTCACTGTTAAGAGTGGTGAGGCACTGGAACAGGTTGCCCAGAGAGGTTGTGGAGGCCCCATCCCTAGAAGTGTTTAAGACCAGATTGGATGAGGCTTTGGGCAATGTGGTCTAGTGGAGGGTGTCCCTGCCCATGGCAGGGGGGGTTGGACTAGATGATCTTTAAGGTCCCCTCCAACCCAAACCATTCTATGATTCTATGATTCTATGATAAGAAAAGCAACATGACTACTAAGCAACTTTATGCCCACCTGTCCTCTAAATTTTGCTAATCAGCAGGCTAAGAGTTCCTGAGCCAAAAGTTGGATATTCAGGGCAACGGTTAGCAGCTGCAGATGTGAGTCTCAATGAATTTGCCTGTCCTCTTTTTGAATTCATTTTGAGGAAGGGCTCCTGCAGCAAAACCAATCAGCAATGAGTATGCATTTTGGGGCAGACCACCAGCAAATGCCAATAATCACAACTTCATTGAATTCAGTGCAGCCCTCCAGTCTCTCACCAGTCATCACCTGAATTCTTTTTTTTTTTTTTTTTTTTAATTTCAGATGGCTTTGGGACAGAAGATGCAGATGAGGTTTCCCCGCCCTGTCAGTAATGTTTCTATATTGAGAGTACCTTTGACAACTTTCATTGACACAAAACTATTGACTTTGGGAAAAAGTGCTAGGTGCCATGACCTTGGGAAATACAGCCTTTCTTCCAGTGTTAGCTAAAGTGACAACACAGACTCAGTATTTCCTCTCAATCTTAGTCCAGTTGTCATTTGCATCTAGGAGTTAACAGTCCAAGCATTAGAAAGGACTCGCAAAATCATCTCTAAAGGCACTTTTAGAAATCAATTCTCAGCTAAGAATAGCTTCCTGTTTGCACTGGTGTCAGTGGAAATTCCTTGTGCTTTGCAATAGAGCAGGTCTGTGGTGGGCAACAATTCACCTCTGCTCAGTGAGAAGTGATCCATGTCCATCCAGTTCTTGACATCTACATTCATCATCCTCATTCCATAACACAGGTGGTCATCCTTATGGACTGACATTGCATTCACTCCCATTGCACAAAGCACTGAACGCAGCAGCACGAACTTTTTTATTTTGGTCCCCTGTTGTTGCAGATAATCATCCTGAACAATCCCATGCAGAAGTTTATCAAGCTTCATCTTCAAAAAATTTCAACCATCTCATTCCACTATTCTTCTAAAGGCTGTTCCACAACCTTCTGCAGGCTGCTTGCTATTCCAGATGGCTAGAAACTGTCTTCTAATTATCAGCCTGAATTTATTCATGGGATCCATTTGTTCTTCTGCCAGTATTGTTCTGTAGCAACAAATTTTAGTCACTACTGGATAGGGTTTGGATCAGCAAGTTGTAACCTACAGATAAAAGGATCATTGTCTTGCATTTGTTTATAAACTAATTCCCCTATAGCTATTTTAACAGAAAATATGCAGTGAAGTGCTGAGAAATATAAATGAATGTCATTGGCAGTTAAAATGATAGCTTACAAAGTTACATGACAATTAAAAGGCTTCCTAAATTATAGTTCATGCTTTAAATGATTAATATCTTAATTATCTATATATGTATATCTCTATAAGCTAATTATCTGTAGCTTGTTAAGTACATAACTGTTCTACAAAAGCTTTAGTCATTAATAGTAGAGTAATTAAAAATTTATTAATAATGTACTTTGCGTTAATTACATAGAAAATATATTTATTGCATATATTAACCCAGTGAACTGATTTGCCTTGTTAGAAGAAGCCTTTGTATTCTGCTGGTGTCTTCTGTAGCACCTGAGCCTTCTGTTGAACATAACCTTCGTCCTTCCTGGGAGCCACGGATGCTTGCTCCTGCCCTGCACTCAGTGCTCACCCCCTCTGATCTTCCACTGCAAGCAGCCATCTCTCACCCTGCTGCCCACCTTCTCCTCCTAGGTGGTCCCCATTTGACTTCTTCACCTTCCTGTGCTGCTGATGGATATGTTCACAGAAAACAGCTGGACAGGGCCCTCTCCTAACATATATAAGAGAAAGCCAGGCCATAGAGCAACCGCAAATGATGCCACCCTCCAAAATTATATCCCCCCACACCCACATGTGCAGTGGAAGCTGTATTCTGCACACGAGGGTGGCAGGGAACAGCTGTTCAGGAAGCTTAAACTCTGTTTTCTGGCATGGGTAAAGCAGGCAGCTTGCTATGCTATCTCCAGCACTGCTGCCACTTCCAAGAGTCAAAGCTATTTGCTTCTGTTTGATTTTATTGCATGTTGCCTTTAAAACAAGCACGCAAGGTTGAACAGTCATCAAGTAAGGCACAGGGAGCTGGAGCTGGTCAGGAGACAAAACCTGCAGCACTCATCCCAAATAATGGCTTTGTCAGAAAAAAGATTTCTCCAGTCCTCAGGGCAAGAAAAAATGAGAAATCAGTACTGAACAGATTAAACAGCATGCACTTTTGATTCTCCCAGAGCTGTTTAGACACTTGAAGAACAAAAGAATAATGAGTAGCATTGTCCAGTCCATGGTTGGAGTATCTATCAGGCTAAGTGTGGTATCAAGGTCACTCCTGAGGACCTACTGTCCAACAGCTCTGTCCTGCCCTTTCAACCCAAATTACACTTCGGCTCTGCCAGGCCACTGCACTAAGGTCCTTGTTCTCACTGCAAGCTGATGGACTATTTGACGTGTCGTGAGTACACAGCCAATCCTTAATAATCCTTAATGTTTTCATGTTTTTCTTACAAAACAGGTTTCCACACAACTTAATTCTTTTGCCAGAACTCTTTGTCCAAAGCTGTCTCTAAAAAGCATGCCTGAATAGTCTGCTGCTAATAAACATATGTGGGCACATACATACAAAAGCTGCTTTTTCAAACATAGTGCCTATTTCTCCACACATGAGCAGAAGGGGAAAGGGCAGGCTTGCTTAAAGCTTGAATCCATTATAGTTTAGTGGCTGGAACCATTCCTGTGAAAGAGAAATAAAGTCTGCTGTCAGTAATCTCTGTATTTTTGCTTTACAGGTTGCACAAGATTTTTGCTTCCCCACAAAATCCTTTAAAAAAAAAAAAACAACAACAATTCTGCCACAGTTTCCCTGTGATCCTCTCCAATACCTGTTGGAGACAATAAGAATGATTTTGCTTTGCCTTAAATTAAACCAAAACCTCCAAAGACAGGGACGATATCGAATAAAATGAATAAAAAGGATACATACAAATAGTATTTCCCTTAACTCTGAATTGCTTTAGTAGTAGACTGGTATTTTCTTTCTTTCAAACATTCACACTTGAAACAGGATAATGTTCCTAAAGGTGTATTTGTATATACATAGCTATCTATAATTTTGTCACAGATGAGTAATAAAATAGATAATACCAAGATAAATAATAACAGCTCACTGAAGTTAATGGTTTTGTCATTTTTTGAATATTTTTTTCAGTTTATTTAGTAATATTTTTTGCCAAGAATATATCATTTGAGTCCAACTTTGAGTCCAACTTTTGAGTAAGTTTTGCAGCCTCTCACCAAAAAAAAAACAAACCAAAAACCCAAAACAAAAAAAAAAAACCAACCCAACAACACTCTCTATGTTTCAAATTTTCTTTCGCTGGAGATGGCAAGGAGAAAGCAGAAACTACTCCATGACCATGAGAAGAAAGGCTAATCCAGAGTTCACGCATTTCCACTGGGATAAAAGAAAAGTGGCTTCAGTGGTATAGAATTTAGGAAAATAGATGAATTTGCCCTTTTTTTCCCCCCCTCATCAATGAAAAGATTTTCTGTGTGGTTTATTTTGGTCTTTAAAAGAAAAAAAAAATAAAAAATGTGCTCACAGTGACAGCCTAGATTGTAAATGCAGTATTTCAATTGGCAGATTAGTTAGCTTTCATGGGAATTAGCAGAGAGTCCCATCATTCACAGCTGACTTGGACAATAAAACCTGTTTTCTGTCATTTATCTGGCACCAACTGGCTGACTGGTCACCTACAGCGAGCTGTGAGAGATGGGAAGTGGGGAACAGTCATGTTTATTCACCAGATAGTACTGTGGAAAACAAACAAAAAATTATCTTGGGAAAACCGTGGGCCACAGAGAAGTTCTTGTCCATTCAATGCAGGGTGCAATTTTATTAATGTGAATCCTCAGAGCTCTTCTCTTACCCACAGTTCAGGGAAGGAAGCTATTTCCTCTTTGCAGGAGGAAGGAACGAAAAACAAATATACAGAAGATTGATAAAAGTACGAAGCATAAGCACTGACAAGTCTTTGAGGAGCTACTTATTCATTAATAATATTTACTTAGCAATAACAGATGTTTGAACATCAGCTTTTCAGTGTTTCAATACAGAATCTCCATTAATGTCATTACAGCAAGCCCTCAGCGTGGCCGCAGACCAGCTTGCTGGATTTAGAACCACAGCACTGAAGGAGCTTGTTTTACTCCAGGTAGACTACTTGAGAAGATGCCTACCAATTGGGGAAAGGACTTCAAAACTGGGCTGTATGAATTTAGGCACTGCTGCCCAAGCACAAGCAGCTTTGTCAGTTTGCAATTTCTGGTCCTGAATGATGCAAGCAAGCTCAGACATAGCTAGCTCAGAAAACACGTTTGCTCGGCAGCCGAGGAGTCTTTGTACAATACCCCAGGCAAATCGCAGAAGGCAGAGTTTGGGTGACGTTGTTAAAGCTGGCTAAAAGTGAGTAAAACTAACACTGAGTTTTGGGATGGCAAACCCGTGCCAGGTTCCACAGGCGCCTGGTGAACTGAGCTCCACTGGGCACCAACTGGTTTTCTGGCAGAAAAGTGGAAACGCGTGCCAGTTGCTGCATTTACAGATTACTGATACTAGAGGTGGAAAAAAGCTGCCAAACCAGAAGAAATAAAAGTCTCTGAATCAGAGGAGCTTGATCAGTTCTGCCACCGCCTCCGCCATTATGCAGCTGCGGGTGCTTAGATTCAGCTAAACCTTTCACAGGACTCCTCCAAATCCATATCGAAAACAACTAACTGGTCACACTTGTAGAGAAAACCAGAGTATGCAATAGGGAGTGACATTCCAGGGCATTCTGCTGTACTGTGTAGTCCTCAGCAACATTACCTTGGGCTGAAAAAGGTGGACATGGGCTCCGAGCTCAGCAGTAGCCGAGGTGTTTTGTATTTTCCCTGCAGTACAAGGTGCCACTCAACTCTGAGCAGTTGTGCTTAGCAGGATCTAAGAATCGAGGGGAAATCTTCCCCGTGTGTGCGAGGCATTTTCCACCTTTGAACTGAATGAGTGATTTTTGCCAGAAGTGAGAGAGAAGAGCTGCTCAGAATGAGCGATGGTGCCTGCCAGCTGATCCCTGAACATAAAAAAGGCAGTGAGTGCAGGCCCCTCACCACTCACAGACACAAAATACCCCCGGCTGGCTGACAGGAGCTATTTTGCTTCACCCGCAGGCAGCATCTCCAAGGTCACTCTTTTTCAGGGTCCCCACAGGAGCAACAGCTCCCACCTGAGCTCCTCATGGTTTTTTATGGGGCTGGCTTCTCCCACAAAAAGCCCAGGAATATTGACTGGTTTTCACATTACAGCTCAAAACCTTTGCCTGAAAAAAAGACTTAAGGCTTCCTGCTAACTTAGTTTGGATAGGAGATGAGTATTAAACTGTGGCATTTATGATTGATTTTGTTCACAGGACCTGTAAAGCTTTGCAGTAAAGCTACGTGCTAACAGCATTTTTTTCTGTCCAGATCTGAAAAGAGTTCGTCATTAGCATGCACTTGATAGGTTAATTTTTCAGTTCTGCATGATTAATTGCAGCACTCTGAAGTAAACATCCTATACAACAGCCACTCACTCAATAAGTGTGGTTGTGTGTGTCCAGTCCATTTCTTTCTAAAATACATATATACACAGGAACATTAGCCCAACTTTTTTTTTTCTTTTGTAAAAACAAATCCATTTAGAAGTTAGAGTGCTCCATTCTAAGCAAGTCAGAGTTGAAAACAGGATGCAGTGAATATATCATCAAGGTACCAATTAACACAATTTTTTTTTCTCTAGAAAATATATTTGTTCTCTTGGAGACTGAACTTTCACTGAAAGAAAATACATTAGTGAGAAAACAACCTTGCACTGCAGTCTGTTTGCACTTATAGACTATGTTACAGTAAAGGAAAATTAAGAATTTTAAGCTGAAGAAAAATATCATCTCAGTTAAAAAAAAAATAATAAAGAAAGGAGCAGAACGATACAGAGTATGGAATTAAAGTGAGCCCTGTTCACTGGCTTGGCACAAGGATATATCAAAGGTAGGAAAAGCTCCATTTTTTGAGAACTGCGATTAAGAATCAAAACAATACTTGGCTTCATGGAAACAGTCCATTACAACAATAATGCTGCACTCTTACGCAGTGTTTTTTATCATTGGATCTCAAGGCTGTTTATAGTAAATGCATGTAAGTGTTGTTCAGCAATTACAAAATGCATAAACATTACTTATAAAACACTTTTAAAAAGTGGTCCTCACCCTCTTAAAAACACTTAGATAAAAAGATGACCCATAAGGCTTAATTTGGTTCTTGATTGCTCTGGCACATGGAAGAATTGCCCAGATTAATCCCACTGAGAACCCGAGTGAACCTAAACAACTGAATGGCCCAATCTCATTTACATATAACATTAAAAGGATGCAAAATTAAAAACCTAGTCCAAATTCACTGAAATTAATGGAAAACTTTCCTTTTTCTTCCCACCCTAGGTGGGCAGGTGAAATACTTACCAAAACTATCGGTGTTGGGAATACACAATTTCACTAGAATGAAAGACTTCTACTATTGCACATATTTAGAAGTTAGGAAGACAGATGTGGAAGTAAGGCAAGCAATCAGAACCCTGGAATTAATAAGGCTTCCATGAAAAAAAAAAAAATATGTCTTTCCAATGTGGGACATATGGTCAGTACCAAAAGCTACTGAAATAAATGTGTGAAGACATAGGCAAGATGGGAAAGAAAGTCAACACATCTGTGCCAATACAGAGGTAAAGCTGTAAATGCGTTAATCAGAAGAAAACACTTCCAAGAGGTATCACAGCAGTCTAAATACCAAGAACCAACAGTTCCACTACTAAACTCACATACTTTTGAGGGTCAGTCTATAGTAAGAAGCAGTTTCAGGCCACACATTAATTTTCTACAAGTTCCTTCAATACATGTGTTATACCATCCAAAGAAAAGGAGAGGAAAGACTGCAACTTACCCTATTTTCTACCTCCTTCAGCTGCCACTGTTCAGACAAGGGCATGTGCACAGTGACTAGTGCCTTATTCTTCCATGTATCTAGCTACAGCAGCATGCTGTGGCCAGTAACACATTCAAGAAGACCCAGGTAGCCTTGCATAGTTTAGCTAAGACTAAATTTAGCTAACACTACCACTGGGGAGTTCCCATCTCAAAGATCAACTCTCTGAGGAGAAAAAGACTTTATAATATCTAACAGGGCATCCAAGCAGAAGGACAGGTGTTGCTGTCTTTCAGATGGTTCCATAATATTCCAATAGCATATCTGTGGGCACATTATAAATACTTCTTACATTTTATTAGACAGAACTAACCATAAAGGCATAAAAAATATATTAATATTATCTTCTAGTCAAAACAGCCAGATGCCAAACTGGAATCCCATATCTATGCTCCAACCGGTCGAACCAAAGATGTCTTACATTACTGATTTTCTGAGCCATTTGCTCCAAGTTTTGATGTCAAGTGGAAGGTAGGTCCACCCAAAGTTTACAGAAGTATTTGAGATTTAGATTAAAGCCTTCAAGCAATTACATAGAAGTTGTTGAGGTTCAAAAGCTTGGCCCATAAGCCAAACAAGTTTTTGGAATTTAATTCTATTAGAAAGCCTTTAGTCAGGAAGACTGGGAGACTGATCATCTTTATGAAGAGAACTGGTAAACTAACCTTACAAAACAAATGGACTTAATGTGAAGTACGCTTCACGCGTGATTAACTATGCAAACAAATCTATCATTAACTTAAGAGGAGAAGGGGGAACCTATAAACTAGAAAACTGACGAAAAAAGGAATGGTTCTTAATAAGTGGATCTTCCTGCTTTGGGAACAATCTCACTGATTTTTTCTCTCTTTCTTTTTACAAATATAGCTTGGGGTTGCAACCTAGCAAATTCCTTAATCATGCAAGTAACCACACTATCCATTATGTATAGCACAGTGCATATTTGATCAATAGCACTGTTTTTGTTAATGCTATATCAACTAAATAAGTAGAAAAAAATATCTTTCACATTTTGTGGGTATTTTCAGTTGCTGAGTCAGAAAACAAAATAAGGTCCAACATCTGCATTTATTTTTGTTCAGTAAAGCTTGCATCTCCCTTCAGGGCTGAGAGCAAGCAAACTGCTGCTAACCATGATAATTACACAGTACTCAGCATGGTGAGTAGAATAACATTGTAATTGTCCAAGGGTTTGAACAATTTGGACTGATTTTGTATAGTGTATAATTTACAGTAAAGATTCAGAATGTGTTTTCTTTGCTCAAAGAACACTTTCATCCTTTAGCTCTGGATCATTATGCATGGAGACAAGCATCCACAATCAAATTCAATCCAGATGAAGAACATCTGCAAAAATAGAATAATTTATTTTATTGACATTTACATTTACATAATTTTATCTGGGTCTGATTCTGCTTGTGATGGTCAAGGTAATATAAAATAACCAAGACCCCACAGAGTCATTCAGACAAAATAAAAATATGCAAACTCTTGAAATGTTACCGCAATCATAACAAATTAGTGACAGTGACTGAACCAGGGTGCAAGGACTCAAGAAAATATTAATGAGCTCTGTGCTTATGTGTGGTTTATTTTTCTTCATGAGGCCAGGGCAGGACTTGGTCATACGCGGTTACATATTAAGACCCTTATTCTGCAAAAATCTAAGTACTTATTTTTACATACTGAACAGTCACTGTGAAGCAACTGGGACTAATATCAATTGAGAACAGTTATAGATCAGGGCCCATATAATTTCTGAGTATCAGCTGTGGCAGTGCATAGCAATGGGAACAATGAGTACCAGAGCAATCTTCATTGCCGCTATGTGTAAAGGAGCAGCATGACCTAAAAGTGTTTTTAGTTTTCTCAGAAAGAAACAAACAGTCGCACTACGAATGTACAGTATCATCATTTATGAGACACAGACAAAAATCTTTACAAAATTAATTAGGAGTCTTAATAATGTTCTGTTTTTGATGTCTTTTAAAGACCTATTTTTTTGTGAAATTATTTTAATTGGGGGAGGAAAGGAAGAAAGGGAGCTGGAAGGAGGAGAGGGGAGAAGGAAGGGGGGAGGGAATACCTACAAATATGTTTTCATTTACCCAAATCCAAATTTCCAGCAAATTGCAACCCACACATTTCCAGTATTAAAGATTATTTTAAAAGTAGTGCAGATTCTATTAAAAATAGCAATTAAGGCTTTTATTTGTTTGTTTTGAGCTTTTTTACCCCCAGTTAAAAGGTTTCTCATTCAAAAACTATCTTGAACAGTTGTGTTCCTCACTTGAAGTGTTGGACTTTCCCTCTCAGAGACTCTGCTCCATTCTCATATTGGAGAAAAATGAGACAATAAAACTGGTAGGATTTTTTTTTCTTTTCTTTCTTTTATGTTTCATCGCTGCCATCTATAAAATGGGAATAAGAAATACCCACCCCGCAGAAATCTAATGGGAATTATATAACCAGTATTTAAGGAGCACTTTGAAGAAGGGATTAAAGTAACCGTAAATATTCCCAATATTGTTGGAAAGTTATATTCTCTAGTAGAGAATTAAGACTGTTTCTAAATCACAGAATTCTTGCCAAAAGGACCTTTCTAACTCTATTGACCTCATTTCTATTAAAGAACATAAATGGGTGATGTGTCTTATCATGCCAGTTGCCAGCTTTTATAGTTCCAACTCATTACGGCAGTAGGTTAAAATCTAGGTCCAGTATCTGCATTCCTGAATATTAGGTAGTAGAAATATGTAATAGGTGGTTCAAAACCTTCTACATTAAATGTCTTCCAATGTTTCTATGTTTAAGGTAATATCTTAATTGTGCTACATAAAATTGAGCTAAACTTTTCATTTTTTTAATTACAATTAATTCCAACAGCTAGAGGAGTTGTAAAAGAATTTGCCTTTGCATGCTGGATTTTATATAACTGACCTTCAGCTGGATCACACAAATTCCTTCAATAGCACCAGTCACCATATAATTTTTGACAAGCTTCCTATCAAAATGAACTTCATAGCAGTTACTGGACATACTGTATCAATGGCATATGACTGACATTTTATGCTTGGGTGGCTTTATGCTAAGGGAGGGGAAAAAATGGAGTTTGTATATAAAGTAGTATCCTTCTTCTTAATGTCAACAAACAGTAATCAGATCTGGAAAGCAAGCCTGTGAGCTATTGAGGCTAGGTGAGCTAACCGTTCAGAAACAGATTTGTTTCAATTAAATCAATATTCATCCTTATGATGCGTTTAAGACTGTAATGTCGCAAGTCAAAACTTCAGGCAAATCTCAGTTTCCAACGGCTGGTCTAATACGCTTAAAAGCAGATGCTGCCAAATTAAAGAACAGATAATAAAAAGTAAGAAGATGGAAGAAAATAAGGACTATTGGCTACATGAGGTTTTCTCCACATTATTATAGTTCTGGGGAAATGGTTGACTTCTTTCAGTACTTTTATCACTGCCCACAGCTCTAAAAGGAGGTGATGAAGGACTATAAACATAAGACAACCATTTGGGTAGCTTTCCGAACTACCCTCGGATGCTGTAGCATTGATTTTAGTGTTGCCTCCTGGAGTGAAAACCTGAAGCACAGATACAAAGCTGGTCCCAGGTTGGCTGCTGCACTCAGCAATGTTCTTTCTTTATCCAACACACGTTAGGCATAAGACTTCCCGAATTACATCAGACCCATAGCATTTACTCAGCAGGAGGTTAAAAACTCCTCCCTAAGAAAGGAGCGCAAGACTGAATGAAAGATGGCAATCTGGTCTAGGCACAAAACATCTCAGGAGACTCATTTCAGATGGGGACAGGAGCATTACACCTTATCTTGTCATGAGCACTGATATTAAGAATGTCACCATAGGCCACATTCTCTGCTATTGCTAAGCTATTAGATTTACTTATATATACCTTTATAGGTATATATAATATATTTGCATATTCAAACACGATCTATATACAATCAACCTCTGCTTTATAGCCCACAGAACTTCAAATTGCCTTGCTCTCTTTGCAATTCTTTGGAAGAACGATGGCACGAATGCAATAGGGACACCAAAATAACCTAATCTTTCTGAGAAGCCTGCCAAAACCTTCACATTGACTTTGGCACCACGGCTCAGCTCCATGGGAGCAGCGATGCTGGCCCTACGGTAGCTCCTGGCCCCAGGTGTATTTTTCACAGAACTCTGCAGCAGTCCAGGTGGAGGAAGCAGACTCTGCTCTCAATCAGCAAAGCACATTATCTCAAGAAAGAACGTGTTCATAAACAAGTTCATAAACTGCTACCAAACTACCCCTCACACCCATCCTTTCCTTGATAAAAGGTGTAATTTCAGTTTACTGAATATACTCTAGCCTAATGCACCCAAGATACAGGGCGCTCACTCTCTCTCTATCCTGGGGGATGCAATGTATAGCTCTCATAATGAAGGAACATACCACAAGTGTGGAGGACAGAAAATGGAAGGGAACATCTCCCTCCAACTGAATAGAAGTAATTAATCAAGGTATTTCTGAGCACAACAGGAAACCAAATTTTAAGTAGCCCAAGGCTTACCTTAATACAACTAAAAAATAAAATAAAATAAAATAAAATAAAATAAAATAAAATAAAATAAAATAAAATAAAATAAAATAAAATAAAATAAAATAAAGTTCTTATAAATATTTGCCTCCATGGCTACAGGGGCAACTGAGTAGGATTTAGGGAATTTGTACTTCAGATACCTGAAACCCTAAGTTAGATCTTAAAAAAAATTTTTTTAGGTTCTGATTTGAAACATTTAATGATTCTCAAATCCATTCCAGTGAAGAGAATAAGAATCAGAAATCATGGAAAGTAATTTTCCCAGAGCTCCTCAGGTTTTGTTCACCTCCCGCAGGTTTTCTGGCAGGAGGATATGGCTCTATCTTTGCCTCGCATTTCCATGCTCTTTAGCAACACTGAAGTTCCTTTTGCTTGAGAAAATTCTAATCACAAATTGAAGACAGTCCACAGGGTTAAAAAAAAATACCCACTGAGTTCTTGCATCAAAACATGCTGAAGTTCAGGAAGGTTGGGATCTGGCCCAGAAAACTTGATCTTGGATCTGTGAGGGGGTTTTTTTGGAAGAGTTTTGTGACACAAGCAACAAAGTAGCTCCCAAAGGAAAGAAGATAATTGCTTACAGAGAGATTTTTCCTGTCAACTTTTTTTCCAGGATATGATTTTTCTGGTAGAGTTAAATAACCCTTTAATCTGGATGTTTAGTAATGGAAAGTTTAATACTTAGCTAAGTCACCGCTACATTGAAAGGCTATGTTGGGTCAGATACTCAGCTGCCGTAAGTCAGCATAACTCCACTGAAAACACTTATTCCAACAGAACTTCACTGTTTTACAGTAGCTAAAAGCCTGGATAGAAATCTTGCAAAAACAAAACATCCACCTAAAATAACCCTTCTCTTCATTCCTACGAAAACCTTAGTTTATGGGTGCTTTGAATACACAGTAGGAAGTCAATACCTCTTTGTCTTACTCATTCATGAAACCCCATTAATTTTGATGTAGTTTACTTTTAGTGAACTGGCTTGAGGCAACTAGCTTTGAAACAAATTTGGTAAACAACTTTCTCCTCCATTATCTTCCTGCTGCAGTTATCTTTTTCCTGTTTCATGCGACATCACTAGCAGGTGCACTGTGCCAATCCCTCCTGTCCGCTTCCCTAGACACAAAACCCTTGAGATTCAGATATGTGTTTCAGCAGGGAAATTGAAAGTAACAGTGACATTAGCTTCTGTAATATTGGGGGCGGGGGGGGGGGGGGGGGCAGAGAGGGGAGTGTGAAGCATGCAGAAGCTTTTTTTGAACTATTTTTTTTTAGAAGCTACAAACAGGCAGTTGAACAAGTGACCAGCTGAAGTCACAGAAGTGCTACACATTGAGCCCAGGCAGAGAAAAACTTCACTTGCTGTGTTAAAAGTCATTTCTTCTTACGTCTTTCCAGGCACCACAAATGAGCTATTAGAAATAGCACAGCTCTCCATGGCAAGAACAAAGGGTACCACAGGCTGCTCCTCAGCATCTCATTTTCTCCTCTCAGAAGCATTTGACACAGATCTCCTAGCTCAGTTTGGGATTGCCTTCGTTTCAAGAATTTGTTGTATGTTGTATCACTCACTGGTGTGTTTTGTAATGTCAGGCTACAATGCAATGTGGGTATTTCACATTCACATGGAAGCATCAGAAGTTAAACTTTGCCTTTCAAGTTTTTGTTCTATTGCTGCAAAGTTATGTTTTGAAGTGATTACTCAAATATGAATCAAAGGAGAAAGTATGCTGGGCACTGGAGCTAATGAACATGAATCCACAACGTCGTACAGCAAAATGAGGATTCTGATTTACATACATTTCTTGTTGCTAGCTGCACATCCAACTCCAGATTCAAGTGCCTAGTATGCCTTAGAGCCATGATTCTTAAAGTGTAAGTTAAAATAAATATTTTTTTAAAAGTATATTATATACCTTTCAACTAGGCACAACCGGTTGCACACAGCAGTGAGCAGAAGAAGCTCCAGTCAAAGCTCTATAGAAAGCTCTTGAGGACAAACAGCAGATTGCAACAGACAAGTCAATTCTTTTGACAGAAGTAATACATATAAAAAGAGTAACAAAGAAAGAGCCTCATCCATAGGCCACCAAAAGCAATGGAGCCTTAACCAGTTTATGGATTATGCTTTGCGGATTAACATGGATTATTACAAATATAAGGCTTGTATCAACAAATAAACTTGGAAGGTGTCTGTGTCAAATGTTAATATATTGACTTCCTCTTTCAATAGTATTTTGGGGAAAAAGAAAAATATTAATTCACCTATTCATTCTCATTGTCAAACATTAAGGTTAAAGCCTTTCAGAGTAACATTTTTCAGTGCTGAACATAAAAATGTTTTCCAATGACTTCTCAGAAGTGTTGTTATTATCTTTCTATTGTAGCTGTTCTCCTTCTTTAAGATAAATGTATATATGTACTTTAATGTAATTGGAAGGGACACCCGTATGCAGCAGGTTCTGAGTAATCCAACATTTCAGCATTTTCACAATTTGCTGGACACGTAGCTCAACTCAACTGTTTTTTCAGCAAGACTGATGTAGCTGAAACTAAGTAGATATTATAAGCCAAACTGCTACATGGCACAAGTGCCGCAATCTGTTTGAATCTTACATTTCACTGAGAAGCAAAGAGGCTAGATTATGTGTACAACATGGTCACAATATGTACCTTACCAGTAAGGAATTTCATCCAGGAGGCCCTTGTCACAAAGAGTATGAAATACATTTCACATCAGATAATCTAAGGAAAATATGTGAGGAGGCAGCAGGGAACGTCCTCTTAACTAAGACTGGAAAGAGTAGAAAAAAGAGATAGTGTTACACCTAATGGTTAAAATACTTAATTTGCCTAAATGGTAGCCTTGCCTTTTCATTTAATTTTAATTTTTATTGATTTTGTGTGTACAACTGCTCTTAGAACCATCCAAGAGCATAAGTACTCCAAGTTAAAATTTTAACTCTAAAAAGTTTAAAGAATTGAAATTTGCAACTCATATTTTTAGTGCTTTGATAATTTTAACTAATCTTTACATGCATTCTCCAAGAACTCCAGTATATCAGTTTTCCACTAGAAAAACATCTGTCAATCTATAGTTAGAGAGTAATGTGGGAGATCCTATGGCAATTTGCTAGGACTATTTCCAGCATCAAATTATTTTCTTTAACTTCATTTCAGTTCTTCTCCAATCAAAAATACCCAGCTTAGCTGGAAAATCTGTTTTCAGTGCTTCAGTATTTCTAATATCACCCAGGCAAATATTGAAGTTACAGAGGGGTAGACAGGACATCTTCCATGGGTTCAGTCCCGTTGTACTTAATTGCACAGTAGCCAGTGGTATTCTCAGTATGCATCCGAAATGTGGATAAATACCACTGACATTACTAATGCACTCTAGATTTATACATACAGCTGAGAATAGAATTAGAGAACAAATTCTTTTCTGAGATTGTTCAACTTTAATTTATCAAAGCAGACATTTTCACTCCCTCTAATCGTCTTGTCTCACTGATGTTTCTCAAGCAGGTAATTTATGTTATTATTCACATGCTTAAGACTTTCAGACACTCAGTAAATGTCTATTCCCTCAGTGATAAATTGTGCTAAGAAAAAACAGCATGGCAATATCAAAAACAATTCCCAATACCATGATGTTTCATTAGAAAGAAATTGCTTCATATTTTCTTACAAAATAATCAAGAGAAAATGAAGACAGTAAACATCCTAAGGAATGCAAAATGTAGAACTAACAAACACAGCCTAGCATACTTTGCTTAAAAAGTTATGATGGAAATGTAAACTGGAAGAGACATATTCACCGCAAGAAATTCACAGATGAACAGTGATTGCTCCCTAAAGATTTCAGACAGGTAGGAGGCAATGGTGGAAGAGCACATTTACAGAAGGATACATATGATGAAGAGGGAAGGAGAAATAAATTATACAGCAAATAAAGTAGATCCTCTTTGTCCCACATCTAAAGCATCACACCATGTGAAATTAAAGCTAACAGCCATGAAGTCCAGCAAATGAGTACCATATATAGGATAGAATAAAAGATTGGTCAACCTTTACAGAAATTCACATCACAGAATTGGCCACATAACTTATTAGAAGGAAACTTAATCCATTAAACAGAGTTGTAACAAGCAGAATTTAGGAGGAAAAGTATAGTTCCACTCCATTGTTGTCCTGAGCCAGTCCTCAGCATTATCAAACATTATGCCAAGAACGAAACAACCCATGCTGGGGATCCCACTATCCTCCATCAGAACATAAATAACTCCCACTGCATGTGCATGTTGCAGGGAGAATATTCCTGCTCACTTTTGGACACAGACTTAGGTGGAGTCCCTAGATGGACTTAGGTAAATTTTATAGATAGCAGCTGAGCTGAAATAGTTTTGAGGTTGCAAAGTCATGCCCTGCTTAGTTAAGGTAAATACCCAAAAGCTGTATGTCAGGAGCACATCAAACACAGATAGCAAGTACATTCTTGATTGTTTCTGTACCTTGGGCACCCAAAGACCCCAAATCCCACAAAGGCTTCTGAGTAGTGGACAAGAAGGGCAGGACCTGTGAAATAGGACAAACTGGAGAGAAACTTCTGCACACCCATTCCCAGATCTGCAAGGTTTCAAAATGCCAGGAGTGAAAAAAATAATCAAAATTAACATGCCAGATTAAATTTTATGGAGATCAGGAAATGCTAAAATATGCTGCACTAGAAGCAGTAAATGCAAGTAAATAATACAAGCGGTAAATAGAAGTAAACTAAAGCCAGTATTTCTCAACTTTCATTTGAAGGACGCCCTAAACTTTTGAAAGGAAACCACAGACCATCTTACGCAGTATTGTCATGTTGCTTCTCATTTGTAAGCAAAATTAGGCCCTGCTTTGAACATTCAATTATTACTTTCTCTAGTTTTAACTTCTGGTTATATATGAGCCTATAAATTTCCTGGGAGAGTTTTTTTCCTGACATCATAGTCAAGCCATAATGCACACAAAGAATGCTGCTTTAGATAAAGAGAGGTCATAAACTTTATGACAAACTTTGTGTGCAATTGCTATGGATGACAACATTCAGCATTTATTTTTTTTAATAACAGCCTTTAAAAACATCTATATAGATGGAATAAGTTTGGTGTTTATGAAAGCAGTAACAGCAAGTCTTAAGTACAACCAGGATAGGGGAAATACATTATTTTTACTTTCCACACAGAAGGAATGTCAGAATATCATATATACAAGATGTAGTATAGGAATTATACTTTCATTATTTTCAACTGAAACGTAAGTCAATGCATGTGTATCTTTTTCCTCCTCAGTCCTTAGGACTTTGAGGTTGCCGCTACTGCTGTCATTTGAAATATAACTGCTACTTCAGATCTAGGATCTCAATCCTTTGTTGCAGGAAGTATTTTGGAAGTCTCTAACCCACTTACCTAGCAGGGACATTCTTAATCAAATGAGGCTGACAGATAACAAGTGTGTGGGGAATTGGATATTCTTCCAGTGCCCAGAGAACTTTACATTTCCCACCTCTGGTTCCTATATTGCAGCTCTCCACACTAGTGTAGCACCGCATCTGAGGAAGAGAAATGATGCTATTTTTGCATAGAAATCAGCATCCTTCTAACTTGCAGTTTCACATTGCTCTGAAGAAAGAATGGCTCATGTGATTTGATTCTACAGGCAGCTGAGAGTAAAATCTTTTCTGTCATGCTTCATTGTGAATGACAATGCTTATAATATCTCTGTAAGATGTAATTTTTTCATGTCAATAGAAAGTTGATATTCATAATCTAAGCAATAATTATCCTTTGTAAATGCCCTTGTTTTTGGCTGCCACTCTCATTACGGCTGTTTCAATTCACCATCTCCAGACTGAACAGAAAAAAAATGCATCTATTTACTCCAATGGAGAGGGGAGAAAAGAGATTTTTGTTGTATGGAAATAAATGCAAAAAGCTGGGGGAGTGGTTAATACTATTAGCCTAGTGCTTGAGGTTTTTCCCCTCTTTGAATTTATTCCTATTCTTCTGAAAAAACAAAAATGTATTTCCATCAAAGAGGGGCACATTCTAACTCCTCCATACATCATTTCATTTCTTTGTTGCACTTTTTGCTGTTTAATTGTGGAGGGTGGGCTGTATAACCTCCTCTTTGAATAGGTTCTTTACTGAAAATAGTTTACCTGCTCAGACAAAGGCAATTAACTTTGATTTATAAGCCCTAACTAAAAGTCATGGCATCACATTGTTCTGTATGTGTATAAGAACCCAGCCATACAGAATATGGGGCAAGTGTGGGAAGGGATTTCCTTTTAACTGCTATCGAACAGTTGACCTAAAGCCTGAGGAGTCTAACTTCGTATTTTTAGCATTACACATGTATGTAGCTTTGTCTTGTCTTCTTACATTGTTACACTTCTGGCTCCAGGGAAAGCAGATTCTGCTTATTATCCAGCTGCTAAGACGCACCCGCAGCTTCACATTATTTGCAAGCAGGCTTAACTCCTGCTTTTCTATCTGTTTTATTTATTGCCATGCGTTAGTAGGAATAGACTTTTCACCCACTCAGAATACTTGTACAAACTAAAAGCCACCTCAATCCAGCAAACACAATAGTGGCAAGTGGACTCTACTGCAAGGAGTGGCCTTCTGCTGACCTACAACAGAAGATCCCACAGTTAGATGTCTTCCATACCCCGTTTCTCCCCAGCAGGCAGCTTCCAAGGGTGCTGTCACAATGGGTTTGGCAAACCTTCTAATCCTCTGTTGTTTGTCCTTTGTTGGAAGAGCAAAAGCTCTAAAAGAAACAAAAAACCCGTACAGTATACACAAAGAAAAAAAAAAATCTGGTCTTTCATCCATCATATAGATGGCTGTGCAAAGGTTCACTTAGTATAAACAAAGCATACAAGTCAAGATATCCTGATCAGTCACCTCTCTAAGATTAACTGCAAGTACATTTCCTGCTCTTTCTCTGATACGAAACCACCATAAACCACCTTCTTTTCCTGTTAGTGTATCTCAAATGGCAGATGAGGGGAAAACTTACCAGAAATATGAGAAAAAGTAAACAGTGTGAATATCGTAATTCTCTGATAGTCCATGTTGGTAGCTCCTCACAAAATGGCAGGTAGGAGTGCCTACCTATGCTTAAATGGGTCACATTCCAGAGCAGAGTTAACCATCTATAAAGATGGAGCAATTGTAATAATTAGTGAAAACATACTTTAGTGAAGTGATAAGGTAACTTTAGTGAACTGAAGCTCATCTTCAATGTAGAAATGCATCATATTTAATTTCTTCATATAATGAACATCAAAATATAATATATATAATCCACAGGTTGGATATTTATATACAGTACCTTTAGCTGAAAGCACAAGAACTGTGTTTCAAAAAGGCAATGCTCCTGAGGTTTTCTTCAAACCTCAACTTGGTAGGATGAAGGGGAGTGGAGATATCTGAAATAGTCAATTAAACCCCCTGCAAACTACTTTCTTCCCCTGGGAATGCCAACATCATACCCACACTCTGGGTCAGCCTCCAAATTTTATTTACTTCTCCTGTGCAAAGCAATTTCCCCTGATCACAACAAAGATTCCAGGATCTTCCCCCAAACCCTTTCTTAGCTCTTTCTCTCTGCTGAGCCACCTTCCAGCAAGCAAATAGTTGGTCAGTAATCCCTTTGGTGACCTTGTTAGTTGTGAGAAAGATCATAATGTGGGACATTTGCCCAGCAAAACATACACTACAACCCTTCCTCTGCCTTGTCTGATTCTGATTTGCACCCAATGCCCCTACTGCAGTTGATTAACTGATCTTTTTTTCTGTATGCAGTCATTTGTTGTTCATTGCTGTAACTATATGTTACGGTCTCCTGAGGGAAGACAACTTGACAGCGTGGTGTTGTGTGTCATGGCTTGTCTACATGGCACACTCAGAAAAATTCATCTGAATTATCCTTTCAAGTGGATTAGTTGAACCACATTAAAAGCCTAGAATAAATGCGACCTGAATTTGGTTTAGTTTAATTTGTTCCAGAAACAAATGAAGCAAAATTAAATTAGGTCATTTTTTTTTTCTAAATATGTGGCTTCACAGGGCTGTAATATGGTTTATCTAAGGTACTTTAAGTTTATACCACTGTTAGCCTGCACAGGCAAACCTTTATGATCCAAGAATTAGTGTCCAAGACAATTTTCTTATACATGCAAGTTCAGGAACAGGCCAGGTTGCTTGATGAAACAAATCAGAGCAATCAAAGTACCATTCTCAATTTTCCATCAACAAGCTGCTCCCTGGGCCCTCTGTACAGCCATAGTGGGGACTGAATTCCCAATTTCTAAGTGCCTGTCTTTGACCTCCACCTCCTGAGATGGCCTTTTCATGGAAAAAGATACAAATCAAAACAAACGAGCTTCAGAAAAGAGAGGAGAAATCTGGCACAAACTAAAGGAGTGGAAAGCAGCCAGGAGGTAGACACAGGCAAAAGAAGCACTCTGTCATTTAAATGGAAGCAAAACCAGGGGGATCTTCTCTGTGCTATTTTCATTAGCACTGAACTAACCAGAAGGTACAATGCAGTAAAGGAAGACAGGGGGTAGAGGAGAAACATTAGCTACCTTCATAAGTATTTTTCAAGTTAACTAATATACCCCTCTATGAAAAACATGAGGTGGCCTGGGAAGAGCTGCAATAAGCAGCAGGCAGGGAGCCAGTTTTGGCTTGAGACACTTACTGACCAAAAAAGAAAGCCCTCAGCTGAGATCAGAATCCCTAATGCACTCAAGAGCAATGATGTCAGCCCCCAAGTTCAATACAGAAAAGAACAAGTCCCCACTGGTGAGAAGGGCTCAGATGTAAAACATCTTTTCCAATGACAAATTCATCAAAAGCCAAAAGCATCCTTTCTTGTGACCCTAATGCTTTTTGAAGTAAAGGTGCTGGGCTGCAGGGGGAGCTGTACACCCATCATTTTGGTGCAGCAGTTGATGAGGGAAGATGCCTGTCCAAATTATAGTGACATCTCAGAGGTGTGTTCTCTATAGGGGCAGCAATACACAGACTCCATAGGAGTCAGTGGAACCTTCCATATTGCTGGCTATATTTCTGTCTTCGTTTATTCCGTAGGTTTTCCAGAAGCTCTCTGCTTGCTATGTTGAAACTGTGCTCCCTGACACTACAGTTTTGTCTCATGTGCACGTACTGTTTAATCTGAACTGATGCAATACTTCCATTCTCATTTAGCACAGAAAATCTGTCCTTCTTCCAAGGTGAAGAGCTGAGCACTGAAACAGCAACATGGTTTAAAAAATTTATTAACTAATGACTATACCTTCTTCCAAATTGCAATGAAATGCTTCTATCAGCACAAAGCATGCCCAGATGAGTATCTGCTTAATTTGCCATCAGTACCAAGGAGATAAAAAGTATAAAGAGTGCTTTATGGGCAATAACTTCAAATGAAGTTTAATTTTATAGTATTCATATGGCCAACATACGACTGGTAAGTAATGTTACAACAGCAGCGCACAAATATTACGCATATTTGGAATCTGAAAAGGTTTCACAATGATCTGTGAGTCTGCAGAACATTCAGTGTACCTGCTAATTTTGTTAATCTAAATTGATGCTTGACTTAAATAAAAATGGAGCAGAGAAGCCAGCTTACAAAAGGCAGCATGTATTCCATTTAATAGATAATTAAGCAGACTGGATGTATTTGATTCAGTAAATTCTGGTGCAAATACGCTTTTTTCTGCAATACACAAGGAATGTAAAGTAGGATGTAAGCTATAGGAGGAATATAAACTATGAATAGGAAGAAGGAACAACCATTATGGTCATTCCTGTCTAACTTCATGGTCATTTATGACTTAGATACATTCATTCAAAGAAAAATATTGGCTTGTTAGCAGTGGACGCTATTTCAGGTGATCAGCACTGCAGCCACAATGCTAACATGCAAGTGCTTGGATATGGCACTGATGATAACTAATATAAGAAACTGGTTGCAACAACATTCATCAAAGTGAGCAGTCCTGATAAAACCTCTGAAATTCTGTGCTTCAGCTGAGAAAAAACCTTGCTCCTCACTGGGCTATGTTAAAGCATAAAACCAGAAGTTTGACCATATATTTTCAACCAAATGTTGCTAGACATGAAAGATAATAATTTAGCCATTTTCTGACAATCTGCTTTGAGCCAGGCCTAACAGGAGGCTGAAAGCAATTGTGTGATCATATCAGGAAAAAACACTTGAGTAAATATTCTAGAAAAATTAATGGAGTAGAAGAGGCATTACATCTGGACTGTCTCTGAAAGCTTATTTGTCAAGGTCTCTGCCTTGCCCAGTTGTTCTTTAAAGTCACTCAGCAAGACTCTGTTTTGACCAGAGACTGCAGAAGACTAATTTACAGACCATTTTTTCCCTTTCATCTCAAAGCAATTTTCCAGGCTAATTCAGTCCTACTACGGTTAAAATCATTCATTTAGAGAACAGACGATGTAGAACATCTAAAGAAACTGACTACAAAACATAAATATGGATCAACAAGAGCAAATCAAGCAATTTTAAAAAGGAATTAGTAGTGCAAACATATGACATACACATTTAAATATGAGAATGTGGAGATGACTTTTTAACATGTCTTACATGCATGTGGTGAAGGGAATACACACGAACAAAGAAACATAAATACTCCCTTACCTCCTTCAAACTATACCTTCTAGAAGCTGGTGAGTAAAAGCCTATTGGAGCATCTCAGTCTCAAATTTGGTTGCTTGGTGAAAGTATCACCTTGGACTCTACACACTTGGGCATATTGGTCATTGTGGTATGGACCTCCAGAAACCACAGCTTACTTACAGTTCAAAGAGATGGAGAAGCTACTTTGGTTTCTTACCTAGTAGCCTTGAAGACACCATCTTGGGATTCTTCATCACACCTTGGGTGTGGGGGAGAAGAATACACCACAGTCCAAAAATAAAATTCAGATTTTATATGTTCCAATTAACTGAGAGTAACAGTACACAAGTTGATGCTATACTGTGTTTCTTCAAGAGAAAGCTAACTGTTTTGAAGACTTCCAACAGTTTGCAACAATAAAGCATTAAAGTAGCATATGTAGCATATGTGCAATAGGAGTTGATCAGTGCTGCTCTGACGAGCAGCAAAGGGCCATATTCTTACGTGACTCTACCAGAAACTGTCTGAAAAATTAGCAGAAAAAGAAAGTATTGCCTTACCATATGAGAAAGTTCTAAGGTCTTTCCTACTTCCCAGGTATTTCAAGAGCTACAGAAAAATAAATCTGTAAAAGAAGAAAAATGTTTTAGCTTGAGTAATGAGACTTTTTTAGTTGGTTTTATATGTAGACCATATATTCCTACCAAAAATCCTAGACATTTTCAGGACTAGTTATTGGCACAACAGCACAGAAGAAATACATGGGAAAGTATTTTAAGGTTGTCCTGTTTGAGGTTGAGAGAGAAGTAATATACCAGTTTGGCTATCAACTTCAGTTAGCTTCTGTCTAAGCACACACATTGTGCCTATCACCAGGGTATCTTGGCAGTTATTTTAGCCATATGCCCATGATGTTCCCACAACTTTGAATACAAATGCTGTGATTTCATGCACAATTTATAAACTTGCATTTAACAGTGTGAGCCAGCAACACTCTCTTTATTAAAGTGGGACAAAAGCACTGCCACAGTTTTTACCTTGTGCATGCGTGTGCATCTATCTTCCTTTCACCATTTGTTCACACTTGGGCTGTGAGGATAGCTGGGGAGAAGGTGGTTGTCCACAACTATACCTCATTTTAGCCAGAAAAATCCCTGGTTACATGCTAATCCTGCTCTCTGTGAGAATTTGGTCAGTGGGAGCAGTAGAGAAGGGGGACAAATGGAAATCAAGCTAAATGAAGAAGGTTTCTTCCATTTAATTTCTAAACACATTCCATATGTTGCTCCACTGTAGGCAGATACATGCTGTCCAAGTACCCACCCCTTACTTCTCTGAGCCCAGCTCTTTCTCCACCAACCATAGTCTTTAAAGCTGAAGAAAGTCCTGTTGTCCCTCAGGCCACAACTCCTCACCCTTTGTACAGTAGGAATCGGTTTCAGTTGCCTCAAAAACATACACGCTGCCAGTGTAAGCTTCTAGTCTTCTGCCAGGCCTCCCCACACCTGCAGCGGTGGCTCCTGATCTTACTTGTCATTGCAAAGCTTTCCAAACCAGAGACTTGTCACCTCTTTGTTTGGAAGTGACAAAAACCCAACCAAACGCAACTGTGCCAGTCTGGTGAGCAGGCCCTCCTTGCTGCAAGAGCCATATTGTGAGTCAGCTACTGCTGCTGTATCAGGGGAAATCAGGGAATTACAGCCATGTCCTCCCTGTCCCTCTGGTGAGTGACAAATCAGAGAATGAGGCTCAGAGCCTTGTGGCTAATTTACCACTGAGGAGGTCGAAGTAGGTCCCAGAGACTGCTCTTTTATTAGCATTCCAGACCTTGCCACGCTGCCATTTACTGTGGCTTGGCAGGTGCTCTGCAGCTGCTGCTGCTCCACATCAGGAAGCAAATATTCTGCCTTTTGTGTCCCAGATGAAGAAAATGTAGCCTATGAGACATAATAAGAGACTCCCCATGGCCTCTGCAGAAACTAGGAATGTCAGAATGGTACACCAGTTAATACATGGGGAGAGAGAAAGAGCAATAGAACACTGAAAAAAAGAGTCCTTGCATCTAATATATTTCTGAAAAATGATTGCTTTCCCACAAGACGTATGGAAACAACTGCCTTAACTGACTGCATAATGCCCCTTCACACAGACAAGGCCAATCTGTCTGACGGATGACGCTAAGCCCAGAAATGCACGAGCATTCTCCTTGGGCCACAAAGCAATAATGTCTCCGTGCTAGAGTTACTGCCGCTATTAAGACTAGGTGCAGGGTATTAATTATATTCACAGCAGAAACAGAAGTAAAGGCCGAGGCGTAGCAGCATAATAGTATTGAGACTGTCATTTCCCAGTCCAAACTCCTCTAATTAAGTCCCAGCTGAGGTCTCCTGTTCAGGTCTATAGTCTTGAGTTCAAAGGAGGCAGGGGGAAATACATAAATAAAGAAAAGCAAACAGTTTAATTCCTCTCCATTTAAGGAAGGCCAGATGTTTGGAGGGATTTGTGGGTATTTTTATTTTGATTTGAGGAGGTTGGTTGGTTTTTATCTAGTAATTGTTCACTGTCCTATTTTGAAATTAATTGGCAGCGTTAGCACTGTAGAACCTAATTGACCCCGAGGTCCTCCAGGACTTGGTACCCTTTAGGGTTTCTTTGCACATTACAGCTTAAGACTTGCTGAAGAATGAGACCACAAGAAGAATCCCACCATAATCTTGCTCTATGTCTCTATATGATGATGATGATACCTAATATTCAAAGAAGTAATATTATACCTCAGTCCCAACACTAGCACTTGGTATCATGGCACCTTAAGTGGCTATTTATACTTCTAGTTCCCAGGGTGGAGTACGTCAATTTAATGAACAATTCTATACATCTTTTTTTCTCTCTCATTTTTTTTTTTAATTGTACAAATGATCTACAAAATTCTGCTGCTTGATATTTTTAGTGAAACTTTAGTCCCTGTAAAAAAAAGAAAAAAAAGAGGCTCCAAAGGCAAATTTGAGAACATTTTAAATCTACCTTTTAAATCTACATTTTCAATGAAATTTCAGACTAAAAGTTTCAACCTGCTTCCATTTACTTTGCTTCAAGTAGAGGAAGTTAGGAATCCCACTACTCTTTTTTCTTCCATTTGCGAATGGACTACCTGAAAACAAAAAAAAGTGGAGATGAGATTACAAAGGTGAGCATATTTGAAAAGGAAGAAATCACAATGTTTAGGAGGAAGACAGTCCTTTTTCTTTTTAATGTTTTTATTTTACTTTTGATTTCTTGAGTAGACAGTCCATTCATTTGTCCACCTTGCTGTTTACTTCATTTTTTAAGTTAAACTGGTTTTCTTATAGGTTTATATATTTAATTCTCTTGGGGTGGGGTTGTTGAGGAAATCATTAGTCAATGGTTTATACAATTGTAATTTCATTTTCCCAGGTTATTAAAAACTAATAGCATGCCATTTAATTAGACTAGATGATGAGAATCCACTTAAACATTAGAAATAGACTTGCAAACTGCCTATCTTCTTCCTCACTACCAAGCAAGACTTTATAATAAATCATCATTCTTTATAACTGAATTTAGTAATTACAAAGGATCTCATTCTTCATTATATTCACCGTAGCCATACATATTTTCATAAGTTATCTCATTTATTTGTATCAAGAGTACTATTAAATATAGTATTAATTTATCTGAGCAGGATAAGAGCAGGTTATAGAAAGAAGCCCTTAGAGGATATTATTGGTAATGGTCTGAAACAAAGCTTTTTGCTTATCCAAGAGCCCACAGCACTAAATCTCACATCACAGCATGAACTCTCACAGCATGGCAATGCTCTAGAGCCCTGAGCAAGGGGACAGGGTACACGGCGAAAGAGCCATTCAGTGGCCATGTCCTTTCCAAGTGCGGTTCCTGTCCTGAGCCTTGAACTTAGACGACAATTACTGTCAGCTGGAACATAGACCTCTTTCCCTAAGGAAATGAACAGAGACCTCCAATTTATTTCACGTAGCCTATTTAAGAGCCATCGGATAATAATGGCCTTCAGTCACTGCCAACCCACGTTGAATTTAAAATAGCGACTTAGAGCAGAAAGGCTCTGTGTCATAACCCCGTAGGCACACAATCCCCTCTATCATGCCATTTATTAGGCAGCTTGGCCCTGGAACTACGTTTATTTATACTGTAATATTTCATGCTATATCATCCAAGGTTAATAAAGCCTCGTTAACAGCTGCTAGTAGACCCCATAAAGCTCTCCAAGATTTTGTTTTACAATAATGGCAAAGAACCTCACAATTTATTTTTCCCCATCCCATCTCAAATGCCCTACAGAAACCGCTAAAATGTGGGAGAGAAGGGAGAAAAAAAAAAAAAAAAAGCTATCTGTTGAGGAAACCTCAAAAGTAGCACTGGTGTCCAGGCGTCCGTTTGCTATGGAACCATTTGTTGTGCATAAAAAGTTGGCTAAATGTGTCTTTCTACTCACTTAGAGATAGCAGTGTACTGAGGAGAGAGAATATAATCCTTCCAAAAACATAACAGGAAAAGATATTGGTATAGTCTAACTCTTCATTTAAGAAATTCATATTTTTCTATAAAAGCATTGAGAAAACACTGTTCTGCAGAAATAGACACATGGATGGTATGATGAGGAGAGGGCGGAGGAAAATATGCCTATGTAATAGGCAAATATGTTTTCCTCATGCATCAGACCATACATTCTGTTGGTATATCTAATACTGCTTCAAGGAAAAAAATCTGGCTAACGATGACAGTGATTTTTAATTGTTGTATCTTTGTTGCAAAAGACTTGACTCAAACCAGAATTTCACCTCAGACCTTAAGCAGGCTGCAGTTTTCTGGAGTCCTCTGAACTTATGAAAACTGAGCAGCCTTTCTCTCCAGATCTTCTTTGACACAGTCACAAGGGCCTCTGTGCCTTGGTGCTTTTATATTTGAATTCTGAATATCATTAAAAATTGCTGAAAGTAGTTTTCCAAAAGAATAAGATTCTCAAGGCATTGGAGGTTGGTTTCTTTTCTTTTGTAAAAAATATGAGCTTCTTACAAGGGTCTTCAGCACTGGGAATTCAGTAGAAGCTCATAATTCCTTTCCATCATGATTTAACCCCAGCCAGCAGCTAAGCCCCATGCAGCTGCTCGCTCACTCCCCCACCGGCAGGACTGGGGAGAGAATCAGAAGGGTAACAGTGAGAAAACTCATGGGTTGAGATAAAGACAGTTTAATAGGTAAAGCAAAAGCCGTGCATGCAAGCAAAGCAGAACAAGGAATTCATTCACCACTTCAAATGTCACCCCCTCTGCCTTCTTCGTCCCCCAGCTTTACATGCTGAGCATGATGCCATATGGTATGGAATATCCCTTTGGTCAGTTGGGGTCAGCTGTCCCGGCTGTGCCCCCTCCCAACTCCTTGTGCACCCCCAGCCCACTCTCTGGTGGGGTGGTGTGAGAAGCAGCACAGGCCTTGGCTCTGTGTGGGCACTGCTCAGCAGTAACGAAACCATCCCTGTGTTACCAACATTGTTTTCAGCACAAACCCAAACCATAGCCCCATACCAGCTACTATGGAGAAAATTAACTCTGTCCCAGCCAAAATCAGCACACTTTCCTAACCTGTTTAATGGCAGAAGAGCTTTGGAATATTCAGAAAACAAAATAAGCTAACATATCAGCTGAAGAGACGTCTTAAAATCTGTGTATTAAAGACAGACATTAGAGCTTCTAAAGGGAATAAAACAGGCACAGCTGAAAGAGTGTGCCCACAGGTCATGGCAGGAATAAGATGTATTTACTTTTTACATATATGAAGGAGGAGAACAGTACACCCAGCAGTCACATTTAATACAGCACAAACTTTGCCTCTGTATGCATATGCAATTCTGAAATAAATACACATCATCTCTTCATGAAAGAATTCACAATCCAAATAAAAGAAACAGAAAAAAGTGTGAGGCAAGAGAAGGGTTGATCAGCAAAATGATTTGTTCAAGACCACAACTCTGGCAGGCACAGGAGGAACCTGAAATCTCCTGGCTCCTATAGTACTCCAAACCTACAGAAGGGGTCAGGTTCGGTCTGATTCTCTTCCATAGAGCCATTCCTCCCTACTTATCTCCCAGTCCCTAAAACTGGTGTTCACATGAAGATGGAATTTGATGGGTTTGGAGCACAATGTGTAAACATTACACTGTTTGAAAAAAAAAGCAGTATATATTGGTCAGTGTTTTCTGTAATAATAAAGTGGGATTAAAGAATTATAAAATGTCTATCCCCTCAGTTTTATCTTTATGAATGGCCAAGTGCAATGCTTTATATCCTAAAAAAATGCAAATTTTTCACTGAGAAGTGAGTTATAATGAGTGGAAAGACTCCATGTTATTTCAGAAAGAAGGGGGAGGAACTTGAAAAAGAAAACAGTCACAAGTGAGGAAAGACGGATGTCAAAGCCTGTGAACGCCATATATTCTGATATAAAGCCCATATTTGAGATTTCTGCTGTATTCAGGTATTTACAAAGCCAGGTATTTGCAAACAATACCAGAGTTCATAGGAGTATAAATATTAAAAATAAAGTTAAAACCAATTGTTTCTTAAATACCATCAGCATTATTCCATGAAACTCTAACACATATGCACCATTTTTTAAACAGGAGATTGATGGGATCACACACTAGAATTAATTTAAATATTTGCTTAAATGCTGTATCAAAAAGAGATGGGATTACTCATATGTGAAACTGAAAATTCACATTTTACTAGAGTCTTTCATCCCGTCTCTAGAGATGGGAATTTCAACAATCCTCTTGGAAGTTTTCATCACAGATTAAAAGATCTTCTTTCTGAGTTTTATGTTTGTAAATTTTATACTAATAAAATAGACCAGTGTATATTGATGCTGATGTCTATCATGAGATTTTTAAGAACAAAGAAATCAAGACAAGACCATCTTCCTTAGAGGTATAGCATCTGGATGGCTGTCTACTCCACTGTGTCCCACATTCCTTCTATTTACCCAAATCCCAGTGATGGTATGACAGTTTATGCTAACTTTATATTTGTTGAGGTTTGTTTTTGTGGGGTTTTTTCTTTTTTCTTTTCTTTTCTTTTCTTTTCTTTTCTTTTCTTTTCTTTTCTTTTCTTTTCTTTTCTTTTCTTTTCTTTTCTTTTCTTTTCTTTTCTTTTCTTTTCTTTTCTTTTCTTTTCTTTTCTTTTCTTTTCTTTTCTTTTCTTTTCTTTTCTTTTCTTTTCTTTTCTTTTCTTTTCTTTTCTTTCTCTTCTCTTCTCTTCTCTTTTCTTCTCTTTTCTTTTTAACCATATTAAAATTTATCTAGATGGGAAGTGCCTTTATACTTTGTTCTGTGAATGACAAGAACAGGTATGAACCAGGCAGGCTGAACTTTCTCACTTTGAAAAAGAATACTTGCAAAAGTTTTACTCATAATTGTGACTTTATATTTGCTTCCTTTTGTTTTAGATGATCTTCCCGCTCTTGACTGCATGTCTTCCACACTTTCAATAACTGCTTCAAAACAGAGATTATGTGGGAACTGTGCATCTCCTATGTGCAACAACAGGTAGTAGTATTTAGCTGCGGTCAGGCAAGTTTTGGTTCTAGCTGACTGAGAGCACAGACTCAAATTATGAGGCATAAGGCTGAATACGGATCATTGCTCAGGCCAGGAGAAGAAGAACCTTTAATATTGGTATGCTTAAAAATAGTGCTTTAAAGAATGCAGAAGATAGATAGGGCAACATGTTAGAACTGCATTTCCATAATGCAAGAACATCTATGGTACATCCCTCATGAGTCTGTGTTTAGTTTAGCATTCAGCTCTGTCTGTAACTGCATCTAAGTATTGATCTTCACATTTAATAGACATCAGATGAACAAAATTAATCTTTCACTTCATAATAACAAGGCCTTGCATTATATTTCAAATTAGAACTCAAGGGTCCAGACATGAAACCAAGACTTTTAAAAAACTAATTATTTAATGGTCTTAATTTGTCTCTGTCAACCTGTAGTATTTCACACCATATGCAAACAAAATTTCATTTATCTTTACACACCCATTCTGCATTATTCAGGAGCAGCACATCCAAAATTAAAATGCTCATTAGAATTTTAGAGATCATTTTGCAGTAATAACTCTTTTTAATCTTGATTTTTTTAATTCATTAGAGGGCTTAGACTTCCTGAGCAACTCAAACATACTTGCACTGTCAGCACACAGGCTAACACAGTGTGAGAACGAGAAAAAAAACCCCGCCCACAAACAAAGTCAACACACAAACAGGCAACCCTCAGTTGCCAAGTCTACTGCATTAAAGTATCTGTAAAAAACAGAGAGAAATACGAAGACAAGGGCAGTGGCTTTTGTATGCTCTAACTCCAATCATTGCTTGAGAAGCAAGAAAGGTTGCGGGTAAAAGTAAAAAGAGAAAGGAAGGGGTAGAGAAAAAGGACTCTAAACCAGAGTGGTAAAGAGGAACATGAGAAATTGATAGGTGACAAAATCCAAGAAACCTTCAAGATGAAGACAAGGAATACATGTCAAAAACTGCAAAGAGTACCAACATGGTAAGAAAAGAAAAGTGGCAGTGCCCTGTGGTCATCTGAGCATCTCAAGAATCACTTTTAGCAGTCCAAAGAGAGGAGAAGTGGGGAAAAAGGTGCTATAAGAACTCTGAAGAGTACTGTCATTTATTTCAGCACAAGCAAGGTTTGTAAAAGTAAAATATTGAATTTATAGCCATTTTAGAGTCAACAAAAATTACAGAGAAGTAAAGAAGTATCAGTAGCTCTAGCACATCTCTGCGGGTACGCGGAGTAACCAAGTACTGTAACTAGAAAATTAAACATCTTAAATCACATGTGCAGATGAAAACAAAAAAAAACTCACCAAAACCGCTCAGTATCCATTTTCCAGCTGAATTCAATCTACTTAAAAAGTAGAAAAGTTGAACTTACATTTAAAACCTGCTCCTCATTTGAATTTATGCAGCACAACTAATATTACATGTATTTTACACATTTCATTCTTGTTTATTCGTAATTCACTGGTAGTGAATTTCAAGGGTAGTAAGATAGGAAAACTGCTTCAAAGAGAAGAATTTCAGGAATTTTGATCAGATTATTAAGCATTCATATTCATCATTTTCTTCCTTCTAAAGTAGTTCCATGTAACTCCACCTGTCAACCATTAATTGAAAAGACTTAATTGCAAGATGCAAGGAAAAAAAAGGAAAGACAAAAAATACCCATCCATTACAAGGGAATGGACTTCCAGTATTATCCGGGTTATTGTCACTCCTCCATCACATAAGAGACACACTTAAAAAACAAATGAGATGGGGGAGAAGTCACAAGTGCACACGTAAACCCATAAGGTCCTAGGATACATAAATGTGTCTGGAGGTCTCACATAAGAAGTCCACTTTCAGGCAGTGACCCATGAAAGATCTGAGTGCTCAGAGAGCTGATAAGGACTTTAGTTTTTCTTATTTCTGTTTGTTTTTTTCAAAACTTTGCTTTGTGGAGAACGGACATTTCCTTAGAAGAATTAAAAATGGGGGGAGGCAGAAATCAAGCAATGAATAAATTTTTCAACGTTTAACATCCCAAGTGGTAACACTGAGAAAAATACTATTTTAAATTTTGAATCGACTTCTCTTTCAGACTCAAAATGGTGGGGAAAGCATATGTTCTTAGTACTAGTATATCACACGCTCCTCTCCTCCCTTTCACTTTGCCCTCTCAGCACACAACTTTTCCATGTTCCCAGCCTGAATAAACAAAAAAAGTGGGTTTCCCATCCTCTTTACTCAACAGTAGAGAAAAGCAGGAAAAGGGAGGAAGAATTAAAAGCTATGTGTATGCAGTTAAGCAAAGACATACTTGAACACACTCTGCAGATGCTTTGAAATGCATAGGAGCAAGGCAACTGAAGTCTGGAAACTGTAGAGGTGTATAAGCTGGGGTTCAGAGCCGTGCTCATATGTGCTGCCTTTCAACACATTCACATTTCTCTTGCACTGCTTATTCTTGCTCCAATACTTTGGAAAGGGATTATTCAAGGTAGTTACTTGCAATAGCAGGGGTTTAGACTCAGTGACCCAGAAGGTCCTTTAGTGTGAAGTTCCTCTGAGTAGTCTAATTCCCTCCCCAGCCATACTCCATAAGCTGCAGCGTACCAAGTAATAGCACAATCGACCTTTTCCTTACATACAACAACATCTTTTATTGAAAGCAGAAATATTTGTCTGTATCCTAGCACTATGTTTTTACCACGGTGACTGGGCAAAATAGCATTCTGTTTGCACACAAGGATGCTAGAGAAAAGAGGTAACACTGGCATTCGAAGAAAGAGTTTTATCTATAAAATCTTTTATTTTAGACTATTAGGCCTGGCTTTAAGTTACATTTTAACCATAAACATGGGAGAAGCTGTCCCAGATGGTAAATGTAAAATGTGCTGTAAATTTTAATGAAGCAAATAAGTCACTAATAACCATAATGCCAACACTGCTGTGTTTTTGGTAGATGTTAATAAAGCAAAATTAAAAAAGAGCATGCAGCATTTAAATAAGTGCCTAAGAAGCCTAATATAATTTGCTAATTCAGCTATTCACACTTTGATTGCACAGCCCCTGGTCATCTGCTCAAGTACAGCTGCTTCATGTGAAAACAAATATAAAAAAAAAGTTTTATTGTCCACCAGATGTCCCAGCTTGTAATACTTGCTGCTATATTTCAGGTCACCCAAGGTTCAGGCACATTTAGAAATTGATTGTTCTTGGATGGCTGACCTTGTGACAGTGGTCGAGGCACTTGGGCCCTGGGTTTCATCCCGCTGGGACGTGGGGGAGCTCTTCTGTAGTGAAAGCAATGTGATTTCGTGTTATGAATATCACAGGCACCCCAAACAGATAATTACTACAAGAGCTCAGGGAAGAGCTGGAAAGAGCTGGAATGGGAACAATTCAGGCAGCATACACCCTGCCTCATAAGGATACTGAAAACCCATTAACAGGGCCCTACCAGGTTTCCTTCCTTTCCTGAAAGTGAATTTTTTATTATTTAAGAAAAGGTATCAAAACCAGGCACAACAGCCACTGCTGTTCTGCACCAGTGCACTCTTGCTCTTGACAGGGAGCTAGCCTATATATGTGGTGCAGCCAGTGCTTCTCCCCAAATCACATGTAAAAATCAATGGAGCAGAATTATCAGCTGGAGCTAAAACATCTAGCATCAAGGGTGCCTGGTGGTGTGCTGTGCATAGCAGGTTTGAAATCAGCAGGAGATGTTTTGTTTATGGATTTTACAGTGCTGATGACTAGGGAAGGGATGGACGGGAAGGGACGAGAGCTTGTTTCTCCAAGCGGTTCCTCTGGAGGAGGAGGAGAAGGGCAACAGTGAACGGAAGGAACCTGAGCAGAGCCAGGGACCCCTGCCAGAGCCACGTTGAAGGCACAGCTGTAGCACACAGACCCTAGCACCAGATTCTGATTAGGATGAACAGAGAAAGCTGATGATCTTATACAGGGGTGCACCACACCCAAAATACTATGCCTTTACTCCAGAAGATACAAAAGGAACCTGAAACTTCCCAAATGTGTCAAGATGTTTCTGAGCAATTTTTTCTTAAGTGAGACCTGTGTAGCCTGTCTTAGCAACATAAGCATGTGTTTCTCGCCTTCTCCGATGATTTACAAGGAGCAATATCTTGACAGGAGTATTTTGCCAGGAATAATGTTGCGCTGCTATACATAATTTACACAGTACTGCAGAAGACAGGAAAAGTTACATGTCAGGGGCCTACCTCTCATTGTATGGTTCTTCTCAGTGCACTGAATTTTTGCAACTGTATGCAGCCAGCACTACCCCCAGGCGTTTAAACTTGCATTGCAATTAATAGACCAGTGACTTCATCAAAACCATTTCCTCTTGAGCTTTACTACTATTAGCCCACAAAATACAGAACAACAGAAGAAAAAGAGGATTAGTCAACTACGTACTCATTCCACATAAATACAAGAGTCCCTCCTGCCCTGCGAAGGACTGAATTTTGGAAGGGTTGTTAATGTCTGTGAAAAGACATTACATCTGAGCTTGAACAGCTTTAAACCATCAGTCTAGTTGTTCTCCAAAGCCTGCATTTCTCACATTTGTTCCCACAGTTTGTCAGGTCCTCCTTGCCCATTTTTCCCCTCTCAGCATTTACTTCCTCCTCATCCCCGCAGCTGACTGGCCACAACGCCCACACAAGCCAGTTTATCAGTCCCCTCTACTGCTCATTTTATTGTCAAGTCTCAACTGATAACCACAACCATGTCCTTGAGTGCCCTTCAAAATCTCAGTCCTTACAGTTGTGCTCACTTTCCAGCTGACACTGACCAAGAAATGCCACTACATCTTTTATCTTTCTTCATCTCTGTTTTGAAACTTTATTCCCACCTACCCCAGTATCCAACCTGTGTTTCCACACTCTGCCTCTTGGTGGGGCACGAAATAGCCAACAACAGTCTGAAGGAGATGGAGTAACAGTCGTCTCAGTCGACTAGGCTCCACTAAAGCCATGGACACACTGCTGCTGGTACAGGCGCTACCCAGGGAGGCCCGCATCTGCAGGGCCCTCTGCTATCCTGTACACCAGGAACAGGAGGAGAGCAGCATGGCTGGGGACAAACCAGCTGCTAGCCTCAGGCTTGCTGTGGCTTTGGGTCAGCCACTTTATTAGCCTCAATAGTCCATTTCTGACATATCAAAGCAGCAGAAATATTGTTCAGAAATGCAGTGAGCATACGGTCATCTAAAAGAGAGTGGAAGAGACTCAGGGAGAGCAAAATGCAGTGTTTTCAAACAGGTAAAGGGATAAATTCTGAAGAAGCTGGATAAATTTTAATCATGTCAGGAGAAATCCACTTACATGCCCAGGGAGCAAAAGATCTAGCCCAGGACTTGCAAACAGATTATCATTGCAAATGCACATCGTTGCACTTCCCACATGGTTCACATGGGACGTGGTGTGTGTGTGCACACACACTTCTCAGCCACCTGCCCTACGCTCACACAACAGCTCCTGGTTAATTACCCGTAGCCTGCTCTCTGCCTGTGCCGGGTTTTGCTACAATTGGAAAGCTGTCTTTTCTTTCCCCTTTATCACAAGTTCCCAAAAGCTGGGACAGGTGTTAGGAGGATTAAATCAGATTTAAAAGAAAAGGAAGAAAAAAAGCAGAGGTGGGAGGGAACTGAGGGACAAGAGGAGATACCAGTCCTCAGCGGAGCCGGGGTGTGAGAGCCGGGAGCAGGTGCGGGGAGAGATGTCATGCCTCCCCACCATTTATTCTGCCACCACGTTCTGCGGAGGTCCCACTATCAGGCTTTTCATTCTTGAGCGACACTGGCAGCGTGCAGCCCCCCCCGAAGACAAAGACAAGCCTAATCTGCTCTGTGCCAGGACGGCAGCCCCAGCACCCGGGCTGCCCTGGAAACCTGCCCCGGCTGCAATCACTCTGCCTTTGTTGGCAGGCAGGAGCACAGCACCGAGTGCCACTCCTGGCCATCGTACAGGCTCACGCAGGCTAATCCTCTCGGAGGCTACCCCAATGAAATAGCGGCTGCTGCATTAGATGGGAGACAAGCTGCAGCTGAAAGCTAATCAAAATTTCTCCTTGTATATCTGTTTCTAAGCATAAATTTTAGTTTCCAGCTATCTATAGATTATCTTTTTTTCCTTTTTAATCATCTGCTCTGTTGAAGTCCCATTGATTTGAATGACAGTTTTATTTGAAAAACTATAAAATTCAATTCTATCTTTTTAAGACTCAATGTCATTTTTAGGTTATTGCCAGCTGTCCCAGTTTCATTGTCAGGCAGACAATAACAGGTATTTTTCAAGCTGCAAGGTCTAGAGCCCTGGGATTGTACGACTGAGAAAACAATATGTGACCCAAATCTAATGGCTCAGAAGGCAAACGTAAGGAAACAGTGATTATTTGTCAAGTCTCATTTTTAAGCCAATTTCAGGAGTCTTTGAACATTGAAGGTTGAACACTTTGTATCATTGCCAATTCCTTAAAACCAAATTTGTCCCCTCTGGTGTTTGAACTATACAAACGGCACTGTATCCACAGAGAGAGTTTACACTCTCAATAACAGATCTTAGTATCTAAGCAGACATACAAGCATCTCTTATCTCACTGTGGTTTCTTTGAGCATTTATTATAAAAGGTTATTATTTTCTTGGGACCGTGCAATTAGAATTCACCTTTTAATGGCCTCTGTCATACTTTGAATTATCCATTATCTAGGTTATTACTTTTGGTTCTTGTTTCATTTGCAGTTTCAGAGAAGGGTTAATTCACCTAATTCAATGGAGTTGCTTGCACCAGCTGAAAATAACAATTAGGACTTCCAGTTTCCAGCCTTCTTCAGCAGGTACATGTCTGATCTTCTCTGAAGTCCATGAAAGTCAACAGATACCTTCAGAAGAAGGTAACCCAAGCCAGATTCTCAGCTGTCAGACATCTGGTGAAATCAGTAAATCAAACCTGGTAGTTTCAGTTAGGCCATATCTGAGCATCTCACCTATATTGGTAAAAGAAAGCAATAGGATAGGAGGAATATGAGAAAGCCTTAAGGAGCCAACAGAATATGTGGTTTTAGACATGGAATATGTAAATACTGCTAAGGGGGCTTTTTCCTTCCCCCTCTCTTTTATTCCTGAATGATACTTCTACCGAGGTTTTTCTCTAGATTTCACAGTTCTCAGTTGCCTGTGTAACTGTAGCTGATCCTTTTTCTTCAACTAACAATAATCCCCTACCCACATTATTGGTTTAAGACTCTCAGCCCAAAGACAGAAATATGACTTCCCATTTAAATTAGTATGAATATATTAGCATATGTTTTAAACTCTAGGGAGTTTTATTCTGGGGATGTTTTGCAATCAGAAGCCAAATTTGTATTTGAATTCTGGAAACACTTTTATTGATTATGATCTGACCTAAACAGTCCCAGTTTTGTGTATTATGGAGATGTAGGTCTATGGTTTTTTGTAAATACATATGTGAAAAAAGATAATAAATCAAATATTCCAGTCTAAAAGAAAATCCAGAAATCCTAAAGAGAAAGTCCACCTAGAAGAAAAACAGCCAAATTACTATACAGGAGGACTACTGACAGATAAGTTCAAAGCACAATTTCCGGTTTTCACTCAAAAACTTGGGAACAGGGAATCTCCTTCTGATGATAGTTAGGTACATTTATCTCTGTACAGCACACTGCACTTTATAATCAATGTAAAGTAATGATTTCCTTCCTTCCCTTGATTCTCACCCCTTCCACATCCCTAGCAACACATCCCTAGCTTCAAAGAAATCAAGAGCACAGGATCCATGGAATAGCACAGAAAGAAACAAGTGCCTCCACAAGCAAAGGTTTGGAAATCAGTGCAGCAAAGGTGAAGTTTGCTTTTGCAGCTGCTCCAGAGGTTTCTATATATGGATATTACTAGCCAGAGGTCTCTGTGTCCATTGCCATGTACCGTGATACAACATGTACCCAATTATGTGCTACCTCAGTATCTATGTGGCTTCTGTCTTTTAGTCTAGATAGCACATTCCAGTTAATTTATCTTCAGAGCACCCTAGGAATACACAAATGAACCATCATCTTCTCAGAGATAGGAAATGAAGCAAACAAAATTTAGGGCCTCCATCAGGCTATATTTCATAAACAGTTAAATCCTAACAAATATTAAAAAGGCAAAAAGCAAAACCAAAAACATACCAGACGTACCAAGAGTGGCATTCACTGAGATACAGAATGTTTAAATGAATTCAGGTTTGACTGAAGATCCAGGTTTATCTACCTCGATGTCACTTTTATCACCTTCCATGATTTTTATATTTTAATGCCAATAAGACATACTACCCTTTAAATTAAGAATAACTATTTCCCCCTCAAGAATGCTTAAGGATCTAAACCTAAAGCGATTCTGAAAACTTTACATTAAGTGTGAATCTGTAGCAGAAAAAACAAAATTACCTACTAGGAAAAACAAGCTTGTGAATTGTACGTGTAACTTCGGTCTATCTGTAACTAGAGTGTTTAAAGTTTGGCTACTGAAACCCATTTCATTTAAGTAAGATGGTCTCCTTTCACATTATATTTCTGCTTACTATTCAAGCCCTGCCTGGGCAGTACTCTGTTAAAATACCATGTTAAAACCCCTGCTTGTGAGATGACATTTTAATGTAGTCAGTGCTCATCTCCAGAGTTTTTTTCTGCTAAAGAACTGTGTCTGTTCTGCAGAGATAAAGCAAGAACACACACAGATTCAAAAACCCTCATGAGGGGGCAGAGGTTCAATGCTAATGTTTCTGTTCTCTGCGCTTCTTCATTAAGTATTTTGTTAATTAAAAGCCTTTTTCGGTTTTTGTTTGACAGAAGCAAAGCATTTGATTTGCTAAACCCTTTATACCTGGTCAGATGCTCATCCCTCTCATCCTCCGTCACCACAGGACCACCTACAATCCTCCTCGAACACTGGTTCTGCTTTGGAGCCCACAGGGGTTTCACACAAACTGAATTTATATTAGCTCATACAGCACATTTACCTTCCCCCACCCCCTGCCCGACTTTATCAAACGATGTCTGTTGACTCGCATTGATGTGGATATTAACAGCCCTGGGGAAACTTTTTTTCCTGGGCTTGTCTGTGCAAGGTGGCACTAGCCATCTCCTGACATGTCCAGTGCCACAGTCTAAGCACAGCTGGGCAACTGCTGCCCAAACATGAATACTCGTGATAGATGAGTTTATTTAAAGGCTGTGTCAGATACTGATGACTGGCCTAAAACACCTGCTTCACCAGCACTGCAAGAAAGCTGCCAAACCAGTGAAATGCCAACCACCACTCATCAGCAAGCGTTGATACTTGGCTAATAGTTAACTTTCTGACCTATTACTTTGCTCTTGCTGTTGATGAACCAAGCCATGAAAGATGAGGAGGTCATTGTGCATGACCAGTATCTATGTTTAATAATTTAGTCATTGATGTCACCTGATGGCAAACATATGCCAATATTTACTTGTACTTTTTGATGCTGTTTTCACTCCCCTTGAATACAAACGGTTGTGTGGAGAATAAAAGAAAGCCAGAGCTAAGTGGCAGGCTGACTTTGCTATGTACTTCTGCAGACACAGCGTTCTTCACAAGAATCATCCTACAAAACTTTATTCATTCAGCAGCTAAACACCTAGCATCACGCATCAGCACTGAGTGTGCATCAAGCTGGCATGTCGAAAGGTGATTCATTCCTCTCATCTTAGCATGGGACTAGAAGTGCCTCTCTCTCTCGCTCTGCACTTAATATAGAAGCACCTGAGTCAGCAAACTTATGGATGGCTAAAGATAACAAGGCCGAGTCCCTCTCTCAGCTCTGCAGCGTAGACCAGCCAAGGATACCAACCAGCTGTGTCAAAACCAATGTCAATCACCAGGAAATACAAGAGAACTTGGCTCTCGCAGTCAAAACCATCTTGCTCTCACATTGTACAAAGTGAAAGTCAAGAGCACAATTAAAGGATCAATGGTACCAGGAAGCAGCACAAGCACAGTAGCCCAAACGTGAGCAACCAAGAGGAACCATGCATACAGCTTGGCAACAGGTAGGACCTTCAGGGGCTGAATGATGAACAAACCACCACCAGAGCTGTCTGCATGGCAAACACTCCTCTCCTGCACCTGTTCATTACAGAGATGACGGAAGCTTCTCACCTATGGCAGCAGGATTCAACTCTGTCTCTCAAACACTGTGCCCCAGATGCACAAAATTAATTAGAATTAGGTTGCATTGCAAGACATCAGATGTGCTCTAGTAGCATTTTATCTTTCATAACTTCCTGTTCCTACCTACTTGGTTCAATTTTCTAGAAACTTCAAGCAGTCTCTAAAATTATTGCCTCCCACTCTGAGAGGATTGACTTCTAAGACATGAAAAAGGAAGAATTTCTGTTGAGTTTTTCCTCTCAAAAAAAGGAAAAAGTGTGTAAAAAGAAAGCAGTAGTAGTCTTTTATTAAAATGAGTCTATGAAACAAAAAAAAGTGCACAGCTTCATTAGCATGCAGTGTATACTATAGGTAAGTTTAGAATGTAAATAAGTACACATTTTATATTTTTAATTGAGAAATATGCAAGAAATTGCAATTCTGCACAGGAAAGGGCTAAGTATGGATTTTCCTCTAGATATATCTCTAAAATAGGTACAAAATTTAAGCATTGAAAATGGACAGCAGCTGCATTGTTAATTTATCAGCTAAAAGGAAGACTTACCCAGAGTTGGCCAATATCATATGAACAGACTCCAAATGCTGATACTGATACAGAAGAAACTTGCACTTTCAGATTCAAAGTTGGGGAAAAAAGGTCACGCCTTTATATGTACTCATTACAATTCATAAAATTAAAAGGGAGAGTGAATTTGCCTATGGCATATAGAAATTGTAAATGCTTACACGTTCTGAAAGAAATAATTTAAAATATGGAGTAATTCTAGGAAACATTTTACAATTATGAAGTAACAGTTTAAACATTATTCTAAAACTTATTTCACTATTATTCTGAGAAGAACCATGTCATGAAGAAGGACTGTGATTGTCTTTTTTTTGGTCCATTATTTCCAGATACTTTCTAAAGGGGATTGGGAGAGCTCTGGACCTCTGTTGTCCAGCTCACATTCCTTCTTTACTTTCCTCCACATTTACCCTCCACATTTTGAAAAAAAGATGCTTTAACATAAATACTATTTATTGAGGAAATGAAAAGGGTTTTGATATATTAGAATGAAAACAATCCCACAGTATTACCTGGATCAACCTTTTTTCCTATTCATGAGGCGTTTTAGCCTCCCCTCATACACCAAATTTTTCAAATTTTGATTGGTGTCAGCTGGGATTTTTTTCTCTGTAATTAGTTCGAAAACTGCAAAATTTATTATGTTTATGGGTCTAAAAGCTATCCCTTCTAATTTCACATTATAAATACTTCTTTCCTTCCCCTGGAATCCTTTTTTACAGAGTCTAATTCACTCCTGAGACCCCAAATGTTTATTTCCATTCTAAATATCAACTATGATTCAATACATGAATCTCAATATCTGTGTGTATTTTTAAGCACAAAAGTATTTTCTTTTAGACTACTAATTTCAAAATTGAAACTAGATGTCTCTTTTAGGTCTCTCCACCTCTTTTTTTAGGTTCCCTCTAATAATCCCAGCCTATCCTTATGAATCTTCATGACTGACAGCAGAAATACCTAAACAGCATAACTATAATCTAGCTTAAGATTTATTAGATGAATTCTTAAAAGACCCAACTTAGAAATTTACATAGGAACAGCAGTAAAAAAACAACAGGATAGAGTTAAAACCGTGAAAACAAACAAAATACATATTCAGTTGTGATTATTCTTTCAAGCAACTTATTTATTGTCAAATAAAATAGTTTCAGTAAGAAAACTCCAGAACTAGGCAAATCTGGTGACTGCTGACTGTCTGCTTACATATTATGTGCATCATCACCAGTACATTTCCAATGTAGCCTCTAGCTCATGGTAAATTGCTCAGACCAGCAAAGCTCTGGCAGATTAGGGAGCAGCACTGACAAGCTCTGAGAGTTGAGAGCTGCTATTTTTTTCCTCCCAGATTTTAAAATGCATACAGTGAGTGTAAGTTCAAGTTGTCAAAAGCCAAATTTTTTATACATATTCAGTCTTGGACACATTTGGAATATTCTATGAAATACCCAATTATTAGTAACAGGTTTCTTTTTTGACAGGACATTGTGCATGACCAATATCCATGTTTACTAATTTAGCCAAGGAAAACTTGGTACCTACTTGTAATGAAGCCAAGAAGAGAAAGGTAACTGATTTCAACAATACAAGATTCAATCCACAAAACCCTAAATCAGAGAATAATTAGATTTAAACTTAACTTCTGCCCTGAATGAAAGTGTCAGTTCTTAGGGAGTATTGGCCTTACCCGTTTAATAACATATTTATAAAACACATTTTTATTTCAATGGTAGCTATGCTACTCAATATGTTGGTTATGCAATTTCAGAGTCAATGCCTTGAAAAGTTATTCTATTTATCGTAATCTGTGTATAGATTGCTGCCTTTATGCTGAGCAGCAAATAATGCTAGTTAAATTAAATTCAGAAAAAAACCAATTTCTATAAAGTCTATGAAACTGAAAAAAGTTATGATCTAAGAGTCCTAAGCCACCATCCCATATGTCACAGACCCCATGTTTTCCTTAAAAAAAACCCCAACACATAATTTTGGCTTATAAGGAAATCCAAGCAGACCATCCTTATTTTGTGATGAGGTTATTGAATTTAGTCTGGTTTATCACATACTCCCACTAAACCCATCAAAATTTTCAAAGAATATATCAGCAGGTTGAAACTGCTTCATGAATGAACTAAATAAACATATTCCATCTATGAACTGTCCTTTATTAATCACTGCCTGTTCCCCTTCCACTCCTCTATCTATTCAGTATTAATAATTTAATCAGCAAGACACTATTTATAGGAAATGGAAGAGACGCTATGGGTTTCCACAGTGTCTGATTAAAAAAAATTAAATACCTTGCTTTCTGGAAATTTTCTGCAACATTTGCAATGAAATTTTCTCTTTTGGTAAACATTTCTGACATTTTTGATCATAAATAAGTTGCAAACACTTTCTCAAACTCAGTTCATCTGAGACAAGGAATGAATATTCATGAATACTACTTCTTCTAGTGCTGCTTTTGTTCTCTTCATGAACATGGCTAAACATCTAAGGAATTTCCAAACCTACCTCAACCCTCCAAATCCTGGTTTGTGAAAACAGCTCTTGCACAGAACTTAGATTCTTTAGGCCTAAAGGAATAAAAGGAGCACAAGATAAAAGGGGAAAACCTATCAACTTTGATGGTTTCAAAAATATTTTGGGAGAAGACACATTGGAATAAGTCAAAAAGACAAAACACTTTCTATTTTGTCCAAACTGTTTTACTCATCATTACTGGTACCTCATAAAATACATATTTAAAGAAAGAGACCTTCTAATATCTGCTTTCTTTGTACAACACCAAAGCTATGGAGATCTGCTAGAAATGGATATAAGACCTCCAAATTAACCTAGTCAAAGAAAGACTGGAAGATATCTTAGTACATTACAAAAATCCCAAGTGACAAAGTTGGAGGAGATTTTCTTTTCTGTAGAGCGTAATTTTAGTAAAAGCGTATCATAAACAGCAGGAGAATTTTAAACTAATTGTTGTTTAAAGAACAACAGTGCATTTCTGTAGTATGTTTAACCAATTGGGACAGTCCTAAAACTGCAATAAAAATAAATATAGTTGATCAGAATAGAAACAGCTGAGAATTCCTTCACTTGTTTAGAGAGAAGAAAGAGAAAGGGGAAAGTGAGAGATCTTTCCTTGTAGCAGCAAGAATAGATGAGCATGATACATATTAGTAGGACTCTGTTTTATTAAGTACAGGAGAAATAACAAAGTCCAAAATCAACACTGGAGAAAGTTTACATCTGTATCAGAATTAAGACTGCAAAGAGACTCCAAGTTTCCAGTATGGTCAGAATCAAGACATGCATATGTGGTTCTTAGGGACATGGTTTAGTGGTGGACTTGGTAGTGCTAGGTTAACAGTTGGACTTGATGATCCTAAAGGTCTTTTCCAACCTGAATAATTCTATGATTCTATGACTATTATTATTTCTAGCCACATTTTCATATTCAGTACTTCCAGGTCTGAAAAGTCCTGGTCTGATTCGGGATTTTAATTTGTTCAGCTCCATTGCCAATTAAAAACTTCTGCAGTTTTAAAAATTAGTTAGAGGTGAGATGAGGAGACAACATGACTAGCATATATTTTACTTTTAGATTCAAGGCCATCCACAACTGACAAAAAAATCTCAGAAGAAAAGAACATGAATAAAATATATTGTGGAGTGATCACACAGTAGCTGGTAACAAGCATTAGTTTGTTCCCATGGATTGGCCAACCAATTCAAATTAAAAGTACCCCCCAGAGACAGTTTAAGAGATGATTGATGCAGGGTGGAGTTAGTTAGAAGGGATTTAGATGTACCCAGAAAGGACCTGAGAGAGGGCCAGCAACAGTCAAGTCAGGATTCAGTTAACTACTATTTGCAAGGAGCGTGGGGTGCTTTGAAGTTATCCTAGCAAGTCACTGAAGATTACTTTGTTCACAGAAGACCCACCTGTGAATCAGCATCAACTTTTTGTTTGCAGATTCAGCTTTTTTAAAAAAAAGAAAAAAAGAAAAAAGCAGCGGTTAGACTGGGGAAATGAGAAGGATCTATTAAAAGCACCATCTATATCAACATGATACAGCAGCATGTTCTGGAGTCCCTGTCTCCCCATCTTCCAAATGGCAGATGTGGTCAAAAACCCTACTCCCCTCTTCCAGGCCATACTCCCAAATTTCCTTGCACAGAAAGCAAGAGTACATCACACCTAGAGTGTGGTGAGTGTGTGCCCTGCAGCCTGGTGTGGACTTGAGAAGTGGCCACAGAGCAGCACTCAACCTGCCAGCTCAGGAGTGCCTATGTGTCTGCTACCTGAGGTGCGGTCCAAGTGATCTGAACAAGAAATAATTTGAGTTTAAGAGCAGAGCCTAGCAAAGACAGGAGCCTAGCGTCTGGCGAGTTAGGAGCAGAGACCAAGTGCAATGGGAGTTTTCTCCTCTTCCAACCAGAGCAGGCAAGTAAATGTCAGCAGCATGCGAGGCAGTCGCCTGTAGCTCTTGCATTCAACTCCATTGTGCTAAAATGTCAAACAGGATCTTTGCCACTGGCATAAACATTTTAGAAAAGCTTCAGGGAATATACTTCAGTGCTTACATTTCTGCTAGTTCTTGTCTTGCAACACAGGAAAGATGCCTCAGAAACAAACACACACTGTGACTTGTAGTGAAGACTAGGATTTCAGCTGTGAACAGATGAGGTTTTGGAAGGAGGGGAGGAAAGGAGTCAAGATTTGAGAAATTCCAGAAAGGTCAGATGCTTCTCTTATACATGCAGCTCTTTCAAAACAAACCAATGCCACATGGCACTCTTAAAAATATAAATAACATTGGTTTTGCAGCATTTATAATCTCCTATCCAAAGGTCCCAAGCAGCAGCAGCAGAAGACAGTTTGTACAGAGAAGAGTGTGACATCAAGGTTCCACTCAGCGTAAAGAAAGAAATGCTTCTCTTTGGCACTCTCTGTGCCTACCAGAATGGTGATCATGTTAAATGGGAGAAGGCAACAAAGGGGCACTCCAAGCACGTCTAATTTCATAGCTGCGTGGCCTACGTGAGATACTGTTCTTCAAGAAAGCATTCTCTAAAGAATCAGTGTTCCTCCTTTTAGTCAAACCTAGTAACCTTTGAGACATTGCATGATGCCTCATGAAGTCTTTGCAGAAGAGACATGTTCCCACAAATGCAAACAATTGACATTGGAAAGGAACAAAGTAATAAATGAACATCCAAAGTTCATAACCAAGAAGTCAAAGGGAAAATACTGTGGTAATGATCTGTATTTTTCCCCTAGAAGGATAGGTAGTCTTTAATTTAAAAAGATTGGGATGTGCAGCTTTATATAGAGACTCTATTCCCATTTCAGCTCTTTTCTTAGACAGGCATTACAAAGAGGACAACAAATTACAAACACGCACATACACTAGGGAGTGCGATGTCCTGAAAAGATAGTCAGCTTTGTTATTTTTTCATCCCTTGTACAGAATGAACATGACAGTGGCAGGATTGCTGAGAGTTATGAGTTATATGGGGCTATATATAAACCTAATACAAGCTGTGCTCTCACTTACAATTTGAATTAAGTAGAGTGGAGTGCACAATATGGCTAATTGCATATATTCTTCCCTTTATGCTCACATACAATTTCCTTTCATCTTAAGAGCTGTGTTGGAACAATGATGAGACTATGCTAGCTTGTATTTTGTTAGCATTTATTTTATGAACTGCGTTCTCAGACTACATATTACTCCTGTCAAGAACCATAAAACTTTACAGAGAAGCGCCACTGATTTTTTTTTCCTTATTTCATGCTATTGTGGCACTGTCACAAAAAATATTAAAATGGACAAACATTGCTTCTCCATTTATGGCTTCGTACAATTGTTGCACAGTGGATGATACACAAATAAATTCCTTTTCCCCCCCCTTAATTCTGGCACATATAACAGATTGAGACATTGCTAGACAACTACTAGACTGAAGTAATTAAACAGTGTAATGTGCAAACAGCATTTTAGAGTCAGCAATTAGATCACTCAAATTAGATGTTTTATTTGCCCAAACATGTCTGTAAATCTCATCGAACAAAAGGCTCCATTTACAAACAATGCAGCATCAGACTTTCAAAGCACAGTGCTACAGTACTGTAGACCGCTGCTGTAGTCAGTGCCCAAAATACCCACTTGCCGATTCCTTTTCCTACCTGCAACCCAGAAGGTACAATAGCAGAGATCCATCACACTGATGCATTGACAAGACATACAGACACCCCACAGGCAGCCAGGCTCCCCAAACTTATAATGGTCACTCAAGTGGTGCGTACGGGCTGTACCTTTGACTGACTGACTCCAGACTTCTGAACAGAGGAAAATACAGTCACTCAGCAGTACGGGAAAGATCTGATCAAATATGTTTATTCATCTTTTGAAACATGTTTGAATTTTAAATTAACTTAGTGTTTCTGAAACTTTCCTGTTCACAGCCTTGAAAATTGAAGTCTTTGAGCCCAGTCAGATGCAATAAAAGCAATGACCACACTGAGTTTTCCTGATTTTGTTATTGTCATTTTGATATTTCCCACTGCCTGGTCAAATTTAGACTTGCTTGCACTGTACTAAAAAGAGGAAAACTGATATTCCAGTGAGTTTTCTCTGCAGTTCAGGTCCATTATCTAGAAAATGGTGTAAGTCAATCTACTTAGTACACACAAACCTTAAAAAACCTGCCATGTGACAGACTGAGATTGTATCGTTCATTATTTAACACTGAAAAATTCATACAATTATTTTGTCTATACAGTAGCACAGGAGACATCTCTTTTATACTTCAATTGTCTTAATAGACCAATGACCTTTGTTTCTCTTTCTCTCCACTCATGTATCTTCTTAAGGGATATATTCTCATCATTACGTTGTCTGTGGACAAGAGGCTCTCTTTCAAGAGAGGGTGAAAAAATTATCTCTGAGAGATCTCATATTATTTCTCTATCCACTCTTTGAAAATGCAGCAGGAGCAATGCACAGCCTTAGGTAAGAAACATTGCCCTTAATTAAATGCTGTTAAAATCCCTCCAGAAATCTAGTACATGCTTCACACTAACCCTTGACATTAACCACCCAACACGTTGTCCAGGTAAAACAAACTGAACCTGTCTGGAAATTTAAACACATGTACCCGGCCAAACGAAAGAGCACAACCCATTCAGGGACAGAATACTGCAGTCCACAACAAAAACAATAGAAAAAAATAAATACTATGTTGGCCACAAATATCTCATGAAATATTGTCAGAGCATTGTTAAGTAATGATTATAATACCCTGCTGTTTACAAACGTACTCCAGTCTCTACTGAAGTCCCCAAACTGAAAATGTTCCACACATCCATAACTTTAGGTAGCTGAGAAAGGCACTGGGTACCTAAATTGTGCATTCTCAGCTAGGTGTGGATTTAGGATGCAAATGGCCTGGTCCAAGTCTCATTCAAATCATTAACAGCTTTTACACTCATTTCAGTGGGATTGGAACTAGATGTTAAACTACTTCTGTTTAAATTTAAGGTTATTTTGAATGATCTATGTCTCTAGGCACCACAGTAATAGAAACAGCAGGAATAATCAATTGCACCATTTATAAATAATAGTGTTGGAATTGTCTGTAGAAAGAAGTTTCTCTCTATTCCTTCTTTCCTGGGTCAGGTGAATAGCTCTTGCCAAAGCAAAGCTACAAAGAACATCCTGGAACATAGCAGGACTTCTGTCTCTCAAACGGTTAGTGTGTTTTTGAGTAGGCATGTCGCCTGGCACAAACACTTTTCTGTCCAATATGAAGTTTGAATGGGGAGCAAAAGGATTTCCCCTTAGTTTCCACCTCTCAAAAGTGCTGTATCTCCTTTTCAGACAGGAATCGGGGTGCAAATGTAGAATATGATTATTGCCAGCGCTGGTTCACTGCTTTTCTGCAATATATGTAAAACTAAAATTTTGTGACTGCAGAAATTAAGGAGTTGAGGTCGGCCTTCTCCCAGCAGAGAAAGGGCAGAAGGAAAGAGCAGAGGCAGTTCTTGTTACTTGCAAGGGGCCACCCCTCTCTGAGAAATAATTAACTCTCCCCATATCTTAATGCCTCTTCCTGTACCATCAGTCAGTGCTTTGCCAAAGAAAAAAGAGGTACAGTTGTGTCACACCCACAGATAAGATCAAGTGCTGTAACAACCTTGCCTATACCTAGTACAGTCCCAGATTATTGTGATACGTGGGTTATTTAGTGTTCCTCCCTATTAGTTCTTATGTTTCCCAATGGCTTGAAATTGGGAGTAATCTTTTTTATCACATAGAAACGTAAGGAATAGGAAAAGCAAAATTCCCTTCCCTCGAGGAAAAACAACCCACCCCCTGAAACCACCAGTGAATTCACAAAAGATGGGCAGAAAGGAGAAGTTAAGATGAAGACAACAGAAGAAAAAACAAAAGAGAAGACAAAGACCCGTCCAGGTCCCAGGAGAAGTCTGGAACCCCAGGGCCCCAGCAGGATCTGTATTCCCTCCGAGGTGCTCGCTGGCCAAGGGTACCACTGCTCTCCCTGTGACAGACAGATTTGCCAATTACTCTGGCACCAAAAGACAGCCGACCTCAGCTGGTGTTTACCTCTCCTGCTGCAGACCATTTGCTCCCAAGGGGCACTGGAAGTGCCCTGGTGGTGAGTACAGCTGGCCTCTCCAGGACAAGAATCATGAAAAAACAACTCTGAAAAACGTAACACATGCTCCCAGTTACCACCTTCTCCTGGCTAGTGCAAGAACGTCAATATCATCTCAGCTCTACAGGAGGTCAGACTACAGAGGCCATGAGCACTGTCTTGCAGCCCTTAATCTCTAGACTCCTCTGTCTCACTCCTTGAGTGTGTACACAGAGCTCGCTCAGCATTAATCTAGCATTTATCATTTCAGCAAAAAGAAAGCTCAGCAAAATAGAAAGATCCTTCCCTTTTTTGTATACATGTGCTCTTTGTTTACTTTTGCTCTCATGTGAATGTCATTAGAGCCAAAGGGAGGAGGTGAAGAAAAAGGAGAATGAAGGCATCATTACATATTATTATCACTTACTATATTACCTTGCCACTGAAGCTTCTATTGCTGATTTAAATAAAGCAAGCCAAAAGGATTAGAAGCAGCTGATAAAAACAAACCAAAGCTACTAGAGTGTGATGAAAGCAAAGGAGGATTATTAATGTGTTGCAAGTACAGAAGAGAGATGCAATTATAAGATTCAAGGGAAATAAGGCAGAAAAAAAATCTGCAGTGAAAGTCTAATCCTTTGAAATGAATTAATTTACTAAATACTTCTATCATTTGAAGTTTAAGATTCACAGCAAATATCATTGCTTGTCAGAAAGTCTTTGACAGAACACACTTTGAAATACTCATCATCCAACTCCAAGGATAAAGTAAGGATTAGAAATAATGTGTTTTCTTTTTTTTAAGGTAGCTATATACACTAAAACCTCTATTACCCTTTCCAATGGTACATTTCAAGGAAATTAAAAAGAAATGTGAGGTTACTTTATTTTGTTTCTTTTTTTTCTTCCCGTTTGAAAAAAGTTTTATGATCTTGACCACTAAAGTGTCACTGGTCACACTGTATAAAACATGTACACTGGGTTTCCTTCTAATCATATACAGATCAAACAGCCCTGCAAGAAATTGAGAAAAATCAATGATGTCTGTAAGAAACACTGATATGGAAAAATTTGTAGGTATGCCAAAAGATGGGAAGGTGAAGAGTAAGGAGGGCAGATCATCCAGGACCTGACTACAAACTGCTGTCTAACATGTGGAATCCCCATCACTGGGGAGCTTTATGAATGGGCTAGACAAGTGCCTGGAATACATCCAGCCTGGCTTGTCTGTGATTAATCTTGTTTCCATTACAGCAGACTGAGCCATGAACCAGAACCCCCTGCTCCAGCCACTGCACACATGGGCCTTTATTCCTACAAGTTTGGAAACGCTGGAGACCACGCACATCGTTCATGTAATTTATTTTAAATACTAAGATGTCCTGCAGCAAGGCTTAATCACCATTTAGCAAGCTTCTAGGTCTTTCCTTCTCCACGTCTGATAAAGCAGAACCTGCCCAATTGAACCTAACTGCCATGAAACAGGAGGGCAGCAAGCAGGAGATGAGTCACTTTGTACTCAGCCCGAGGCATTCACTGAAGGATGGGTGAGGACAGACAGCCCCAGCTGCCATGGGATGTGGGGAGCAGCCACCCCTCAGCCTCACCTAACACCTGGCAAGCTTCTGTAAGGTGATACAACCTCTTGACCACGAATGTAAAAGGTGTTTTATAGCATCAGCACATCCCTACACAGTATACCTCAGCAGGGCTAGTCCTTGCATTAAAAAAAAAAAAAAAAAAAAAAAAAAAAAATCACCTGTTTGCTATACAATCTTCTGAACTAGGGATCACGCCTCAGGCTTCATGCAAGGTTTTATCTGCTTTGTAGCAGCAGCAAGAATGAAGTCTGAACAGAAACGTTTACCCTCTCACCTCTCCAAAACAGGCTGCAGAACTCCCTCAGACAGGGAGCCATTAGAGATAGGTTCTCCATGATTTTAAAAGGAAAGTTAAGAGGGAAAAGGAGATATCTGCAAAGCAAGCTTCTGCAACTACAGTCTGAATAAATATTGCAACGTTGATATTTGCAAGTGATCCTACCTAGGTGACAAAACAATGCATTACCACACCACAGTCCAAGCATTTTGACTCAGATGCAAAGGCACTGCACAGACATATCCCTATGATGCTGAATACGGTTCACCAAAGCCCAGCTCACAGGCGTGCACACCCCACCTCCCAGACATCCTCCTCTCTTAAAACAGGCTAGATCAAATCAAAGGAGCCTGTCAGCAGGGAAGCAAGGAGCTGCAAAGACTTCCTGTCAGACGGGTAAGGAGGACAAGATGGTGACAAGTGTACCATCTGGCAAGTTACTGTTCTCCCCAGGCTGCAGCACACAGCCCAGATTTAAAAGCTTGCAGGAGCTACTTCCTAGCCCCATTGCCTCTAGGCCTCTGTGTTACCCTCCTCCTCATGTGACTTCAACATGAATTGCACAACGTGTTGCTCTGGCAATGTACAGAGACCACAAAGTCATCCACAGTGACGGGTACCACTGAAGCATCCACAGACTTACCCCCATCCCCTTTCAGTTTAACTGTGCAATGCTGTAGGCTCCAGAGCTGGAGGAAGGCAGGTGGTGCGCTTGGAGGCTGTACGTAAGGCAAATCACCAAGGGTCTGATCCAACCGGTTTCACACTTTCCAAAGCCCACTTTATTCTGCATATAATCACCTTAGAAATCAGGGGAGCCGTGACTATAGATAAGGCACACCTCAACGTAAGTAAAAGGAGAGAGAGGCAGGCTCCATTCATGAGCTGGAGACAAGGACTACAAACATTACATCTCAGCCTAAAGATGAAGCAGTCACCTGTAAACAGTTTAAATCAACCTTTTGAGATTCAGCTTGGTACAATCCACACCTAGAGTCTTAGTTAACTCAAGTTTCTAAGCTCCATCTACTTTGTACTTTACTCTTATTAGAAAGCCAAGGGAATTGTTTCTGTTTGTGAAAGGAATATATAAATATAAAAAGCATATAAAAAAATATACACTACAAGTGAAGTTAAAAGGGAAGTTGCTGGTACAGGACATGTTAGGTTTATTTAAGAAATTATTAAAAACACAGTACCAGGTAAAGGACCCAGCAATCAAGGATGAGCCAGTTAGTGAATAGTATATGATAACTCTCCAAAGATCTGTATTCTGCAAAATTTTCTAAGCATTTTACATTTTTTTTAAAAAAAAGTTTCAGTGGCCAATAAGAGTTGATACTAACTGCCTGCAGTATTCAGTCGAGAACGTTATACAAACATAGAGAGGGCTTACTGTTTCAGCAGAACCCAAAAATGCTAAAACCCATTTGCAGTGTAGCTTCCCCACTCCCCTGCTTTTGTCAAAAATAATTAACTGTCCCCTTCATTAAGGCATCATTGCATTGATATCAGCTTCTCTTTTAAAATTCTGGGAGAGAGAGGAGGTGCACCAACCTTCTCAATTACCCAGCTATAGCTCTGGTATATAGACCCAGTCCAGCAGGGCAATCCTGTGTTTGGATATGCAGATTGGAAATATTAAATCCATTATGTCTTTCCTCCCCTCTCCTGATTTATCTAGCAGGACAAATTTTGATGTATTACAAGATGGTGCAAGTTGTACAGGACTCAAATGATACACACATCAAGACATCAAGCCCAACTCTATTCTCCTAGTTACATCAGATTAAATATAGAGACTTTTTAGATTTAAGTGGAGTTTCTACTGGTGTAAACATTAAAAAACAAGAGGAAACAGTGTCCTAGAATTAATATTTATTAAAGCCAGCTTCATTTCAAGGAAAAGTGGTTGATAATAACACTCAGAAAACCTAGCTGATTGCTTAACAAACAATTTTATTTACAGAACAATAAACACATTCAACCGGCTATCAAATAATGTCACTTCTTGATGGACTTTAAGCTGTCTTTATAAAAACCTTCATTAGACTACTAAGATCCTTCCACATTATCTTCAATGAGAAGAGCAGCAATAAATCAGTTCACTGTTCCTGACCCCGCTCTGACCCCTGACATCTGAAATTCTCATATATTGCCTAATTTTTTTAAAAAATAAGTAAATACCAAATCAAATACAAGCTTTTTCAGCCATTGAATTATTTCACAGAAAATTAAGCTAATTTGGAATAAGGCCATTCTTTTAGCAAATTATTAAAGAACATGGAATATATTCAAACAGCAGACCAATCTGAATTCACCTCCCTGTATAGAAAAAGCATAGCTCTATTTACATCTCAATTCAAATAAATCAGCATAAGGGGAACACATTTACTTCAGTTTAACAACATCATATGCTAATGTCATTACAGTAGATTTTTGACAGACTTCACTAAGATGTATGTGTTTTGCTGAAAAGAGACAAACTTTCTGCACAACTTCCAAAGACCTTCCCTTGTATTTTGTTTTTGGGATTCTCTTAGATAAATAGTGGTACCTTTATCCATACAGTCTTTTGCAGACTGCATATATAGACTAGGTTTACTCTGTGCCAGGTATACATTGGCTCCAATACAAAAGCCACATATCTGTGTTAGTGCAGTACTGTTCTCCAGCTATGTCCCTCCAGTTCTTAGCACAGTGTTAATCCTATTGAGATTTCTTTTCTGTCATTCTTTCTTTCTTTGCCACTTTCTGCAGCCACATGTGCCTCTTCTGGAGTCACTGAAATGCAAAGGTGCTCTTTTGGCTTTCTACTTTGCTACTGAACCACTTGAAGAACACTAAACCTACGGGCATCGGCATCTTCTCCCGTGTGCATCATGTTGCACAGGCCATGTGCTTTTTTCATGGCTTTCTCTTTTAGAGCCCCTAGACCATCCTCAGTAATACTGAGCTGGCATCCTCCCTTGAAGTATTAACGTCTTCAATTCTTTGAACAGTCAGATGAATTATATTCCCTACAAAATTATCAGTGGACTTTTCTGTCCTAGAATTTACCTTGGTTTATTCATTCATAGAAGTATTTTCTCTGTTCTTCTCTCTAGTTTTCACTGTACACTGCCTTAGATGTAGAAAGGGTTTTTTGTTACTCTCATTTAAAAGAACCTTTGAGTAATATCTTGTTTTTGTTCAGCATCCTTCTCTGCATGTAGTAACTAGTTTCCCTGGTTTTGCTTGATTGTTCTTAACAACTCCCTGACTCCTCTTTTCAGCTTGCTGTCATGTATTATTTGATTTTCAATCTTCAGATCCTCCTTTTCTATGATACCATTCCCTATCCCAGATGGCCAAAAATATGTTCATTTGCAACAACTTCATTGCTTTCCTCTTTCTTTTCTTACCTTCACAAACTTTCTAGCACTGCTTTCCTCATTCAGGATGAAAAATGATCAGAAATACTATTCTTACCTAATTTTCAAGGTGTTGTTAAGATTTCCTTCTACACAAAGATCATAAATCTTCTCAGTCAAGCAAAATACAATCATTTAACTTTTCTGGGGTCTTATTTAAATAATGTGTCATGATCAGATTTTCCTATCTATCTTCCTCGTCCTCCAGAGGTTTCATTGTTGCCTCTCTTCTTTGTTACTTATAAGCCAAATATTAGTTTAAGATACAGTTTGAGAAGCTCTGCAGGAGCCACCAGGAACTACTTGCAATAAGCAAGAGGGTTGCTGGAGGACATTTGAGAAGGTGACTGTGTCATAGCTTTTGCTGTAACACAAGCAGCTATAACCAGTAATTCTGAGTGTTAAAAGTGATCATGGCATACATGAGTAATGGACATCTGATCTCCAGTCACAGGACATATCAACTGCAAACTGGGGATTTTGATATGGTAAAGGGCAACAGATCTAAACAGAGGAAGCATTATCTTCATTTACTGGATGGGATCCCATAGTGGTATCTCAGTAATTAATTGCTGCACATACTAACATGAAAACTTAAAGCAGATAAAATTTTAAAAGTAGAACTGTAAAAGGCAGGCTTAGATAAGAAAAACTAAATGCTTCCATAATAAATGTGCATAAAACCTACAGGGCACATATAATTAGTCTAAAAGAGGCCTCCAAGAAGTGGTCCTGTGGGAGATGAAGGATCTATACTGAATCAAGAGGCAACATCTCACCTCACTTGCCTCAGGTCTTGCCACGAAGCATTGTGCAAACACCAGATGTAGTCACTTGTAGCTTTTCTTATTCCTTTGCTAATTCATAATTCTGATGCTCTTGCTCCACATTGGAAGAACGGTGATCTGTAAAAACTGGTTATCAGCCACCCTGCAGCCTGAGTCCTAGCCAGCTAGCAGTATCCCAGACAGTTCCCAGCTACATGGTGCAGGGTAGTATGCGACAGGGACTGTGTCAATGGACAGGAAGGTGAGATAGTCCTGGTTGGGTGCAAAAGAAGAATTCACCTGTACATATAAGAAATATACTTTCTAGACCACTTTCAGGAAAAGAGGGAAAAGTCTGAACTGCCTAACCTGCTAACAGTAGGCCTGTAATAATACTCCTGACAAGGAAGCGATTACTTCCTCATCTTGCTTTAAAATTGATTTTGGTCCCCCAAGTTGCCCTACAATGGTAGAAGATGCAGGAAAACTTTGAGTATTGACTGGAAACAATTACATGACATTTCCTTCATGCAGATGGAGGATTCTTTCTTCTTTCCTTCTGCTTGCTGGTCACGTCAGAAAGTCTTATATCAAAAACACTCTCACACTTGGTGTGGGCAATTTTTGAAACCCTTGTCCAACAGAAGAGATGAAGGGAGCAGGACAAATAGTGGAAAAGAAACATTTTCATGAATCCAGCCTCTCATTTAGATTCTGGGTTTTTGTTCCCTTTTCCACACCCATTCACATGTATGAGTTTGTATTTGCATAAATGCTGGGAATAAGGGTCCATACAAATACTCATTCATATGCAAACAAGGGTATTCACTCTTGTTCCAGAAGTGTTTGCCCTCTGTTTACAAGGCTTCAGTAACAAAATCACACAGCAGAAAAATATCATGAATTCCAGCTGGTCAATGATACCCCATCAGTAATGCTTACTAGCCCAAAGTCAAAGCAAGCCAATAGAAACACACTGATGTTGACCGTGTCTTGATACAACGAGGTACTAAGAAAACACACAAATCAGGCTCTGAATACATCATGCTTAAAAAAACCACTGCATTTGCTAAGCTAGCTGTTGATAGAGAGCGCCACATATACCACAGTGGAGAATGCCTTAACACCTAGCTCTACTTTTTGCTGCCGCAAGGACAGGCAGATTTCTGCTTTATGGTTTTGCCATTTGTTTCATTTGGATGCACAGGAGCCCAAAATGAAAGCAGAAACTCCCTGAGGGATGCTTGGGTTGCTCACCTGGGAATGGAAGCAGCAGCATTCAAGTCATTGGCACTTACTTCTATAAAAACAAGTACTCAAATTTGTTTTCCTATATTCCTGATAAATTAGACCACTAATCTCTGCTATGATCGATAGCTCTCTGTCACACTCAGCTACTGAAACTGTTAAACTTCACACTTCTCCTCCTCCTTTCCATTTGTCCAGCAAGTATCTGGTGAGTTGAGTGCACTTACCCTAGGTATACAAGGTCCACACTCAAGCTCCTCTTCCAAACCAGGCCTTTTCCTGGCTTTCCCATGTGTGTTGAGCATTGCTTTTCATTTCTGAAGTGAGCACTTACAAACACGGGGCTCTGCGGTACATGAGGACCTCAGCCCTCCTTCCTCTCTTGCCCAGAACTCCCACCCTGGCTTGTATTGGTTTGTGGATATATCAGGATTTTCTGACAATAGTTTTGGTTGAAAAAAAATCTTAACTATATGTTACCATCCCCATTCTTCAAGAGCAAAAGACTAAAACTGAAGTATGAGATGATTCTATAATATAACTCATCTCCCCACAACAAAATGAGAAGCTTTGCATACAAAATACATTAGATGTTATGGATCGTACTCAAAGATTGTGAAGCCAAAGTATTGTTTTGGGACTTTTTTCCAGTTATCCTTTCCTAGAAATAGTTCTGTCAGTGATTTCAGATATGCCCTTCCTGCTTTTGCTTTCATCAAGAAATGATCTGGGAAAAGTAATTTTACTAGAGAATAGGTAATTTTTGAACCATCTTAAATGAACTCCTTTTCAAAGAAGCTAAGAAATACTGGATCACATCTTGGCATCAGTTATGACACTGCAAACATATTGACACAGATTTTACAACCAGAATTTATCTTTTGCATCTGTTGTCTACAAAAAAAACTGGGGGGGGGGGAGAAAAATCACAATATGATCAATATTCATTCCATGTGCAGAGTGAAACTTCCCCAGATCTAAATTATGGTTAAGTTTTTGAAAAGTCTCTTCACAAGAAAGACTCCACTTCTTCAGAACCGAGAGTCCCAACCTCGGACACTGACCAGTCTGATGCTGGGCAGGCAGCAGAGCAGCGAGTGTGCTGCAGAAGCCCGAAGTGTCTGTCTGCGATGCCTCAGCTGGACCGCGGTGCACCGGCACCTCCCAGGAACTCAGCCCTAAAGCAACGTAGGTGCCTGGCACAGTCAAGAGCCTGCTCCTCCGCCGCGTCAGACTGCCAGGAGCGGTTTATAAGACATCTGAAAATAGCCCAGGAAAAGACTGCAATTCACAACAAAAATAATGCCACGTGCATTCTCACACATGCAAATGACCAGTCAATCAAACTGAGAAGGGGGGAATTAAAGCAACGAGCATTTAGAACATAGTTGCAAAGGAAAACCATTTTGGTAACATGTCTCAAAATGTACTATGGGTTTTCTTCATAAAGTTAAGTTCCTTTGATTAAATCAGTGGTTTTCAACTTTTTAAAATTAACTATTTTTTTCTTCTTTCCCCCACAAGACTTTCTGTTTACTGGAATTATCTTTGGTTGAGGTGCACTGTTGTCTCCCAGGTAGTTTTCTCATTTTCAACAGATTTGCGTGGGGCTAGGCTGCAGCAATGAACAGGAGATATACAAGTCTTCTATTGTGATGTGTATTTTGACGGAGATTTATTTTGCATTCCCTTAACTTATAGTTTGTGTTTGTATTGAGTATAAGCTGTGTAAGGAAAGCAATTGATTTAGAAAACAGACTACATGCAGTACATACAAACTGACTCCTCTTACCAAATAGGAAAAACTTTCTCAATGCAACAGCTTGGTGCAGAAGAGCATGCTGAGCTGAAAAGCAAATACAGCTATCTGATTAATTGATTCTGACCTCATAAATATTATACTTTGGGGGCTCTAATGGAACTTCCTGAGGGTAAATTGCATGGTTCACCTCATTCATTTATATCTCTGGCTGACAGATGTACATTATGAAATGTCACTGAATATGCTGGCAATAAATGAGGTATAGCATTAGCATCTTGGTTCTGTTTTCCTGAAGGAACACTTTTGTTGAATGAATCCCACACCAGTAAAAATATTATTCTCTACCATGTATACTTCTTTCTATTTTAATCAGTCTCCCAGAAATACATACTGGCCTTCCAAAAACACAGAGCCCTAGTAAATTAATAAAACAAGCTGTTCTTTTGTTGTGCATGTTTCCATTGTGAAGCTATATTGTTGGAGAATATTAGGCTGTGACAAGCATTTGATAGTGTAGTAGTTGCACTAATGTTATGGTTATTATCTTTACTACCATGCAGTGAAACACAGTTAATTAAAATACAGTGAAGAAATTGCTCCCTTCCCCTACCCACACATAAATGAGACGATAAATTTGTTGTTGCAGTCAGCATATAGGGTCCCTTGACCCCTCTGCATGTATTTAGACATTATTCCATTTTATTTTATTTTTTATTTCATTGCCATTTGAGACTGATAAAACTGCATATAGAGGTCTGGGGAATAACAGCAAATAACCATGACATGTGCAGTTTAATGAAATGATATACTGTGGTGCATTGCAATAAAATTCATAAGAATATATGCCACACTCCTGTAAGGTGTGCAAATTCCAATAAACCATTAATCCTTGCCATGAGCAGGCCATGACTGCAAAGGTAACTTTGCCAAGGGAGGGGAAAGAGAGGAGTGGAGGGAGAGAGGCTGAGGGAAGAACAGAGCTACTGGCAAGCACCACAGTCAGAGGAAATGAACATCCCTTTGGGGTTAAACCTACTTTTAACTATCCCCTTTCCTCCCACTGTTAAGACATAATTGTTATAAAGGACAGCACTGGTAAAACATATAATTTATCTCTCACTAAGTCACCAACAGCTATTGCAGGCTTAGGAGTCCAAGTGAGGCCAAAAGATATTTCATCATATGCTGTTACCTCTAGGACAACCTCTGAAGAGCTGCACAGCAGCTGGCTGCTACACCCTCTGCACGGAGAGCAGTATGAGGAGTAGCCTACATGTGTAGCTGCTTCCCAGACACTGGCCATGGGCACGTTCCTCTCTAACAAACCTTTCTCAGTGAGCTCCAATCCCCTCTCTTCATTTTTCACAAGGGGAGTGAAAGAGGGAGGCCAACAGACTTAGGAAAATCGGCCATTACAGGGTTTTGCCAAGGCTGCAAACAGGGGTTGAAAGTAAGTCACAAGAGTTTGTGCCTGCTACTACATCTGTGTATTTATCGATGTACTCTCAGGCACAGACTGCAGCTGTGCTGTAAAGGGACTGCACAGATCTCTCTGCCTTTGCACAAAAGTGCACAGGTCACGACGCTTATACTTTCTTGACTGAGTTTATGCTTTCAAAAAGGCTAGAAAAGCACATGCTAGATGCAAAGAGCACCATCTAATAATAAGAGAAAAAATACAAGGCATTGCTTTTGTAGCAACACCTCTGCTGCACACTCTGAACACTTCTGCGAGCTGCCAGGCTCTGGAATTGAGCTCAAGGTGGTTGCAAGGGGAGAGCAGCATCCCTGGCAGACAAGGATACCTGGACTCCAAGGACATGGATGCTGTGAGAAAAGCTCCTCCCTGCTCCACTGTCATTTACCTTGCTTCGTCAAAGTCATGAGTCAGGCCCCATAAAAATCATCAGGATTTTGTTTGGTTTAGGTTTTTTGGGTTTTTTGTTTTGTTTTGGGTTTTTTTTTTTGGGCGGGGGGTTGTCTCTTTGTTTGTTTGTTTTTAAAAAAGCAGTGGAGATGAGGGGAAGCAAGCTGTAAATTCTGTGACATTGCCTTCCTGTTCAGGCTTTATATTTCTTGTCTTTATTCTGCTAACAATGATGTGGTTCCAATGTCTGCATGTTAGGATGTTTGCTAGCATAACTGTCCATTAAAACAGGAGTGGACATAGGTTCAAGATCGTAAATAGGATTTCTACCCTGGAATACCTTTGCAAGAGAAATATGCTTAGGTGTAGACAATTAAATATGTATGTGTGAGAAGCAGAGAGACAATTGAGCAGTGTAAGCATGGTCATACTAGGTAAGTTTCTTGTTTACATTTTTCTACCATTTAAGAGTACTTGCCTCTTCTGCTTCTATCTTGTACACAACTGAGAAAAACAAAACACAGAGAGAACAGGCACAAATAAGACAAAAGCAAGTGCTTTACCAGTCTCTGCCTAAATATCATCACACATATACCTTGGCTGATAATGAATTTGGATAAAACAAGGGAGCTACCTCACACTGCCTCATAACAGGGTTCAGCATCGCATGCATGATTACCTGGCTAATAAACCAGGGTCACAATTATACAGTACCCAGCACCACAAACCTAAACCTGCTGAGGTGTTACAGCAGTCAGCGCGCTCTGAGGCTGCTCAGCACTCACACCAGGCACAGACCCAGCTTTGCCCTGCTCCAAAGCCCTGTACACTCTCAAAGGTGGATCCATTAGTCACAGGCTATGAATATGATGCCAATTTGCACAACTCAAATCCTACCCAGCAGGGAGCAGTCAGGTGAAAAAATACGTGGCAGTTACCTTGTCTAAATCGTGGGGTGGAAAGAAGATCACCCTAACAGCAGAGGAGTCCGCTTCAAAAATGTTAATCATATCACACTTGTACATAATGTACAATGTCTAGACAGTATTGACTGTATGTACAGACCATCCTTTCAGGGTAAAGCATTAGCTTCAGGTCTCAGAGAGCTATGTTGTTATAATCAAAGTCTATAGCCTTGCAAGCAATGCAGCTATATACACCTCCCTTCACACAATATGTGGAAGAGGAGGAGAGGGGAAGGAGTATTTAACAAACTGTGAGCAATTTTACCTGCTTTGTAAGGTATTGTGCCTGATGGGAATGATGATCTATTTTATCTATATACAGCACAATTTATTTTTCTTTTAAGATGTCCCATATAATAGCTTTTTAATTTTGATCACTAAATATTAACAGCAACTTTTAAGACAAGAATGTGTCAGTATCTTTTCTCCTCACAGACTAAGTTTTCGCTACACAGACAACAGCAGATGTTTTTTACTCCACACTTCTGGCTACTTTGGTGTTTTATTTTCACCACAAACCACACTTCTATAAATGGCCCAGCCAAGACATCATTAATTTTCCCTCCAGCGGTCCACTGTGCTCTAGGGCACAACAGCCAAGGACACATTAAGCTGCCTTAATGCCCAAGATTTGTTAGCTTCCCTTTGTTTTCCTTAGAAATCAACTGCTTGGTCTCTCAGAAGGCCAGTCAAGCCCTGCAATAGCCAGTGCCTACACTGGCACAGGAGCACCCTCAGAAGCGGCATTTATTTGGCCAGCAGTGCTAAAGGAATGAGGGCCACCCAACAGTGTCACCCAGCTCCCTGTGGTGGTGTTGAGCAGCACAACAGACACATCATTGAAAAACTTCTCTTTCTTCAAGTGACATTTCTATTAAAAAAAAAAACAAACCAAAACCCAAACCAAAACAAAAACAAAAAAATACCAACCACAATCCTGGGCTGTTCTTTAATTTTTAAATGGCCTGAAATGCATTGCAGTCTTCTTCCTTTTAAAGCTGGTACCTGTAACATTATGTTATTCATTTCTCTTTTCATCCTAATGATCAAGTCTTGAGGCTATTTGCAGCTCGCTCTCTGATATTTGTGATTCAATAGCTGCCCAGATAAGGTCAGGAGCAGAATAACTTCTGGCCAGTTCAACACGCATATCTTAGGAGAAAAGGCAAAGGAGAGCAGAAAAGAAATGAGACCAACTACATGTCAGAATATGAAAGGAGAAAATAAAAGGAGCTTGAGAATGTAAGTTGACAGTCTTGAACGCTCAGCAATAATGCTAGTAATCCTCTCCACATAAGACAAAATAGCATAACCTGGAAACCAGCAATATGGGCAGAGCTTTCTTTAAAATTAGGGTAGGTATCCATGACAAAGAAACAGAGAATTTCTGAGATGATGAAGTGGTGAATGCTTGGCAGACACCTATCAGTTGTGTACGCTTGTGGTATCAGAGATTGGTTACGCAAAGTTAACTTACAGGGACACAGAAAAATCAATAAAATCAAACAAAAATTGTTGCAAGGAAGCCCAATTTATCTCTCTGACCTTCCAAGTCCCCTTGTAGAACAAAGGAAATGACATTGTCTAACATCAAATATTTTCAAGCATTAGGAAGGCCATGGTGACAGGTGGGGGGAGACAAAACAAGGAAAAAAGCAAAACAACAAGCCTTAAAACACGATAAGATCTTTTTCTGTAATATTGAAACAAACTATGAGCTCCATGTCTCCAAAGAGAACCAAGAGAGTTTTGCTCAAGCATTGATGAACAAGTTTAGCTTAGTCAAAGCTAGAGAAGATCTCATATTCTGAAATACTTACCCTTGATTAGCCACAGTTGTTTCCACCTCATATCATGGCCAGTAGAGCTGATCTGACTGCTGGACTAGATGAAACTACATCTTCCCAACTGCAAGAAGATGCAGAGAAAATAATAAATTATAATAATAATAAAAGAATACCTCCAAAGCATGAGACACTGCTAACTCCTTCTGAGGCTTCTTATTTTCCCATTGTCTGGGTCAGAATACACGATCCATTGCTTTTTAGTTATACATAGAAACATATCTATCTAGATATAATACACACACATTCCCCTGTCTAATCAGTTCAAATCATCAGCTGACAACAGTAGATTACATATATTTCTTTTCATAAATCTTCAGCGGAATATCATACCGCAGAGTTTATGACAACCTGCTTTGCCAACCCTTTGGTAAGCTTGCCAGCTGGAGCTCTCTCCTATTTTGTGTGCTCTCTTCCAACTCAGAACCTTATAGAAAGGGGAGCTTATAGAAAAGCTAGACACAGTTGGGCAGAAGCAGCTGGGTCAGCCTTGAATATGAACCAGGAACTGACCATGGAGGAACTGCTGCCACAGACCACCTCCTTGGGGACCCTAAGTCAGGGGTTTAAGTCATCTCAGGTAAATAGCCTGCAATATATCCAAGGGGACACTGGAAGCAGGACATGTTGGAGGTGTTTGTTCCCAAAGGGCAGAGAGAGAAAGAAGAGGGCTGTGGTGCCCTCCATATGTGCCAAGAGTAGGAGAGAAGGTATCACGTCATTCACAAGGTAAACCCAATAGCTGATGGAATTGAAAGAAGTTGCTTGTGTTAAATTTTATGCGTATAAGTGCCTGGGCAAACCACAAGGCAAGCAAGTCAACTTTCTTTCTGAAGCACAAGCGAAAACAGCCAAAAAAAGTATTGGCTATAATGATAAAGAGAATGGAGAAAACCCATGAACACTGCTCATCTTCTCAGAGACAGGAGCCAGCTTCCAACTGCAGAATAGATCCTCTAATTAGAAAAGCACTGAAAAAAAATAAAGTCTTACCCTGCCTTTGATTTCCTCATTTCAATTTACATATCCTATCTGCAAGGGAATTAAAAGGAAAGAGGCAAACACTGCAAAGGAGATTTGCATAAGTTACACTGAAGCAAAGATGCATGATGGTCTTCAAAGTGGCAACCTCCAACATGGTTTCTTCTTCTTTCCCCACTCATTTTTTTTTCTTTTTTCTTTTTTTTTTCAAACCGTTTTTCCCCGTAATGATGATCTCCGCTGCCTCTCTGCAGAGTTGCATGGGAAAATGCTGCCATCCAGTGGCATTCCCAGTGCCAGCGGGACTGGGAGCTGTGGGGATCCGGAGAGCGGGACCCTCATCTGGTCAGAGCAGAGAGGAGCAGCAAAGGGGATTCGGGAGCTGGAGTTTAAAGACCTGCTGGCACCCAGCCTTTCACTGCCAGGCACCATTTTCTCAAAGCAAGGATACAGTGACTCCAAGCATCTTGCAAAGCATACTGATTATTCGTTAGCTGAATCCAGTTTAATCCCAGGCAAGTAGACCTTCTGTAACTTAAGCATTTTAAAAGTCCTGATTTTTTCCCCTAGTACTATCTAAACAGAACTGTATAAAAACTGACTAAAATCACAAATAGCTAACTTTAAAAATGTAATCAGAAAGACAAAAAGTATGAAAACATCTGTAATTTTGAATGAAAAATATTTCAACGATTTCCTCATTTGGAGTTTTCCCCAGTGCCCAAAAATTCCTAGTTTCTCAAACTGAAAGAAATATGGTCTGCTCCCATGTTATAGCAGAGCCAGTTTTTTTTTTTTGTTTTTGTTTTCTTTTTTTTTTTTTTCCCCCAAGAGCATTTAACATTATTCAGTAACATATTCAGGGAGAAATGTCCACAATCTTTAAGTTACAGTTTGAAGTCATTCATCTGACTTTTCAGAATCCATCAAGGATTTGGGAATCTTTCCATCACTTTGGTAAAAGCTTGAAAATATCTGTACCAGGTCAAGAAACTCTGTGTGTAAACAAGCAGTTACATAGTAATGTTGCTGTCTCTGAAAAGGGAAGACAGGAAGCACTAGAGCAAAAACAATCCTCTTAAGCACATACACTCAAAGAAGTCAGCAGTGGCCAAAATTAAGAAAAGGGTTGTCCTTTATTTACCTTATGGTAAAAGGATTTTGCATAACACCATCACTTAAAAACACATATGTGCAAAATTAATCCACCAAGTTGTTTAAGAAAAATTAGCATGAGTTTGTGGACCATTGTTTTGACTACGCCTTAGCAGTATGTGCTAATAGATTGCATTCAGATTGTGCCTGCAGCTTGAGTTTATGCTGCCTTCTTGCTCCGTGAATCTCCTTGACCAGAAATGCCAAGCTTGGCATGGACTTGGCTCTGTTATTCAGCCATCAGCATTTTAAACTTCTTCATCTGCTTCCAGAGATAGACACACAGCTCCCTCCATGCCCTCTGCACCCAGGGGGCTGAATTTTGTACCCTTTCCACAGCGCTCGCTCACAGGTGCCGGCCACAGAGGCCAGGACTCCCCGATGCCCAGTACCCACTGTCCTGCCCTGGGTCTTCTCCCGTGGAAGAGAGGACCCTCTTTTCTCTCTCTCCTTCAGGGCACAGCAATCTGGCAGAAATAAAACCAGTCCTTTATTTTGGATGCAATCAGTTATTTATATCCATTTTCCCAATTTATAAAATCTTATAAAAGTTAAATCATTAACATTTAATCACTTTACAGACAGTGCATAATGGCCCATTGCACAGCCTTAGTCCTACACTAGTTCCTACACTAATGAACAACAGCCTCACCAAAGAAAGTAGAAGCACTGCCTGGAGTATCCACATCATTCTCCAGCGTGAGTGGATAAAGTCGGACTGGGGGCTGGGTGTCTCTCGGACTGTCACCTGTGGGGCAAAACACCAAGTCTGTAGATTTCCAGGCCATGTCCAGATTCCACCTTCCATACCATACCAAAGTCCAAATGCAGCAAGTAGAACATAAGAAAGGCATCTACCTCCACATGCACCTATGGAAGAAAGTTAATGGATCAGAAAACTCCTTGTCTCAGTGTACAACTTGGTCTCAGTTTCCTGTTTTTCATTCCCAGTATGAACAATTTTCAGTAATGCCACTATCTTATGGCAATCTTTTTATATGTATTAAAGCAACAGTTCTCTGAAGCCATAAACTGCAGGTCTGCATGTAAATTCAAGAAAGTCTATTTCTATTTCTGAAGATGGTTTGATCCATGCAAAGCCTATATACATAGTTCAATTTTAAATCAACCAAATCATCAATCAAAAGGCTCAGCTTTTTAGGCAAGGTCAATACATCTGGTTACAGGACCTACAGAGGCATGCCCACAATATGTGCTAAAGGAATGTATATTCCATATATGACAATGCTAATGGGAGGCTATAGCCCCTGTTAGTCTTCTGATTACACCTACTGCTGCCCATTCCCTATACCTGTTTATTCAAATAGTCTGCTATTTTCCCCTCACAAAATGTTTTCCCTCCTTGTCAACAATTGGCTCCACTGGCTAGATATTTTGCAGAATCCTTTATCACTCCTGTTTACTGTGTGTCTACTCTATGACTAGACATTACTTTACACTTCCCAGAGGTGGTGTTGTGGTATGTTTTTAAAGGATGAAGAATTATCAGAATATGAGAAGACTCTCCTTGGGGCCTATCCAAAGCCATTAAAATCCAAAGTTCAAGAAAAGACAGATTCACATTCCACAAGAAACCTTTTTTCCTCTCTCTCTTTATATTTTTTGATTTTTTTTTTTTTTTAACAATTCCCTTTACTCATGCTAGTTGGATAAGTTGGTTTCTGCAAATTTTGCAAGAGTCAAAAGTCCCAGACTGTTAAACCATTCTGCAAAGGGTCATCTCTTTTGATGGTTGTCATTAAGCTCATTACTGCACAATTTAATCATAGATGCTTAGATAAAACACTCAAAGTAAGATCTCACAATCAACGTGTCTAAGTATATTACATAATAGATTAGTAGAATGGAAGCTTCCAATTTCCCATCAATAAGACTGAGTAATTTATTTTCTTGAGTAGCTTAATTACTATGAAATATCTCAACCAAAACCTCTTCTAAACTCCATCTATCAGTTGCTTACTACATGCATCCTTGTCAGAAGAAATATCCATTTATCTGCTCCATTTAGAATAATGAGACTAATGAGTTTATAATTGTTATTCATCAAAATCCTTAATAAAAAGTAATGAAGCAAAAGCAACTGTTGCATCAAGTAAGTACAAAAAGCCACTGCCATGTTGATGCATTTCAAGAGCTGCAACATTGCTTTCAAAACTTTTGATGTGGACATAAAAAATTAACAAGGGAGAATAAAGTAGCCATTTCTGTTATTCAAAAGATCAAAACTCCTCCAGTCCTATATGCATTTTCTGTTAAGAGTAAGTAAACAAGCTTTAAAAGAAAGAATAGATTAATCTTAATCTTTCTTAATCATGGCAAAAAGAAACAAAACAAAACACCAAGAAAGAGAATGACAGAAAACAAAGAAAATCAGGAAAGAGGTACTAGGAACCTTACCTTGTTGAGCTGCTTCTTAACCTTGTTTCAGTCAAATGAGCCAGGTTTACTGAGATTGTTTCAAACTCCAGGTTTCTGCCAACCTGACTCATTTGGACTGCAGTGGTGTTAGGCTGGGCTAAGCACAGCCACCAAGTCAACATATCAGAGGGAGAGGTGGCATATCACTAAAAAACATGGTGCAGATCTGGCAGCAACAGCCTCTACAGTCAACATAGTTGGAAGGTGACATGTGCACAGCCTTAGGTGGTAACCAATGTGTTTCACTAGACAACACACCAAGCCAAACCACAAAGCACATGTTATGGTGTTTGCAGCTACCATCAAAACCCAATGAACCACAAAGTTACCATCAGTGAGAAAGTACGCATGTCCCCTCCCATGGGATAGCTCATTTGTGGGATTTGCATTGCCAGCCATGGGAATTTCACGTTTTGGACAAAGTCCCAAACAGACAGTTCAGCATTGTGCAGTCTTGCACTGATGGAGTTAGAAGGGGGTGGGCTCCCACCTCTCCAGGATGCTTTTGTGGAGCTATGCAAAAACATGCAAAGGTAAATCAGCACACAACTGTTAAACTAATAGTGCCATCACTAAATCATACCATTTTATAATTAAGTAGGATTCCTGTCACACGTAGAAGTTCTCAGCATTTACACACCTTCAATAGTGCTCTTGCTTACCTCTCACCTATCAGTTCATAGCACTTCACTCAGCATTTATGTCATCTTCCAAGCATTTTGCAAACATTAATCTTTTTCAATAAAAAAATAAATAAGACTGGCATAATATAATGAAGGCAAAGTCTAGGGCACTGTTTTGCCCAGAACTGCAGGCAATAAATGAATGCACTACAAGGTTAGCATATAGACAAACTGAAGACTCAAAAAACACCTCAGCATTTAAGACAGTACCATAGAGGGAACACAGTGAATCCATCAGCAGCCAATGTTATATTTAAGGGCGCATTTATCCCAGATCCTCTATTTCAAAATACTCATTAATCACCTAGAAGTCCTCCTTTGAACCTCATGAGACTATTGTGCTGACCCACTCATGCTGGTTCTTCATTCACTTCAAGAGTTACCATGGTAAATAGGTGTCTTGTTTCAGTTACTCTCTTCAGACCTTCCATTTTATTACCTATGTTAACTGTCTTAAACACCAAGACAATCTGCAAAGTTTCTCTCACACACGCACAGTCATTGACTATCTATTCCCAGTGAACATCTTTAAGACAGACAGCCTCTTGAGCTCACATAATAGGGAAAACTATATTAAAAGTGCAAACTGAGTCACACTATTTCACACGAAACACATCCTCAGGGAGAGTGCAGAATTTGTAAGAGAAATTGTTAAGGAGTAAAGAAAACAGATGTACTTAAAGAAAGAAATTAGCAAAACAAACAAACAAACAAAATCACTTCAACTGAAAGAAAAAGAAATCTTGAACTTGAAGTCCTGAAGGACTATGCCAAACAGCATTAGGGGGTCTGGGGATGCGTTCCTTCTCCAGATATCAGAGGAGAGATAATAGAGCACATACAGAATAGAAATAAATCTGAAACTTGAGCCAAAGTGGGACTGGGAGAATATAGAATCATAGAATCTATGCTTAAAAAGGAAGAAGTTTGAGATTCCACACTTTAGGGATGAAAAGATTTTTGAAGATGCAAAGCTACATTTAAGAATTACAGTATTTCTTCTTCCTTGTCCTTGTATTTTATACACAGTTAGACAATTTCACTGCATGCTGATAAGGTTATACTACAGGATACAAATCTCTGAGGAATTATTCAAAAGAGATAGCACTCAATAAAAATTCCTATATTTGAAAAGTTGCAACTAATGTGTCCCATGTGAGAAATCAGCTTGACAGATTTGATCATTTTTGGCTCATCCCTGAGTCAATGCCTGGCTAGCCTGAACACTGAACAATGCAGTTTGCACTGCCAGTAAATTGTTCAGCAGAACTGGCCAGAGAAAGGAAACCCCTTCCGACGAAAAAGGTAGCACTTGCAGTAGGTTTTTGATCCCAATCTCAGGATGAAAGAATGCCAAGAACAGATGTTGATATGTTTCTAGTTTCTTTGATAAGATGTCATTTTTAACAGATAAGAAAGGATTTTTTTTTTCTTGGATAGCTATCAACACTGATGCAGCTATAACCCTCATGAAAATATATTTTATTTCTGTGAAGGCAATGTTTTCCTGTCAAAACACTGATCTGGTTGAAAACGTGCATGTCCTTTGTTAACAACATGCCTACCCAACAAATTCAGGAATGAAATAACATATCCATTTCTTACACGGAAATCTCTGTGGAGCTGTTTTGGTTTTCATTTTTTATTTGTTCTCTCCCTGTTTCAAAAGTTAGATTTTTCCCATTACCAAAAAAAAAAAAAAAAAAAAAAAACCAAAAAAACCTACCTCACAGCATTATACAAATAGGGATTAAGTTTAAATCATAAGCAGTGATTGGATACGGTAAAAAAAAGCACTAAAAAAGATGAAAAAACTGATAGCCTATCCTTATACATTCTAGTGCACATCTGCTTTACAATTGTTGTGCAGGAATGCTGGGAGTCTATCTACAAACAATTCACATAGAAAAACATTCTAAAAATACCTTAATCTGTTTGCAATTTATTTCAACTGCCTTTGTTACCAAGAGTTTGCTTAACAGAATGGGATAAGTGTACCGTTTGGAGACACGTATTATTATCTGAACATTACTGAAAGTGTTTCAATAACTGACGATTTGAAGGAAAGAGAGTAGGGAAAGACACAGAAACAGGTTTTACAGTTTCCAGCCCAGTCCTGCCCTTACCTTCTGCCCCTACAGAAAGTCCTTGCCTACTCTGGCTGAAGACACTGTAGCCCATGAGGAGCTTGTAACTTTGAAAATTAGAACACAATCTAAGCCTTCTCCAAAAGTCTCTCCTCCTGTCCTTGTGAATTCACCTCAGGTTAGCAAAAGCCAAGAACATAAAGGTCCCTCTTTCGCTGCAAACACTTGAATGCCAGACATTTAGTTAAAATGATGCAGAGTTTTACTAAACTCTGAGAATACAAGAAAAACATAGAAGATCTTAGAAGTGGTCAGACACCTATTTAGTAATTGAAAAAAAAATATTATTGTAATAAATTAAATAGGGAGGACCCTTCATGAAAACAGTAAACCCCATACCTTAGATTCTAGATGCAAAATTCATTGGAGATATGGGAATTCCACTTTTATCTCTAGTCAGTCACATCTATCTTCCAAACAGCGAACACAATCTTGCTTACAAAGTGGATTCATATTCTTCATGCTTTTCCTCAAGCTACCTGTATATCTGAATACTTAAGCAAGCATTTGTATAAACAAACAGTGACAATTATGTCTTCTCTTGCCTGAGACTGTTTCTACACATGTACAAGGTTGCTCCTTAATTACTTACTACCTGGGTTTAAAAATAATTCACTACTACTTTGAAGCTGGTGGAAAGCAGGTTATTATCTCCTTTAAGAAAATTCAGAGCAACCTCTCTGAACCTACACTGATAATTCCCTTCAAGACAAGAGGGGGGAAAAAAACAAACAACAAAACAATCCTAAACCTGTGAACTGCGGATTTGATCTGAATTTGAGAAATTTAAGGAGACTCACAAAAATAATCTGTTGCTCAGACACTCAGAGTGTTAAAATAAACCCAACTAGTTTACTACTGGGATTTTGGCATAGGGTAACTCGCATCTGGGGAATTAAATCTGTCAAAGGGGCTGGTCTGTTGCTGTCAAACAGTGATGGGAGTCTGTTGCAAGGGTCTTTGCAGTGACATCTTCACCTGGGTTGGGTGAGACTCCCCAAACTGCAGTTCTGAAGATTCCTTCTATCCTGCTGGCCCAATGCCCTACATGACCACTCCAGTACATGCATGATCCATTGCTATCATCTCAAATTGCATACAGAATACCCCCTAAACATCTTACCAATGTACAAAACATTGTACTACATGACTGTTTCTGCACCTGTAGGAACAGCTTCTACTGACTGTTTACAGGCATCTTATCTAGGCACAACTGGATCTGTTTTGCAGTAGGAACCACTTGGGTGTCTTTGGGACAGCCAGCTTCTCCAGTCAGCATGTTAATCATTGTATTTAAGTAAAGGAACTGGTCTAAGCACACGGAAAGCTGCCTAGGGAAAATCTTCAGGACAGTTGAAATTTCCACATGGAGAGCTCGTGCACCAAATACTTGGTCAAACATTACTCCAAATATCATTCAAATACTTTGCTGTGAAGATGTCTAGAAGCTAAATCAATCACTGAGTTTCAAACCAGTTCAGTGTCCCAAACCAGTCCATTATTTCATCTGTGCAGATGACAAACCAGGGAGTTCCTGGACCACCCAGGCTGGTAATAACTTAAGTGCAGGTGAGCACACAGGCACAACCCCGTTACCTAGCTACAATTATAACAGAACAAACTTGGATTTTATTACTTATAGCTTGAATCCCATAGCCCTTGCCACAAAACAATCCCAGATTTTAGACAGATACAGTTAAATTCATTTCTTACATGGCTGCCCTGAGAAATCCCTGCTTTCCAGAGAATTCCTCCACTCCAGAGACCACCATGGGGCTTTTCCACAGATTCAGCATCTCAAGTGCTGAAGAGGAAGCAGGACCTTGCATTGCAAAGTAGAAAATTTGCTCTCACAGCTTGATGGGTTAGAGGCTGGTGGTGAAATTACCGCAAGAGATTCTTTGTAGCTAAGCTCTCCTAGATATAGAGTCATACTAAACGAAGCATAGGGCACTGAAAAAAGTCGGTTACCTGTCCTAGTAAGTTGCAATGTGCTCATGTTGCAAAATTTTGCCCTAAAGTAAAGACAACAGTTCTCAGAAGGGCTATGAATGTGAATATCATCTCAGCCAGCACTAGATTTTGTGGGCAATAACAAGCTGAGAAAAATATTCCTCATATTTATGAATGGTTGATATTTAAAGGAAAGACAACATATGGCAATTCTTATTTCAGGATTAGAACATTAAGACAGGTTACAGTAGCACCTACAGTGCCTGACTGCTAAGATGACTCAGGACAGCCATTTAACAAAGCAAGAGAATCATGTCAGTCCTGATTGCTTTTTCCAGTCCTACGTATAAGTGTACTGGAAAGGTCAATAAGAGACTATATTTGGATTTCACTTATCCTGCTATTCAAATTTCAGCTCATGAACTAGACTGAAGGAGATTTGTGAAACACTGGACATTTGAAGCATGGGATAAACATGGTAAGGCACTCAGCCACTTGCATAATGTAAAATTAGTTCCGTCAAAGTTGATAGCCCCCTGTATCAGCTACTGAGAGGCAAGTACATGCATCTCATCTGCACCTGCATAAAATGAAGTGATTGCTACTTCACTGATGGTTAACCGTACCAATACTGGAGTGACTCCAAAACCCTGAGAACCCGTTAAGCCTTTGGAAACCAGGTGCTTTTTTATTCACTGCTGCCAAGATACCATTCTTCTAGTAGAAGAGAAGTTTAAATTCTTAATATTCGCTCCCTGCAGTACTTTCCAAACCACAGAGGGTCAGCAAAAGAAAAGTGACTGCACAAAAAGCAATACGTAACCTGAGATTTGTAGGCAAGCTTACAAATTTGACTGGCAGCAGCAAATTTATATCTCCTGTAAGGCACTGGGTCTAGATTATTTCAGATTCCTTTCATTCTCTACAAGCAAGGTTACACAACAATCAGATTTTCTAGCAGAGATTTATTTGCCAAACATTTGAACTTCTATGTAATTCTTTCAGTAACAATTTGGCAATCATCCTGAAGTCATACGATTCCTACTCCAGCACCTTTGATCCTCACCTTCCATTTGTCCTGCTGTCCGTTATCAGAGCCGCTGGTATTCCCAGCAAAGAGAATTTTTTCATCTGACTGCACACAGCAACTGAAGTTCCTGTTTGATGCACAGATTTGGCTACTTAAAAGGGATAGTAAGCAAGAGAGACTTCTGCAGAGCAATAAATTAAACTGTCTTCCAGCTCCCCCGCCAAGGGCATGCAAGACCTGCTCCCAACTTCGTTGTGCTATAGGATTTGGGTCTTTTTGTACTGATAGGAATCTGGGGGATTGTTCTTAAGTAAAACAATTGGCCATGGTTCACTCAGTCTAGCTGGCACCCTGTCAGGGCAAAAATGTACTTTGGGTTGAAGAATTGTTCTGCTTCCCTTAAGAAGGCAGTTGACTTCTTTTCTATTCCATTAATTTTTTCCAGCACTCTTTTTTTGCAGCACCAGTTCCCAAGATTTTTCTTCTACCACAATCCACACTACAGTGAAGAGTGGGCCATGATCTTTTTCAGGCATATGTAATCATAGCAAAATACTTCTATTTTCTGCAGGATGTTTTTGTAGGTCTATTTGCTTTTGATTACAAACCTATGGAAATCTTCACTTCAACTCAAATAATTTCCTAGATACCTATGGTAAATGATACACACTACAATAAATTGTCATAATTTATGTAAACAGTACAAGCATTATGTGCTGCTCTAAAGGTTCACCTGTTTAAGGTGGCCCTGTCAGGGCACAAGCATTTTGAATCAAGGCATAAGCTATTTTCTCTTGCTGTTATCAATACCATGGACAAAAGCCACTTGCCTTTTCCTGAATAAGTATTGCCTTATTGCTATCACTGTAGGAAACCCTTGTATTTTTTTAACACATACAGAAGCTAAATTACTAACCAAACATTCGCTCGTGTTCTGCTCCCCATAAGCACACTGACTGGAAAAGCAGCATGCCCTTCTCGCTGCTGCAGTACTTACACAATCAGGACTGTCATGAAGTGTACTCAATGGTTAATCACACTTGTGCATGTGGTACATCTCTCTTTTTGATAGTTCTAGGCATATTTATCTCAGCTTGCAATTTACTCATGTCAGGCTGTAACCCAGCAGCAGATAGTCTGCCTCTTCGAAATGTTATTTTGCTTCCAGAGAACTGGCAATTTTCCTCATTTAGTTTTTATCCAAACTCTGCTGAGTTATCTGAAGCCTCTATATGGACCTATTATGTCCTTATTTGCACCATTATTCCCTGCACCTCCTCTCCCACCCCTTCTTCTGCCACTGTTAGCAATGCACACGCTCATGTGCCCTCCCAGGCGCCTGACTCTGTGCTCCAGAGATCCGTGCAATACTGAACGTGCAGAGCATCTCATACACAGTGATAATCTTCCCAAGCAAGCCTTGCCAAAGGCCCCTTAGATGCAACTCATTATTAAGCTTTCACTGCTGGGAATGTGAGAGGCAATCACCTTTCAAAATTAACAGGCAACTGAAAATTTTTACATCACTTTCTCTTCTTGAGAGCCCAGATAATGTCTCCTCTCTCTCTTTTTACCCTTTTTTAATGGATGAGTTTAAGCACACAATCTGCCTCTTTTTCACCATCTGGCAAACAAGTCAGCCCAATTAGTTGGTGTGTTGGTTTTGCGTGGCAAGGTTTTGGTAGCGGGGGGGGCTACAGGGGTGGCTTCTGTGAGAAGCTGCTAGAAGCTTCCCCTGTGTCTGATAGAGCCAATGCCAGCCGGCTCCTAGACGGACCCGCCGCTGGCCAAGGCCAAGCCAATCAGCGCCTCTGTGATAACATATTTAAGAAAGAGAAAAACAGTTAGAGAGCGCTTTTGCAGCCGGAGAGAGGAGTGAGAAGATGTAAGAACATCTGCAGACACCAAGGTCAGTGAAGAAGGAGGGGGAGGAGGTGCTCCAGGCACCGGAGCAAGATTCCCCTGCAGCCCGTGGTGAAGACCATGGTGAAGCAGGCTGTCCCCCTGCAGCCCATGGAGGGAGGATGAGGGGGTGTAGAGATTCCACCTGCAGCCCGTGGAGGACCCCACGCCGGAGCAGGTGGAGACACCTGAAGGAGGCTGTGGCCCCGTGGGAAGCCCACACTGGAGCAAGCTCCTGGCAGGACCTGTGGATCCATGGAGAGAGGAGCCCACGCCAGAGCAGGTTTGCTGGCAGAACTTGTGACCCCGTGGGGGACCCACGCTGGAGCAGTTTGCTCCTGAAGGTCTGCACCCCGTGGAGGAGACTCACGTTGGAGAAGGCCGTGAAGGACTGTCTCCCGTGAGAGGGACTCCATGCTGGAGCGGGGGAACAATGAGTCCTCCCCCTGAGGATGAAGAAGCGGCAGAAATACCGCATGATGAACTGACCGTAACCCCCACTCCCCGTCCCCCTGTGCCGCTGAGGGGAGCGGAGGTTGAAGCCGGGAGTGAAGTTGAGCCCGGGAAGATGGGAGGGGTGGGGGGAGGTGTTTTTAAGATTTGGTTTTATTTCTCATTCCTCTACTCTGTTTTGCTTAGTAATAAATAAGATGAATTCCCTCTCTAAGTTCGGTCTGGTTTGCTCGTGATGATAATTAGAGAATGATCTCTCCCTGTCCTTATCTCGACCCGTAAGTTTTACCTTTTCTCCCCTGTCTAATGAAAGAGGGGAGTGATAGAGCAGCTCTGGTGGGCACCTGGCCCTCAGCCAGGGTCAACCCACCACAGTTGGTTATAGACAAAGACCCTAGCAACACAGTAATCCAAATTTCATCTAAATTTTGGTGGAACTAGAAAAAAATTAAAAAAAAAATCTATGCAGACTCTGCTTTTTGACTTAACTGACAGAGAAAAATGTCACAAATAAGGTTTTATCTGGTAGCAGTGTATCCCAAACAAAACAGCAGTTCAGATGAAAAAGTTATATCTGGAATATCTAGTTGATTATTCAGGTTTTATGGTTTGAATTCATTTAATGTGTCTTCTCTAAAAGACTTTCTACACAGCCCTTTCCACCTTCTACCAAAGTGTTACGGAAGTTAAAAGCCACAGCTGTCAAATAAGTATGATTTAACTGCTTCAGCTAGTACAGAAGATAGCAAATAAAGACTCAGAGAAATGGAAAAGCCCTCAAGCATGACCCAAGCCACCCCCTGCTCTGAGGGAGCATCCAGTACACACAGAAAATATCTGTTCAACTTGATCCTGATTTTTTTTTTTTCAATGAATCATCCTCCAAACACTCCCCAAGTAGCCTTTTTTCAGTGTTTCACCAGGCAGAAAGAGTTTTTTCCTACCATCATGTCGTGTGAAGGGGTACAAGTCTGATATGTGGCTGAGGGAGGCCCTCCCATTGAGTCACGAGGTTCAGAAAGGACCCCCTTGCTTTCTAAACTCCTTCTCAGATAGGAGCCTAGGTGCGGCTAGGTCCAGTCTTAGTCCCAGACTTGGTCAACAGTTTATGTCTAAAGGGTTATGTGTGTAGCCACTTATCAGAGTCAACGTTTGCCTGTCAGAGCCCCACTAAGGACTTTCACTGAAACAGTTTCGCAAAGTTGAAAAGAAAAAATAGGTAATTTATTGAAGTGACAGATATAAAAGTTCAGAATTGCAGTTGATAAATGCACTAACTGCAACAATTTTGAGCTCAAGTTAATAGTTCAGCGCTTTTGTTAATGATAGTTTTCCCGGGGTAACATCCGACATAATCGGAGGTGCAAGTCTTACCCAAGAGGCGTCCCTGCTTGGGGAGGAGAGAGGTCCAGGCCCGTCGACCCGTCCGGATAGTTGGAGTTCTCGTCCTCAGAAAAGAGGATTCTAAATGCCAGATTTATACTTTTGGCGAGGTGGGACTAAGTTAGGTATTGTGTGTCGATTGGCCCTGAAGAAGGCTTGTTTTGCAGTTGATCGGGGCTGGCGGGGGGGGAAGTGGCAGAGAACAAAGGCGTTCAGTACAGAGGAGCGGTGATCTGTTTAGTTTTACCAAAGTAACGTCAAGCTATGAAGGCTCCCCCTCACCCCACGCGTCACTTAGTTGATTAAGGAGCAGACCCGTCAGGCGCTGCATCTTGTTAAGATGAACAAATTGCTCATCTCCCGCCCCTGTTCAGGTACAGTGCTTATCAGTGCAAGATAAGCAAGTTGCTCAATCCCTGCTCTCGCCCAAGCTGGACTCCCCCAGGGCCCCTTCTGCTGGGTCATAATGGCCCTGTATTCGGCACCAACAAGCCTGGATAAGTCCGGCACCCCACACATCAGAACTAAATCAAAGTGTATTAGTTTCTACTATACAAACATAAATTAAGCTAATTTGTCCCTCTCATAAGCAGAGAGAAAGACTGAGCATTGCATCTTCATATCCTCTGCATATTGGACAGCCAAAACCAGAAACAGCTAAGGAGGTATTAGCTAACAAATCCCATTCTCTTTTCATCTTTCCTATCAGGCCATGGCTTCTAAACATCTCACTATTCTTGCCAGTCTTTTCTTGGTTCCCAAATTAGAACAAAACATTTTATTTTTGAATCATTTCACAAAGATTTACATTCACAGCATGTTATTATGTTGCAATTAGTCCTTGCAATAAAGCACTGGAAGATGTTTACAGCAGCAAGAGTCTGGGTTCAGGCTTCAGAAGTTCTTTTCTAAAGGTCATCTTGCCCAAGGCATCCATATTAAGCAATGCTTCCATACTCAGTTGCCTCCATCTCAAATGCTGTTTCTCTGTGAGAAGCATGCTAATTTGTGGATTCATAACAGAAGCATACCCACCATCATTAATAATAACAGCAACACCTGGTCCACAGTAGTTCTGCCATTTGTCATTCCTTTAGTTTGCAGGTGCAAATGTCCTTTTAAGCACACCGCTTTCCCTTCCCCGTGCCCATAGTGTACCTTGGTTGCAGGTCAGCAGAGAACAGAGCAACATCCATGAAGGATCCTTTCCCATACGTGAGGATAAAAGGAGAGCTGAGGGAAGAAAGGAGAGATCTTCACCATTTAACTAAAATATCAGACAGCAGGTAGCTCCCAAGATAGTCAGGGGGTGCATACCACCATCATCTCTCTATCACAACCCAGAATAACACCACTCTCTGTAGTAAGATTTGCCACTTTGCGCAGTTTGCGGTGACCCCAGCAAACTTACGACATAGGGAAGAGAGTAAATGAAGAATGTAAGAGATGCTTTAAAAGCACACATTTTGCAAGTTTTTAATTCAGCAGTCCAACATAGGAGTCGCTGAGTTGCAACCAGCCTTCCAGCCCATTTCCTCCCTTCGTTCCCACTGGTGTCTGCTCACTAAATAGTATTTCACAGGGAAACAGCTCACAGACACAGGAGATGTCAGAGATTGATCAGAACCAAACCTGAGTCAGAAAAGCACAATGGAACACAGCAAACTCTCCTGCACTGTCCTGCCAGATGGACACATTATGGGACCCATGTCAAGCTGAGACAGTCTTTAATTTTCTATGCTCAGAGGCTTCCTGTCTCTGACATTAAAAACTAAGGCCACTGATTATACGTCTGAAGTGCCAGTACACCAAAGAGGCATCAGCCAAATTGTTTTCATATTGCATCCAGTGATTCTCTATACAGACTGGAAATAAGATGTCTATATTTTGAGGCAGTCGAAGTGCCAACATCGCAATCCATCTATCCAGGCCCATCAGCCCTTTCTTGTTATTGATGACTCAAGCAGGTATGTGACAGGTCACAACCAGCCAGGCAGAGGAAGCTGTCCTTTTCTGAGGCAGAGAAGACATGCAGAAAATGTTTCCTTGATATTCTCCAGAGCATCATATCTTAATACCGCAAGCGTGAGATAGAGTTACTAATGTCCTCTCCCTCCCCCTCTCCCTGCACCTTAGGGAGAAGCCCTACAGAATTTAGCAAAGAGGGAACTAATCACCTTCTATAGAAATGGAAGTTTTCTGAAGAGGTTATCCCTATCATCACAACATAAATACGAATAACTCCACTGAAGACAATGAAGTTCCACTGGGATAAAAGCATTAATCAAAGCTTAAAGAATTTTATGCAAAATTCAGTCCTTTTACAAGATCTTTGGAGCCATTCCACAGAAGAGAAAATCCTCTTCTCAGTCAAAAGGATGGTTACAAAATAACCTTTCATAAAGGTTTCCCATTGAATTTTTAAGAACTTTTCCATTAGTACAGAATGATAGTATTGTCTCCAGAAAGTGCTTTGTTCATGCAATGGTACAGCATCTATACAATGCCTCTTCGTCTGAGCTATTACAGCACACAAAGGTAGTTAGAGAGGGAATCCATTTTATAGAGGATATGCACCACTTCAAAAGAATGAAGGTAATAAATGCTGTAACTACCAGCATTTCTTCCAAATGCAACAAGATACTCATTTAACTTAAAAATGGAAATTCAAAACCTATCTGCAACCACACAATTTGATGATTTTCCTAGTAGCTGACTGAGGAGGACAGACATGCTCATCCTGCTAAGGCGGTCACCTTTGGAATTGATGCTGTCACTGCAGAAGCGGGGTAGGGGGATTTCTCAACTTCCAGGGCATGGAGGTTTTTTTCAGCCTTTGTTTAAAACCCTGCAGGAGAAAGGAGATTCATTACTGACAATGGGTTTTGAGAGATGAATCATTTCATCAGTAGTGGTTTTGACCTCAAGTATGATTTTTCTATTGTACAGTTCAAATGAAATACACTATTTCTAGCAATGCAGTAGCTCCAACTGGTAAAACAAAAGATATTGTAGACTGAGAAGTATCTGAGGAATGGACTGTCTATCATAACAAACGAAATTAAAATTCCACTCCATTTAGTGTGCTCCCACAGGAGTAATGCACACAGCAAAGTTTCAACCAAATGGAAAATGCAATAGCAGCACTTAACTTCATTTTCTTGTATCTGTTCTCAATTTTATAAGGGATATACTTTAAACATCTGTAATAATTATACTCAAATTGTTTTTAAATTAAATGTCACAGAACATAGTTGAGAAAAAACAGCCTTCAGCACAGGAATTACATACTGTTTTAAAACAATACATAACAATGATTAAGTAACTGCAGGTACATTTAAAGAAAGGATAGTGGGGGAAATTCAGTGGGATGATTTTTTTTCCTCGTTTCCTAAAAAAGGTTGCACATGATTGTCCCTAGAATCCCAGTAAAAGATCCCCCCAGCTTCCCCTGAAATCACAAACCCTTTGAAGAAACGATGTACTATTGGTAACGTTGACATATCAGAAGACTTTCATTGCTTTCCATTTGACACTCTGAGTACTGTGACGTATGCACATAGTTCTAATTCACTTGTTTCAAATTATGTTACCAAAAAGGGTTTATTTTTAACAGGGATAAATAAACTGAAATATATTTTTAAATACATATATATAGAGAGAGTATGAGTGTGTGTATGTATAAATGTATATATATGCAGGCTTGCTGGTCCAACCCAAGAACCCTTTTGGAACAGGACCATCACAAACCCACCAGTTTCTCCTCCTCTATTGAGCAGACATTCTGGGTGCTGACTTGCCCCTCTTGCCAGAAGTCCTTGAAGAGCCAGAATGATGTGGAGAGGTGTAGTAAAAGCTACAGCTAAGCTTTTAGTCTATCCAGATGGATGTGCCAAGTGAAATTAAGACCACTTAGACTTATCAAAGTTTCAACCAAATTCCACTTTTTTTTTTTTTTTTAAACATGACTTCTGCTAACTTCTGGTTAAATCTGACTATTTTTGCTTCTATGGTAGGCTCTATGAAAGAGTCATACAGCTGTTCATATTTAAGCTGGCTCACATAAGAGTGCAGCACTCCAAAGATGTAGTTAATGGTCATGTGGAACAGAATGACTCACCATCTCTTAATAAGTCACAAGTGGTACAGGCACAAGCAAAACAGGCAAGTCACACAAAGTAGTTGTCATCATGTCCTTCTCACCATGCTATGTAGGAATGCATTTTGTTTCTTACAAGCTAGAGAAAATCTGTTTCCAAAAGGTTATAGATACTTTATTGAATAAATGTTACTGACATTATATTTTGTACCCTTCTAGCTCTAAAGTACATTTGCTACAAGTACACACATGGCACTCCTAGCTCGGGAACAGTTAACCTGGGCAGTCTATCTGAGAATCAGGACATTCATAAGTAAATGGTCTTTAAGCCAAGAAAATTAAATGGTTTTTTTTTTCTTTCCTTTTTTTTTTTTTTTAAAGCATAACTAAAACTGAAGCACTATAAATAAGCTGATGTTACACATATACAAACATGATCATTGTAGTTCCACTCACTGATAAAAGGCTGCTGTTGCAAATCATTTTAGGAGCAAACCCTGAACTCCCCAGTTCCCAAGCAATGAGTGGACCTCCAAATCTAACACTAGCAACCACTGCCCTAGTGAGAGGATTCCCCTCCAGCATTCTTAGCATCCTTCACTTTTTTCAGTAGCACCACTATATCACTTTCACTTCAACTTCACTTTTTTCCTTCACAGAAGAAAGTGAGCAAAGAATATATTTTAACAGAGTAAGATGAACAGCTCAAGCATTCTGTTCAATCATCCATATATAAAAAAGCAGTCAAAAATAACAGTTTCTTCACATCAAATAGCTCACTTTTTGTTTTTAAAAGTACTCAAGAGAAAAATCCAAAAACTCATGTCAGATCAAAGAAGTGCTGATGGACCTGAAACAAAGAATTTTCAACGCACTTAAAACGTTCATTTCTGAAATGTTCTTTTTCTATTTTTCAGAACTGCCAACAAACTGTACGACAATCTGTTCTTTACAATCTATTGTGCTCTTAAATTCTGCTACACCAGCACATTAAACTGCAAGTGTCTTTTATCAATCAAAAGCACCTTCTTTGTATTCCTGGATGATAATCCTACCTATACTGAAGAGGTGGCTAAAGTCCTTTTTATACCTTTTATATTTGATAAAATGATGACATAAAATTTTGTTTCACTTTGCCTCTGTAGTTGAATTTATTTAAAATAGGGCTGACTCCAGCTTATTGTTTTTATATAAAATGACATTAGGAAGAATAATATATTTAATCAGGGAAAAATACTGAATGTTTACTGCAAAACTGATCTAGTCTTCCTGCAGCGGGACAATTCTTTTGTTTATTCCTCCCACACCACCACCCTGTTTGAATGAGCGAGCTTTTCTGGATATCCCCTAGTCACAGGTCTGCAGCTGAGAAGCCTAGAAGACCTTTCTCTTTCCATTCTCAATAATAAACTACAATTAAAATCTTCCTAAAAACTGTTTTAAAAGCATAAGCCTACAGCCTGAGACATTTTTCCTAAGAACTTGCCATAGATCCCCTTTCCTTGATCTGTTATGACTCATGTACTCTAGGTTTTATGAAAACTTTTGACTCTTGAGGATAAATGCCGTTCTCAGCACATGGAAGTAGGCTCAGTATGGTTGTCAGTTTTTGCAGACCATAGAAAATGACGTTTTGATTCAAGAGTTTTCAAACTGAACAATTTATTTGTGGTTGCTTATAATACTGTAGAGCTCTGTGCTCCCTAGGAAGAGAGAAACTAAATCCATTCTCTTTTCCTGAAACTTTCAGAGCTTTGTTGAAGGCCTAATTTTGCCCTCAGCTAGTAACACTTTTCTAATTTCAGAGAAGGCTTAAGTAAAAATAAAATTGTGGCCTCATGAAAAAGAGAATTTTTTTTTCTTTTTTTAAACAGGAGTGTTTGGCACAAAATTCCAACAGGTAAAAAAGACAGGTTTTATGAACCCAATGCATTTAATATATTGGCAAAATTGCTCATATTGCAACAGACAACAGTCAGCAATATGGTGATAGAGCAGGGAAAAAATAGTTGTTGCCTCCATCTGAAGGCAGGACAATTGCAGCTGGCTTCCAGCTTTGTGTCTCTGCTGTGAAGTCCAGCCAGGAAAGAATTTTCTGGGTGAACATGAGCAGAGACCCTGAGAAAGGGCAAAATATTGAAATGTGAACAGAAAGATAGCCTTAAGTTTCTGTTACAGAGATATTTGTTGTAATTATTTTAATGCTTAAGCAAGACTTCCTTGGTAAAACAGTACCTTTCCTGGGCTTGGTTGCTGCCTTCAGAGTAGCGCATGCTGATTTCTGAATGTGGGCACCCCAGCCCACAGAGCACAATCTTTTTCTTATAGGGACAGCAAACCTGACAGATGCAAGTTCACACCTGCCAGACACAAACTCCCTTTCCCTAACTACCATAAAGACTCACCAAAATCCATAAAGACAATGGCAGCCCTGTATGAGCAAGCCGGTTATTCACCCCCTCCTGTGGGGAGTTTCATCACCCAGGTACTGCTCTGCACACAGCAGAACCTCCCTTGAGTTGGCCTTTCCGCAGGCAGTGCCCACGGGAACAGATCTCCAGCCGCAGGCAGCGTCGCATCGCTTGCACAACTGCAGACGTCAGGAGGGAGGATGAGGATCTACATTTCCGTTTGTCCACTGGAGACTACAGGTGCACACGTACTCATCAGCTGAAGAGCAGATCTGCTAAACCAAACTCAGGACCCCCTTTCCTGCACTCTCGCTAACCAGATACCAGCTTTTATTCACAAGTCACACACTGACTCCCTGCAGTCCACTAAAACAAAGCCGGCCAAGGTAGCGTGGAGCAAGGAAAAGGAGGAACGGTTCCTGCCATCATCCCTACATTTTGGCATCTACCAGTTCATAAAGCAAAGAAGTAATGATGAGGCAGACCCAAGTATGCAGGCATAGATTCACAGGTACTCTCATAACATCAATTTTATTTTATTGTTTTTATTTCCTCTGGGTGTAACAGATCACAATTAGGTCCAAAGGGATTTTACTTTCATTGATACTCTCAGTGGAAGGTACATTTATGTCAAGAGATCACTATGTATTCTTGAAATTAACAATCTGGCCAATTATGCTCCAGGGCTTTACAAATCCTGCATGCATTCAATTTGTCATTAACCATCAATTTCACCACCATCAGCATGCTAAAGCTCTGAAGATTTGTACCAGGAATAGATAAGAAACTGCATCACTGCAACAGAAGGAAAGCCCCAGACTCCCCTGCTTGGACCAGCTCTGGAGACAGGGCTTCAGGTTCCTCATTTTGCCACCACGCAGCAACACAGAGGCCTACCACCTTGGTAAAACCAGCGGAAATAAAGCATGGAATTTGATCCCACCAGAGAAACAGAGCTCTTATCTTTCTCAGGGCTCATTTTATGCTCTCATAAGAGTCTGAAAACTTCAATCACTAAAACACAAATAAATCTGCAATAAACTATACCCTGTATGTGTATTACCTCTTTTCAGGTTGCCTTGTTTTTAAGTCAGAGAGCTCAGAGATATTTTGTCAGTCTTTTCATTGGACTAAGACCAGAAAAGTTTCCCTGGTGTTTCAAGGGATATCTTAGTCTCAGGTTAAGTCAGCAGTGTATTGGAAACAAAGCAAAGGCTGAGTTGTGCAATTCAGCAGTGTATTGGAAACAAAGCAAAGGCTGAGTTGTGCAATGGCACATTTATAAGAAAACTATAGAAAAATTAAGTGTCCTTACAAAGTTATTACTTTTTGATTTTAAAAAACTGACCAAGTATTTTTGATTGCTATCCATAGACAGAACGGGCTGAATATCACTGGGGTTTTGATATTCAAATCCAGAACAATCCCAGAACCACTGGATTATTGGAAGGTTTGATTTAATTCTGCATTATGATCTTGATGCCTACAAGGCTCTGTCAAGTCCAGACTTACTTTGCATAAGGGGAAAACTATGCTTGTACAGTATGAGGGAAATGTCAGTTCCTGTCATCTTCCACCCCTCTACCCCAGCCCTACAGATAATTTTTTTTTTCCTTCTTCTATGCACTTCAATCAGCTACTAATCAGAGCTAATTTCCTGTGGAAGATGATGTTAGAAAGACATCAATTCATGCAAAGCCTAAAATCCCAATCCAAAATGTTCACTAGCAATTAAACAGGTTCCAGAAGAGTGCTGGAGAATATGCCACCACAAAAGTATAGCATCTGACTCCGTAAGATAAATATGTGCACCAGCTATAACAACAGGACAGGAATTACCACATTTAAATACTTAATAAAATACTACTGTTTTCAATGTCTCAACATCCTACACATAGGAAGTCTTTCCTCATTTCTATGGTGATGAACTTATACCATGGAACTGGAAATCTAATTACTCTTGCTTGTAACTGTGACCACAGAATATAATTATAGCTATCACCAGCCAAAATAATTGGACAGCTGTTCTTAAAAAAAAAAGTCTTCCTACTTGACTGGAGATACTCTGATAGGAAGGAATTCAGAAATTTAACCATTAGCCTAAACAGAGAGGAAGAAGGGAAGGAGAGGGACCGTTTGCTTAGAATATCAGGGAACATTTCAGAAACATGCATTGAAAAGGGAGTGAAAATATAGAATTTAATTTGATAAATTAGCATCAGCATTGATATTGGTATTTACAAATTAGCTCAGATGATAGAAAGTAAAATCATAAGGAAGTCTTTCTCAGTTGCACTGGAGGGATAAATCTTAAAAGAACATGAATTTGGCTGGGAACAGTGTGAGACAGTCTAGTGACAACAAAAACAACCAGAGAAGACATAGGGGGGGGGGGGGGGGGAAGAAAAAACCCAAACACAAAACCAAAGAGAGGAGAAGGAGGGCTACCACCCTTCTTGCCTTTTAGTCAGCTCCAAAATACTGCCAGCTCTCCACGCCCAAAAACATGTTAGACAATTTCCTAGCAAAGCACAAGAGTCTGCTGTACAAGCAGCAGGAGCAAGGCAACAGCAAGAGAGACAGTAAGGGCAGTAACAGCAGCAGGACAAGAGCCCCAGAGGCAGCAGTAGTAGCTTTAGCAACTGCTACATCTTCTTTCCTCACTAGCCGCAAAGCAATAGGAAGAAGAAAAAAAACAAAAAACAAACCACCCCCCACATAATTTTTCTTCTCGGCAAATGAATCCTTTAATTCACCACCTGCTGCCCAATTCTAATAGCAGCATGCAATGTCCATGGATGCATTACAGGAGACCAGCGAGGAGCCCATGGAGTCTCTGGCACCAAGAGATTCTGGTTAGCAAACGGAAGCAATAAACCCCACAGTGGTCCCCCACAGTTTTGAATCAGCCACTGACAATCTTCTACACACCATTTCTGACTCAATTAAAACAGCAGCTTGTGGCATTGCTGGTGATCCGGGCACGGCAACAGCACTTTGCTGGGAGGCAAGAGAGGGGAAAGCACAGACATGCTCGTGGGAGATCAAGGTCTGACCTGTTCCTCCTTTTTGTCTTCTGCTGCTTGGGTTATAGGAAGAACAGGGCCAGAATTAGCCCGGTGGGGAGTGGGAGACAACAGCAGCAAGTCAGAGGATCAGGAAGAGATGGACAGCTTGTCTCTTACCTGTCTTCTCAATCCAGGGGATTTTTACACCTAAGTTTTAAAGGTCTGCCTCAGCAGAGCTACTCTAAGCATCAATGGTAACATGCGGCTTAGAGCAGCTCTCAAGCTGGAAACATCCACAGAAAAGTGGAGATGAACAGACTGTCATGGTTTAGCCCCAGCCAGCAGCTGAGCACCACACGGCTGCTTGTTCACTCCTTGCCCCCCCTCAGTGGGATGGGGAGGAGAGTCAGAGGAAAAAGGTAAAACTCCTGGGTCAGGATAAGAACAGTTTACTAGGACAGCAAAGGGAGGGGGAAATAACAGCAGCAATATTTATAAAAGAATGTGTAAAGTGGGTGATATACAATGCAATTTGTTCACCACCTAGAACCCAATGCCCAGCCCATCCCCAAGCAGTAATCCCTCCTTCCCAGCCAGCTCCCCCCTTTATATACTGAGTATGACATCATGGTATCAAATATCCCTTTGGCTACTTTGGGTCGGCTGTCCTGGCTGTGTCCCCTCCCAGCTTCTTGTGAAAATTAACTCTAAACCAGGACATCAGACCCACAGGGTAGATGTAAAGCAATCTCTCTAGCTGATGCTGTCACTGCCAGCAAAAGGGCCCATGGGAGCAGGGTGGGAGGAACACAAACAGATACATTGCATTGTGTCATGTTTTCTGAAGGCAGACACCTAGAAGCCAAACCACAAAAATAAGAAAAGAATAGCAGAAGAATCAAGCCTGAATACACCATAACACCACCAAATGCATTCATTTTTTTTTAAAAACTGTATGAAAAGTAAAAACAGCAGCAGAGCCATTGAACCCTGACTCATTAATTTTGAAATATTTACATGTATCACTTTCATATCAAAAATGCTCTTAAGGAAAATAGGAAATGCAAAATATCTGTAAAAGATCTTGAATGTCAAGTTTGCTTTTGATGATTTCCAAAATGTGACTAATTTATCAACACAGTTATACATAAGCAAATTATATGCAAGTAAGGAGAATTAGTAATATTTTTTTTATGTGCGCACACTTGCACTGAATCATACAATGGTTTGGGTTGGAAGGGACCTCAAAGATCATCTAGTTCCAACCCCCCTGCCATGGGCAGGGACACCCTCCACTAGACCACGTTGCCCAAAGCCCCATCCTGGCCTTGAACACTTCCAGGGAGGGGGCATCCACAGCTTCTCTGGGCAACCTGTTCCAGCGCCTCACCACCCTCATCCTAAAAAATTTCTTCCTTATATCTAATCTAAATCTACCCTCCTTCAGTTTAAAGACATTACCCATTGTCCTTTCGCTGCATGCCCTTGTAAACAGTCCCTCACCGTCTTTCCTGTAGGCCCCCTTTAGGTACTGGAAGGCTGCAACTAGATCTCCCCAGAGCCTTCTCTTCTCCAGTATGAACAATCCCAACTCTCTCAGCCTGTCTTCATAGGAGAGGTGCTCCAGCCCTCTGATTATCTTCGTGGACCTCCGCTGGTCTCACTCCAACAGATCCATGTCTTTTGTTGCACTGGGGCCCCCGGAGCTGCATGCAGTACTCCAGGTGGGGGTCTCATGAGAGCAGAGTAGAGGGGCAGAACCACCACCCTCAACCTGCTGGTCACACCTCTTTTGATGCAGCCCAGGACACGGTTGGCTTCTTGGGCTGCAAGCACACATTGCTGGCTCATGTTGAGCTTCTCATCAATCAGTACCCCCAAGTCCTTCTCCTCAGGGCTGCTCTCAATCCATTCCCTGCCCAGCCTGTAGCTGTGCCTGGGATTGCCCTGACCCACGTGCAGGACTTTGCACTTGGCCTTGAACTCATGCAGTTCGCACGGGCCCACTTCTCAAGCCTGTCAAGGTCCCTCTGGATGGCATCCCTTCCTTCCAGCATGTTGACCGCACCACACAGCTTGGTGTCACTAGCAAACTTGCTGAGGGTGCACTTGATCCTGCTGTCCATGTCGCTGACGAAGATGTTAAACAGTGCCAGTCCCAATACCAACCCGCCACCAGTCTCCACTTGCACATGAAGCCATTGACCACAACTCTTTGAGTGTAACCATCCAGCCAATTCCTTATCCACCGAGTGGTCCATCTATCAAATCCATGTCTCTCCAATTTAGAGACAAGGATGTCATGCAGGACAGTGTCAAATGCTTTGCACAAGTCCAGGTAGGTGACATCATTTTCTCTTCCCTTATCCACCAATGTTGTAACCCCATCGTAGAAGGCCACGATTTGCCCTTTGTGAAGCCACGTTGACTGTCACCAATCATCTCCTTATTTTCCCATGAGGACCAGGCCTTGTGAACTTGAGGCTGCTCCTATCTGTCTATAGAGGGCCTCATCCACCCTGTCCTCCTGCTTGGGTGGCCTGTAGCAGACCCCCACTATGATATCCCCTGTCCCTGCCCTCCCTTTAATCCTGACCCATAAGCTCTGGGTTGGCTCCTCATCCACCCCCAGGCAGAGCTCCATGCACTCCAGCTGGTCATTGACATAGAGGGCAACACCCCCTCCTCATTCCTCTGCCTGTCCTTCCTAAAGAGCCTGTATCCTTCCATCCAAGCACTCCAGTCATAGGAGCTATCCCACCACATCTCCATGATGCCAATAAGATCATAGCCCTGCAGGCATGTGCACGTATTCAATTCCTCTTATTTGCTCCCCATGCTACATGCATTCGCATAGACGCATTTCAGCTGGGCCCTGATGAAGCTGACTTTACTGGCTAGAGTGACTGTAATTCCTTCGTGCTGCACTTCAGGTGCTCTCCTGCTGACCTGTGATCCTTGTCCAGGCTCTGGGCATCTATTGCTGGCACTGGCATCAAACTGGTAGGAGTGGGATGGATTGAGGTTCCCCTCCCCTGGCAACTTTAGTTTGAAGCCCTCTTCACCAGCTTGGCAAGCTTATGACTGAAGATATTCTTCTGCTTCTCTGACAGATGGACCTCATCAGCCCCCAGCAGACCAGGTTTCTCAAAGTGAGTCCTATGGTCTAAGCAGCTGTGATGGGTTGACCCTGGCTGGGGGCCATGTGCCCACCAGAGCCGCTCTATCACTCACCTCCTCAGCAAGGCAGGGAGGGGAGAAAGGAAGATGGAGAAAAACAACCCCAAACTCGTGGGTCGAGATAAAGGCAGTTTAATGTAGCTAAACCAAAAAGCCGCGCGCGGAAGCAAAGCAAAAAGCAAAGATTATTCTCTACTTCCCATCAGCAGGCGATGTGCGGCCACTTCCTGGGAAGTAGGGCTTCAGTAAGTGTGCCCCTTACTCCAGAAGACAAACATTGTAAAAAAAAAACCAACGAATGCCCCCGCCCTGTTCCTCCCCCTATTCTCAGTTTCTTACTGCTGAGCATGACGTCATATGGTATGGAATATCCCTTTGGTCAGTTTGGGTCAGCTGTCCTAGCTGTGTCCCCTCCCAAGATCTTGCCCACCCCCAGCCTGCTGCTGGGGAAAAAGAAATGTTGGAAAGCCTTGATGTGTGCTGGCACTGCTCAGTAGTAGCCAAAACACTGGTGTGTTATCAACACCTTGCTAGCTACCAATACACAGCACAGCACCATGAGGGCTGCTGTGGGGAGAATTAACTCCATCTCAGCCAGACCCAATACAGCAGCTAAACCCATGGCTGTGGCACCAGTCATGTAACCATTTGTTCGCTCACCAGATTTGACTGGCCCTTTCAAACCCCTTCCCTTTGACTGGGAGGACCGATGAAAAAAAAGAAAGAAAAAAAACCCAAAAAACCCCACAAATAAACCTGCGCTACAGAGTCCCTTACTGATGGTCCCAGGGCTCTGTAATCCTTCTTGATGCTCCTGGCTGTATCACTTGTGCCCATGTGAAACAGCAGCAGCAGACAGTCAGTGGACCATATGAGGCTTAGTAGTCTCTCGGTGAAATCCCTGATATGAGCCGCTGGTAAGTAGCGTACCTCTCTATAGAATATGCACATGGGTGCACCTGTACCTCTCAGAAGAGAGTCACCTACTACTATCACTTGTCATCTTTTCTTCACTGTGCTGGTTGTTATACGGGGAGCAGATCAGGCTGCCTACTCAGCTCCAGCATTTCTCCTGATGTGGCGGGTCTTTCCTCTGCAGTCTGCAAGAGCAGTGAAGTGGTTCTGCAAGGGCACCTCAGGCTTCAAGTCTCTTCCTCCTGCTGGTCCTTGCCATCACAATCTTCCGTTCTTCTGCGTTATTGCCTACCTCCCTTCTGTGGTGTGCTGGTGGGGGGAGTTTTTGATCCATACCCACTTTTATTTGCTAAGTGATGCAATAAATGCAAGCACAATTTTCCAGCAAACTTAGCTAGCAAACAGACTCAGATTTTTGGGGACACAACAGACCATGTGTGCTCTCAGTGATAGCTTCCCTTTCAGGAAACAGTCATCATACAGGATAGTTCACCAGTACAATGTTGTATTTCATCTAGCCTGTCCCATGTGCTGAATGGGACAGGAAGCCTCAGAGTACATAGTATCTGACCACGTAATTTTATCACTGCATACACACAAGGGGAAAAAGTTTTGAAATTTAGGCTAACGTACTTTAAATACCATAACACTTGGAAAGTTGGTTTCATAACCTAAATAACTTTCCTTTGCTATACTACCCTGCATATGCATTCCCACTGTTCTTCGCTTCTGTAAAAATGTAAACATCTGCAGATGCCACCAGATAAGGTGAAAGGGCATTACTCATCCTCTCCCCTCTTCCCATTAAGCAAACTGTTTAATTAAAACTGACTTGAGAGTAAGAGGGGAAAAGTGGTATTTTTCTGCCCTTTTAAGCTCAGCAAAGGATCCAGGGAGCACCAGGGCTGCTGCAGAAAGGACAAGGGCAAACTGCACATCCAGACAAAGTTAGACCTCCTCTTTTCAGCAACAGCAAGCTGTTCTGTTCTCTCAGCCTTAAGCAGAGCTATAATCTAATAAGGTTAAAAAAACAAATGGAAACCTCCACACACACAGTCTAATCATTAGTCATCGACAGGGTTGGTGCACTGCACATGCAGTGCTGCACAACAGCACGTGATACAAGATTTATCCTCATTAACAAGCAGCAAGAGCAGACTTCTTTCTTCTGAGGACACAGGGAAGTAGCAGCAGGTGTGAGAGACTAGGAGGAAGACAAGGAAAATCCTAGTGAGACTCTCTTCAGTGATGATTGTGGTCTGGCACAAGCATTGACTTCTACTTCAGTACCTGCTCGAAGCTAAACAGTGCACCACATACATTACTGAGAATGTAACTGCTAGAAAGGGAAGCAATGAGTGTGTGTTCGCTCGTATCTGAGCAAAATTTTGTGGGACAAGGGAAAGTACTACTTTAGCTAAAAACAACGCTATAAGAGCTGTAGCAAACACTGGTTGTATTAAAACTTCATTCAATTGCAAAAAGTGTTCTACAAGAGTGATTTTAAAAGCATTCCAGCAGTTTATAAAAAAAATAGATTAACCAAATTGCTTTTCACATTTTTGTTTTCACTCCATACAGAAGCAAAAGAATAATATCTGTAGGACATGCAAAGAGGGAAAAGACTCACATATTTTATTTCACTTTATTAGAGCAATACCAGCAGCAGCTTTTTAAGTTCCATTTAAGACTGGATTTGAGGAAATCGTCTAAAAGCTATTTGCACCATGCTGGACACGGGAAGCGGGCTCATCATCTGCACTAACTACAAACTGCACTGAAAGTTTAGCAACTCTGAAACTTCCTTCTGTGCGTCTGTCAGTGACGATATTTGACAGTCAGAAGAAATATTACCTTTACAGGGTTGTAGCAGGAGTCAGTTGAAAGCCTTGTTACCATCTGCAAATGGTACCCGAGTGATAACCAGTAAGACTCAGACACACTCCCCAGCCCTAGGATAATTACCGCAGTAGGACTAACACAAAGCTAGGGTTATAGCTACCTGCAGAACCCAGAAAAACATCCAAACTCTGGGTGAACACCTCTCCTTTTTGTTGAGATGAGACCTAAGAATTCAGCATTCCTTCCCTTATCCCCTCATCCCCTCCTCAACGTCCTTTATTTTCAAAGCTAAGGAAAACCTCTGTTCCTGGGCCGAGAGACAGACACAGTGCATGCCATGTCACCAGTCTCACTTGAGAGGTGGACTCCAAGGCATCTCCCTGCTGCATAGTCTAGACATAGCCAAGGAAACAGCTTGATTAGAGTAATTGAGCAGTAAAAAGCTTCATGAGTTGAAGGTCTCTGAAAGCACAGAGGACAACAGAAACAGATTGAGAACAGTGCTGCACCATTAAGCAATAAGAAAAACAAAACCAAGATAACTTCATTTCTGATAGTAGCTGGCACATAAAAGCTTGCTCTGTCTTGTTTTTCTTAATAGCTTTTTAAGTCAGGCAAGAGGCAAAACTATGCAATAGAAATACAGGAATTCAAGGAGGACTGCATGCTACTGGAAAACAAATCATTTTGGAGGACACACAAAGAAGAACAGAACAAAGCAGACACAAACTCTTATAGATCTTAGAAGCCTGTCTCACAAATGCAAAAGGGACTGAGGAAAAGGGCTAAGCATGCTCAGGGAGAAACCCTGTCCTGGCAGACCTAGCATGATCACTTCCAAGCTCCAACTTTAATACTTGTCCACACAACTGGAATTTGAGTAGCAGAAGCCACAGACTCCCTACTGAAACTGAAGGAGGACTCAGAACTGTCATCCATCCAAACCTGGGCATACTGAGGCAAGTCAAATGAGCTTGCACCATACCTTCCAGAAAGGAAGGTGAAGCCTGAGTTACTTCACTAGCTCCACCAGCACACACATGGCATGCTCAGAGAACATGCCAGACTAAAGAAACTCTACACTGGTACAATGAAGGTAGTTTGTGGCAAAATCTTAAAATAAAACAGGCTTGTTAAGTTTTCAGTTCATCACAAGTGCATGGACAAGTGCCACCAGCAGTAACATTGGCACTGAAGGGGAAGGTATGGGTGTGCAACAAAAGCTGGGGATCGAGTGTGATGGGTGGACTTAGAAGAAGCTCTCATATAAGACAATTAATATAGTCTCTGCGGATGTGTATCATTGTACACAAGTTCATATGAAACTGTGTCTCCATACTCGAATACACCCAAACAATATACAGCCTCTCTCTCATATTAAAGGGTGAGATAAATGGGCTGAGTAAGAAAGAGGCATATAGGGCAAGAAGAAAGAAAAGAAGGGACAATTGCAGAATAGAAGCAGCAAAATATAAGGAAAAGTGGAATTACAAAAAAAAGTAACAAAAATTTCAGTGAGGCATGAGAACAAAACTCTCTCTCTCAGATTTAGGCAGCAATTCAAGCAGCTGGTGTTTCAGCCTCAGCCTTTGGAAGAGTTGGGTCCCCAGTGCAATAGCACGTGGATTTGGAGCATTTTTTAAAAATGGTAAACAACGAACAATTGAAACTTTAGTTCCCACCCTCACCCTGCATTTCTACTGATCTGATAATGTTTAATCATGAAAGCCTGGGTGTCATAGCCTGCCTGTTGGGTTCTAGCCATTGCACATGAGGGAAACAGTTTTTTGGAACAAAGATGTGGAAGGCAGCCATGAGTGTGCAGATCCATCCCAAGCAGCAACACCTGAAGAACGAGCATGCTACTTACGGACAAAGGAAAGGCTGTGCTTTCTGTGCCATGGTAGTCCTTACAACCTTTCCACCTCCTAAAGAAAAGAGTTACATAGCATACAGGGGAATACCTGTTACAGGAACAGATGCTTTAAAAAACGATGCATGTTCTGGGTGTCCTTAGTAAACAGAAATGCTTTAAATCACTTTCAAGTAGAGATTCAATAAAGGACTATATGCCTTCTTCAAATAAGATGTTCTGGGTATAACAGCATGCTTTAAACAGTTTTCTGCAATACTTCAAATAGAAAGCAGTGTTTTGGATTGCTCAAGGACACAGTCCTCAGTGAAAGCCACAAACAGGCTGGAGTACTTTAACAGTTTCATAAACACTGAGGTCCTCTGCAGGAGGGTGCAGCCAAAAGGACCCTCCTCCTGAATGCCTGCATCCTTCTTGCCACCTCTCCTCCTCTCTGTGCATTCAATAGAAAAAAAGAAAAAGATAAGGAAAATAACAGCAAAGGTTGAGTTAAAAGTGCGCCCTTGAAATTCAGTTCTGCCTATTTTTTTAGCATGTCCACACACATCAAGAGCAAAGAGACCTCCAGCAAAGTACCAACTAGCTCCACTGCCTCAGAGCCATTCCTAGCTCAGAGCTGCCATGGATTTTGGTCAATACTGAGATCCTACTGTACAAGTAACAACAGTCATCATCATCTATCATGCCTCTCTAGGCATTTGGCAAATGTTTGCCAGGTAGATGGGTTTTTTCAAACTCCTTTGTGAGTCAACTTGGTTGCTATATATGAGACCATGGAACATAATTTCATTTGGAAAGGTTATCTGGTCTCCAATTTCTATTCTGAAAGCAGATCATGTTTCCATCTACCTTCAACCAGACATTTTACTAGGGTTTTTTGGTCTCTTTTTTTTAAAAAAAAATAAAATAATGGCTTAGTGTTGCCAAGGTTACTAGTCAACCACTTTTCCTTTGGTACATCTGAATATATATTAGGCATATTGTGCAAGAAACACTGCTCATTATGATGAGGAGTAGGTATTTGTGGATGCCATACTAGAGAGAAAAGCCCATTCAGTCACGACTCACCTGTTCTCTTGTCCAAAGTTTCTAACATTAAGAAATTTTTTTTAAAGCACACAGAATTATTGCAATTTCTACTGTACAATTCTTATATGTACTTATGTAAAAATTGTTACCACTTATGCAGATGTATAATTGTCACAGCCCTCTTATGGACACAGAAGTCAAAGCTATTACTCTAAACATATTAATGTGAATTCTCTCTCTATAGTATTTCAATAGCTCAGTCACCAGTTGCAATTAACACCAGCCAGAGGTCAATTATGTGTGTGTAGAATGTGTTCTTTGCCTGTTTTTTATTTTCAGTCTAGAAACAGTATGCACCAAGTAAAGCTAGGACAGTCAAGAAAACTGTAGCACTTATTAATGACTTGATATTAAAAAGAGATATAACATTATCCAGAAGTGAATGACATTCACTGATTAAAAGGTTGAAGTTGATTTGCCCTATTCCAGACCTCATTTTACTTTTCTGGGAACTTCATACTTGTTTTTATTTAAAAAAAAAAAATAAAAAAAAAGAAAAAAAAAGAAAAAAAAAAAAAAGAAAGAAAGGAGCAGCACCAGATGCAGATTATACATATATTGGATTTGAATATATGTATACATATGGTAGGATATCCTAAAAATGGCTGGCAATGATACAGTGACTCCAGTAGTTCTCTATTTTTTCAGTAAGCCACAAAGACCAATGATACACAATGACAGATAGGTAATCACCTGTTAAGTGCCATCAATCATAACATACTCCTAGTCAATTTGTTCATGTTTGCAGGTCTTATTCCCTAAGAAAAGGTTAAATTGCCTGATTTTTTGCAGCTGCCCTAAGAGCAGCTGCCTTCCAGTAATACAGCATTTTAATCTTGTCAAGCATTGTATTCAGCGCCCATGTGAATCCAATAAAGTGTTATACACTTCATGCTCCAGTGTTGTCAGCATAGAGATAACACCCCTGCCTCTCCCCTCCAGCTCAGCAGGATCAGTTGGGAAATTCAGTCACCACTGAACTGAGTTTTGCCTTCATGAATTCCCAATAGGAAGCAGAGGGCCAAGCTACTATGTCTGCAGTCATTCAAGTTAACACCAAAGAATATTTGTGAGATTAGAGAGTGGAACGACGCAGTCGCCAGGCTGCGCCTTCCCCCAGCCAGCAGCACGTACCCCGTGCATCTAGCTACACCCCTCACAACCAGGGCGCTGATGGAGTGCTGACGGCTCGTGAGCAAACCTAAGATTATCTTCTCAGTTCAGATGCTCATGATGAGGGGTTTTTTTTTGGAAAGTATTCAAGCATATGAATAATGTTTGAGCGCTTTTTTTAACCCAGGGGCCCATTACAAGGGTTACTCTGTGAGTAATTGCCAAGGGGAATGTTGAGGCCAGGATACGAGAGTTTTTGCCCTTCACATAACATTTGGAGTTGGGAGAGTTTAAAAGAGCTTCTGGAGAGAAAACAGCGCCAAAAGAACAAACCATGAATAGAAGCAGAAAGATCTGATAATAACACTAACTAGCTGATGTTATGCAGAATATTAACTGCTTTTTAGATTAATCTTCAATTTTATTCCAAAACTTGGAGTATAGCGCTCTTGAAAAGGGACTGTAGTGTATTCAGTTTCTTAAGTCATATCAGGTACCTAGTAATTCCAGGCTAGCACTAGATGTGCAAGCCAAAGTTCAGGCACTTGATGTTATTAGCTAAAACTTGAAAATTTCAAACTTCTCCACAGTCACACTCAGCAGCTATCCTAAAGCTGTTTAGAAACTGATTTTTCATTGCTAACATTACTGTAATTATCCCATTTTTATATTAGGCTAATGTTATCGCTTAATCAGCCAGAGAAAAATGGCTGCAGCAAGAGAACATATCTTTATAAGAAATCACATTTATAAAAGACAGAACATTAGGGAAAATTTAGTAATGTTTTTTTGTCCAGCAGTTAAATGATTAGCTGTTAGACACCGGATGCCAATCTAGGTCATTTACTAAGTATCCATTAGAAGACGATATTAGCCAACAGTATTTTATCCTCTTGGGATTATTTCTTGTTTGGGTTGATGAAGGGAAGAAAAAAGAAATCTCAAAAGTCTTTCATTTTAGAGTAGAAAAACCTGCCAATCTAAAAGGGTCACAAGAAGTCACACTACATGTAAGGAAAGAGGAAAAAAAATTCTCATGGTTTCCCTTCGGAGACATGGTTACTGTCTCTGATAGCCCCCCCCCGAGCTCGGCACAGAAGAGCCTGCCTTGCAACCATCCTCATTTGGCCCAGTGAGCAAGCAGCAAGCAAGCAAAGTGTCAGACCCACCTGCTAAAGCCTTGCGACACACGGCACTCGGGGCCAGTGAGGCTCCCCCAGCACACTCCTGGACAGAAGCACCAAGCATGGGTTGGACAGATGTGATACAGACCTAGAGAAAAAACCTTCCCTAGATGACCTGGGAGACCACCTTTAAATCACTTTGTATAACAACAAATGTGTTGTTTACAAGGAGTTCAATATTTGTTTTCCCACTTCAATATCATACATAAGCAGCTTCACACAAGCATAAAATAGAATGCAAGGATCAAAACCATTCACAGCCTCAGCATTGCAATTCAGTAAGAGTAATGAGGCCACGTAGAGAGGCAAAGATTGAGAAAAAGGCAAACCAGGGATATCTTTTACTAGCCATCAGTACAATAGCTAAATAGATTAAAGGCTTCTGGATTACATTAGAGATGAAAACCATAATGCATCATTGGACAAGTTAGCTAGACATTTAGCATAGGCTTGACTTTATTAAGAATCAAAATACTGAAAGCTCTGTCAGACTCAGCAACTCATAAGAGCTCAGCCTATAATCAGAAAAACCTTCTGAGAAAGGAGAGTAATGCAGACCATAGGAAGGCTTTAAAATCATTTTAAAATAAGTCATACAATGGAACAGTACACAGATTGATTTTTGTAAGCCCTTTCACCCAGGGCCCATGCCAACCATATTATGCTGCTGAATGACTCTAAAGAAAGGTATTCAGTAACAGACTCCTGTCCGTTACTTTGAGAGGCTTATAACTCACTGACTTTATAAAGATGTTTAAGTAAGAAAATTCATATGTTGCGGGTGGAGGAGCAGCAGAATGGAGAAACAAACAAAAAAAATGAGAAGAAATCCAGTAAATGTAAATGAACATTCCAGAAATCCTGTCTGTAAAGCATAGCAAGCTCACTACATTGTACATAACCCAAACTGAGCCTACACTTTTGCAACTAAGACAAGATTTACAGATTTGTAGCAAGTTACTATTACCATGAACAAAGCCAATTCTGCTTATTAAAGCAAGCAGTTCCTTAACCTTTACAACTGTTAACCCAATTCTGATGCCTCCCCCTTTACTTCAAGCTGCACAGAACAAAAGCAGCAGTGGCAGAAATCACAATGTTCCTCAATCACATCAAAGCATGCCCTGCAATCTTAAAACATTTGATAAAGACCCTTTGGCTCCTCTAGCAATGAGTCCCTAGAAGGAGATGCCACTCACAACTTTGTCAGAGCAATAAACCTTTCTTCATAATTAAAAGTTACAGGAAGATATTAACCAAAATATTAACCGTTGGGGCATATACTCATTAAAAAAAAACAACAACAAACAAAAAAACCTCCACCAAACTCAAAGAAAGTAGTATATTTAGAAGTTAGAATGATATCTAGGTTTGACAGCTATTCTTTGCTCTGTATGAGGGGAAGATCTTTTACTAATATGCTACCTTAATACATTTCATTTTAAATGTAGATATTTATACAGTGAGTAGGGAATGTAGCAAGATAACCAAAGGTCATCAGGAAAAAAATCAGCTTATCATACATGGGGGTGATTACACTCAAGGACTCCCAGATGTTGGGCTTGTTCCTCACTGTTTCCATTATATCTATGCACACACATACATATGTATAAAGTATAATCCCCCTTTATGAATGGAAACAAAAAATAAGAAGTCAGTTAAATCATCCTTCAGAGGTTTTGAATCCATAGTCCTCTTTCTAGAGAAAAGTGTAAGAGCTCATTAATGACCAGTATTAGTACAGGAGCTGTTGCATGGCCAATTGAATCTGACGCTGTTGAAAAGCCTGTGTGGGGTAACTGCAATTCTCAACTTGGTCATCAACTAATTATATTAAAAGAACAGATTAGAAAACTGTCTTCATATGACCATCTCAATTCCTCAACAATGAGAGTTTGTCCATTCCAGGTTTCATTCCTTTCACACAACTTCTGTGCTGCAGCAGACAGTAGAAGCATTTAATGATAAATTAGAAATGACCCATCACTTCCTCCTCAACACCTCTGGCTGTGGCTCCATTTCTGTCTTCTAACACTGCTATTTCCCCTCCCTGCCTTGCTTTTGTCATCTCTCATTAGCTGTAAAAAACTGATTTAATTGTGATTGTTCTCCCCTGGTGATATTAAAAATTATAAGTAAGTTTTTATATGAATGTTCTTGGATAGAGAAGCTGGGACAAAGACCACTGATTGGGGACTCAAAAAAACTATACTTCTACTCCCTGTCCTGGCTGAGGCTAGATCTCAAATAGCATTTGTGTCTTGGTTTACCCATCCTGCAAAATAAAATTTACATTATAATAGGCTGATATTGTATGTAGACACTTACTACTGAAACTGCTACAAATTAGGGAATTAATACAACCCACATTCGTAGTAATATTTTAATTTTCAGTCTGTAAACCTTAATACAAGCACTTGTGTTCATTCTTTTGAACAAAATGCATGTGAAAAATTCTACCAAATCACCCTGCAAGTCAAAATTCCCAAGTTATAGTTAAGTATCAAACTGCCTTTGATGTTTAAGCAATGATAAATGGAAACTGAAATGTTACCTTTCTGGAGAGAACTCAGTGTGTTCAAGTCAGTTACTGGAAGTGGCTGAAAGCAAGCACGTTTGCATGGTAAATACAACAAGTGAGACCAGGAGGCTGCAGAACAACATAAATATACACGATGTGGCAAAACGCACTTTGCAGCCTTACTTATTTCATTAGTCTATCACTAACACTGAGAAATTATATATGCCAAACTGGATATTTTCTGTACTCTATTAGACATTATTCAATAAAAAATTAATTATTCTGCCAGTCCAAAATGTTCCTCTGAAGCATCTTAAGTTGGTATCAAGGATGCATTTGACAATCTTGAGACAGAAATGCCCTTTCACAAATATATTGTTGTCTACTTAAGTGACTAGTAGGATTGGAAAATGCACTGGGCTGGAAGAAGAAAGGGAGGAAGGGAGAGTTGAGGAACACTGGGAAGAGTTACCATTGCATACTCAATAAGACAAGCATTGCAGAAAAATATACAATAAAATTATATGGAACAGATTATTCCTGTGTGATGTTATAGTTCAGAGGTATGAAATCTCTGAAGAAAGCTTTTCAGATTATTTAAGCAAAAATAAAATCTCTCATATAATTTTTAAGATCAAATGAGAGGTTACTGAAACTGTTAGTCACTGAAGAAAATTACTGGCTACATTGAATTTCCAAACAAATCTTAGTTTGGGGCACTGAGGGGGAAAATCAACTCAAAACGAACAAAACAAAACAAAACACAACTCAACATTCCTAAGGTCTTATCTGAAATTTTTCCTTTTGCTAGCACCCTTCTGGCTCAGTCCCAGTCTTGTGCTCAGTCCAAGTATTTGAGGTTGAGCCCCAAAGAATACGCAGTTCTAATAAAAACAGAACAACTTATGGTAATACATCACCCTCAAAGTGATGTATTAAATCAATTACAAGATTACACCCAATTGTTGTTTGGCTATGAAGTTCAAAATAACAGATTAGTAGAAGGATGGAGGAAGGGATGTGGAAGAGAAGAGATGAGGTAAGGAAAAAAGCAAACTTCAGCAAATATTGCTTGGTTTCTAGCAGGTCCAGGGAGCACAGCAGCAGCAGCATATTTTTGAGATAGTCTCCATCTGTTTCATCTCTGCACCTGTCCTGCTGTTCACTGGCTTCTACCTTCATTAAGAAATAACTTCAGCTGGGTTTGACTTTCTGCTTGAAAAATACTGTCTGTGCATCCAGCCTTGCTTTCTGATACCACCCTACTATTTGCCTTACAAAAGAAGTCCCATAGCAGCGACAAAAGCTACAGTTGCTATGTCATATTTTTCCACCTCCGATGCCTTTATTTGAACTAGATTCAAAGTCTCAGACAGACAGAATGGCTTTCAGGCACAGGAATAAGAGAAGATTCATCTTCTTCTCTAACTTGTGCCCTAAATTAATTCCCTAAATTAATCATATCTTGTTTACACTACTTCTTTTGCTTCATACCTCTAGCATGGCTGTAGCCAGCTATCTTGCAAGTGTTTGGGAATATTTGCAGCCATCACATTGAAGGCAGTACAGAACAGAAGTGGAAGTGGTGCAACACTTGATCATTTAAAATCTGACAGATTGAAGGTAGTAGTTGAAGTAAGAGCGGTAAAGAAACAATTTTTCAAGATGTTGGGAGGAGGCTACTGATTCTCTTCCAATAATAATGGCTTTGCTGTAATTTAACACAGAAAAGGAATGATGATTTATACATTGGGCCCTTGGAAAAAGTGCGGCTTTTGCCCTGCTTGACAATTAATCAAATGCTACAAAGCACCTTGACAGAGCTGCCTGCCCTCACAGCAGAAATTTCATTAATACAAGAGGCATCAACATTTGTGCAACAGCATTCAAAAGCATCTGCAGTAAGTAACCCAAGGGGAGAGGTGGTTACTGTGCTACCACGCCAAATGGAAGTCTCTTGAATGAAAATAAAATGAAGAAATAAGCTGACAAAACCCAAAAGTCTCCCCATTATGTGAAACGACACCCTCATAAAATCTGGAAGGCCAGCTGGAATGCAGCTTTACAGGCAGCCTCTCCACCTCCATTGGGAAACGCCACTTGCGGTTCTTCAATTATTTCTCTCATGGCAAATCATTTGCATCCAGCAGAATATTAATAATGCAGACACAAATATTACAATTGAGATTATTAGCTCTGCTTTGAGATGCAGGCTGGATTAGACACCCAGCAGTCCCTTCCAGCCCAGACAGGTCTGTTGTGATACGAACGACTGGCATGCGAATTTGGACAATTCACTTGGCGTAATCTTTGTATCCCACGCTTATTCAAAGGAACAGAAAGAACGAGACACTCACACTCCTGGCACTCACTTGGGAGGTAGGAAACTTGGCTTCAAATCCCACCTCTGAATGAACAAAGATTTGAATCTTAGCCTTTCCATTAAAAATGAAGGCTTAACAATTCTTAAATTTGCTTTAAAGTAACTCATATCTAAATTAATTGTTTTGTTTTAACTAAAGCAGATAACTGCAGCTTAGCAAAGGAAAAATAAAAGTTAGATTTCAGTTTGACCTGATTTTAAATTTTTCATTTTTCAAAACCACTGATTCAAAGCTAACAGATCATTCACACATACAACTCCAGAGTAAGACCAAGAAAGGTCTAGGAAATGCTAGGAAAAAATATCTGATTTTTAATATTTCTATAGTAATTTTGTCGTATTTGGCCAATTTACATAATCTGTAGGCATACTCTCCCAAAAGTCCACATGAAGGGATAGGTCTGTTCCTTCCGCCCTGAATAGCAGTTATTGTAGAGAAAGAAGAGATGAATACTAGAAAAAGGAGATCATAACCCAAGATACATTGAGAAACATTATCATGAGTTTATATTAAATAAAACCTTATGAGTATAGGCTTTCTATATACGCTATTCCATACTACTAGTGAAAATGTTAAAAAGGTGAAAATACAGAAAGTAGGATTAGAAAGTTATCAAGCAGCCACAAAATTTCATTTTCTAGTATTCAACAACAACTGAATGCACTTCTTAGGCATAATTTCCATGAAATAAATATTTAAGATAAAATATACACTTGCTTTTCAAGTAAGAGATGCACTGAAATGTCTCAAAAAAAGCACAGATTGTTTCCCACTATTGTTACCGGACTTCAACTATATCTGTTCTCCTATAATTAATGACTCTATTGACATCACATTTAATTGGTATTCTTATTTTGCCAATGGCCTACTAAAGACTTATCATATTAATTAGTAGTAATGAGACAGTTCTAACCACCCACTGTCATTAATTTCTTAAATATGTACAGTAAGATGCTCACTAATTGCGACAGGTAATTGGTACCTGCCCACATTCTGCCTTTTTTAAAATTGCTCTGAAGTAGATCTAAGAGTTAATCACCATAAAACTGTACTTTTTACATTGATGAAATACAGCCTTTTTAAGCAACACATTTCTGAACTCAAGCTGAAGCTTGTTCTTTTATGAGAAGGCAGAATTTTCTTGCAGACTTCCTAACTTACGAATCTAGTTATCCAGCCAGAAAGGCTAGAGGATTTTGTCCAGTTACAGTTTTTGCTGAACTCACCTAAGACTTCAGACAAAAAGAGTCTCTTGGGCTTAAATGAGTTTTAGGTCAAAATATCCTACCAGGTACGAGAGGCAGCCCCGTGTCTGATACAACAGAAGGAACACCTATAGCATTGGTGATAGAGGCATTTATCAAAGAAGGGCGTTCGAACCCCTTGGCCTGAAAGACAAAGACAACAGGACTGAACAGTGTCTCTCCTGATGTGGTGGGTCTTTCCTCTTCAGTCTGTGGTGAAGCAGTTCTGCACGGGCACCCCAGGCTTTGGGGGAAGTCTCTTCCTCCTGCTGGTCCTTGCCATCACAAGCTTCCACTCTTCTGCATTATTGCCCCCCTCCCTTCTGTGTGTGCCGTTACCATAGCCAATGCAGCCTAATAAAAGCAGGCACCTGCATGTAGTGATCAAAAGATGCGCAAGGAAGAGGGCATCCTCTGCGTTCAATCCATGGCCTGTCAGAAGACATATAGTATTTGAAGGACTGTAAACTCTGCAGTGGGAATGGTTTGGAGGGTGGAAAAGGGGAAAAGAAAGGAAGGGACCTTATGCATAATTAGCCTTTGTCAGTAATCAGATACAGCTTTCTGTATATCCTCAGTGCATTTCCCTTCACAAGCAACTCATTTTTTAATGTAAACAGTTCTGTGCTCCATCTATTTTTAGGCAGTGGGAGATTGGAACAAGGCGATGCGCAGCAAGATGAAACCCAATGCAAAAGCCACATTCTTCAGTCTGCACAAGAGGAAAAGTGTTTCTTATGTGTTAAATGACTGTCATGGTCGTTCCAACATGCAATACCCTATCCATGCGTGACTACATCCTACCTCCTGTTTTGCTGTGGCACTGGATTAAAATCTGGGTCTTGAGTCTGCAATTGTATTGCATCTCTAAGCACCTTCTTCTCCTCACAAAGAATCTTTGCGAGCAGGAGGGATATGGCCCATTCAAGTTAAATACACAAGGCTTTCTACAACATAAGTCCCTACATCACGTAAGGGTCATGGAAAATGAGTTACAAGCTGCTGGGTAAACTCTGAGAAAAGGATTTCCCCCCTCATTAGAACTGTCAGTTAAGAAAGGTTCATAGGTGCAGCATACGCTCTTGTTCCTGACTGTCATCTTCAGCAACTCCATTCACATGATGTAAACATGATGTATACATGAGTAAAGTTCAAGCGTGTATGAATAAAGATAATATTATCAAGCCCTAAGCTAGAAATAAACACATATACAACACTTTTCTAGGTGGTGTCTGAGTTTCCTAGTCTTAGATAGGCCTGTATTAGGAAAAAACCCACGTTTAAGACATGCTTTGAAAATACAGCTCATTTATTCTGACCCATAAGATGTTAGTCTCTAATGAGTCACACCTTTGTGTTAATACCTACATTATTCATAGGTATTTGTCAGCCCCATAAAGACATTTTACGATATTGACTGTTCCTAAGAAGCTGGATTTTTTTGTTTGTTTTGTGCCAATAGGGTCCAAACAGACTGGATTGAAGCAAGTTGAATATTTTGCTCACTCCTCTTCCAAAACTCACAAGGGAGTCTCAGTGCCAAAGGAGCATAACCATTTTCGCACACTATCTTGGAGATTTGTTACTGGTTATAGTAGAAACAGATAGTCACTTATCGTCAGGCATGCTGTGGTCCTACTGCAAAGGCCAAGAAATGGAGCAGATGGGAATTTCAGTAGCATTTCCACTAATCCCCATCCAAAGGCTAACAGGTGAAGTTTCACAGCCCAGTGACAAAAATATCACAGGCATTTGCAGTAACTAACTGTTGCATCACAGTGGTATCTTTTGTCTTCAATCCTGACCATCAGACAAGAAATTCCTGTATTTTTTTAAGGGGACAAATGCAGATGCACAGAGGCCCAAATTCAGACAGCCCAGCCTCTGCCTAACACCTTGCACTTAATTAATCCTGTGAATTTGGAGGCTATTTTCACTAATGGTAAATGTCAATTAATTTCTTCTCGATCGAGACTAGGGTTTTCACAACCCAACTCCTTCAGTAAATAATTTCATTGCATTGCAACAAAACTCCTTCTTGGCATTGTAGACTCATATTTCCATACATTGGTGCCAGTATTTTTCTAAATACTAGAGTTTCAAAATACAAACTTGATAGATAGCTTTATTTGAAGTTAGCTCTATCTCTGATTTCTCTGCATAGTTTTTAGCTTCAAGATTGCAGCTCAGAGCCTCAGTGGTGAAGGCAAAGCAAAGAAACCTCTGAGAAGACAACTGTGGGTTCACATCTCGACTCAAATGCTAGTGAACATTGTGTTAACAACAGATTCCAAAGGCTGATTCAGGAAAGGAGTTTACCTCCTTTTTTATAACTCAGCACAATGCAAAAATATATGCAAGTTGGTGAAACCAGGGCAGAGTCAACAAATCCAAAATTCTGCAACTACACAAAAAGATGATGATGAACATAAAGCCAGGAAAATTAATGAAATGGATGGCTGTTCAGGACTTTTCAGTACGCTTATTCATACCATTTTATGTGAAGCAAAGAATTCTAACATTCTCTGTATGTCAGAAGTGACTAAATATCACTGCATTATCATTCACAAAGTCCTCTCGATACATATACAAAAGACAGCAAGATCTGTTCAAACATGTTTTTCCCCAACTATTACAATGTCCTTCAATTGAAAAACAAACCTCATGTATAGTTATAACAATAGGTAATAAAACAATACTCAACCCCTGAAGACACTGTCTATATCCATACAATCCAAATAAAGGACAAAGAAATTAAGAATAGACTAAGCTGAGGCACAGCACGTGCAACAAAAAGTCCCACTGTAATGCTATAAGTAGCACAGTTGGATACATTTTTTAAATCATGCTTTTTAATTTAAACCCAGTAAGCACTGTTTATGTTTTAAGGAAAGTTGATAAACTTCTGAACAGAACCCTTCTAAGAAATGTAATAATTTCCTCTTGGATAAGTGGTATTCTCATAGTTCTGCTGAGATTTCTTAGAAACTCTGTACAAAACTAATGGAAAGCTCCCTTGAAATTTAGCATAAAATTATAGAAAACTCAGGAAACTTAGTGCAGTCATACCTATTGCATTATCCTGGGGTACATTCAAACTAGATTTGGAAGTGGGCATTTCTAATTTTGAACTCGGCACACAACTTTGGCCAATGGAATATCCTCACCAGTTGACACCTTTTCCAGGCTTCAGTGGGTCTCCATTTTGGTTCCACACTGCTGAAACAATACATACCTACTAATACAAGATGCTACATATGGTTTTCACTCATCCTGTTCAGGCATGGAGCCTATGAATCTGCGGCCAAGAATTTCCAGAGATGCAAAAAGATTTTGAGTGCTTGCAGACCAAGACTTTTCAGCTTGAGGGATTTTGAATAAACACAGTTTTCAGAAAGGACTGAGCTTCTGCCCCCAACAACTCAGGCCAGGCTTTCTTCTCAGAAATTCTGGGCCTTTCCTAGGAGTGCGTGTGCGCGCATGTATACTCCTACATAGTCATATATGCTTTTGCACAATACACATCTATAAACTCATAGGTATTTTTTCAGGCAAAAATTGCTATTCTCAAAATTTTAATGAGAGAGATGTCACTTCTTACAATAGATGGTCAAGTTTCATAATGATATAGATGGTGCTTGTTATCAGCAGTTTATCATACACATACATCTATCTTTCATATATATATATTATTTTCCTGGACTGTCAAAGTCCATTATTTCCCTTGAAGGCAAAAAGAAGGGATTAACAAAGCAATCAGAATAAACTCCAGTCTCTCAGCTTTAGCTGTCCAGCAAAGCCCGCAGTGTTTCAGTTACGCTGTGAGAACAGACTGGTTTGGTTTTGTACATATCTCCAACCCCAGACCTGAAACAGGAAAATCTAGCCCAAGACTGATTTCTCTTTGCAACTTCAAAGGTGAAATTTCAGGTGCCAAGAGCACAACAACTGTCCACCAGCGTTTTTGTGAGCATTACAGCAAAGAGTTTGGCAGCTCACGCAGACCTTTGAAACCCCAGCCCTGAAGATGAAGGCAGAAGTTACTCTTTCTGTTCTTTATTTCTAACTCTCTTCATTTTTGGCTAGACTCATCCTTTACCAGGTACCTTGTTGTTCTCTTGATTTCCTAGCTTTTATGTAATTAATGCAGTGCAATACAGGAGGAATAACAGTGAGTAAAGAGGTGCTGATGACAGTTACTAGGCACGCTGAAGTGCTACAAGCCAAGCCATCATTGTAACACAGTGACAGAGCACTATTTCATGTTACAAGTTCTTAGAAAAAAAATAAGAACACAATATTTCAGTTTAGATGCTGGGAAACTTGAGGGTTTTTTTTTTTTAGTCCCCTATTTAAAAAGAATGTCAAACCATTTCTGGATCATGTTCTGGGAAGATTTCTTCTTTAAAATCTAGTTGTCCTTAGACACCCTAAAATGACCTTAGCAAAGATCTAGTGAGCAAAATTCATAAATGGGGTACTGACTAAAAGGGCAGTGCATTAGTAACTGATGAGTCAAGTAAAAGAGTCTGAAAGGGCTTAGAAGGGTTGTCTCCTATAGCAAAAACATACTGCAAATGTTCACCAAGGAGTCCATCCTTTGAACCTGCTGCCCAACAGCAACAAGCTGAAATTCAAGGTGATGACCACTGATTCCAAAACCATATTGCTGCCTCAGCCAAAATTACCTTGAAGGTGGCTTATTCAGCTCTGACAGATTATGAACTGTAGTAGTTCAGCTAATCATTCCAGCATTAAAATTAATTCACTGTAGATGACTAGCCTCCCTAAAGCATCAGTCTCTGGACTGCTTTTACCAGAAGTGGATGATTAGCTTGATCCCTCTGCAAAGATCCAAGGTGCCCTCATAAAGGGTTTCTCCTGATCCTCGAATTCAGAGTCATTAGCCAAACCCATCCTGCACCCTTCCAGCTACAGAAGGAAGGGCTCCATAGTAACATTCAGTCACCAGATGGCACTAGTACGGAAACTAAGAGGCGTGGACAACCGGTTACTGCCAATGGTGTAAGAGAAAACCATCTGATGGTTTATCTGTAAACATTTATTTTAAAACCATATCTTGAAGTTAATTAATGTTCTGAAATCCTTGATAGAAGAAACTGCAATGGTTTCTGATCTTTATATAAATATAGATGAGAAACTTGACAGATATCCACTGTGAATTTTGCTATTTTCTCTTAACTACAAAAAGGAAGGAATACAGTCCTTTGCTGTACCTGCAAGTACTCCAACTGAAGACAGAGGCTATGACCTGTTATGGTCAATAAGGAAATGTTACATTTAGTTCTGACATACAACTTTATTATGAAGCAAAATACATCCCCATAAGAGAGGTAACTGCAAATCTGAGGAGACATTAGTACTGAGGGATGCACTCCTCCCTCTCCCCCACTCCTTTTAGCTGCATGTTCATACGCTGTCGTGGATGTTCTGTTCAACAATTCTCCCCTTTGAGATATTATCAGCTCTGAAAACAAGTCAATGTAGCTCGGCTAAACTCTCCACATCATCTTCATCCCCTTGTTCTTAAAGCAGGTTGAAGGTGGGCCTACATTTCCATATAGGATTGCCACCAGCTGGAGAATGGACTGCCTGAGTCAGTCTGCAAAGCCATTCATTCAGCATTATTTGTTGGGATTCAACCCCAGAGATGTCAGTTTGGGACCCACCTATTCTTGTGTACTAATTTTTCCTTCAGGATTCAAGAGTCAAATGACCCTTCCACTGGACCCATATGACACATACACTTTTTAGTTAACCAAGACACCAGTTTTAAAGCTCTCCTCCCAAAGGACTGCGATATAAATATGCATTAAAAATGCTTGTGTTATTTGGGTATAGACAGATCAAGATATTGCCAGGACACACATTAAGCTACTGACTAAAGGCAAGTGCAACATCTTGTGCATAGCCTGGCAATCGGCTAGAAACACATTGTTTACCCTTTGCAGCTGAAGTTGTTTCTATACAATTTCTCTTCAGAGTATAGAGTTCAACACACAAAAACCACATGCTCCGCAAACACATAAAGGCGAAAAATTAATATGGCTTACTAAATATTGAGAGAAAACAAACATGATAACATACACGCAAACTGGCATTATATGGGACTCAAGCAAGCATGAAGCATAGTTTGCTGAAACATAACAGTTGTGTATCCCTGATCTTTTCAAGGTAGAGTTGTGCAATTTGTCTGTGAAAACTGGTGATAAAATGTATCAGTGAGGTCAAAAGAAGATTTTGGTGAAGTTATATAACCATCTAATCCTAATAATAATACATAAAACTACATTCAAAAGGAAAAAAAAAAAAAAAACCAAAACCCAAGGATAGAAGTGTTCATATTATTCAGGGCATAAGTCAACTTCTAGAAAAAAAATCTAGAAAAAATTCAGATCACTCTGTTATCTCATAATTGGCTGCATTTAATTCCGCTAAGGCATCAGTCATTATCAGAAATAACATAATCTGAACCTTTAACACATTTTCTAGCAGAGCTCGCAAAACAAAAGTAGAATAATATGTAGTCATGCAGAATGAGAGCAGCAAGTGTCAGCATTTACTTTAGTAATAATCCCTTAGAAGGCAAAAACTGCTTAGAGACAAAAAACAGTGGTTTGCCAATTGGACATCGTGTGCAAGCTGACCTTAATACATCACATGGGTTCATGTTGTAGGCCTTTCATTTTTTAGGTTTCTAAATATTTTGTACTAATTTTGAAGCTTATAAGTACATTTAGAAGTTTGCAGTTTTCTGTTTAATCTACACAATATTAAGTGTATGAAAGAGTAAAAAAGGAAGGCTCACTCAGATTATCAAAAAATGTTGACTGAAGCAGTACTGAAAAAAGGCCAGTAGGTTAAAGAAAAAAAAAAAAAAAAAAAACAGAAGTGAGGAAAAAACTGAGCAAGAAGAGGAAAACAAATGAAGGTCACTGTGGTGACATTCAGATTGCAGGTGGCATCTTCTACTTCAACTATTACTACTAGAAGTGAATGCAAACTACCCACCACCCAAGAGGAAAAAAGAACCAAAAGAAACCAAACACTCTCCCCACCCCCAAACAAACAAAAAACCCCACCACACACACCTAAAAACATTGGACCTGTGCATCCAAGCCCTGTTCACAGGGCTTGGATGCACAGGTCCAAAAACAATTGGATCCACTCACACAGTACAGGAGGATTAAAAGCACTTCTGGGTCTGACTAGGTTTGAAGAGAAGTCAACCTAGGGGGAAAAAAAAAAAAGAAAAAAAAACGTGAGAATAATTTCACAGAGAAACTTGGGCTCATTTTTCCTCATTTCTCCATGGATTTGGCCCTATGAGAAGAGGGAAAAAACCCAGAAACACCCTAAACACCTCAGTACTTCAGAGAAATAAGCAAGAAATAATAATAGAATATGTGGCAGGAAAGAGAAAACAAAAGGTGAGAGTCTGTTTTCCTACTAGGTTTTGGCGAGGGTGGTTAATGTACTTTTGAACATTACATGAGAAAAATACTTGGCATAATTGAATTCACTTTGAGCTTGTAAGCCTCAGGAAACTACCTAATTCCCAAATTGATTATAATGGGAAATTGACTGGTTTGTGCCTGGGTTTTTGCTTGTTTGTTTTGATACCCACTCTGAAAGAAAGAAAACCAGGTTTTACTTGAAAGCCTAATACTCATTTCAAGTCAGTGGAAAGATGTAATCCTTGTTAACCATTTTCCTTTGTGTGCTGCTGAAAGAAGTTTACATACACTATGCTATTAAAGGCAACATAAGGCAATAAAGTAATAGTCACCCTGGATTTGAGGAAAGAAAAAAAAAAAGTTTTTTCAGCTACCTTCAGCTCTTGAATGAATCAAAACATATTCTCAAGATTTGTCTGAATATCATTCCCCCCCACACACACACCCTTACAGCTCATTAAGCCTGCCCTTTTGAAATGCTGCAGCAGCTGAAGCAAGAGGCAACTCAGAGAAGATAAAACACAACCGCTCTCTACCGGGCTCCAGGCTGCCCGGCCAGCTCCTCTGACGGCATCTGCCGCATCACAGACAGGAAGGGTCAGGCACGCTAATGATTGTAAAGGGCATGGATGCAGGGAGATTTGGACACTGTTTGGAGGCAAAACCATTTTACCTGGGCATTTATACATATGACCCAGATTTCAGAAAGATTGGGGGTTGGTTTTAGTTTCTTTGGACACATAGGTGTTGCTTTACATTTGTAAGGGTGTCAGATTTATAGAGATACAAGTTACCTTCATCCTCTCTCTGAACGGAGTATCACTTGTTTACTGATCCTCCGAGACAGGAAAACTTTGAGAAAAGCAACTGTGATGCAGAATTTCCCACAAAACAGCTACCACGTTTGGATTCAGGTAAAAATACCCTCATTGGTACTCTTATTTGCTCTCAGGATGAAGCAGCTGTCAAAGATGATGAAAACAAAAAATGTCACTCTGCTGCCTTCTGCTCTCCCTTCACAGCCCTGGTTTGGTGCCACGCTACAGCACTGATGGAAAACTACATCCTTTAAATATACAGCATTGCGAGAAGCTTGACAATATTTGAGATCATGGCAAACATGCTGCTGCACAAGTACCCAGGTCTCTCAGAACAGGTACAAACACAAAAGGCCAAAGAAAACAAGATGAGGAATTCCAGTAACAAAGCCATGTGAAATAAGTAATTTTCACACATGGTAGACCAACAGGCCATCACCATAGTTTGTCACCTCTGGCTTCGTCCTTGGTGGTCCTCATCCTTGACCTTCTGGCTGGGTTACATTTACTGGTAGTGCAAAAGACTCCCGGGCTCCTCAAGAGTCCACCTGCAAAGCCACCATCCTTATTGCTAGGTCTATCAACATACTGATGGAGACCTGCTGGGCCCCCTCACCCTGAGGGCCTCTAGGAGACCCTGTAACCTCTGCCAGTCTTGCTCTCTAGGACCCAGCCTTTCTGATCGTCTCTCCAGCAAGGATGTGAATCCTGGGCCTGACTAGCAAATGGAGGTAATTAAAGAGGCAAGCTGCCCTATAGCAGCTCTGGAACACAGTGAGCTAATGAAATGAGAGTGTGCAAGACAGCATGTGTATCATGCACAGAGCAGCTGCCTCCATAAAGTGCTCAGTAGCAGCAAACTCAGAAGACTCTGAAGTGGGAACAATCAACAGCATTAGAGTAAATCATCCACAAAGAAAGAGAATGGGTTGAGGTTTTGTGTTTGTTGGAAAAGAAAAAAACCCAAACAAATAATGAATTGTGCAACAGGGTAAGTCTGAGTTCTAATCAAGCAAAACGTGACTTAAATGGAGAGTCCTTGAAATCACACACGGTAAATTTTGCAGACAGAACACTATCTGATTTTAAATATGATAGGAGCATTATGGCAAGCAATGACAGGTAGTTCTTTGTAAGTCACTGCTGCAATGTTTCATTATACTGTTTGCTAATAAGTGATCCTTGTCTGGCTTTTCAGCAGCAACTTATTCATCTGTAGCATGAGCATGAAACATCAAGCTTACATCAATGCAAAAGTGTAATGGTCACCTTTTCCCTATAATGAAATCAGTTCAAGAGGAAAAATTCTGGGATCTTTCTCCACCTTCCTGGATGGTCAGTGATGCAGAGTGAAAGAACCAGCCCCTTAACAGCACAACCTTCATCATGGCAGGCAGCAATGCTTTGGGAGATTTAAGAGATGGAAAGCTAACGTCCCACAAGGTAGGAGTCCATTTTCCACAGCTCCATTTCACGTTTCTATCTTGAGACATGCCTAGCAGTGGAAATCAGCAGGCAGAATGTTTTCAGCGGGTGTCCCAGGAACAATTTTTTCCTATGACATTTCATGGCATTTGGTGATTCATTGGAATTATTTGATTATGCACATTTTGATGAGCTTTTGTCACTGTGCAGGCTTGGGGGAAAAAAGCACACACAGAGAAAGTAAATAGGAAAATATTATCAAGGAGCAAGAGGACCTAACTTTCCCAAGTCACTCCATTCATTTTGGGAACATCAGTTTTGATTTTTTTTCAGCTTCTCCCAAATGTGAATTGCTTTTAGGTTCACTAGCATAAGTTAAGTGGGGGTAGGGGGGAAAAGTGAGATTTATTCTTTGTGAAAAAGCCTCCCAGTTTAATCCAACATCAGCTTTGGAAAGTCAAGCTCTTAGTGTCAAAACTCAGAGGTAAGGTTGAAATGCCTTACAGCATTCACTAACCTAGCACAACAGCAAGGAGCATCCCTGGCAAAGCCTGAGTGAAGTTGCTGGAGAGAGTCGAGCCTTCTCCCTTCAGGGGCAGACTGCAGAATACATGTGAAATTGCTCAAAGGCATTAGCGTTACCAATTTACAGTTCAGATATCTTCCTATTTCAAATCAGTCAGTCACACACCACTATTTAGACATCTCTAAGTCTCAGGGTACTATAAAATCCTCTAGACAGTTTCTTTTCTACAAACACCCACAGGCAGCATATGCAAAGTATCATTTTAATGCTACATAATGGGAACTGAATTTCATCCCAAATACAGTGTCAAAACTAGAAAATACTATCAGATGGCTGTTACCTACCTTGGATGCAGTAGAAGGTAATCCAGATCCTTGATTTAGGATTTTTTTTATTTATTTGCTTTTTCTTCCAAAGGATAATATTACTGAAGCTTAGCCTTAGACTGTGTGCCATCCTGAAACAGAATCATTCTCAGGTACTGTTGTATTTTTGCCTGCTGTAACTGTTATTGACAGATGACAGACTGAAATATTTGACAGAGATGCAAGAAATAATGTAAAAACAGTCCTGTGGCAGACACTAGGCTATGTTGCTGAAGACCTAGCTGTAACGCCAAGATCTGACGCAGATTGGGTATCATCATTTGATCAGAATGCTCCCCATTTTCTCAGAGAAGGATTAAACTTCCACCTATTTTACACAAAAGATATTCTGTTAAAAGTGAAAGTATATAGAAGAGCTGCAGATAAAGAACACAGGGAAAGATATTACACGCACTTCCTGCATATATGGATCCCACTTCAGAGGAGTTAAGCTTGCGTGAATTTTCTTGGCAAAAGAATACTGTTTGCAGCTACTAATATCAACTTCTTGGCTTTCATGGACCCTGTAGAAGGACTCAGTCCACCCAGAAATCAGAGTACTGTTTTTTCTTACCGCATCAGTTAGTTAACTAAAAGGGTAGCACTTTTACAAACCTCTCCTCAAACACATCATGGCTGTAACTGCAAAATCACTACCAAAATAGGAAAGAAAGAAAAAATCCCCCATCACCCCTTAAAAATTGCAAATCATAATAGTACCTAGACCAGAGGATAGAAGAGAGAACGCATCCTTTGATCTCATTTCATTTCTAATTGCAAAATAACACGCAAACAGAAATCCAGTGAGTCATAGCTGAGTAACACCATGTTGCGCAACAGCAGGGAAGAATTAAGGAAACCAAGCCGCTATAACACCCAAAGCAAAAATTTACATGTGGATGAATTTAGGACTTTTCAAGTGTGACAGGTTAGAGAGAATGAACAAACACAGAATACTAAATTAGGAATAGTCCCTTAAATGCTCAGATTGCAATTGCTCTAGAGGAAACATCCCTGTTTACAACCTTTACTTGAATATTTTTAATGATTTTGCAAGAGAGGCAAAGCACCACCTTTCCAGAGTAATTTTTCATCCAGACTTAACGATCTCCACAGACCAGCAATGCACAAAACTTAGAAATAAATAATTGATTATTTTACACAGTCTGAGCTGGCTGAGTCATCCCCAATAGACTATTAAAACAGCATCATGAGCTCAGCTGGCATAAGATGCCTAGAAATCCCCAGTTCTTCTTTCAGCCAGAGCCTTTATTCCACTCAGGCTGAGACAGTGAGAAAAGAAACAATTTAAGGAAAATCGGAGCGCTAGGGGGTTTGTTTGTTTGTTTTGGGTTTCTTTGTGCCTTCCCCCCCCCCCCTTTTTCCATGAAAAAGTTCCTTCTCTAGTTTGCACAGCTTGAGTCACAACTTTCTCTGCACATCTACAGCTCTCATGCAGGTAAAGAAAAAAAAAAAAAAAAAAACAACAAACAAAAAACCCCACAAACCAAAACAGAGCTGTTCCAACAAGCTCCCAGATCAGACCACAAAGTCAACATCATTGCTTCTGGGACGCTCCATATATATGCTATAATTACAGATCATGGCATTACAGCTAACAGAGTTCTCTTCTCCGTTTGTGAACAAAATACTCTGCTACTTACATTTAGGGTGGGTTCTACTCCCCATGATGTAAATAACCTTAAGAACTAACAAATCTCACTTGCATCTTTGGAGGGGGAAGGAAGAACTGGCATTTCAGACCTTGTCAGATCCCCTGACACGGTACTTTAAGGAGGCACCATAGCTCTTATTAGAAGGAAAATGAGCTAGCTAGCATTTCAGACCTTCTGTAAGTACAGGGGTTTTATGGTAAGAAGAACACAAGGAGAGAAAGGATTTACCAACAGTCTGCCAAACAGCCCAAATAGTTGCTTCTGTTTGCAGAACAATAGGAATTTTACATACAGAAAGGCTGAACCTTAAGAGAAGCTAACAACAGAAGTTTACAAACAAAAACATCTCTATATTATTGTCCTGGTTTCAGCTGAGAGGATTGATTTTTCTTCATAGTAGCTAGTGTGGGGATATGTTTTGGATTTGTGCTGGAGACAGCATTGATAATATAGAGATGTTTTTGTTCTATGGACTTATTGTTGAGCAGTGTTTACACGGGGCCAAGGCCTTTTCTGCTTCTTGCACTGCCCTGCCAGCGGGATGGCTGGGGGTGCACAAGAAGTTGGGAGGAGACACAGACAGGACAGGTGACCCAAACTGACCAAAGGGATATTCCATACTATATGACGTCATGCTCAGTTTATAAGGAGCTTGGGGGAAGAGAGCGGGGGGCGGCGTTCGGAGCAATGGCGTTTGTCTTCCCAAGTAACCGTTAAGCGTGACAGAGCCCTGCTTTCCTGGAGATGGCTGAACACCTGCCTGCCCATGGGAAGTGGTGAATGAATTCCTTGCTTTGCTTTGCTTGTGCACACGGCTTTTGCTTTACCTATTAAACCGTCTTTATCTCAACCCACGAGTTTTCTCACTTTAACTCTTCCAATTCTCTTTCCCATCCCGATGGGGGGGAGTGAACGAGCGGCTGCGTGGTACTCAGCTGCCGGCTGGGGTAAAACCACGACAATTATCAATGCTGTCTCCAGCACAAATCCAAAACATATCCCCACACTAGCTACTATGAAGAAAATCAACCCTCTCAGCTGAAACCAGGACAGTTTTCAAACTCTGGTTTCCCATTTTCCCTATTTCCTACTTAAACATCTAAAAGTCAGAGCTAGACAAATTAAAGTCAGGAAATACTATATTTGAATTTCTTCAGTGAAATTTTGTGTTTGAAGAATTAATGGTTTCCATGACAGAAACTTAAAGATAATTATAAAAATAGTAGCACCCTAGCCCATGAGGTTTTCACCCTCCTAGCTGGGAAAGGTAAAACGTCTGGAAAAATCTCTCACAAAGAAAAAAAAAAAAGTCTTTAAAAAAACAAAACACAAAAACAAACACAAAAAACCCACACGCACCACAGACATCTTACATTTGAATGGAAAGGATTAACCAGTTCCACCTAAAGAATTGTTATAAGGCATCCAAAAATCCAGACAACTATCACAAGAGTCGTGACACCAGTGTCCACTAGGGCCTTGTACTCTTGTGGGTTCGATGTGCCAGGCCATTGGATCCACACAGTCCAATACACTCTATTGTCCCTTTCCTCCACCTAGCTGGAAGCAGGGCCCCCCTAATCCTGCTTGTCATAGTCACTACTCACCTCTTGCAGAAAGGACTTAGAAGTCCCTTCAAGAAGATCAGAAGTGCGATCTGGCCTTTCCCTTGGTCTGGGGGGCTACCCCGTGGAAACTGGAGCAACATTTTTTCTGGAAGAGTCCCTTTGTATAACTGTCTTGCCTTGTAGCTCATGTATAAGTGCCCGCAGGGTTGAGGTAGGCTTCCCATCCCATTTCCTCATGTCTTCTCCATGGTCACGCAGATAAAACCACAGGATACCTTGTGGTGTGTATGCTCCATATCCCCTCTCTGGAGCAGAAAAATGCTTCCTCCTAACAGCTGAAATGCGGGTCTGTACAGGTGGGGAGTAAGATATATCTTCTTTAAGTTGCCGGACGTCCTGAGACAGTTTCTCCACAGCAGAGACGAGGGAGGAAGAAAGACTCTGTTCATATTGCCGGAGTCGGCCAGCCACTTCGTCCACCGTGGGTGCCTCTTCACTTTTCCAGTCGATTACCGCCAGTGAGTTGGCGTACGATGATGGTGCACTTCGTACAAATTTTCGCCACATGGGTCGGGTACATTGGACTTCATCAGGGTCTGTGCGCAACTGTGCATTGTCCGGATCGTAATAAACCGTTTCCCGCACAGCTAATTCCCTCAGATATTGGATACCTCTCTCCATGGTGGTCCACTTGCCTGGCCAACATATGACATCTTCGCTGAAAGGATACCTTTCCCTCACACTTGACAGGAGTCGCCTCCAGAGGCTGAGGGCCTGTGCCTTCTTCCCAAATGCTTTGTCAATGCCCCCTTCCCTAGACAAGGATCACAGCTGCTTGGCCTCCCTGCCCTCTGGTTCCAGGCTACTGACCCCGTTATCCCAGCAGTGGAGCAGCCAGGTAATAATATGCTCCCCTGGAAGGCGGCTGAAATCTTTCCGCATATCTCGCAGCTCACTCAGGGACAGGGATCGGGTGATCACTTCTGGTTCTGGCTCTTCTTGTTCTCATGATGGCCCCGGTTCATCATCATCTCTCACTAAGCGAACCGATTTTTTTGTGTATTTCTTTTTGTGTATAGGGGTGACTGATACTGGTATGGATTGATCTTTTGGCTCTGCTACAGTGCCTGTTGCAGGGGCCTGGGCAGCTGCAGTGCCTGAGGGTCCGCTCTCTCCCTCTGGATGGTGCTGTCTACTATCAAGCAGTGTTTGATAGATTGTGGCCAGGGCCCAGCACAGCGCAGTAAGTTGCATCTCCTTAGAATCCCCACAGCGTTTTCCTTTCAAATATTCTACCATTTTATCAGGGTCTTGCAGTTGTTCGGGAGTGAAGCTCCAAACCATTGGGGGTGAAAAGGTCTCTAGATACCCACCCATACTCTCCCACATGCCATGCCAGCCCTGACCATTCAGCCTTGGGGAAGATCCCTGGGTGGTACTCTTGAAAAGATTTCTGCTAACCCTGAACAGGAGTGGGAAAGCATTCAGGAGACCTAGCAATAGGAATATACTGGCCTGAACATTCCAAGGGTATTCAAAATTCTCAAAAATTGTTGTAACCAACCAAAAGGGAAAAGGGGAGGTGAGTGGGAGAAGGTATCCCCCCCATCTTCCCCATAGATTGGGTCCAATTATTAATCAATTCTGAAAGATATTGACCGAGGTACGGGCATGACAGAAACGCTACATACAAGTACCAGCTCAGACTCATGACTGTCGATGATATCATAAGTCATTATCACACAATAGAACAATATGAGAACAGGAACCCCTCTCCCAGAGGTGATAAACAGCACCACAGGGATTACATAGAGTAAACACAGGTTTACAAACCAGAGCCATGTGACCAAACAGAACATCATTATGACCAGTGACTGTTTCAATAACATTATAAATGCTTATATCAACTTTGTTTTAACACACTTGGGTCAGACTTGTCGTTATCACAACCCCTCGAGCCCCACGTTGGGCGCCAAAAGGACTGATGTGGTTTAGCCCCAGCCAGCAGCTGAGCGCCACGCGCCGCTCGCTCACCCCTCCCCCGGCAGGATGTGGAGAACAGAAAAAACAATGGCAAAGCCTCGAGGGTTGGGATAAGGGCAGGTTACTGGGACAGCAAGGTAGAGGGAAAACAATCAACAACAGTACTGATAACAGATAGTAACAATGGGTGATAACAGAGATCGATTTAGGGATCCCACACAGCCCCCCCACTGCCCAACTAGCCCCCCTTTTATGGTGAGCATGACATCACATGGTATGGAATAGCCCCCGGCCAGCTTGGCTCACCTGTCCTGGCTCTTTGTGAAATTAACTCTATCCTTGCCAGAACCAGGACACATCCTCAACTAAACACGTAGAGATCTGGTTTAAGCCAAGATATGCCTCTTCAGCAGTATCATCTACCCGTTTGAGTTCTCCTACACAACAAAATTATCTAAACCACTATCTTTATGCTGCCATTTACAAAACAGACATGGGAATATCTTATCAGTTATCCTATAAAGCTAGTGATCAAAATAGATTATGCTTTCGTTAATGTAATGATGCTTGTAGATTATTCTGGGACCAAACAATTGGGACAATTGGGTACATCTAATAGAAGTCAGTGCTGGCTTATATGCTTAAAAAGATACCACCCAAAAAAATGAATAAGAAAATCCCAAAGTCTGTTTATGGCAGCTAGTCCCCATCAAATTACTGCTAATTAATGATTCAAAATGAGGTAGAACATCCAAATCCCATGTTACTGAACAACTTTGCAAGATTCACGCTTTCCCTAACTCATCTGAATAGAGTGCTTAATGAAATTCCTCTCTCCCTCCCACCCAAAAAAACCCCAATCAAAACAAAAAAATAAACCAAACAAACAAAGAATTCAACATAGAAGCCCTCTGAGACAGGGAGAAGAGTTGGGGTCTTGACAAAAAATTAATCATTTTTGGAAATCTGATTAGTAAAAATACTTAAAAAACAGCACCTTGTTTGTGACTGAGAACTCTCTCTAAAGCAGCAGGTTCAGAAAACACCAAAATAGAGAAGGGAACGGGGAATTGAAATGGTTAAGAAGAAAGTCTGGATCATGTAGATACTATTACCAGTGCCTACAGGAAAAAATATTAAAAAAAAAGTAAATTAGGTACCATTTTCCAAACAACCTTTTCCTATGTCCTGACAGCTTCTCAGTGCAAAATGTGCACTGCCAGAACTATCCTGTTTTCCAGTGCTTCTGATGGGAAAAGATATTATGCTATAATGAATCTAACAATCTTCTATCTTCCATTTATAATGGACCCAGTGTGCTCCCAAAAATAATTGGACTAGTTTCTTAGCTTAAAGTCTTGCACTATTACCAGTCTTAGTAGCAAAGAGAATTGAACACTTTACTGACTAAATAATAACATGAAAACTCAAAGAAAAACTTTCCAGCGTACTGTGAAGTTTTATCAGGCACAGGGTGATTAAAGTTCAGTTCAAACTGTGGTCAAATGAGGCAATATTCTGGACCTGGTTTATCAGAGGTAAGGGGTTTAAAACACTATATATTAAAATATTGTATTGAAATAGAGACTGGTGGGATGCAGCAACACTGAACTAAGCTAAACAAATGCCATTAAGGTGATCAGAATTTACGTGTCTTCCAAATTTAACTTGTAAATCAAATCCTTCCTAGCAAATAGATTAAAGCTTATTCTTAGCATAATCATTACCTAGACAAGGAAAAAAAATGAATTGGCAGCACTACCTGAAAACCAAACATTGTAATAAGGCCTAAATCAGTATTTGTGCAGCTTTAACATACAACAGTAAACTAAGTCATTCATCTACCTTAACATGAATTAACCTTTAATTAGTCCTAGAATATATATCCACAGTAGATTTCCATTTTGCTGTCTTTCCCACAGGCAGTATCACTCCCCCCAAGTTCAGTCTTCCTTTGAATAACTGAATACTTCATATTGTACATCCTATCTGAGCAATTAGAAAATGCCTTCATTCACAACACAATTAATTTAAGTCTAATGGATTTAAATGTTACAAAGAAGCAACACTTTGAGGTGGATTTGTTAGTTTCTTAAGCATCCACAGGTATTTCAGGTTTGCATTTGTGCAGAGGTCCTACATAAATAATCTGGATTGGCTGTGATTTGGTGTGTCACACTTAGCTTGTTTGCTATGGCTTTATAAAAGCCCTGATGAAAGGCTGCTTATGAAATTGTTCCATCTGAATTTTCCCCCCCCAACAGCTCTAGTAGGTAAGATTCTTTACTCCTAACTACTCTAACTATATTTCTCTGCAGCTATACTTGCTAAAGCACTATTCAACTGCACATGATTTCACAGATATGATTCACACAGTGAATGTTAAGAGCAGACTTCTTTTCTACCGTCTCTAAAGAAATAAGGGTTTAGGTCAGCCAGTACTTCTGATGGAAACAGGATGACTTCCCTTTCATACCACTTGTTTGTGGCTACATAGTACTTAAAATTCCAATTTCTATGTATGAGGACATAATTATTGTACTTCAATCCTCCTATGCTTTAAAAAAACCAACATACTGACAGATCAAGATTGTTTATTCTGAAACAGAGCAAAAATATTCTTTAAGGAGATTTAAGGGCATTTTTTACATCATGAAAAAAGCAATCAAAGGTTTCTTTTTTCTTTTTAGCCTGGGGAGATGCAATTTGTTGTTCTTTTCTGAAAAGAAGTACAAGTATCTTGGATGTAACACGAAAATTTCCAAGAACTCATTTGTTCAAGAATACATTTTGTGTGCTTGAGCTAATGGAAAAATAAATTTGGAACAGTGAAATTTAATTTTGTAACTAATGATCTATCACATCTGTTCCTTTAAAGATGCTTATGCCTCAGCAGACCTTACGTACTCAGAAAAGTAAGGCAAATGAAACACTTTATTTTGAGGCATAATCTCACTCTAAAGTTTTATAGCAGCTTATGTGTTATCCTATTTCTTTCATCAGTAGATAAAGTACTTCACAAAAGAGATCAGTCCTATTAAACTCAGATTCCATGTGGAGAGAGAGAGATACTCATTGAAATACACTGTTTTGTCCAACATGATATGGTTTGGTCCCTGCCTGCATCAAGGGACTGCCAGTCCCTGTACCAGCTATCAGGTTGTATTCTTTCTTGTTTTGCTTTCCTTGCTATAAACGTGATGTAAAATGCAGGATAGAGATACTACATACAGGAACTATGAGGAAGGCAACTGTAACTCAGACCTGTGGCACACTGGAATCGGAGCTTTTTGGACCAAGTTTACTAGGTTTTACAGAAACGGTATGAAGTTATCTATCAAGACAACACTAGAAGCTAACAGAAGACTCTATATGATCTCCCACATCTGTTACCAAAAGAACCCAACCAAAAACAAAAAACCACACAAAAACACTGATTCTTGTCCTGGCAGAAGTATTTTCATTCTTCATACTCTGGCATTGGGTCAATGCCAAGAGGAAACACACAGCCAGTGCATCACGCTGGTTCATGCCTGTGACAGTGCATTGTCAGATAGCCCTCAGGAGACACCTTTGCCTCTCAGTTGCTACAGATGTACAGGTATGTATAAACAAATGGCAACAGATGTCATCATTCAAAGGATGCATTTATGCAATTGCTTGCAACATTACAAGGTTTAATGCTCTTGAGAAATGCTTTTATATTGGCTTGAGGTTAGAGAATGAATTAAACACTATAAAAGGCAATTGCTGAGGAGTATCTAACAATTCTTGCTTGTATAGATATGTATTACCCTCACAACATGTTGTTGTTAGCTTCTGTGGGGGAAAAGCTACTGAAAAATGATCTATAAGTAAGTTTCTCTTGCTAACAAAAAACCATTTACGTCCATCAGCCTGTTCAGTTGCCAAAAGAAGTTGTAAAGACTTTACAACCACACAAATACAAGCTTCTTTGGAAGGGCAGGAAGATTAAACAGTGTTCGTCACACTTGTCAAGTATTTCCTGACAAAATACTTGAACACCGAGAATATTTTTGTAGCAGAAAAACAAAGGTAAAAACCATCACTATGTTATCTAAAGTGCACTGTGTCTCAGTGCAGCTCTGAGAGCCATCAACCATTCTATTTATTTCAGAAAGGACTGTTAGGAACCTCTGTTGGAAAATGCCTCATTGAATTCAAGTTACTCTGCAAACCACATTCCTAGTGCTCAGAAGCATGAATGAACCCTGACGTAGTCTGAGTAAGAGCACTGCGTTCTCAGGCTGGCTGTAAGGTAGAAACAACAGACTTGCAGCACTCCTCCTCTGTCTAGGACCCACAGTGAGACAGCCTCCCCTGCCCACCCTCCCCCACCCAAAAATATCTCTTTAATCACTGCCAAGCTTGTTTCTAAAAATGAGTACCTGTCTTCTTTGAAGTCCTATTCCAAAAAGGGAGCAGGAAATTCCTGTGGAAGTTACAGGTTATCACTCTCATAAACTCCTAAAACACTGATGGTTTCTGCGGCTTGCTGAGACCACTTTCACATCACCATGTCATGAAGGTATGACACTTATTAGCAATCCAAAATTAAAATACTTAGTCTGAAAATGGATCATTTTGCTGTTCCATGCTGTCAAATGAACATGTAGGAGGGCAATGATATTTCACTGGGGGCTGAAGGGGAATGAAAAAGGAATTAAGCTGAATGCTAAATTTAGCACTATCCATAGGAAACCAAAACTGATGAATCTTGCAGTGACTAAGTATTGGATTAGCAACCTGAATGCTTCATCAATTTCATCTTTTTAACCAATATTATATAAGGAAAGTCTCGCTGCTCAGTTCCTGCCTGCCAAATAGGTGCTGAGTGATCAACTCCCTACTAAGCTGGTTGTGGATGGATAGCAATGAAATCACCTTGTGAATATGACACACAGGTTTTAAGGGTCAAAATATTAATTTCAAGTATCATGGTGGTTCTTTAGCAGAAGACTACCTAGCTTGCAGTATATGAGCCATCACTCAATTTTACCTTTTCTGTTGCAGTGATAGGAAGGCAATTTGCCATTGCCACATTTGCTAACCTATCTCCAAGTCAGAAATTAATTGACTAACAACAGAGTTGTGAGGACACAGTTAGTCAAAACTTCACCAGTAGTTTCAATGGGATTAATTGACAGGGTATTTTGAAATCCCCTTTGACAGCAATACAAGTTGAAGTCAGGGACTGTCCTGCTTCTATTTTTCTGTGCTCATAAAAATGCCAGATACTGTGCTGCACAGTGAGGAGGGATGCAGCAGAGCTGACATGTTCCTTCCCCAAGCACATCAGGGTAGTGTATGGCAATCTTCACCCAGGCAAAGGATGAATTAGAAGCAAGCCATGAAAGCCAAAGCAGAAACACCCCAGCAAATGACTCTCAAACTGCAAAAACAGCCACCCCCAAGAGAGCACAGGAACAAGAAGATGTGTCTGCTGGTACCTGGGCACAGCTCACTCACCCAGCAGCAGAACATGTTTAAGGCTCTTAACAGTAGGAATGCAGTAACTCCCATTATTGCCAGGTAATGACTTACTAAAAGGAAAAAAGTTTTTCTTTCTTGATATTTTTAAATCCACCCCACTTTTTTTTTTTTTAATAAAAATATTTTAGAGATCAACATGGGAGATGCCTTAGAAGAGGAGAGCTGTTTGCAGGATCATCACTTTGCTAATGGCACCTCTTCCCCAGCAGAGCCGTTTACAAAAAAAACAGTGGCTGCGAACACTTTTACACAAGCGAGCTGTGCATTTCTACCACACTTTGCCAGACTAGAATTCAATCTGAGTACGCTGTCACAGTAGGGCTGATGGCAGGCAGCTAACTCATTCCCTATTCCAGGTCGTTGGCTTCCAACAAGCTCATTCCACAGGATAGTTAACAGAGCCTCTCATGATAAGGATGACTGCTCAAAAGCACTTAGGGTGATGTTGTTTTAACACCAAATCTATACTGAGGAGGTTGATACAAGTAGCGCCATACAATGCCTGAGATTTAACATAGCTCGTAAGGAAAAAAAAAAATTACTTACAAAGGTTAGTGGAATGAAGCAAGACATGAAAACTTATATCAGCATTCCTCCATTTCTGAGAGTCCAGTTACATCTCTTGATGCTGTGGGTATTTCTCAAATATGATGCTTTCATACAGCATTTTATTTACAGCAAATATAACTAGGCTTGCAGATTAATTTGCTGGATAAAGATTTCACCTGCGAGATTAGCTGGTATTCTTCTGTTCCTTGCACCTCTAACATATTCTCAGTGATATTTATGTGGTCTAAGATTATTCCACTTTATTTCCTTTTGCAGGGAAACCACCTGAAAGGGGGGAAATAAATCACTTTATATCACCAGTCCAATGCATATGTCTGCATATCCCTCCTGTTTTCCAAAAGTGCTTTTGACTTGGAGCCATCACATTTTAACTCATCCTGGCTGTTTCCACAATCATTTCTGAAAATCTCCTCTCTCTCTTGCCGTAAAGGTCCTTTAACTGCATTACTGCTTCAAATTCTTTTCCAGGTCACTAGGTATCTAAACATAACAGAACATCCATAATGTGTGGTTTGTCCTAATTATCAGAAGTCGTGAGTATTGTGATGGTTGATTCATGAACCACATCTTTAACAGCATGAAAAATATTAGCTCAATTAATTTGGTTGTAAATTCTTTCTGCAGCCTTTACTTTAACAAAGATACACACACACAATCCCATGTCACTTGGTCAATAGAGAATCAGTCACCTGCTGTATGCCACTCACACTTTAACCCTCTACTTGCATTAGCAATTAAAAAGTATTAACTGAGCATATGGATTGCACTGAAGGTCAAGACCCATTTTAACTCATACCTAGCTATTTGTTAGGAGCAGTCACTGAATTGTACCATCACTATGGCATCTGTATGTCCAGTGAATATGTACATTAGGATTGCTTTTGTCAATACCACCTTGTTGCATCAACTGCCTATAAATTGCACTTCCCTGTCACCATGGAAAAGGGACAGTACAGAAACCTGAAGTGTCAGTGGTGACTGCTATGCTTCGTTCCAAGCATATCCGCAGAGATAAGAACATCTCATCCCAAAATAATAATTAGGTTTTGGCAGTTTCACTGAATTTTGAGAGAACTTTCACAAATTTTCTCAGCCAAACATGATTTGGGCCCCTTCAAGTATATGGAAATTTGTCCATGAACAAATTCCCAAGTGTTCACACATAGCTAAAATAGCTGTGTTCATAGCCCAATTAGTTGAGCACCAAAATTGCATTCCCCTCCTCTTTGTGAAAGGTGCAGGTGCTGAGTAGAGAACAACATTTAAATGCCAAAGTTGCAAATGCCTCAGTTGCAAATGCCTCCTGAGATTTTGCACCTGCAAAAAATCTTAATTCTGGGCATGGTAATTAGCAGAGGGACACCTGCATTTGTCACCCAAGCACTCACGCTCTCTATAGTCTGTTTGCAATTGCATTTAACAACATGTTCATTGAGCATACAAATATTGAATCCATAACATGCAGTTCCCCATAACTGCTATTCATCTCAGTGATGACCAGTAGAAAGGAGTGAGAAAACCCCAGGGGCTGCTGAGTTCTGTCAAAAACATCAAGGTGCGTAAAAAAGGTAGAGGAGGAAAAATTAAAAAAAAAAGTGTAAGTAAGTGGGAAAAAGTGCTTACACAGTCATAAGAGGGAGACTTAGTCATGATCTATATGTCTCCAATTAGATGCAAGTTAGTTGGTCTGTTACAGTCAGAGGGAAAAGAAAAACCTGCATACATACTGAATACTTATACCTTATGCCAAGGTCAAGCCAAAACTGTTGAAAAGCACTCACATGAGGTATTGAGAAAAAACTCTAAAAGGCCTAGAAAACCGTACCTTTTTTCCTCCTCCAGCTCAGATCAAATGAGTTTATGTGCTTACATGACTCCTGAAAGACAAGTGGCACATTGGAGACCCGATAGAACTAAGGTAATAGTGCTGGAGAACTGTTGAACAGCTTCCAACACTTAGATTAGCAAAACATTGAAGACACACTTACCTTTTAAAAAAGTTCATGACATCATTATGTTGGAATATTACAGTTGTCCATGGCCATCAGTCTGAGCTTCTGTCACACCTGCTTCATGGCAGCTATAGGGACTGAATCATGAAGCATTGGGGGAAAGCAGAGTCCCAAAAAAGCCTGTGATTCATTCCACAGCGCCCTGTTACTTCAGGGGCGTGAGTACTATTACCAGCACTCATGACAGTGAGCAAGCCTGACTCGTCAACCCTATTCTTTCCAACTCTGAACTCAGAAACCTGCAAGAAATCTTACTCATGGTTGCAACGCTCGTGGGCTTAGAGATTGGTAGAACTAATACAGAAACTGTTGGAGTTTTGCAGCAGTGGTCATCAGAATTAAGTGAAGCATGCAATGCATTTATTGTTTAATGACTTTTCATGTTCTCCGGTTAGCTTGGGTCAGTCCCCACAGGAACCTGAGGGACCTTCTGCACCCAGTTCAAGAGGCTTGATATAAGGCCCTTTAAGGGTCTAAATGAACATAAGCATCAAAACAATGGTTCTGTCTATGCTTCAGGAGTAGCAGTTGACACAGTCATGTTTTCATCTTATATGCTGTATTTCTTCAGCCCTTTTAGAAAATAAATATATAAATAAAATAGTCATCTGAAAAGAATACATCTCCCAGCTAGATCATCTTCCTTCATAAGTTGAGACTGCAGGACAACTGATGGACATTAGCCATTTGCAACTGCCACTGGCTTTCTAAATTTCTTCTTCAGGCAGGTTGTGAGTGACAAAACACTCAGACTGCACATTGTCCCTTTGTATTGGAAAGGAATGTAGAAAGCAGCACCAGCAGCAACCAGGCCCCTTTCCTCTGCCCACTGGAACAAGTCAAGGCATGACCTTAGCTGTTGCAAGTTTCTAACTAATACTCCAAAAGTTATATATACACACCCAGTCCAAAATATGAAAATGAGGAAGGTTTGCAGGCTGTAAAGCTCAAATACCAAGCTCCTCACAGCTGGGCTGAGTGGATCTGAGGATCCTTTAGAGTCAGCATCAAGCATCACTGATGCACAAGCACAGCACAGCTTGAAGAGATTTATGCTTAATCACACGCCCTGGAACTCATAAAACAGAAAGGACCAGAGAAAGAAATAAAGCTGGTCTGCAGACAAATAGATTGCAGCCTACCTGCTTTTTGTATTTCTGCCCCTAAGTCTGGAAGCTGGTGCTTTTCTGTGCCATTGAAACTGTCATTGAAATTATTGCCTCAGTTGCCAAGGAAACCAAAGGGATGATGCTAATGGATACTATTTAGGACACTGAAAAGCTTAGAAAATAAAGTTGTTTGACATGAAAAGCATGGTGTTGAGTTAGTTAAAAGCTACCAGGAATCTTAGCACAGAGAAGAGAACTAGATAGGATTTTTTCCTTTTCTTTCCTCTGACATCATTTTTGTCAGATACTTAGAGCTTTATGCACTAACTGGTTTGACTGTCAGCATCACTTTGTAGTTATTTTTCTAGCTTTATTTCCAAACACAGAAGTTAGTCTAAACACAGAGTCATTCTAATTCTAAGCAGTGGAGTCTAGACTTTTTTTTAAAAGCATCACGCATGATGCAAAATAGGATTTGACTTTGGGAATGCTCTCCAGAAGTTAGAATTTTTAAGTCAAAGACCTCTGATTTAAGATGCTTCTGCCTTTGCTCTCATGAACTGTAAGTTACGGAAGATTTTCATAACAGATGTGGCAGACCTCATAAACCAAGCCTACATATTATAAATTATTATATTTTCAGGAACCTACGTTTGTTTAAAAAAACAACAACCTCATTTAAAAAGAGAAATATTTCCTAAAAACATGAGGAAGTTTCAGGGAACTGTAAATTATGTTTCGCTTTTTCACAAGCTATATGTTCACAGCATGACTCATATCAAAAGCAACCTCACAAGTCTGAACTTATCCCAGTGAAGGATCAAGCTCCAGGCACATATTTATTTAGAGAAGGCTTGAGGAGTTATTTCTGCGCTGGAGTCACAGATGACCCATAGTCAGACACCTTGTTGCCATGGAAATCTCACACCACCACCCTGTGCCTTGCTCCCACCCAAGATCCTCCCTTGCATCCCTTGTGATTCCTGCCTGCCGCAGCTCCCTGGGGTCCCCCCCCCAAGCAGGCAGCAGTTGCTGGCAGGACTGGAGCACATTTAACCCTGCCTGGCACTTCCAGTCACAGGAAGGTCCAGAAAGCGAACATTTAGGTTTATGATACTCAACTCCTGCCACCTGACATTCTCATGCACACAGAGGTCTCTGAAGTTGTGTCTTGTTGCTTAGTGTTACACAGAATTAATTACAGAAACTAGTGCCCTTCTGTGCCAGATATGGGGGCTGTGAGATAGCAGGAAGTCCTAGCTAATTAACAAGTATTTGTTCCCAGCAGAAGGAAAGAGAAACAATATTCTATGGCTGCTCGTTCTCATGGGAGAGCCATTCATAGAGGCAATTCAGTGACAGAGTTCATGAGGTGCATCCAAAACAACACAACAGAAAAACCAAAACCACATCAACCAAAAAAAAAGAGCTTGAAAAAAGACAGGGAAGCACACACTCCACCTGAGCACACAGAATCATAGAACCTCTCAGGTTGGAAGGGACCCATAAGGATCATCAAGTCCAACTCCCTGCTTATTGCAGGACTACCTAAAACTAAACCACAGGACTAATAACGTTGTCCACATGGTCCCTGCACTCTGACAGGATTGGTGCTGTGACCGCTACCCTTGGGAGCCTGTTGCAGTGACCAACCACACTCACAGTGAAGAGCCTTTTCCTAATAGGATCACAGAATGGTTTGGGTTGGAAGGAACCTTTAAAGGTCATCTAGTCCAAGCCCCCTGCAATGAGCAGGGACATTTTCTATTCAATCTACTAGATCAGGTTGCTGAAAGCCCCATCCAACCTGACCTTGAATGTTTCCAGGGATAGGGCATCTACCACCTCTGTGGGCAATCTGTTCCAGTGTTTCACCACCTTCAGCACAAAAAAAGTTTTCTTCCTTATATCTAGTCAAAATCTACCTCTTTTAGTTTAAAACCATTACCTCTTGTCCTGTCACTCCATGCCCTTGTAAACAGTCCCTCACATCTTTCCTGTAGGCCCCCTTCAGGTACTGGAAGGCCACAATTAGATCTCCCCAGAGCCTTCTCTTCTCCAGGTTGAACGACCCCAATTCTCTCAGCCTGTCTTCACCCGAGAGGTGCTCCAGCCCTCTGATCATCTTCATGGCCCTCCTCTGGACTCACTCCAACAGCTTGATGTCTTTCTTGTACTGGAGACCCCAGAGCTGGATGCAGTACTCCAGGTGGGGTCTCAGAGCAGAGTAGAGGGGCAGAATCACCTCCCTCGACCTGGTGGTCATGCCTCTTTTGATGCAGCCCAGGATATAGTTGGCTTGCTGCTGCTTCTTTCTTCTCAAGTGGGCCCATGTGAACCCAATAGGAGGGACAGGTTTCCAGATTCCCATTTTCCTGATAGTGGGAATCTTGGAGAACTGTTTCAACCTCCACTGGTGGCCATGGCCTACAGAACCTGAATGTGCTCACAAGGAAGCTCTGCACCAGCAACTGTCCCATTGCTCAAGATCAAGTAGCACAGAAAGCAATATTAGATTGCACTATCAGGAGGGCTATTCTATACACCATCATTGCTGGCTGGCTAAGTACTTCCTACGCATTATCCCAGTTCAAAGCATCAGAAAGACTTTAGATAGTTTTTGCATCATCTCTGCAGTTGCAAATCTCTGCATAACGGAGAATAATTATTCCTTTTTATTTTTCCTGTTGCATTCATGCCTCTACTTTAGACTCTCTACCGCAGAATTATACTTCTATTTATGCATGAAAAATGTTGCTCTTTCCTAATATAGCAGATAGGAACAAGGACCTAAAATAACAGAAAATACAGGATTCAGCAAGCTTACTGGAAGAAATACAAGACAAGAGTCCTTTGTACCATCCAGATACAGGACATTAAAATCCCATATAGAGCACTTCCACGACCTGGTTGCTGACATTGACCCTTGGTGATATTTCAAAACATTAAAAAAAAATAAAATTGAATAATCCTTGTGATTATTCTCCATACAAGCACACAATTCCATTTCCAGAAAGATATCTCAATTTTACCCAGCTTGTGAGCATTAGAACTGCAACCTATCAAGATATACATATTTGAAGCACCTTCAGTATGAGACCATTAGCATCACAGCTTAAGTGAAGGAAAAAAAAAAGTTACGACATTTCCAAGTCAGCTCCAGGCAAAACACTTGAAGAAAACACCTTCCCACTACTGCCCAGTGCTGCTGTTCACCTTTCAGTCTCCTCTGTGGCCTCAGGAGAAAGAGCTAAAAACAGTGTTCCTGACACTTTTACAGCTTGTGAAGTTTAAATAGCTGTCTTCCTGGTTGAGACTGAAGGATTTTTTTTATTATTATTATTAGTCCCAGCACTGAAAATTAGCCCACTCCAATTAAGGCTTCAACAAGAAGTAATGTCTCCCTTCAGGGAATACACTGACATTTTAAATTAAGAAACATTCCTGCTAACAAGCCTATAAATCTTCCCAATTAACTGTATTCTCCACTAGTTTATGAGTCTTCTGTTCAATTTAACAATCCTAATCTCCCAAGGGGCACAGGGAGGGACAAGACCTCTGTGGAAGTTGCTTTCCATTTCTTGTAGCTGAACAGGATCCAGATACCCTCACTGACCATATTTTTATTTGACACATCTGAGCCAAATGGCACCTCAAAGCCCAGGTACTTTTCATTGCTGTCAGGTGAAAAGGTTTTTAGTCAGCCAATAGCCCCCATGACACATTTCTCACTCTTCATAAAGAAGCTCTGTGTCAGCACCTCTAGAAACACAGTGCCAAGTGACTATCTCACAGGAGCACTTTGCACACTTCTCCTCCATGGATCTTTTTTTTTTTCCTCTCTCTCTAACCCAAGGTTTCAGGGAACACAGTCAGGGTCTGCCTGAGGAAGCAGAGTCATGAAGCAATGCTTTGTGGTGTCAGGTGAGGTAGGCTGGAGGAGAAAGCTAGCACAAGAACATCTGTCAGCAATATTAAATTTAACTTTTCTTTCTCTAATATAGATGGTTTTATTCCCTTTTAACATGTTAAGAGGGTAGCTGAAAAGAACAGCTAAATAGGAGATAGAAAAGAGGCATCTGAAATAGTGATAAACAGTGAAGAACGCAAGCCAAGAGGAGGGAAAAAACCAAACCAGAACAGAATATATGAAGAGAGCCCTGCCCTTTTTGAAAGGTGGATGTCAAAAGCTATCATCCTGAGTTGGATGAGGCAAGCAGGGGTACTGCCTGATACACCATAAAAGCCACAATCAGCTGGAGCACCACTTTGGCTAAGGGAGTGTGCTAAGTCAGAGAGCGTAAGATGGGGTCCATTACTCTAGGGTACAACAATGTGTCCAGATGTATGATGTCAGGTACAGAATGAGAAGTGTCGCACAGCTCTTTAGGAAGGTGGTTAGCACAGAAGTGGCAGAATGGTCCTCTGTCACAGCATGGCTTGTTACGCTTCTCCTTTGGAGGGAACAGGCAATGAGGTTCCCCACCAACACCTTTTCTTTGTTTGTTTGGTGGGGGGGGGGGGGTTTGTTGTTTAGGTTTTTGAGGATTTTTTTAGGATTCTGTAAGATGACAATCAATCCAATAAGCTACTGTTAGGGAAGATTGGCATGAGGTTCAAATCTTTGCCTCCAAGTGCAGTCAGAGGAAGTCACGCTGACACCCTTTGCCCTACACCCAGGGATGCTGCAGGCATTCTCCTGTGTATTCATTCATTCAGCTGCAAGTAACAGCATCTCTTGGCAAGCCACGAGCCTTGTGCCCTACTATTTTGTCCAACTCAGTGAGATTCACCTTCTGGTTTGTGTCTGGATTTCTTTTACTGTACAGAGGCAAAGACTTAATGTTCTTCTTCCACTATCAAAACTCAAGCAACTGACTAACATTTAGACAACTCGTGCATGAGACTTGCTCCTCGGGTATAAGACGACCTTGGAGAGACTCCTCATGTCATACAAACGTGCATCTGTACAGTCCTGCTGTCTGTGGATGTAACCCATTTTCTCACCAATTTAATTTGAGCTATGCACTGAGGCAGACAACTACTCTGTGCCACCACACCACACACACATGCCAGCAACAGCCATCCAGGGTGAGGGATTAACCACTCAGGCAGAAAAAACAAACAGGACAGAAAAGAAACATCAAGTATTTAGAGCAACAACACACAAACATGCAGCAAGAGAGACACAGAAGGTAAAGGAAACACAAGCGACAGTGCCAGCCAACACAGTCATGATGAAATCAAGATGACAGCATATATACATAAATACATGCACACACTACATATTCCAACACAGTATTTACATCCACTTCCCAATAGCAATACCCAATGTCACCCACAGAAATTCCCCATGGTCAGAGCAGCATGGCCACAAGAGCACATCGAGCACAACGGTGCCACAACAGCACATGTCTTGCAGAGGTGACTGTACCTCACACAGCCCCAGAGACCCCACTGTCACCATACCTGTTCACCGAGGGGTTTGCCTTCACTGTGGTCATTTTCAGTCCAGGACCATGGTACTACAAACTGGACTTACAGATGGAGCATCCCATTTTGCCAGTGTTTGTTAACTTCAGCATTCCTCTTTTCTACCCATCTCTAGCCCTTCTGTGAGCACTCCAGACCCTTTGCTACAAGGGGGGGGGAACCTCTGCTAGGCTTTCCTTCGGTACAAACTCTGCCAGCAGCAGGACAAATGCATGCAACCAGGAGTATATAATAATGTAAAATAATTAGAATAAATAATGATATCTTGAAAACCTGTCCCAGAAAATAATTTTTGTAGTATTTATATTTTGTTCTTCAAGTCTTGCATGTCTTCACAGCTCTAGTCATGCTTTGAGACAAAAGGGCAGGAAGTTGAGAAAATACATCTCGGTAAGTAAGGATTATTAAGTCGGGTATAGGCTGATGCTCATGCAACAGTATGCTTTGGGACTGGAAGCTGTTAGCACCTCTCCTGGACCACAACACAAAAAGAACTAGTGCATTGCCCCCCCCAGGTACAACCATACAGCCACAAACAAAATATTTCAGAGACATTTTAAAAAAGAAAAATGTTGCTGATTTAAAAGAAGAAAGCTTTTTTTTCCCCCCAAAGCTATTGTCCTGGGCAGACCTGAGGAGGGGTGGGTGAGGAAAGCGCAGGAAAAAAAAAAAAAAAAAAAAGAAAAAGATACAGCACGGGTTGTTCCAATGAAAATGCAGCACATGTCACTGCCTCCCTTAAGCGTAACATGAAGCAGAGTTTCTGCACTGTGGCCTTTGCAAACCAAATAGCATTAGGCTATCACAATTAAGAACAGCCCTGTGCTGCCAGCTCTAGGGCTGCTGCAGCTGACCTCAGACTATGAAGCGAGAAGAAAGCATCCCTTCCCAAGAAGCTCAAGATGGCTGGAAAGGCAGGTAGTAAGGGAAGTGAGTACTTCTGCAAACCCTTTAACACACATTCTGAATCCAGCAGGTCTTAAGCCTATCTGTACATCAGGGTTGCTCTGAGGAGCATCTGCATTTAGAAGATCCTGGACACACACACACACATTAAGATCTCTAATTTAAAAAAACCCAACAAAACCAAACACATCTCATTCCAGTAACAACAGAAATGCACCACCAGCTAAGTGGGTTTACAAAACCTTTAATGCTCAATTAGGTCTGTTTATCACCTTGCATAATTGTTGATCTTAATGCAGCTTCTTCTATTGATCACACTGCAGCAACTGCTATTGCTACCGTGTAAAAATCTGTACAGTGATAGAAACCTTTCCACATACGAAACTAAATGAGAGTGTTTGCCTCATTAGTCAGGAAACACCATCATGCTCTAATTAATTCAGAAGATGCAGAAAATGAATAACATATGGCTCCACTCTTAGAGAATCGGTTAAAAAAAAAAGGAAACATGTTTGTTTGTATTTCCATTACTAAGAGAATACCTCTACACATTTGCTAAACCTCCTAGAGGCACAGACAGTGTCTTTTATAGGTACAGTTCACTCAATGCAATGAAATCTCTGACCACATATGTGATTCATTGATAGTTAAAACAACTATGGGCATTATAAATCCAAATAGAAAAAAAAGAATAATTCAGAAGACACATTTCTAGTTAATCATTACAGTGATTACAATACCAAGAAATGTTTCATTAACCAAACACAATGCAAAGATTCAGTAACATACCAGCACATTTGTCCTTCAAAACAGCAAGCCAAGAAAAACCACATGAGAGATTAACATCTCTATCACGACAGGTCTGTTAACTACTTCTTGGGCCAGTAAGTCCTACCTCTTGTTGTTAAAGTTTAACCCTCATTTAAATAAGTAGATAAATGAAGATAAAAAAAAAAAAAAAACCACTTTCAAAGAAGCTGTGGTCTTGGTTAAGTTTTGGAATTATAGTTTTCAAAGCTCTACAATTTTGCCTGGATAGGGAAATCAAGAATCAGAAAGTCTGCACAGACTCTGAACAATTACTTTGTGGGACACTGCCCAACATCCAGGGTCCAGGGTGAAGCAGGTTCCCACTACTCCCTCAGGTGACAAGGAGGGAGCCACCATGCATTGCAGAACTGCTTTGGACCTGCCTAACAGGGGAGCGACACCAGGGGCATGGCACACCGCTTTCTCAATGGCCAAACCAAGTGGAAGCTAAATTAGCTTAAAACCATACCCTTTGAGAAGGTTCTTCCATTTCCCTCCTGTCAGAGGCTCTTACTACAAAAAGGTGTTTCTGAAAACTGCATAGGAAGCAATATGCTTATGCAATAAAACTTCTCCCATCCCCAAAGTCATCCCAGCAAGTGCCTCCATTCATGGTGAGTTGCAGAGCGTCACCCCAGCAGAGCGGAAAGTGCCCTTGTGGGAGCTGGAAGAAGGACAGAGAAGACCCTCCCCAGGTAGCCTACTTCTTTTGAAAACATATATAATTTAGAGTATATGTTTACTGTCACTGCTTCCCATAATAAGCAGCAAATCCCAAGGACTAATCTCCAACCCTAATGTGGCAATACAGTGAACTGCTAAAAGTGATGGGACAGAGCAGAAGTATCACAGAGGGTTTGCTGGTGTCCACAGCCTAGGGCCCAAGAGGTTGAGGTTGCCCCAGAAATCACAGATCAACTGACAACCATCTAGCTCATGGAAGCACTCAAAATAAAGAGCAAAAGAGGTGGCACAGCTAGTTCAAATAATGTAAGACATACAGAAGAGTTGTATGGGTGCCAGCACCAAAGGACTCACCTGCAGTGAACATACTCTATACCATACCCACCCCCTGAGGACAAGGGGCATCACTGGCACCTGCTGTTATCTTCCCTCTTTCCTGATCTGGCAGCCACAGCAGGAACCACTCCAGGTTCCCCACAGATAGGTGGCTTGTATCTGACCATCAGTTACTATCAGCTTCCTGCCAGCTGTGGGAAGCATCCCTTCATCCCATTCATTGAAGGGAGTCTCCCTGTCTGAGAATATCTTTCAGAGGTGCTGCTGAACTCCTTAAAAACTGAAGAGGTATTCAGAGAGACCCAGCCAGCAAAGAAACAGTATCAGCCAGCTTATGTCTTCTCCTGCTGCTGTCCCTGGGGGAGTTTTCCTCCCTTTGTTATGGTCATAAATGACTTTGATGCAAACTCCAGTTCTTCCTACTTCACATTCAATTTCTCTCAGCTACAGTGTTTTATGTCCCTTAGCTTCCTCTTTTATTTTTTTGCCCATCACATGCCCCTTCCATAGCGTTGTTTCTACTGTGGCAAAGGCTAACTTGAGCAAGTGTCACAGGGAATGAGGGGTCATGAACTGCCAGCACATTTGCTCGCATGGAGGACCGGGCCTCCATCCTCCATGTACTGGTTTCCCAGTGTGACGGGAAAGATTTAGTGTCCTAGCTTTTCCTGAGATGCAGATATAAGAGTGTCTTGGTCTGAAAAGCAATCATAAAAATGTCACTTTCCCACTCCTTCACATGCACTCAGACACACCTGGGTCTTTTCTCTTTCCACACATTTTTATGACCATTGAGGACTGCAGCTTGATCTCAAGATTAATTTTTATACAAGGGATGATGAGTATATATATATAGCAGGAAAAAAAAGAAGCAATAAAACAAGAAGAGGTGAAGTAAAAGCAGCAAACCAAAGAGAAACACTTCTCATGTGAAGTCTTTAACTCTCAAGATTGTTTTCAGGAGAACCACCACCCCATCTTACACAAGCAAGTATGAAGCTTGCTATAGCGGCACTTCATACATCTCAAGGCAAAACTGTTCACTTCTCCAGTTTCCCTTAGACTGAAATGTAGTCAAAAGATGCCTTCTTTGCCTCAGTGTGCAGACAGAACTATACTTATATGTTTAACAGAAAAGAGCACCAAATCTCATTATTTCTTGCAAGAGCCCAGACAAGAAAAGTAAACATGAATATTTTGATCTCTTTTGGCCTATTAAGATGTCACTATAAAGTTTCCAACTAGAAGAGCAATCTTCTCCCTCCCCTTTCCTCAAAATAAATTAGAGAAAAAGCTGTGAAAGGAAGTACTGACTTTATTTCATCAGGAAAGTATCACACTTGTCCACACTGACTAGCTCCTGCTATTAGAAATTTTAATAAGAAGGGCAATATGTCACAAATACTTCTTGTCCAGAGAGAAAAAGCCAAACAAAAAGATGCTACATTGAAGGGTGCAAAAGTTTTTCTGAGATTTCACATTGAAATCTTAATCTGTCAGATTAAAACAATATTTCTTAAAGCAGAAGTGCTGTATCATTATTAAAGCTTCTGAAATCAATTCATCATTGCCCTAGGGCTTGTTTATTAAGCTACTGTCCTGGTTCTGGCAAGGATAGAGTTAATTTCCCAAGGAGCCAGGACAGGTGAGCCAAGCTGGCCAGGGGCTATTCCATACCATGTGATGTCATGCTCACCGTAAAAGGGGGCCAGTCGGGCAGGGGTGGGTTCAGCGTGTGGGCGTGGCTCCGGGACGGGTTGAGCATCCGGTCGGTCGTGGGATGGTAAAATCGTTCTCTGTTATCACCCATTGTTACTATCTGTTATCAGCACTGTTGTTGATTGTTTCCCTCTCCCTTGCTGTCCCAGTAAACTGTCCTTATCCCAACCCTCGAGGCTTTGCCGTTGTTTTTCTGTTCTCCTCCACATCCCGCCAGGGGAGGGGTGAGCGAGCTGCGCGTGGCGCTCAGCTGCTGGCTGGGGCTAAACCACATCAGTCCTTTTTGGCACCCAACGTGGGGCTCGAGGGGTTGTGATAACGACAAGTCTGACCCAAGTGTGTTAAAACAAAGTTGATATAAGCATTTATAATGTTACTGAAACAGTCACTGGTCATAATGATGTTCTGTTTGGTCACATGGCTCTGGTTTGTAAACCTGTGTTTACTCTATGTAATCCCTGTGGTGCTGTTTATCACCTCTGGGAGAGGGGTTCCTGTTCTCATATTGTTCTATTGTGTGATAATGACTTATGATAAGATATCATTGACAGTCATGGGTCTGAGCTGGTACATGTATGTAGCATTTCTGTCATGCCCGTACCTCGGTCAATATCTTTCAGAATTGATTAATAATTGGACCCAATCTATGGGGAAGATGGGGGGGATGCCTTCTCCCACTCACCTCCCCTTTTCCCTTTTGGTTGGTTACAACAATTTTGGAGAATTTTGAATACCCTTGGAATGTTCAGGCCAGTATATTCCTATTGCTAGGTCTCCTGAATGCTTTCCCACTCCTGTTCAGGGTTAGCAGAAATCTTTTCAAGAGTACCACCCAGGGATCTTCCCCAAGGCTGAATGGTCAGGGCTGGCATGGCATGTGGGAGAGTATGGGTGGGTATCTAGAGACCTTTTCACCCCCAATGGTTTGGAGCTTCACTCCCGAACAACTGCAAGACCCTGATAAAATGGTAGAATATTTGAAAGGAAAACACTGTGGGGATTCTAAGGAGACGCAACTTACTGTACTGTGCTGGGCCCTGGCCACAATCTATCAAACACTGCTTGATAGTAGACAGCACCATCCAGAGGGAGAGAGCGGACCCTCAGGCACTGCAGCTGCCCAGGCCCCTGCAACAGGCACTGTGGTCGAGCCAAAAGATCAATCCATACCAGTATCAGTTGCCCCTATACACAAAAAAAAATACACAAGGAAATCGGTTCGCTTAGTGAAAGATGATGATGAACCGGGGCCATCACGAGAACAAGAAGAAGAGCCAGAACCAGAAGTGATTACTCGATCCCTGTCCCTGAGTGAGCTGCGAGATATGCGGAAAGATTTCAGCCGCCTTCCAGGGGAGCATATTATTACCTGGCTGCTCCACTGCTGGGATAACGGGGCCAGTAGCCTGGAACTAGAGGGCACGGAGGCCAAGCAGCTAGGATCCTTGTCTAGGGAAGGGGGCATTGATAAGGCAGTTGGGAAGAAGACACAGGCCCTCAGCCTCTGGAGGCGACTCCTGTCAAGTGTGAGGGAAAGGTATCCTTTCAGCAAAGATGTCATATGTCGGCCAGGCAAGTGGACCACCATGGAGAGAGGTATCCAATATCTGAGGGAATTAGCTGTGCGGGAAACGGTTTATTACGATCCGGACAACGCACAGTTGCGCACAGACCCTGATGAAGTCCAATGTACCCGACCCATGTGCCGAAAATTTGTGCGAAGTGCACCATCATCGTACGCCAACTCACTGGCAGTAATTGACTGGAAAAGTGAAGAGGCACCCACGGTGGACGAAGTGGCTGGCCGACTCCGGCAGTATGAAGAGAGTCTTTCTTCCTCCCTAGTCTCGGCTGTGGAGAAACTGTCTCAGGTCATCCGGCAACTCAAAGAAGATATATCTTACTCCCCACCTGTACAGACCCGCATTTCAGCTGTTAGGAGGAAGTGTTTTTCTGCTCCAGAGAGGGGATATGGAGCATACACACCACGAGGTATCCTGTGGTTTTTCCTGCGTGACCATGGAGAAGACATGAGGAAATGGGATGGGAAGCCCACCTCAACCCTGTGGGCACGCGTACATGAGCTACAAGGCAAGACAGCTGTAAAAAGGGACTCTTCCAGAAAGAATGCTGCTCCAGTTTCCACCGGGCAGCCCCCCAGACCAAGTGAAAGGCCAGATCGCACTTCTGATCCTCTTGAAGGGACTTCTAAGTCCTTTCTGCAAGAGGTGAGTAGTGACTATGACGAGCAGGATTAGAGGGGCCCTGCTTCCAGCTAGGTGGAGGAAAGGGACAATAGGGTTTATTGGACTGTGTGGATCCGATGGCCTGGCACATTGGACCCACAAGAGTACAAGGCCCTAGTGGACATGGGTGCACAGTGTACCCTAATGCCATCGAACTATGAAGGGGTGGAACCAATATCTATTTCTGGTGTGACGGGGGGATCCCACCAGTTGACTCTGTTGGAGGCTGAAGTAAGTCTAACTGGGAATGAGTGGCAAAAGCACCCCATTGTGACTGGGCCAGAGGCTCCATGCATCCTGGGCATAGACTACCTCCGGAAAGGGTATTTCAAAGACCCAAAAGGTTACAGGTGGGCTTTTGGAATAGCTGCCTTAGAAGCGGAGGAAACTGAACCATTGTCTAGTTTGCCTGGTCTCTCGGAGGACCCTTCTGTTGTAGGGTTGCTGAAGGTTGAAGAGCAACAGGTGCCGATTGCTACTACAACTGTGCACCGGCAGCAATACCGCACCAACAGAGACTCCCTGGTTCCCATCCACAAGCTAATTCATCAACTGGAGGGTCAGGGAGTGATCAGCAGAACCCACTCACCCTTTAACAGTCCCATATGGCCAGTGCGGAAGTCCAATGGCGAGTGGAGGCTGATGGTAGACTATCGTGGCCTGAATGAAGTCACACCGCCCATAAGTCACACCGCCCATGAGTGCTGCCGTGCCGGATATGCTGGAACTTCAATAAGAACTGGAGTCAAAGGCAGCCAAATGGTATGCCACAATTGATATCGCTAATGCATTTTTCTCGATCCCTTTGGCAGCAGAGTGCAGGCCACAGTTTGCCTTCACTTGGAGGGGCGTCCAGTACACCTGGAATCGACTGCCCCAGGGGTGGAAACACAGCCCCACCATCTGCCATGGACTGATCCAGACTGCACTGGAAAAGGGTGAAGCCCCAGAGCACCTGCAATACATTGATGACATCATTGTATGGGGCAACTCAGCAGAGGAAGTTTCTGAGAAAGGGAAGAAAATAATCCAAATCCTGCTGCAGGCTGGCTTTGCCATAAAATGAAGTAAGGTGAAGGGGCCTGCGCAGGAAATCCAATTTTTAGGAATAAGGTGGCATGATGGGCGGTGTCAAATCCCTATGGATATTATCAACAAAATAGCAGCCATGTCCCCACCAACCAACAAAAAGGAGACACAGGCCTTCTTAGGTGTTGTGGGTTTCTGGCGAATGCACATTCTGAATTACAGTTTGATAGTAAGCCCTCTCTACCATGTAACCCAGAAGAAGAATGATTTCAAATGGGGCCCTGAGCAACGACAAGCTTTCGAACAAATTAAACAAGAAATAGTTCATGCCGTAGCTCTTGGGCCAGTCCGGGCAGGACCAGATGTAAAAAATGTGCTGTACACCGCAGCCGGGGAGAATGGCCCTACCTGGAGTCTCTGGCAGAAAGCACCAGGGGAGACTCGAGGTCGACCCCTGGGGTTTTGGAGCTGGGGATATAGAGGATCCGAGGCCCGCTACACTCCAACGGAAAAGGAGATACTGGCAGCCTACAAAGGGGTTCGAGCTGCTTCAGAGGTGATTGGCACTGAAGCACAGCTCCTCTTGGCACCCCGACTGCCAGTGCTGGGTTGGATGTTCAAAGAGAGGGCTCCTTCTACACATCATGCAACCGATGCTACGTGGAGTAAGTGGGTTGCGCTGATCACACAACGGGCTAGAATAGGAAGCCCCAGTTGTCCAGGAATTCTGGAAGTGATCACAGACTGGCCAGAAGGGAAAGATTTCGGAATGTCGCCAGAGGAGGAGGTGACACATGCTGAAGAAGCCCCACTGTATAATAAACTAACAGAAGATGAGAAACCATATGCCCTCTTCACTGATGGGTCCTGTCGCATCGTGGGAAAGCATCGAAGGTGGAAGGCCGCTGTATGGAGTCCTACACGGCAAGTTGCAGAAGCTGCTGAAGGAGAAGGTGAATCGAGCCAGTTTGCAGAGGTGAAAGCCATCCAGCTGGCTTTAGATATTGCTGAAAGAGAAAAGTGGCCAACGCTGTACCTCTACACTGACTCATGGATGGTGGCCAATGCCCTGTGGGGGTGGTTACAGCAGTGGCAGCGGAGCAACTGGCAGCGTAGAGGCAAACCCATCTGGGCTGCCCCACTGTGGCAAGATATTGCTGCCCGGCTAGAGAAGCTGGTTGTAAAGGTACGTCATGTAGATGCCCACGTACCCAAGAGTCGGGCCACCGAGGAACATCAGAACAACCAGCAGGTAGATCAGGCTGCCAAGATTGAAGTGGCTCAGGTGGATTTGGACTGGCAGCGTAAGGGTGAATTATTTCTAGCTCAGTGTGCCCATGACACCTCAGGTCATCAAGGAAGAGATGCGACATATAGATGGGCCCGTGATCGAGGGGTGGACTTGAGCATGGACACCATCTCACAGGTCATCCATCAATGTGAAACGTGCGCTGCAATCCAGCAAGCCAAGCGGGTAAAGCCTCTGTGGTATGGAGGCTGATGGTTGAAATATAAATATGGGGAAGCATGGCAAATTGACTACATCACGCTCCCACAAACCCGCCAAGGCAAGCGTTATGTTCTTACAACGGTGGAAGCAACCACTGGGTGGCTGGAAACATATCCTGTGCCCCATGCCACCGCCCGGAACACTATTCTGGGTCTTGAAAAGCAAGTCCTGTGGTGACATGGCACCCCAGACAGAATTGAGTCAGACAACGGGACTCATTTTCGGAACAACCTCATAGACACCTGGGCCAAAGAGCATGGTATTGAGTGGGTGTATCACATCCCCTATCATGCACCAGCCTCTGGGAAAGTTGAAAGGTGCAATGGGCTGCTAAAAACCACCCTGAGGGCAATGGGTGGTGGGACTCTCAAACACTGGGATACCCATTTAGCAAAGGCCACCTGGTTAGTTAACACTAGGGGATCTGCCAATCGAGCTGGCCCTGCCCAGTCAAAATTCCCACGCCCAGTAGAAGGGGATAAAGTTCCTGTAGTGTGCATGAAAAATATGTTGGGTAAAACAGTTTCGGTTATCCCTGCTTCAGGCAAAGGCAAGCCCATCTGCGGGATTGCTTTTGCTCAGGGACCAGGGTGCACTTGGTGGGTGATGAGAAAAGATGGGGAAGTCTGGTGTGTACCCCAAGGGGATTTGATTTTGGGTGAAAATAGCCAATAAATTAAATTGCATGATATTAATAGCGATATACTGTATCAATGGTATGACCATAAGAATCACCCAAAACTAATGAAGGATGGACTTTGAAACTGAACAAAGTGCCACGATGATGGAACTAGAACTGACTTCAACTGGTGCCCAGAAACTTTATCGAAAAATCACATCTTTGGCATCCAGACTGTGAGCATGGACCATACCAGATACACCGGCTGTGAAGACTCCGGATGCAGCGTGCAACAATCCAGCAGCACGCACCATTGCTCCTGCTCTGAGAGACTATAATGGCAGATGGAACCCAAAACCAGGGACTAAATGAACTCGACAGACATTTTAGAGCGATAGCCCATAGAGTAAGGCAATGAGTTCTGTAAAATAATCTGGGCATGACGTAGATGGTATGGAATAAGGGGTGGATAATGTCCTGGTTCTGGCAAGGATAGAGTTAATTTCCCAAGGAGCCAGGACAGGTGAGCCAAGCTGGCCAGGGGCTATTCCATACCATGTGATGTCATGCTCACCATAAAAGGGGGCTAGTCGGGCAGGGGCGGGTTCAGCGTGTCGGTGTGGCTCCGGGACGGGGTGTTGGATCGGTAAAATCGTTCTCTGTTATCACCCATTGTTACTATCTGTTATCAGCACTGTTGTTGATTGTTTCCCTCTCCCTTGTTGTCCCAGTAACCTGCCCTTATCCCAACCCTCAAGGCTTTGCCCTTATTTTTCCATTCTCCTCCCCATCCCGCCGGGGGAGGAGTGAGCGAGCGGCACGTGGCGCTCAGCTGCTGGCTGGGGCTAAACCACATCAGCTACAGATGTGCAAGATGGATGTCAAACATCATTATAAAGTCTTACATGGATTTGCATAGAAACCAAAGTATCACGAGGAATCAGGTAGGACATCAGTGACATGATGAACAGATTTGGTATTCCCTACCATGGACAAAAGAAAGTTTATTTTAGGAAGCAGAGCAGGGGGAAGAAAGCAAGCTCATGTGTGTTGTATGTTAAAACTTAGTTTAAGGACAGGAATACTGAATATAAAGTTAAAAAAAAAGGGGGTATGTGTCTTTTCTCTGAATATCAAGAAAAAGTGTGTGTATGCAAGAGAGACATACAATTAGTTTTCTTACTTTCACACTTCTGTGCTTCCCTTTCTAGGGAAGGAGAAGAACTGAAAACCTATGGAAATATTTTTGACATATCCAGAAAGAGCTTGGAAAATTACAACTCTGAGTCTTACAAGATTACTTTTTAGACCACTGCAAATCATTGAATCATTTTCCCGTCCAACTTTCATCAGGCCTTTGGCAGGTCAACTGCCACTCATAAAAAGCCAGGAGACAGAGTCAAGTGCTCAAGTAGTCACAAAAAAACCAAGGCTCGCTTTGCTCACACAGTGAGGTTTATAAGCTGCTCAGAAGGAAAACAGGAGTCAGGACACCACTCAGGTTTCTTCATTGTAAACAAAAGGAAGGTGGTTGAAGAATGAAAATACATAAGGAGGATGAAGGATTGTCATCTGCCACCTCTCCTACACAACGTACTTTTCAAAATCCTCCCAATACATAGTCTCTGAATCTCATCCCAGCTTTTCCTCACATACACCTCCCATGCTGGCAGGTGCTTCCAGTGTTCTCCACTGGATAGCTTATGTTCTTCACAGCAACCCAACTCAAAGGTGCTCAAGAAGGAAACGTTAACAATAGCTCTCATTCCCAGCACTTTGTGAAAGAGAGGTCTGCTTTTGAGTCAGGAAACAAAGATGACAGCAACAGCAAAGCTGAAGGCAGAAGAGATGCTGGAGATGAAAGACAGGGGCAGTTTGGAACTGGAAGTTGGTAATGTGAACTTCTACCCCTGAACTTCGCGAGTGGCCTTGATCCTCGCACTACACCCAATCACATGAGGATCACTTGTGCCTAAGGGAATTGCTGAGGTCCATGGCCAGAAGGTTTCTACATCTTATATCCCAAATACTAGCAGAACTATGCGGGATTTAAATGACATTGGGAAATCAACACTGCACAGCAGCACCAGGATCAAAGAAACATGCAAGAAGCTTGATGGTTTTTAGGGTTTGGGTTTGTTAGGGGTTTTTCTGGGGGGAGGAGGTTGCTTTTTTTTTTTTAATCTTCTTCCTCAAATGCACTGTCCTCATCTCAGCCAAGACAGCTGCTAACATCAATGAAGCTGCCTGGGTGTTGTAGCACTTCCAAGATTACATGCTCTATGCTGCACGCAAATGAGAGGTATGTATGTATATAGGCAGCATTCTCCTAAAGGAGTGAATAAGGGACACACACTCACTCTACTGTAGACAGAGAACAATGTGGGGTTTTTTTATTCTAGCACTGTGAGCTATAGAGTCACGAGTATTAGATGACAGGATGACAGCCATAGGTTTGCTCTTGAGCTGGGAGCATGTTTTCCTCCCACCCTCCATAGTTGCAGCATATACACACTGAATGTTCCTGTACCATATGACATCATTACAGCTTCACAGCTCTTCTGCAGCCATCCTGACCCCTAACGTAATTACCACTGTGCCTCTTTTTTTACCTCCTGCCTTTTTTCCATGATTGTTTTCTGTTTGATACAAATTTCCTTCCATCAGTGCCCATGGTAACATCCATAGAAATAGCAGCAGGCTAGACAGTGGCCATGAACAGCTCCCTAACCATGGAAACCTGCCAACATTTATCACAAATATAATAAGATGTGCCACAGAAGCAAAAAGCATAACAGCACTTCTTATACTCTCTTGCACATTCTTGACACATTGTGGTAGCCAGAGAGATTTGTGAACATGGTGAACCGCCTGTCTGGCCTTTTTACATTTACAAGCATATAGATGCACCTTAATGGCATGTTCAAAGATTCTAGGACTATAAATTCAACTAAATAGATACCTCAACATAAGCCATCAAATAATACTGGAGTCACCATGCTGTCAGAGATTCTATTGTGATAAAGAGGTACAACACATGGTCTGCCTCCTGCTGAAAGAAACACCAAAATTGTCCAATGTAAAACAGTTTTGAAGGCACTCACTGAATATTTAAAATTCTCAGTAATTAGGGATATAGCTTTGGAATGGGGGGGGGGGGGTTGGCTTTCTTTTTAGGTAACTTCTGTTATGAGATTGTGATGGGAGGGTGACACGATCGTATCCCAAAGAATTAATGATGATATCCCGGAATCCTGCAGTGATTTCTTTTAAAATAATCACCAATTGCTTCCCAGAGTGTCTGTTTACTGAGAACATCAAATGATTAAGTTTGCAATGGTGAATCAGTGTCAGACCCAGGCTTATTTGGAAAGCAATCAAACTATATTTAGACTGGAAGATATTAAATGCAATAAAACACAGATATGCATGCTGTTAGGAGGTTCCACACAGGGACAGTGAAACTTTCAGCATGCAGCAGAGAAGTGGTCCACCTAGACCTGCATGGGAATCAAGTCCAGATCTATATGCACTTTAGAGAAAGGCACAAGAAAGTCATGTGCCTGGCCGCCATGTGATGCTCAACTACTCAGTTTTTCCTCTCCTTCAATCAATTTAAGATAGCTTACGCCCCAGAGCACAGGGGTTCGCATCCCTTATTTAACAACCAAGTTCAGATCTTCAGCCCCTGTTTAACAGCCCTTGCCTTCAGGTTACATGTTTTCATTTGAATGCTTTCCACTATTACTTGAAATGCTTAGTCACCTGTAAAAATGCTTCTCCTTTCCAAATCCCTGTCAATTTACAGGCTATAAGCCTGTGAATACACCAAGCCTTGCACAAAAGTTTCTAACATGGAGACTTGCTAATGGCTATATTGTAGCATTTCCATACAGAGGACTGCTTACCAGAACAAGGAGATGATTACCATAATTGTTTATACCATTGATAATTAAGAGGCTTTACTTTCAGCTCCCCAAAACATGCAAGATCTAATGTGTTCTGATTAATCCAAGGTAGGAATTTAAACCAGTATACTATAGCAGTTTAACAGCTGCACGCGTACTTAAGCCAACACTTTCCCATCAGAGCATCCTCACACAGGGTTGTATGGGTCTACCTACATCTATATAATTATATTCATATGAAAAACAGCAGTACTTCTTTTAGAGAGGGATTTGTTCCTTCACCTCCAACATCCCAAATTAATATTAATTTCTTTTCAAGTCCTGGTCTGAACTCCCGAAGCCACCTATTCCTTCTCTCACATATCCAGTTAAGCCACCATTTAGTCAATCCACAGCATCTTGTCTCACTTCAAAAGAAAAACTCACTCTCTCACTATGTTTTTTGCAACACTTGTAACTTCTATTTTGGTCATGAAAAACTCTAACACACCACCTCAGAAAGGTGGTCTGCTGCCTTCCAATGTACAAGCAGAGTTTAGAATGAAAGTGAACTGAGAGAGGGCTGCGATAGCAGAACAGCAGTTCCTCTTGTATTATTAGTCCTGTGACAGAGTCAATCAGCCTTTATACTCCTGTAAGATCACAGGACTATATTATGCTTGGACGGCAATTCAATATTCTCAGGTATTTTTCCTCCGAGTTGTTCCTAACAGCCTCTGACTCACTAATGAGGACTAAATACAATTTCTACTTCACTCACCATCACTACAACTGTGGGAGGAAAGCAAGCAGAGCCTGAGCACAGGGATCTTAACCATACCACCCCCTCAGCTTCCAAGCTTAACACAAACCACACCAGTTTCCTCTAAACGCCCAATGAGTTAGGTACCACCATCCTAGAAATAGTTGTAGAATTAGTAATACCAAGTGAACTGCAAAAAGTGGTATGTCCGTAGTTTCAAGCACTTCAGTAACTGCTTTCTGGGTAATGGAGCTGAACCTTTCCACACAGCTTGATGTTACTGCAGCAATTTGCCTGATGTAGCCTAAAGACTCAAAGAACATGATATTTCTTTGGGAGTTAAAAGAGGGGGTTAATATCCGAGTACAATTTAAAGGATATAATTAAAATCTTACTTTCATGCTTTTCTAAGAAACTAGTCTCTCAGGATTTTGAGGAACAAAACCTAGCCAGGCAGATGAGAGAGATTTTTCATTAAGTAACAAAGCTGGAACATCAAGACAGAAATTAATTCTGCACGCTATCATCCCCAAGAACAGAAAGCAGCAATAAAGGGAAACAGAGAATGTCATTGTAGGGCTTGAGGGAAAAGGCCTTATGATTATATTTTTCAAAACTAGCAATGGAATTATCCTAATGATTTAAATATCTCAAAAATATATAGAAAAAGCACTGTTCTCTCTGGGTTTCTGTAAAAACAGCATCCTTTGAATGAGACTCAATGTTTATGGAAGATTCCTCCTTGATATTCCTTCTCACAAGCAGTTGAGAATTCAATACAACTCCTAAAATAGTATTTTTTTTTTTTTATCTATAGGCAAACATATAAACTAGATAGCACTTTTTGACCATCTGGACTTGGATTTTATGTATTAGTTCACATAAACCAAGTAAGTTACAAGTTCTTGATATATGTGTGTAGCCTGCAAACTGCCCTTTCATCAGGTTTAGGCTGCATGCATTTGTTTTCATTTTAGAAATTTGCCCACTTAGCTGCTCTTTGAGTTCAAGGTTATCACAGGGATAATTGATTTTGGTTACTTTCTTAATTTTCTTTCCAGTGAATATAGCAAGAGCACATGCCCCTTTGACTTTCAAAATACAAAATTCCAAGTTAACACCTTTCCTGTTAGCACGTTTTCCATTAAAAGTGCATTTGATAGAAATAGTCAGGGGTTGAGGCTGACTCAGGTACACATAAGACTGATTAATCACCAAGAACACAGATGGTACCAGCACAAATGACTTTGATGGAGGACGTCCACACTTCTTACAGTGTGTTTGAACCATGATGCAAACTGCCAGGGACAGAGATAGCACGGTTTATGCTATAGAGAGTATCGCTGTGTGAGAGAAAAAGCTTAAACCCAGCCTCAAAGCAGTTCAGACTAAGCTGTGGCTACTATCTCCATGGCCTTTGGAACAGCTTTCTAACCTGAAGTACCCACAGCATCTACTGTCACTGCAGCATCCATCACTTAATTTCGGCATCTTTTATCCCAAAGGCTGCAGAACACCTGCATGCCTACAAAAGCACTGCCTTACATTTCCTTTGCTGAGGAAAACTACATTGTCACTCTGCTTTTAAAGTTTGTCTCTTAAAGTTGTCTTCACAGTGATCAAGGCAGTGCACTGCTAGATTCTGTAGTTCTGTATCCACTTGCACTTACTAAAATTCCTGTCCTTTCTCTATCATCTGTTTGAGAAGTGGGAATCCAGTTACTTATAGCATATAAAGAAGCCAAGCAAACATGGCTTTTGAGGGGACTGGTGGAATACAGCCTTCTGTCAGTGGATTTGTTCAAGGCTTGCTTCCAAATTTCATTTATGTTGTTCTAGACATCTCACAGATAAGAAGCAAAGCAAGGTACAACTTTCTGCTTCACATGGGCTCTGTGTGCAAGAGGTCATAGAGTACACTCAGGACATCATCCATCCTTCTCCAGGTCCAGCGAGCACCAAAAGCCTCACACGTTACACAGTGAAGCTGTGTGCAACTTCATTTCTTAAGCTAGAGGTTTCTGAGCTTAAAATCAGAAGCCTACAGATTTTTAAGTTTCATTGCCACATCACAAAGCCTACCCAACCTCACTGGAAGGAGATGCACAAAGATAGACACTGCAGGGGGAGCGGGGGGGGGAGGTAGTTGCAGGGAAGAGCAGACACTTGGAAGAAATCCTTCCCCCAAATATGCACTTATAAGAAATCAATACAAGGAAGGAATCAAGTTCGACCTCTCTCACATGTGAAGATCTGAAAAAAAGGACAGAAGCCTTGCAAGCTAGCTTCAGATTCCTCCCAAGCCCTCTCCCCACAGCAAGCAGTTTGCAGAACTGGAAACCATTCACTCTGTATTGGAAATAAGTAATCTTCTGATGCAGAGGGGCTGGGAGGGTTGGCAAGCTTTATGCTGAGCAAGCGGTATGCATCTACTGAAACACAGAGGGTATGTGGTATTAGGAGGGCATTGCTGATATTGATTATAGCTGTTAATGAGGCAATGGAAAAACAAGAGAAGCAAAGGCCACAAGCTTTAAATATTAACATTCTTGAATATCAATCAACTCAAGAAAATCTTTGCAGTGAGCAGAAAAATGATCTCAATGCAGAACAGATGTTTCTAAAAGCTGACTAACCAGCAGAGCAGGATGATTATCTTATAGCAAACTGGGTATTTTCAAAACTAGCCCAGTTTGAACAGGAGCTGCAGTGTCCTTGACAGATCTGCTAACATTCACTATGAGAAGCACATGAGAAAATATTTTCATAAGGCACCTATGATGTGTAAGAACCAATGAATGCTAACTTTTACACATGCCATGGTTCATACGTCTGTTTATGCTAGTAGATAGGACTGAGAACCTCAGAATAGACATACTTAGGTACCTGTACCACAGGAAGGACAATATCCGAGAAAGTGGAAGTGGATCTCAAGGGGCTAGAGAAGCCTGTTGAGATACAGTCAGCACTTTATGAATTCCATTTTCAGAAAACATAAGAACAATTTATGCTCAAATTCAGGGCTCTTCAGTCATTGTTTTAAAACCTTGGAAGGCCTCAGATTTCTCAGGGGTATTTTAAGTATTTAAATCCCATTATCACATAGGGGCTTTCACAGATCAGCACGTAATTCAGTGGATTTTCAACCATGCTTTTCTCCCATTGGCTCCTGTGGGAGTTAGTCATAAAAAAAAAAGTAGGACAGCACTAATTATAGAATAAAACCTGCCAGAGGTGGTCTATCTTAAGGAATTTCTTTGGAATAACAATTTTCAGAACAACTATATTTAACTGTATAGCTGAATTCACAGTTGAACAATAGGGACTATATTTTAAGACAAACACTTGCTGTGCAGTATGTCTTGTCCTCTGTAGTGTCAGCAGGCAGCTGATTATCCCCATTTTTGTAGCAGTCTTGAAAGCTTATGCCCCAACTTCAGTTACTTTGTTAAACAAAGCACAATTTCCACATACTTCCTTTGAAGCACGTATTTCTGAAAGCTTTAGTTCAGCTCTGCATCTCCAACACACTCTTTCTGGATGTTTCAAGACTAAATACAAGAATTCAGCAATGCCACAACATTGCCATGAGGAACATCACCTTGTACACAACTGCCTGTTTAGAAGCTTTGGAATGGTATCTCCCCCATGCAAGAGCATCCTGGTGATGATTAGTTGTGTTTGTAGTGTCTGTTAGCTCTTTTACAGGTCTTCTATTTCTATTTCCCCTTCAGCTTTCTTCAATCATTTTAAAAATTAGGCCTCACACTTACCCCTTCCCTGTTCTCCAAGATGACAGCCATCCTCTAATAGTCCTTATGAGGTAACTGCTAATGGTACCACACATGCTTCAGCTCACTCTTTGACCACCCCAGAATGCCCATTTGAAGGAACTTGACTTAGTCTTTTGAAAAAACACCTGGATAAAAAACACTGCATAGAACAGTTATTCAATGGTAGATGCTCCATTACAATCCCAAGATGAGACTGCAACTCATACAGATGTTCTCAAGCCAGACTTAACCCTGGTTATCTGGCTCAGTTTCCATGTCCTTACCAAGGCTCATTAGCACCTGCATCGTGGCTCTGAAACTAGGTCCTAAGCGACCATGGCTACACATTCCTCTTGATGTACAAACACTACAATGTTTAGCTCCCAGATTCTTCAGCAGATATCTCCTGAACCATTGGAAACAGGATTTTCCATGTTAGTCCAGGTGAAATCTGTAGTAATGTCTGAACACCACAAAGCATGAATAGGAGGGGCACCAGTCTACAGCGTTTAATATATTCTCCCCTCATATGTCTAGGGAAGAAAAAAGTTAACACAACACTGTGTATGTTGTTCTAAAGAACCCCACATTTATTGCATGTCATTGTAAGGTTTATAAATGGCTATGTCTGCAAATGTGTTTGCCCACATCACTGAAAATTCAAGCATGCAGAATCTAAGAACAGAGCCCAAAGACAGAGGAAAGCAATGAGAAATGCCATGTTGTGACCTTACCACCTGAGGAAGGTGTTAATGCCTAACGGAAGACATCTCTGTGGTAATCCAGTTAGCTCTTAAAATGCAGTTATATCTGGTCCAGGCTTCTGTGAAGCTAATTTACAACTTCAGTACTCCCAGGATTCAGGCAGAATCTTGGTGCATTTTACCAATTTATTTCATATTTTCTTCCATGTCATCTGTGCTTGTTAAATTCATTGCTAGTCAAGAAAGTGTAGGCTTTTGAAAAGTGAGTCAATTAAGGAGTTAATTATTTTATTAATTTACATACTGAGTTGTGCTTAGCTCTACTGAATCAGTCCAGGAACCCTTTGCAAATATCTTAAGGAGGGAAAGGTGACCTCTCTGTACAACTGGTAAAAGTCGAACGTGTAAAGGCTTCAAGTGACAAATCATCCTCTGGCTATATATAGCCAATACTTCAAACACAAAACAGGGTTGGAACCCTTCAAGACTTCTTCCAGTACACTCTGACCATAAGGGCTGTTTTCTCCAGCCACAGCCAACTGATAAGCTCTTCTAGGCTCAGAGCTGAGAGAAAGTCAAGTTCCTTCAGATTCAGACAGAAGATCTGGGTGTGAACATGGGAGCAGCGGAAGGTGGATGACACTGAGCAAATGATTCTGGAGCACGAACCTGGAATTTTGTTATCATCCCCCATGGCCATGTCTATACTAGTGAACCAGCCAGGGTGCAGGTATGAGTACTGTGCCGTGACACCGCTTGTTGTCATGCTGCCTCATTGCATTTTAGCCCACATCACCCAGACAGTGCAAGAACATGGTCACAGACCATGCTTCTCACATGCAGCATGGATGGTGGAGAAACATAGGGACAGACACAAGTGTAGCCCTACAGAGGGGAGCTGTGCCAGGCCAAGCTGCCCTCAAGACCACAGTAAAGGACCTGGCCTGTTTTACTTACTGGTAGACATGTACCTTACAGAAGTACCGAGAATTGCAGAGACAATTGCTTCGGTTTCTAAGAGATGCCAAGTACTACAAAAATTAGAACACAGTTTCCTTGGTCTAAAAAAAGCCTAGCATTCTTTTTATTTTTGACTCAGATGAGTCAGCAGATAGGAAAGGCAGTTCCCAAATATAGACCCTTACACCAGAGGACACAGCAAGAAGAAAATTTGATCAGGCCTCCTCCTTCACACAAATCACGGCAATACTTCACTTGTGATGAGCCTCATCAGCCAAATAGCACTGCCCATCGCAAGCCCTTCCTTGAAATCCCTCAAGTATTCCAACAATGAGCAAAAAGAGAACAGTTTGGGTGTTTTTCTTTATATATGAGAAGAGAAGATGACTTCCACAACAGGTAGTGGGGAAACTTTCTGACACAGTTAAGACTACTTGGGTACCCAGCTGGAACAAGAACAGTGACCAAATAGGTAGCTATCTGTATTGCCACACTCCACCCGATTTTAGGTAGGTCTCTTACTAAAAGCATCTTCTCTGGATCATTTTGATCTTTCCCTTGCAAAGGCTTCTTGGACAGGCACTCCAGACAAGATACTTGATAAATGCTACTCAGCATCAACACTGTGCTGAAAATTTTGTTAAACTACAAATCTGTTCTAACTGTTGGCTATATTTAAGTATTGTGAGACATAACAATCCCATAGCAGTCCAACAGCCAGTCCCTGGCCTGCCACCTTTTTCTGAAACAATACCGAGAAAGCCCAGTCACCTTGAAACATGAGCCTCTCTACAAGATGAAAAATATTGTAACACAATTCAAATGTCAGAGAATTTATGGCTTCATGGCCACAGGTCCCACAAGATGAAATTCATCACAGTTTCACCAACTTCAAGCAGAGCTACACCAATTTACTCCACAGAGGGATATGATGCAAATTAGTACTTTTGGAGTACTGATAAAACATCCATGAAAAAAATTATGATGTTTGTAAGAGTTAGCTGCAAAGACTCTAGGATCAAATTTTCTTTTTTTTTTTTCCTCATTTGCCCAGAAATCATAAATCATATCTTACAGTTTTTGAGATATCATGATCTTTGTAACCTGTTTGGTATTCTTACATATTTCTCATTGAAAACACAAACATGAAATTACCTTCGCTAATATGGCTGGAGCACCTCTCCTATGAGGACAGGCTGAGAGAGTTGGGGTTGTTCAGCCTGGAGAAAAGGCGGCTCTGGGGAGATCTAATTGGGGCTTACCAGTACCTGAAGGGGCCTACAGGAAACATGGGGAGGGACTGTTTATGAGGGAGTGTAATGACAGGACAAGGGGTAATGGGTTTAAGCTGAAGGAGGGTTGATTTAGATTAGATGTTAGAAAGAAATTCTTCACTGTGAGGGTGGTGAGGCACCAGAACAGGTTGCCCAGAGAAGCTGTGGCTGCCCCCTCCCTGGAAGTGTTCAAGGCCAGGTTGGATGGGGCTTTGGGCAACCTGGTCTAGTGGAGGGTGTCCCTGCCCATGGCAGGGGGGTTGGAACTAGATGATCTTTGAGGTCCCTTCCAACCCAAACCATTCTATGATTCTATGAATATTTGAGAGCAATTTTTGTGTAAGGAGTTTCACAATGTAGGCAGTTTCCTCTTTTGCAAGGTGCCTGCATACCAGGAAAGGGAATATATTTATGAATACAAAAATGCAACCACCAGACACTAAAACATGTATTGTAGAACTGCTTTGTGAACGTAAATACCAGATAAATTGTATAAGTCATAGTGTAAAATGAACCTCATTTCTAAGCACACCTCAAATACTTTCTAAACTGCTGTGTCTCACTGGAATACAGCTACAAGTTTGAATAGAAGTTTGGTTTACCAAAATTTCTTGTAGCATTCAGTGTCGATACTACACAGAAGAGAACTACATTTTAGAAATAGAATTTAATAAGCCTACATAATGCTAAACATAAATCATGCCATCTACAATAACCACCACCCCAGATAACCTCAATGAAGCTGTCAGCCATACTCTACTCCCTAATTCATTGCCTGGTCTAATAACATAAAAAACTTGGGATATTTCCATGAATTTCTAAAGGATTTGAGCCTTCAATTTTGGCCATTGTTTCTCATGCCTTCAGGATAAAATTTATACCTTTCCTTAAAGCTGTACAGTCGCTAATATGTCATGAGAAATCACTACAGTGTACAAAGGCAATCAACCAGATAATTTAGCAAATTATAGGTTGATTCAGGCCTCCAAATCCATCGGTCTGAAACTCTTTGCCAGATATGAAACCACTTAGCCCTATTTCTATCACTGCTTCTCTATTTATTTTCAGTTTTATCTCACTCAAAATATTCCAGACACTGAGCATATTTATATTTCAAATGATTGTGTTGCAGAAGGCTGGAATGCATGTTTGAAGGACGTGTGCTAAAATACTCTAAAGGCTAAGAAATAATATCTCATAGCTGCATCTTTTTCCAGTTTGCACTCCCATGTCACTAAAGACATTATCTGTAGCTATTTGTTGAGCTAATTGTCTACTGTGAGGTATGAACGCATTGTTGGCAAGACATCTTCCTTCTTGGGAAGTACATTAATTACCTCTGTGCCACCCAGGGTTCAGGATGTTCTCAGATGAAAGAACAGTGGGTATGAGAACCCACTACCTCAAAAATGTGCCCTTAATAACAAAGTGATCAAAACAGTCATCAGACCAAAAGCCATGAACAACAGGTTCTTTTTCCCCACAGTTGCAGAGCACAGCACCCAGTATCTCTTGCAAAAAAGACCTGTTCAGTAAAAGATACAAACCAACAGGTAACCTGTTGTAGACACCAAAAGCCTATAAAATATCTGGTCCAATTAAACAGTAACTGATAGCAAAATCCAATTTGTCTCAGCACTAATGGATTACAGTGCAGGTTTTTTTCCTAATTTACCTCTCAGTTTCCAAGATCAGGATCACAGAGAAACATGCAGAAAGTATAATAGAAGAATGCCCACACATTACTAAAGCAAACAGATACACATAGCAAAGAACAAGTTCCTTGCTGGCCTTTCTATATCAACTTTTTCCTCATCAATAAGAGCACAGCATGAATGTAATTAACATACAAAGAGAATAAGAGTCAAAACAAACTGGATCTCAAGAGATTAAAACATATCAGCAGCAGATGGAGACAGCAGTAAACATTAAAGATGCTGGCAAGACCTAGTTCTCTCCTCTGGTATTTTTGAGGAAATATTTATTCAGAGTTAAGCATATGTACATAATGGTCAACTTACAATGCAAGCATTATCTCTTGAGAGGTACTGTTGTCAAGTGCACAAACTCAACATAGATGCACATGAAATTATAGCCAACTCATACAACTAGTGGATGAGCTTGCTTCTAGCACTCTCAGGGACAAAGCTAATTTTTGAAAGTTAATTTTATTTTGCAACATGCAATTTAAGCCAAAGCTTGAGAAACTAATTAGTAGCCATTACACACACCAAAGAACAAAGAATGGAAAGAGCTAGTACCACCTGTCTCACACTCACCACCTTGCAGGTCTACAGACCTTCTCTTGACTTTACCAGAAAAGTTGACCTTTTCATCCCCATATAGTCCAGGCAACATATGTGAGTAAACCTCATTATAATGCATGGCTGAAGCTGAGTTTAAATAGGGTAATAGATTAAATACCTATTAATTGGAAGTCAAAGGGCACAAGAGTGTTAATCATGCATTCAGGAAGCCCTTGAGCCATCATGGCTGCAGGTCTTAATTGGGTTTTCTGTTGAGGCAATTCCTCCTTTGTGTTTTATCATGAAGAAACAAAATAGTCTTATTTTGAAACGTTACTTCATTATCTAGCATAAGCTTAATTAAAAAAAAAAAAAAAAAAAAACAAAAACACAACCAAAAACAAACCACAAAACCAAATCACAAACAAAAAAACCCCTCACAACCACCAAAACCCTACTCTGGATAACACAAAAGGTCTGAAGAAACTACCTAACCTCTCTGCCAAAGAAAGTCTGGAAGACCTCCTCACACCTGAGAGGAGGAGTGCTATGAGGCTATTCTTCCACATAACAGCATTGAAATTGCATTTGGATGTCTTTGCTACAACAGTCAGGCAGGAAGTCTTAGCAAAACACTTTTATCACCCCTACCCATACAATTAAGGTTCAGACAAAGAGACCCTCAGATTTTATTCCACACAGCCACGTAAACTGAGGAAGCACTTACTGCTGAGTCCCTGATAAAATGTGAACTCTTGACATTATGGGGAATTTTGCCATGGACTTCAATAGAGCTATACTATTGCCCAATAGGTAATAAGAGGTGTTACTCTCTTTCAAGATAATACTGAAAAGCACAAAAGTGTCTTCTCATCTTCTGGGTAATTCAGGCTATACAATTTCAGACAACTTCTGAATGAAGCCTGTTATTTCTTGTGGACTGAGGCATCTTCCCAAAAGACTACCAATCTTGATTAAGAAATAGAATGGAGAAGAATCTAACAAACTCCTAGTCAAATTGTTAAAACAATTAGTTTGTCTTACAGTTAGAATAATGTTCCTCATTTCTAGCCTGCATTACCACTGCATTAGTTTTGAACCCCTTTATCACAATACCTTACTTTCTCTTAGACTACAGTCATTAACTACCAGAAACTGCATCTACTACTATAGCCACAGTGTTGATTACAGCAATGAAAATGCTATAAATCAACTAAAAAGCCTTCCCTATAAAAGCCATAGTCTAGTTCAATGTCATTAAAGAGATTTTTTTACCAAGATGCATCTTTTCAACAGCAAGACCATTTAGCCACTGGAATAAGTAACCAAGAAAGCCATTACCCCCACGATAGCTGGAGAAAGAAAGGGCTGGTTGGTTTGGTTGCAAAACACAAACATTTCTTTTGGACTGACACAAAATGAGAGGTTTTGTTTCATTTTGGGACTATCCTGTTTCTTTGTGTTACCTTTTCTCTCTCTGTCTTGGTCCATTTATTAAATAAAACTAAACCACTATTTTAAATGGAAGAGTCAAAGGATTAAGTTTCAAAATAGAAATATTTTGACATTTGAAATATGTCACTTGAAATATTTTGACATTTGAAATATGTCACTTGAAATATTTCATTTTGAATAGTGCTTTATCAAAATGTTTTTTCAAAATCTTTCCTTTCTCCTTCCATTTTTTGTTTTCTCCACTGAACAAAATAAAAAAATACCTCCTTTTCCCAACCCTCCAGAAACTTTTTTTCCAGTGAATCTACAATCTGTCAGAATAAAATTATGTGTTCATTTATGTAATACGTAAAAATAATTCCATAAATTGGAGAACAGAATTATTGCCCTTGCTTATGAGAGATATTGAATAGAAAAGTATAACAGTATCTTTCAGCCTTGAAATTGATACCGTTAAGCACAGAGAATTAGAGATTTTTCTTTGAATGCCACCTATATCAATCATGAATGGAATATGATAGTTTTTCCACTTGTAGCTGTAAACCCCTAAAGATAGCTACCTAAAAAGGCACAGTTGGTGACCCAGTCATAGTTCCAAGCTATGTCAGTACCCGCCAAACCATGCCAGTGACATCATGACCATCTTATCACCAAGCAAAAAATGATTGGGACATTAATGCACTATAGAGTGTGAAGTGATAAAAAAAAAAACCAAACAGATTAATTTGGTCAGATTTTACAAAAAAAAAAAAAAAGTGCTCAAATGTATTATTTAGGCAACTACATCTCATCAGTTTCAAAGGGCTTAGCTCTCTTCAGTGAGATACTGAGTAAGTAGATCCCAAAGCAGATTTGAAGATCTGGGCCTCGGTTTTCAATCTCTTCTGCTCAAAATACCTGGAGCAAGCAGATGTCTTGAGCATGCTGTTAAAGAAGGGCATCGAATGAAAAAAGTGACTTGCTTCCCAGTTAAAAACCCATTCTGCAGAGATACCTGGAATGTGATTCCCTTTCACAATGAATTAAGACCACAACACATTGCAGCAGTTGCCAAAAGCAAAAGTGGATTCGAAAAGCAAGGAGACTCCTAAGTTTACAAGGGAAGGTTCATTAACAGCTATTAAACACGAAGAGGTGGCTATGATTTCCTCTAGTCTCAAAGTCCCCAGGCTGCATGCTGTCAGAAGCTAAGAGAACCTGATGTGATTGCCCTGTTTTTATACATGCACCAGCAACTGGCCACCATCAGACACAGGTGGCTAGAGGGGCACAGGACTGCCCAGTACTCTTAACGGGTCCTGGAGTTCAACGGAATTACTCCCCTTTCAACCTTTAGGCAGCTAGCATATGATAGCATATAACACCAAGCAAGCAAATGGCAGGAAGGAGACAGTGAAACAGATTTTGTTAGGGAACACATGTGCTATCTCCTCATGAAGTCTGCACACAACTGTTATTCTACTCCGTTCAAATAAATGAGTGATTTTGATGCTGTCTTTAAAAGTGAAACAGTATTAGTCAAGATAAGTGCAGGTAATTCATCCTTGGGGAGCAACAAAAAACAATGAAATTTTTTTGGTGGCAATGTAAAAAACAACTTTAGAAAAGGTCTTCTGCTGAATTGGCTCTACTGAGTGCAGAGCACCATGCTCCCAGTGAAATATATGGTTATAGAAATCAAAAGGGTTTTAAAACTCTACAGGCACAAGCAGAAGATTTACATCAACCTATCTATCCTTGTGACATCTTCACAAAGGCAGCAATGTTTTCAATGATGTCGTGCATGCAAGTCCAAAGATAATGTTGAAAGGATGATATTCGCACTGGATCCTTGTTGGTTTATACATCAAAGAGCACACAGTTACTCTTCTCACTCTCAGGTGTCCATGAGAGTGGAACCAGGCTGCCTGTTTACTTTTGAACATCATCAATTAATCAAGGCGAACAATGTCACCACAGAACTTAAATTATTTTTTAGTTCAGAAATAATAGATTGTGTTCTGCTCTCTCAAGGGTACCTGCCTGTAATCCCACCGGTCCCATGCCCTCCGAAAGTGCATCAGGGTCAAAGGCGGAACCTATTTTTTACTGGAAAGAAGAGAACATTTCCCTCATGTCTCTATTCAAACGCCTTGGACAGATTTGACACATTTATTTTGTCATAAAATCTATAAGTCATATGAACAATCAGTGCATGCTCTCTTCAGTTTGGGGTTTTTCCTTCTAAATAGAGGTTAAAAGTTCCAGAGAGCCTTGTAGCAACACAGGCACTGGTTTTGGGTTGCAGTTGGATATAGGTCCTCTTCAAAGTAAACATATAGTTAGTTGCAACAGCTGAGACGGTGTTCATCTAATCCTTCTCGCTGCTCTCAGGGAAGTAATTGTTTGGAGAGGGACTTTCATGGCAAAATTCCAGCAGTGTTTTCTGAACAAGAAATATAGATTAACAGACAATCAATGACAGCCTGGCAATTGGCACTGGATATAGTGGCTAATTACACTACAAATACAGTGTGACTATGGTGTTTTAGACAACAAAAACAAATAACTCCCTGAACCAGAAGATGCCTTTGCACAGAGGTTTATACAGCATCCTCCAGCCAATGCGGTTCCTGCCTGATAACAGCCACTCACAGATGCTGCCAGTATACATAGGCAATAACAACATCAGGGTGTTGTCCTTCCTGTCTTTGGCCTTATAATCAAAATATGCCTTTTAAAACTCTGTTAACATTGATTACACTGTATTTGTGTACTACCTTAACTCTGCGGTGTTGTTAACATTGGGATTATACATACAGGTATAGAGAGATCAACCACAGAGTAATTGCATTATAAACTTACAATGGTTGCTTTATAAAAGCCATCCAGTTTATCAAAAGCTGATAGGAAGCAGTATAATGACTTCTGGGATAGTGATCAGCCAGATAAAACATTAAGACTCCAGGGCATTTTGAGAGCTTATTATTTGTTATATTAATGTTACCCTCATAAAGGTCAAGTTTTCATGTGGGCACCAAAACACAGAAGAACTTGGCATGTGGAGCATCTTTAGCAACCTCACCTATGGGAACAGAAAGCACAGGCGTGCAAGAGTTACCAAAATACGCTTTGGTTCACACATTTTTCCTCAGAGGCACAGGAGGCAGGAATACAGCAGAGAGAGAAACTCATCTGACGTGGCCTAACCCACTCAAGCACAGTAACTCATGCACATGGCAGACACAGCTCAGCATGCCTGGAAACTTGGTCCCCAGCCGGCTGTCCCACTGGGACCCATGCAATCTTGAAAGCCTGCTCTTGACAGGGGTGCTCAGCACTTGAACGTGTCTTACACCATGTCTCTTCTCGAGAAAACTGAATTTCTTAGACTGATCTGGAATAGTTTCCCCCCACCTGCCCTTGACTATGAATTACGCTTCCCTTGAGAAACCAAATTTTATAAATTAACCCAAACTCCTAGGCAGTGATCTTCATAGGCACTGTATTTTAAAACAACACAGCCGTCTAGCGGTAGTAGTAGCTGCTGCAAATAAAATACTCACTGCTGCACACATTTGCTGTCCAATGCTTGACACTTCTAGAAAATGGTGCTTTTGACACTTTGCCATTTCATTTGAATCTAAATTAAGGCTTTTTGCCTCTAAACTCTGCAGACACATTGCATCTGCAAAGCTTATTTGTAAACAACCAGGCCTAAGAGCAAGCAAGTTTCTTACTGAACTCTGGAAACACAAATGTGATGAATGGAGGCAGTGTCTGAGTGAAGATGGGTCACTGGAATTCCTCCTGCCTATCCCTCTTTGCCCAGCATCCCCTCACAGGCAAATGTTGGCGCTCTCATGCAAACTCCCTGTTGTTGCCACATCGTCAATCACTTGTCTACATGCATTTTGGATTAGACAGCCCCCAAATATTCCCTGGTATCATAATATTCAAATTCACCAGCACCAACAAGAATGAAAAAGAGAGCTAACAATTCCTAGCCCATATATTTTCAGGGTAAGATAGAAAAATGCACCTAGATTTATCATTTCAATTGTCAAGAAAGCATCTTCTGTATTTCTGACTCAGGGGACAAGGACAAATCTATATACAAAGATGATGATTGCAGAATATGACAAATTATCACAATTAATCATTTTTGCTAGCTTGAATATTCTGAAGAAAGCACTGGGGAATTGGGGAATACAGCAATATTTGAAAAACAAGTAGCCAAGCACAGATTTTTAGACAATATCAACAGGTAAATCACCTCAGATAAAATAGGAATGAAGCAGCTGGCAGTATCTGTCTAGAGTCTGAAAAAAACACCCCTTCCATTCATGAATCACTCTCTGCATCAGAAGTTTTGAAAAATAAAATACCTTTTATGATATACCCTCTCTGGCTACTTGATTCAAGTCAGTATGCAGAGTGAATAGCAATGGCTGCCTCCCCCAGAACCAGCCTGTCTCACCTAATATCTCTCCAAAAGTAGCTGGAAGAGGACACCAATCTCATTTCAGGCAGGAGAAAGGCAGGCAAGAATCCAACATGTTCGCAGAGGTATTCATGTCTTTTAAGCTAGCACGTTGAATCTGCACTTGTGACAGCTACAGATTTGTCCTCCAGGTTCTGCTGTCAGAAAACAGTGTGGATACTGGGCATCCTAAGAGGAGCATCTGCTCTGAATGTTGCATGGGAGGGGATGAGAAACTGTTCTGGTTTCAGCTGAGATAATTTTCTCCATAGTAGCTGATACGGAGCTATGGTTTGGATATGTGCTGAAAACAGTGTTGATAATACAGGGATGGTTTCGTTACTGCTGAGCAGTGCTCACACAGAGCCAAGGCCTGTGCTGCTTCTCACACCACCCCACCAGCGAGTGAGCTGGGGGTGCACAAGGAGTTGGGAGGGGACACAGCTGGGACAGCTGACCCCAACTGACCAAAGGGATATTCCATACCATATGGCATCATGCTCAGTTTCTAAGGGGCTGGGGGAAGAGGAAGGACAGGGAGGTGGCAGCATTTGGACTGATGGCGTTTGTCTTCCCAAGTCACTGTGAGGTGTGACAGAGCCCTGCTTTCCTGGGGATGGATGAGCACCTGCCTGCCAGTGGGAAGTGGGGAATGAATTTCTTGTTCTGCTTTGCTTGTGCGCACAGCTTTTGCTTTACCTGTTAAACTGTCTTTATCTCAATCCATGAGTTTTCTCACTTTGACTCTTCCAATTCTCTCCCCCGTCCTGCCGGGGGGGGAGTGAGCGAGCAGTTGTGTGGGGCTGAGCTACCAGCTGGGGTAAAACCATGACAGAAACTGCCACCTTTCCCCTCACAGCCTCCTCTGGTCATTTTGAACTGCCATAACGGCAGCAGAAAGAGCACCAGAAAAGCACTGCAGACCTGAACTGACCTCTGCCTTTTTGCCCCATTCCTCCCCAGTATTTCTGCCCACTTAGAGGCACCACCTGAATGGCAGAAACAGTTGCTGGAGGGAGACTCGAAGCCAGAAGCAGGACAGATGATAGCTATTAGCTCCTGCTCCTCATGGCCCCCTTCAGCCATTTCTGCAGTGGAAGGAGCTCTCCCACCTCTCTTCTGCTGCCCTTAAGAGCATGGCATCACCTTTAGATGCCTGAGCTGCTCTTTGTGGTTCTGTGTCAACTGAAGGTTTTCCAGGAAATGGGAGCGTTATGGGCCTTACTCTCCAAGTGAATGTGAGCCAGGCACTAGGAATGGAAGGACAGGCAACAGTTTCAGTAATGTCACTGCAGCAGAATTATTCAGGCCACGGCTTTCCACAACGCGTGAAACAGAAGCAGCGCCTCTGGAAGCTTGCCATCGCCGTTAAACAAATAGGGACAGACATCTGCAATTCAGTGAACATGAGTCTCATACCAATTGCTGCATTTTGCTACAAGAGAAATGTGTTTTCCAGAAGCTGTAATTTCTCCTGTTCAGCACAGGCTCCCAAAAGCTAACTAAGCTGTGTTCACCAAACTGGCTGATATAATCACTTCAGGTCTCAGTAAGATAGAAGCCTGTAAACTCTATGGCAACCAACATCACCACCTACAGAAATTCTTGACAATACAGGATTTTTTCCTCGGCATGCTCACTACTGTCTATTACAAACCTTTAGCACAGCAGGTGGAAGGTAAGGAAAGCACTAGGCTTGGGTTCTCTCTCCACAAGGGAAAAAAAAGAAAGTTAACAACATTTACGGCTTGAGGGGTAGAATATGACACTTGCTCTCCATGTCACTCCCAGCCAAAGCCTGCAGGATAAACACAGTCTAAATTTTGTGAAAGCTGAGAACTGAGGAAAAACTTAAATTTGGAAATTCCTTCATATAACAGCAGATCATATCTTGAGTCACACCATGACCTGCAGGTCCCGGTATTCTAAAACATCTTTGCACTAATGTTACCGATTTTAAGGCTAAACAGTACATTTGTACTCTTCTGTTTGATACCTCTCATAACCAAGCTCAGTGACACTTCAGGAACAGCTCTGATCTCAGACTGAGTTTACAGTTTTCCTAATGCATTAAAAGTGCACTAAAAGCATACTAAAAGCAACTCCGGGGATTATCAATGGTTCACCTTCAGGGTTGTTAATTTGGAGTTCACAGATCATTTTTGGTGTTACTGCAAACGTCCCCATTGCTACAATACTAATTTGTCTTGGTTCGCTGAGCATATCACTTCTGTGTCAGGAAACAAAATTGTACTGGGCCAACACAGGTATTTCGTATTCTTTTTATTTATTCCCTTTGTCAGTAGGTATGTAATCAAAAGAAACTAGCTTTGTGAATAGAGAGAGGACAGCTCATGCAGATTAATTGCTTTTTCTATAGAAGGCATCTTCCTGATCTGGGATAAAGCAGCGTTCAGTCCTAGCTGTGATACTACATGTAAATCTGGTGTTAGTCTTACAGGACAATCAATAAAGAAATCTCATTTAAGACTGATACTCCATCCTGCTTTTCACTCATTTATCACTTCACTGTATTTTCCTGTTTTTTCACAAATAATTGTCCGTTTATTGCCTTGTCAGTTGTCTTGGGCTGGGGTATGCCAACGCTACCCACTGAATAGCATACTGCTGTGGAAGTAGCTCTGCTCAGGTCAGGGGAACCACTTTTGGCATTACTCATTACTTGAAACAAAAAAGGCATAACGGCTTTGGAAGGACAGGATGAAATCCACTGACATCTCCAAATCTAATCCCTTACTTGCTCTTTTTTAATAGCTGATTTTATAATTCCTTGTTTGCAATTGCCCAAACTTACTGTTGTCATCAAATGCAGGGTTTTTTTAAAGGAGCTTGGGCATTGCTATTAATGAACAATCTCACCTTCTTCTTCATGTACTATAGTGATTTAAGCACTTTAAAAAGACCTTGGTTTTCCATTGTCTAATACTACCTCATTTTGCACCTCTGTTTTTTTCTGCATGCAACAGTATGTATTTTTGTGCCTAATTCAGTAGAGAGCATTGAAATGACTCTTTAGCACTCGTCCTTTACGTTCTCATTATTTTATCAGAGGATTTACATATTGCCTCTTTGTGGGATACGTTTTAGCACCTCCAGCTCTTACTGCCTTGTCATGCTCTCTAACTATTCCCTCACTATAGCTTCCTTAACTCCCCAAACTTCCTTACCTGAAATCTTTTCCCACTGACCAACCTGTTGCTACCAGGGCAGACCCAAGACACTTATGCCTGGCCTTCAGCCCCACTCTGTTTCTTTTAAAAGTCGAGTCGGGTCTCCCGCTGACCGATTTATTTCCCCAAAGCTCAAATCTCAGTGCCTTACTCTTTGTAGCTCAAATATCACTTTTTGTGATGCCTACCCGCTCGACTGGACAAATAACAGAGCATTAGGGCTCTGCGTATTTCAATGCTGATTAAAAGGGGGGAGAGCGGGGGATGGCGATGAGAGACCTGGCCCAAGGCGCCTCCTGCTCCCGCCGCCCAGGGAGGACACCCCGGTGGGCACCTGGGCAGCCGCTCTCTGCCCGGCCCGGGGGACGGGCCCGCCGTGTACCGCTGCTAGAGGGACTTTCCTCACCGCAGCCGGCTGCCGCGGAGCGCCCGGCCCCGCGGGCCAGGAGTCGTATCGTCCCCCCGCCCCGGGGAGCCATCTCCGGGCGGGGGCGGCGGGGCGAGCGCGGCCCGGCGCCCCTCCGTGCCCGGCGGCGGCGGCGGCTCAGTGCGCAGGCACGGAGCGGGAGCGAGCGGCGCTCCGGGCCGTACATAATACGTGGTGTCTGGGGCCGGCGCGGCGCAGAGCGGAGATGGGACCGGGGCGGGAGAGCCGCAGCTAGCGCCGCTGCGGTTGCTCAGCCGGCTGAGGGGAGCGGCAGGAGGGACAGGTAACCCCGCCGCCCCGGGGCCGCTGCTCCCGGCCTCTCGACAAACTTGGGCTCGGCAGTTTGGCGGGGGCGGCGGAGGCTCCTGTCACTGTCGACCCTCTCACGGGGGGGCGTAGGGCGCGGAGCTTCCCGCGGGGGGAGGCGGCGGTGGGCACCGGCCGCCCGGCGGGGGAGGGGGATGCGGGGTATCTGTGGACCCCGGGCTTCACCTCCCAGCCCGGGGGAGGGGGCGGCCCTCCCGGGGGAGGCTGGTGCAGCGCTGCCCCGCCGCCGGGAGGGGGCCGCGCCGCGCTAGGGGGCGCGATGGCCGGGTGCTGCGGGGTAGGGGCAGGGCGGGGGGCGGCCGCCGGGCCGGACCAGGCTGGGCTCTCCTCTGTCCTCGGGTCCCGGTACTTGGAGGCGCCGGGCCGGCGTGGGTGAGGGCCGCCAGTCGGTTGCGGGGTCTGAGATCTCCGCCAGGGTGCGGGCGCTGCGGAGTTCTTCCACTTCGCCCGGGAAACGGGCGGTGGAGAGTGTGTCCTGCCCGGCCGGGGAACATCCCGCTCCGGCCTGTGCGGCCCTTCGCCGGAGGGGCCGCGACTTGACGGCTGGGAAGCGGGCGAGGCCGCCGCCCCCGGGAGGGGAGGCCCCGGCCTGTGCCCCACCCGCGAGGCCTTGCTCCCCTGCAGAGGAGAGGGCCCTGCTCGCTCCCCCGTGCCCGGCAGCGGCGCAGGAGGGACCCCGGAAAGCAGCCGGGCACCCCAGATGCCCTTGGGGGAACGGTGGCAGCTGCCCATCCCACTCCCCCAGCCCGGGTGAGAGCAGGGCGCTGGGCGGGAGCCGCGGCAGCCTGAGGGCTGGCGTCGACTTTGATGAACTGGGTCAGGCCGAGCACGGCTTGGCCCAGCCTCAGGCCTGGGAACGTGCTGGGCCCTGGCATGACAGGTGGCTGAGGCATCAAAAAGGCCATCTGTGGGTCTGCTGGCAAAGATGGGTTATTTATTCCAGTGTTCACTCTTCACAGGGGTCTCGCTTTCTGTAGGTAAAGACTGGAAATGCAGCCCTGTGAATGGAAGGGTCAAAGTGTGTAAATCTGGAGAAGGGAGGGGAGACTTCACCTGTGCGAACTCATTGACTTTGTGGCTTATATTTGGTGGCAGTGTGCTGTCGCGGAACAATGGTACACCCTTATTTGCTTTGTCCTGTCTTTCAGATACCAGTTCCTTACAGTTTTTAAAATATGTCCAACCCTTCAGTAAGAAAGCAAAGTAGTTGGAAAATTTATTGGGTAATTTTTGTTGGAGCTTGCTCATCTTTTAAGCTGCCTGTTCACCATCCTGTCATATCTCACCAGATCAGGGGAGAATAGTAAAGCTCAAAGTAAACAGGATAGCTTTTGCCATGGAAACAAAAGTTGCTAGGGGATGGATTGCTACTACAAAGTGGTGTGCTCTGAAGCTGTGATCATAGATCGCATGTGTTCCTAGGCACCTCAGGTTTAGGCACTGAAAAACTTTTAATGATTAAACCACTTCCTGCAGCCTGGATGCATGTTCTAAGCTCGCGCGTAACACAGATTTGGGTAACAGTGACTCTCTTTAGCGAAAGTTTCCCAACATGTGAGCATTTAGTTTCTCAGCCTTGAAGGTGAGACATGCAAATACACATCAAGCCTCAGGAGATCATACTGCTACTGTAGTATTTGTTCACCCAATGTAAATTTATGCTGTGACATGCATTTCCTTCTTATTCATGGAGAACTGTTTTCTCCCACCATACTCTGTTTCAGTTCTTCTGCCCCATCTGTAAGTAGCAAGAACAACAACATTATGTTTACATTGCAGCTGAGATGAGAGACCATCTTAGGACAAATTACCAGGCTGCTTCAATGAGTCATATAGGGCTAGGAAGCCTTCTTCTCTTCTCTCTAAGGGACATGATATTTTGCAAAAGATAGGAGATTACTTATAAGTGGAAGAGTGAGCAGAAAGAAAATATTCAGTAGGACTAATATTATGCAGTGCTTAAAAAGAATTAATGATGCTGGCAGTCTTTTTTTTTTTTTTTTTTCATTTTAAAAGGTCATACTACTTGATGCTATCGCAATTCTTTCAATCAAAAGATCATTCTTTTGTTTTCTATTCCACCTCTCAGCTCTTATTTATCATCTTGCTCATATGCCTCACCAAAACCACCTATTAGCGATTTAGATTGCTAAATAGAAAAAAAAACAGCTATGTGTAATGTAAGTGATTCCAGGCTGTATGGTTCTTGTAGGCAATTCTTCATCAAGCTGTTAGAAACACTACACCCTCTTTTCTCTCTCTTGACTAAACCTACAGACAGTGCAGTGAATGCAAGATAGTGTTTATACATCTTTCTGTCACATTACATTGAGTTTTTATTGCAATAACTACAGTGGCTGGTTCAGACTCAGCAATGTGCTTCACCTGCTTTCTGAATTCTGGAGAAACCAAAGCAGCTCTAAAATTGTCTCCTGGTGGCAGCCGGAGTAATGCAAGCAAGCTTTGGCAGGCCACATTATCTGGTCATGTTTGGCCTGGTCCTTCCCTGTATTGACCTTGTGGAGTCACTTACAGCTGGGGAAAATACCTCCCTTTCTACTCATTATATGATGGTAAATGTACTTACTCAAATGACTTAAGTTGGCAAGGAGTTAAGCATAATTTATTTAAGGAGGTAGGGTTGATGTGAGAATAAAGATCTAAGTAAGGACCTGAGACAATGAGTCTTTGCAGAGCTTTGGTTGGCCTCTTTACTTTCTGCTGTGGGGGATGGAGTGCTTGCTTACTCTTGTCCAAAAGACATGTTGAGGGATATGGACATAAACTGTTCTTACCCTTGAGGTACAGGCTGTGTGACTCTGTGTACGCGAGCTGGGGCAGCTATGGTAAACTGCACCATTGCTTCATCCTCTCCTCTCACCCTAAGGTATTTTTGTGAGGTGGGCAGAACTCTGATTTTGAGGACTCTTCAGTGCTTGTCCTCTGGAATATGGCAGCTAGCTGTCAAAGAAATGGTGGCAGTGAGAAAAGAGGACGACTTTGCCTCTTTTTTCAGGTAGGGAGTAAACAGTGGAAGAAGAGACTCCTAAGGGAAACAAAAAGAGCTCTTTTGCAAAAGAACAGACAGTCTCCAAAAGCAGAATAACTTTTAGTATTTCCCCACCAGATTTCAGATTATATACTTATATCCATACTGCATTTTTTGTATTTCAAAAAGTAATAGTGTTTAAAAGCTCATAGTGTTGTAAAAGAGCACAACAAACTTAACTTTTCAATATATTAACTGTAGCAGGAAACATATGTATTATCAACATACAACTTGACATGGGGTGGCCCAGGTGCCAGGCTCTCCCTGCTCACCTGGTGAGCAGCTGGTGCTGCCCAGGAGTTTGTTGCTGTCTCAAGGTCTCCATCCAGCCTGCCTGTTTCTCTACCTTGCCTGGGAAGGCCAGCACCTTGAGCTCACTCTGGAGGGCAATAATGCTGTAACATCAGCAGAGAGCAAGCCCATCCACAGACTCAGTACTTATTTGATTTCCTAACGTTTTACAGTGGCTGAACTGGAAAAGGGAAGCCTGCAGGGGATGCAAAGACAGTTCTGGTTTCAAAGAAGGGTCTCCTGTCAGAAGCTGTGCCTAGCACTACCCCTGCTGCTCTGCAAAGCTCAGCCACCAGCACTATTCACCACCCCAACCCCCCCCCCCCCCCCCCTTCTCAAGGACTTCTGGCCCTTGCTAGGACCCCCAGCATCATGTGGGCCTCCTCCTCCACCTGGTCATGGCTTCCGTGAGAGCCTTGAAACCTCATCATGAGTTACAAGAGAGATGTTTGCAATCCCAAACTAAATACATGTTAGATATACAAAATAAAAAAACCCCAAGATTACTGTTTTTTATACAGAGGAAAAAGCAAACTCCTCTTTATCCCTTTGCAAAGAATGCAATCGGATTTCAAAAGGGTGGAAGATCGCTCTTATACCAGCGGTGATTCCAAAAGGCTGGAAGATTGCTCTTATACCAGTGGTGATTTCAGAGCCAGCCAAAAGTTTCATTCAGGCTATTGCCATTCCCCAGCAATACTTTTTGGCTTCTGCTTAATTTAAATGCAGCAGTGTCTGTTTTTCTTGCGTACTCCGGTACGTCATACCCAGCAGGATCACCCATTCCTGAAAGGCAAAAGGCTGTAGGGCTGTAAAATTGGGAGGTCCAAGCTGCCATGAGCATGTCAAACCTTCCCTCTAAGTAAAATTGCTGTGGCAATCAGATGAACTGCTTGGAGCTGATATAAATTGAGCTGTTACATTCAGATGCAAGTACTGATTAACAATTCCCTTTGGACTGAGGCCTTTTGAGCTTCTTTAAAGAGAAGTTAGTCAGCTTAAGCAACATTGACCTGTTGCTCAAGTTTTTTTAGGGGCTAGTATTACTTCAATGAATTCAGTAACATCATATCTGTGCAAGCAAGTTCAGGCCTGGAACTTGCATAGTTAAATATAAATATTGTGTGTTAAGAGAACTTCCATGAAGTGGAAAGAGTAGGGAACATTGTTGGTAGTTTTCATAGCAGGCAAAACTCTGATTTTTATTAAAGTCAGCAGGAGCTTGAGCATTGACTTCTTGAAGGAAGCAGTGGTTTGCTATAAGTTTAGCATTTCCATTTCACTCACTTCAGTGAGCAGAATGGTGCTGTTATGGCATTCCATCATTTTCATTTTTAATTATCCATATTTAAGTACAGGATATATACGGTTTCAATCTTTCTAGGACCTATTTTGCCTCTGTTTCTCATGGCTATGAATGTTATATCAACACTTAATCCCACACTTCAAAAGCTCAGGCAAAAACATTTAAAAAAAACCTTACCCAGCAGTTTGGAAAGTTCCTAAGGTTGCAAACTAGTTAACCGGTAGAAGCAGTCTGGATGAGGGGCATCATGAGCCCTTGAGGGATGCTGGCTTTTGTTACCTGATATATTCTCCTTTTTTCAATCTCCACAGAAATGCAGTAGCGCAGTAGTACAAAAGATGGGGAGTGGGCACCCTGTGTATGGGAGTATGGGAGGGAATGTCCTCTGCAGCACCTTTAGGCTGCACTGTGCCAAGACGCTGAGTGCCTTGGATTCGCTTGAGCCGAGTCACCACGTGTAACTACCAGGCTCATTTCTTGGTTTGGAAAAAAAGTGAAGGAAAGGTCTCTCTGGGCTGCTTTTTTTTTTGTGTTGTCTGGAGAGTTTGTAGCCTGCTTTGCTCTCCTGCCACATCTGCTTTGCATGAAACCTCTCATTGCAGGTAGGAAGGATGAGCTCCTATGCTGATGTTTGTGGGTCCAAGCATACGCAGGGCAGCACCGAGGGAGGGTACCAACGCTACGGAGTTCGATCCTACCTGCATCAGTTTTATGAGGACTGCACAGCTTCAATTTGGGAGTATGAGGATGATTTTCAGATCCAGAGATCGCCTAGCAGGTGGAGCTCTACATTCTGGAAGGTACTGCCCGTTGCTGTTTAGTCCCATTTCAAGACTTTCCCATGTAACTAATTGTTTTAGGTAGTCATCCAGAAAGGCCTTCTGTTGCTCAGTTTTTCCCTGAGATGACTGAATAACCATCTGTCTGAAAGCAGGGCACTCTTACCAGGATATATAAGCTTCCAAGGGAGTTCTGGGGTCTTTGGATCCTCTAGTTTCTCTGTCACACAGAGCCATGTCACTGAAACATCGAAGTCTTGTCTGGGAAACCCCACCCATAGCTGGAAAGTGTAGTTTACCTCTGCTCTGCACCCACAATAGTCCTGCCTGATTATTGGGAATAGGAGTGGTAGGTTAACAGCAGTAACTCTGGGACTGTGTGATCTGGAGAAAACCTGGGTAATCAAGAAAACCGCAAGATCCCAAATTAAGGTCAGGGAACTCAACAGAACTGGAGAACACTAGAGGTTGGAAGGGGCCTGTGAGGCCATCTAATCCAACCCCTCTGCTTTGATGGTAGGGCCATTCCCTATGAACCAGATTTTGCACTTCTACGTGAAATGTGCTAGAAGTATTCTACAGCCTGTTCAGGGCAATAGCAACTCCCTTCTGATCCCTGCAAATGATTGACATTTCATGGAGTAAAAGCAAGTGATGGATATTACAGACTGTCAGCAGGGACTGAACCATTGGTGCTAACCACCACCTGAAGCTAAACAAATAATCAGTCACACAGCACTGGGGTTGAACTGTGATCCTCTCTGTGATGGGACCTTTGAACAGGAAATGCTATTTAAATGTATAGATGCATATTCCATTGTTTCCAGAAATGTCAACACTGAATTACATAAATATGAGTTGTAAAAAGACAGTTTCTCCATATATTTTTAGTTCTAGTAGGGCCACGTATGACTTAAAATAAAAATACCAGCCTTTTCCTAGAAGAGAGAACAGTACCTGCAAGGCACTGTTGAAAGCTAAGTGCCTCCTAGGACCGCTTACCAACTAAAAACTGGAAAGGCATATTAATTTTTGTTTGTTTCTTTGTTTTTGTTGTGTTTTTTTCCAGGTCGGACTCATCTCTGGGACGGCTTTTATGCTGATAGGTTTAACAGTTCTTGTAGTGGGTTTTCTTGTGCCACCAAAAATTGAAGCTCTTGGGAAAGATGATTTTGTTGTGGTGGATACCCGTGCCATTCAGTTTAATGGGTCCCTTGATATATGCAAGCTGGCTGGAGCAATCTTGTTTTGCGTTGGAGGGTCCACCGTGGCGGCATGTCTGCTGATGTCTGCTTTTGCTAAAAGTTACTCCAAAGAAGAAAAGTACCTCCAGCAAAGATTTAAAGAGAGAATAGCTGATATAAAAGCCCACGCAAATCCAGTCACAAAAGCGCCAGCACCGGGAGAATCAAAGATACCCGTCACTTTGTCCAAAGTTCAAAGTGTCCAACCTTTATCTGAAACCTGACCCTTTCCTTAGGTTTTGTTTCTCACTTGTAGATCACTTTAACTGGAACATATCAGCTGTTGTTGGCATACGTGCTAGTCAGTTACAACATTGAGTGCTCTGCTGTACAAACACACAGCTGATGGGGAAGCTGCTCCAATACAAATTTAGCATTGGGAAAAGGGAAATTATGTGATTAGACCTGTGACCAATATATTCAGTGTATTTGAACATTTTAATCTGTGTTGAATCAATAAGTCCTTGCAACAACGATTAGGTGTTTAGCTTATTGGATTGCATCCCTAGAAAACAGGGTGCGTTTATGACAGCTGTACCAGGAAGACCCTACATCCCACTGTTTAAAGTTTAGATGAACTGGCTTTTTATTTCATTTTCTTCTTGCCTTTAAAATACTGTTTAGTCCTACTTTTACTGCCTGGTTCTGCTGTCTGGGAAGCCAAGATTTTGCCCTTGTAATTTGCACTTGTCCTCCTGTCACATGCTACAGTCGGTATCAAAGTAATTCTGCACAGGTAAAATGTACATGGCAGCGAGAGCCCTTAATCTGATCCTGGCACGTGTCTCTTCCCAGCAACGTTACTTTCTGGGAAAGGCAAGTTATACTTGATCCCAAGTTAAAACTAACCTGTGCAAAACTGCCACTTTCTTCTTAGTCATTGCCATATTAACAAAAAATACAAAATAAAGGTAAAGAATTAATATGGGAGGAGGAACATCATCCTCATGTATCTTTGGTTTGATATTGTTCCTTTCATTATATTGTATTATGTTTGAACCTTACAGAAAATGTTTCAGTTTTGGCTGGGTATGGATTACTAAAACTGGTTTGATATGCCCAGGTCCCATATTCTGTCAGACATTAATGCCATGTTAGATGACCTTGACATACTTATCTAAAGACATTTTGAAATGCTGTTTATATTTTTATAGAGGATAGAAAAAGTTCTGCTTAACCAGATACCTTTATGTAAATGCTTATCTGAAGACTTGTCCTTTCACAGAAGGCCCTTAATTATTTTCCCACCCAGGGCAATTATTTCACTGTCTTAATCTATGGATTTAAATTAAAATGTATAAAGAAAGATGTGACATTTGTATTCTCTGACAATATGTGCCACCTTATAGTTCTGTCTATTTTTTGAATGGATTGAATAAAATTCTAGGCGTGAGCCAACCATGAATTTTGTGAAAAGTCTCTTTCTAGTCAAACAGATTTCTCTATAAATCTAATATTTCAGTTTGAAAGGAGAAATCAGCAGTCGAAACTCTCTGGTCTGTTACTGCAGTCTGTGTTTTCAGTTTTCATAGCTAAGGAAGTCACTTTGGTGCTGAATAAAAAAAAAAAAACATCATCTAGCATGCTAACAGCAGGTACATGGCAACAGCTGTGCTCTTTCCCTTGCTGATAAAACTTTGTGGTCTGTGACTTGGTTCCTACTTCCACAACTTAAATAAACCAGAACATACATGTTTGGAAGTTTCAGCTGAATCTATGATAATTATCGTGGCTGACAACAGCATTGAAAGTAAGGTTTTCTTCTGAAAATAAAGCGCCTCTCTTAGGCACTGCAGTTGCGTTGCTAAACATTAGCATGGCAAAGATGGTCAGTCAAGAGCTCGTCACATGCACACCATTACAGAGAATGAAACGAAGTAGGTTTTGGTGCATCTGAGAATTCACTGACACCTGCCTATTAGAAGTGCAAAAGTACACTGCACCCAATGCTTAAAAATAGGATTGTAATCTCAGGGGAGAAGCAGATGAAGCAGGGCTAAAGAGGAAAAGATGAGAAGAGTGTTCAGGTGAGGAGCTGGGCATTATTTATAAAGCAAGCCAGCAAGAACAGGGGTGATGGGTAGTGATTCCTCACGGGGCAGGACACGGGGACAGGCTGTCACTGCTGCTGTTAGTTACTCCAGGTAGAGAGGGTCCTCAGCGCTTTCTTCTCAGGTTGGGAGGAATTTTGTTTACTGCTGTTAGCTTTCACTGCTGTCAGGCTATTGGTGCATGGGCAGCAGAGAGTCAAGCTGTCCTGACCTTTCAATGGGGAGTTTTTAGTTAAAATTGTGCATAAAGGAAATGTGACATTTTAAGCTCACCTAAGGAGATGAGAGTGAGGGCTCCTGTGGCCATTACTGAGTCCCTTTGTTCCACCTGCCTTTTGTTAACATTGTACTGGAAGTTTGACTGAAAATCCAGTGGGAAAAGGAAGCACAGGCTGGGCTTGTTTACCCAAAGTAGCTGTATGGGTATACAGTTCTCCTTAAAACACACCCCCACGTGCAGACACACACATGCAAGTGTGGCTAAATTTTTGTCCAGAGGACAGCTGACCCGACAGGTAATGAATACAGCTGATACAAGCACTGGGTGTTTGGTCACGTTACGCATCGCTCCTGCAGAACTGAACATGCTTTGGCAGTAGACGCGAGGATGAGTCATGCATGGCATTATCCAGGTGTCAGGGAAAAAGAAAAACCCTCAAGGATCTTACTGAAGCTTGCTGGGATAGGAAATGCATTTAGAATTTAGCAGCAGCAGCAGCAAAGCTGGTAACACTGTCACGGCTAACGTTGCCACACACGTTTTACCTCATTAAACCCCTGTTTCAGTTGCTTAGAGCTTTTCCAGAATTGAGACCTCTGGAGGTTGCAGTCCTTCATAGTAGAAAATCAGTGCTACACAGGGCTTTTGTGGAAATACTGAGCAGAAAATTACTCTGCTACTAATAACGTACTGGAAAGTTAAGACTTGTGAGAAATGTTTAAGATCCATTTCCTTGTAATGTTTTAACACCTTCATCCTTTGGTGCAGGAACTGAAGCATCAGCCAAAGAGCAGTGAAGATGTGCTTCTTGCTGTTCTCATGGAAAATGCCTGTGATATGGCCTCCAGCTGAGGAGCAGCGAGGGGCAGCCAAGCTCTCTGGGAACTTTCCAGTGAGGCTGAGGGCAACCTGTCCCTGCACATATCATTTCCCTACCATCTATCTTTTTCCCTTTCCCCATCCCCACCAAACTGCAGCACAATCCAGGACTGCTTGGACTTACCCTCTCAGCACTGGCTCCCGTCATCTTTCCAAAGGGCGCATTAACGGACTCCCTAGTGCAAATAAAATATGGCTTGAGCAGCCAAGCTCTTCTTTTTCTAACCCTCTGACCTCCCCATTCAAGAGGCTTCTTTCAGTTTCTTCATGCTCACTTTATTTCTTGCCCCTCTTCTAGCCTCATTTGGCTTAAAATTACAAACACAACCATAGCCCAACAGCATTTTCTATGCAATTGTGGTGAAAGAAATCACGCTTTTCATTCTGAGTGGTAATCACAGACTTAATTTTTGTTAATACATGCTCTCCCAAAGGTGAGGTCTGCTTCCCCTACCACACTGTGCAGAAAAGGCTTCTCTTTAGTATCTGTTCTGTTCTCCTCCCTCCAGGCTGTCTTGACCCCTTTATCTTCCATTTGTTCCCACTGCACTGTTAATCACAGGCAAAGGCAGAGACGCAGAAATGTCCCCTCCTCCCGAGCCAACTGTAAACAGATTTAATTCCCGGTTTCTGCTGCAGCCTCAGCCTGCCATTTCCAAGCACGAGACTTTTAATCACACACAAGTGCAAGCAAACAGCTCTTCATGAAAGCAGCAGAAGCAGAGTGGGGAGGCTGCAGCATCCAGACCAGTGGCCAGGAGACAAAGAGGTTTTATGGGGAGAGCAGCAGCAGAACCTGCACACTGGGGAGGCTGTTCAGCCCCCAAGGATGTGAAATCCAAGCGAGACAGCAAAAGGCTGCAAGAACCTTAGTTGGATGCACTTTTCCAGCAGCTTTTTATCAAAGGGCTAATAGCAGAGCAACAATTTTGGTAAAATAAAAGAATTAGCACTTCGGCTCATTCAGCAGTGACCGGTCACCCTGCCATTACACAGCAGGCTGCCCTCTCAGCTCACTGCACGTCAGGGGTAGTGAGGCAATACGATGCTCCCTGAGTAGGCTTTGGAGCACAGCCTCGCTCCCTCCTCATCCCACCACTGCCCAGAGAAGCAGCCGCTCCACAGAGCATTACCCCGCGCTGGCCATTTGGGGTTGGTGCCCACGCACCGCTTACAGAAGCGATGTTTGGGTTTTGCCAGGTCATCCCTATGGCAGTTTGTCCCCAGGGAACATCATCGCAAATGGGGAGACCCACATAGCCTCCTATTTCCGATATTTAGTAGAAAGCACGTGTGCTCCTTCTGAAGCCTTCTGATCTCTGGGCAAACAATCCATCCGCACCCTGATTTTCTTCAGCTCTTATCTGGACGCACGGCAGACCACACAGCACACGTTTCCTGCATTAGTTCACTTGATATACATTAAGCGGGGCAAAGCTCAATTTTGCTGTCAGATAATTTACAGAGGGACTGTTATGAAAATAATCTCTGCGTATTAACAGTAAGTCAGGCCAATACTTCTAACAGCCCTGCAAACAGAAGAGACAGCGTGCAAGTAACTGATTTTATTGTTTTGCCTAACCATTTGCAGCTGGTTTTTTGCAGGCCCACTTTTTCCATAATTTACCATTCATGGGTTTTTGCAAATAAAGATGGCAGATCATTTTTAAACACTGCTAATAAGCTAGTCAATTTAACAATGTACTAGATATGTCGCTCCAGCAATTTCAGCCTCAACACTCACAGCTTCAGGCCACTGCCGAGCTAAAGGCACCCCCCCAGTCTGAGCCTGGGAGGATGCTTGTTCTGCCAGAGAGGCGCCTCTCTGGAATGTCATTATTTCCTTGCATCTACTCGCCTAATGGCTTCAGTGTCTGCTGCTCTTTCCCTCCCTGCCTCCTTCAGGAGCCTCGCGCCCTGATATTTCCTTCCTCAGCCGCTGCATCTATTTTCAGTGCGGCAGCAGGGGTGAGGTGAGAGGGACCCCTGCCCCAAGCACATCTTGGAAGGGGTGCAAAACATGCCTGCCTGAAACAGCAGCACGGGGGACGCAGGTCTGCAGCACAGGCAGAAGGGTGATGACAGGGGAGGGAGGCGAATGGGAAGGAATCCCTGGGGGACATCTAGAAAAATGCAGCATTTCAAGCATCAATATTGGTTATCTTTCAGTGAAGATCAGAAGAGACAGTCACTGAATATTGAAGGCGCAGAAAAACTTGCTGTAGGCCTAAAACCTGTGATCAGAACATAAATACAGTGGCTAAAATCTTCATGGAAGCAGACTTAAAAAAATCCCAACTTTAACATCAATATTCTGTTCACCACAGATGGCTAGACAAGCATGAGGACCTTATTCTTGAAGAAGTGCATCATCCTCAGTGTGAGAACATATTTTTCCCTTTAATATACTGTAATAAAGAAGTCTCTTCTGACAGCTCTTGCTCAGACTGGGTTCAGCTCTCACCCGACCCTTGTAAAGGGATTTCTCCTGAAACCACAGCAAGTTTGTGCCAATAACAAAGCATTTACTTCAAAGACTGCTGAACACTTTGCCACTATCTCCGAGAAGCACAGGTTGTCAGAGAATTCCCCGGTATCCATCACTTAGAGGCTGGTTGGGTCTCTGGCTCACTGCTTTGTAAGGCCACAACCAAGTGGGCTCCTCTGCATCTCCATCTGCATCTCGCCTTGCGAAGCCGAGGTGATGGAGCTGGCCCAGAGCAAGGCACGCCATCAACGCAAAGCAGAGCAGAGGCAGTCGCCAAGACCCCGTGTAGCCACGGGAGCCAGTGCCAGCTCCTTTCAGCTCTATCCTGTAGCTGAGCTCTGAGAGTAGGGGCAACTCCAGCATTTTTCCAAAAACACCGCAGGAGCCACCTGATCTTCCACATGCCCAGAGAGCCATGGTCTGAGATTTCCCCAGGGTAAGACAGCACCATCTCTTGGAGCACTTATGACCAGCACATGTAACCAGCCCCTGTGTAGCTCAAAGAAGAATGGACTGCAACTAGCTTGTGCTGACCTCCAGGCGATCATGTAACTGTGGAAAGCAACAGATTGAGTTAGCTGGTTTAAACGTGTCCTGTGTTTAACCATATGTCTACATGACCTGCCATCAAATCTTTGCCCTGACATGGAACATTCTCTGGGTCCTCTGCCCTGCCATTATCCCTCCAACAGCAGGGACTGCCCTCCAAGAGTGCCCCAGCATTGCCTAAACTGCTCTTTCTCCAGACACCACACATGCTTAGCCTAAAGTATGACAGGAAAGCATCCTCCAGATCACACAGAAGTTCCCCTGCCTGAACCAATGGCATAAACCGAAAGCCTCAGCTCAAAAGTAGCTCCAGAACCAAGAGCCAGATCATTTTCTCTCTGCAGATGCATGCACAGCATCCATGTTGAGAGAGCTCTGGTCCTTGTCTGGTACACTGCCAAGTCTATTCATACAGGCGGTCTGCAAGCAACCTAGCAGGCAGGCATACAGAAGGCAGTTCCCAAACCCCTCTCCAAGAGCAGCGTAGACCAGGCCACTGAGTCCTCACCTTCAGAATACCCCGTTGTGGATCACACAAATGTTGGTTTAGAAGAACCCCAAAGCGTACGCCAAAAGTATCTCCAGATCTGCTGTGCAAGGAGGCTGCTGGCTGTCTCTCCTGCACGCATCACACCTGCGTTCAGGCACGCACACAACCAAGCGCAGAAACCAGGCGTCAAAGATGACAATCTGCATCCCCAAATCTGCAGGAGGGAACTAATACAGCACAGGCTGGTTGCTTGTAAGCAGGGGTGAGCAGCAAAGGGGACAGAGCTGCTGAGAGCACCACGTGCCAGGGAAGTGAGCCATGGGTGGATGGAGCTGAATACCCACCCAGCAGCTGACATGTACATCACTCCTTTTGGTACAGGAGCCCTGATAGGGAAGTGATATGCATAGCCCCTCTGTCGTGGTTTTACCCCAGCGGGCAGCTGAGCACCACATAGCCGCTCGTTCACTCCCCCCCCCCCCCATCGGGATGGGGAAGAGAATTAGAAAAGTTAAAGTGAGAAAACTCATGGGTTGAGATAAAGACAGTTTAATGGGTAAAGCAAAAGCCGCGTGCACAAGCAAAGCAAAGCAAGGAATTCATTCCCCACTTCCCATGGGCAGGCAGGTGTTCAGCCATCTCCAGGAAAGCAGGGCTCTGTCACGCTTAACGGTTACTTGGGAAGACAAACGCTATCGCTCTGAACACCGCTGCCCCTGCCCCCCCCCTTCCTCCAAGCTCCTTATAAACTGAGCATGACGTCATATGGTATGGAATATCCCTTTGGTCAGTTTGGGTCACCTGTCCTGTCTGTGTCCCCTCCCAACTCCTTGTGCACCCCCAGCCATCCCGCTGGCAGGGCAGTGCAAGAAGCAGAAAAGGCCTTGGCCCCGTGTAAACACTGCTCAACAATAAGTCCATAGAACAAAAACATCTCTATATTATCAATGCTGTCTCCAGCACAAATCCAAAACATATCCTCCCACTAGCTACTATGAAGAAAATCAACCCTCTCAGCTGAAACCAGGACACCCTTTCATTTCCTGGTGTAAGCAACAGGCTTCCAGAAAGCAGGCATTTGTCTGAAAGCAGTGACAAACATTTCTAGGTCAGTCAGCACACCACGATCTCCTTCCACAGCCCACAAGCCAGGCACCTGCCCACCCCCCAGCAGCCAAGTTCAAGGCCCTTCGCAGCGCGGTGGCTGTCCCTGCTGCAGAGCTGCAGCAATGTATCTGAGTGTGGAGAGGAGTTAGTAAGAGAAAAAAGCCTAACACTAACCTTAAGGCCTTAGAGATGAACTGCCCACCCCTCACCAAAAAACCACCCCACACCTCTTACGCAAAAAACACCCTCTGCTTCAGTTTGCCCACAGAAATTCACACTTGAGAAGGCACTGCCAGGGAGAGGCTCTAACCCCCACGAGCGGGCACGATGCTACCGCAGCAGACAGCTGCCTCCCTTCGCATACGTGGGCCCATCTGCAAGCATCAGGTGTGCTTGAGGGCCAGGTCCCCAGCCAGAAGCACCTAAGAGGTATAGCTACCCTACCTTCCTTGTCCTGGGATAAGCCACTTATAACCATGTGGTCAGGATGCTTTGAACAATGACCTCTTTGGTCATCTTGAACTAAGCGTGGTGTTGCATGGAAAGGAGAAATAGCCTTTATCCACTTCCCTTCCTCTGCAGAGAGGGACTGCTTTTAAACAGTGGATGCAAATCTTGGCATACCAAGTTAATTCCCGCTTGGAGCTAACTTTGAGGCAGTGGGAACAATAAGAGAATGGCAGAGGAAGGTGTAAAGCTCAGGCTTCTCTGAGGATGCAAGCTTTGCACCAACAACCTCTAACTGAGAAATAACATGAAGCACAGGCATTATTTTTAGAAATATAGTTTATCACAATGAAGCTGGAAGAAGCAAATGCAGCAGAGAAACAGAAAGATGCAGAGATGGTATGTGGTAATGAAACCACAGCCTGTGGCAGCTCAGGAAACAAGGGCAGTTCCTGCATGAGGATACCAAGCTGGGTATCCAAAGTGCAGCAGCATGACATGACTGCTTGTCTCCAACACCACCACTTCATCACCGAGACAGTTTAAATCAGTCAAATCCTTAGTCAAATCAGAATTCCTTCCCAACTAAGACAAGCAGAAAAATCTAGTGAGGTCCAAAGATATTTTCTTCCCTCAAGAGCATGAGAATCCACTCACCCACATGAGCACAAAGGGATGGCACCCATCCCCTAAGTCCTTGCAAATAAAATAGCCCTTCCCTTGTACCTCAAGCATTGATTTTGTAGTCTCCTCATTCCCAGCTCCTTGCTTCTATGACATTCAACTGGTTCTGCCTGTGAAGCTGCTTTGGCTGAGGTACTTATCTATCTATCTATCTATCTATCTATCTATCTATCTATCTATCTATCTAATCCCTCCCTCCCTCCCTCCCTCCCAAGACCTACTGATCCCAGTCTCTCAAGCACGAATCCCAAAGACTCCCTCCAACTTACCTCCTCCCAAGCAGCCGTGGTTCCCAGGCTGCAGCTGTGAGAAACGGGGGACTGAGCCTCACTCACACAGTTCACCTGTGCTGGGAAAGTGAACTAAGGCCAGGAGTAAGGGGCACAGCCAGCCAGCACAGCTCCGCAAGAGGTACGGCTACGGCAGGGTTGAAGTCTCCAGGGCAGAGGAGGAAGGGGAGGGAGAAGGGAGACAGCGGTGCTGGCACCAGCCGCACTGCCAGAGCCGATTCCAGCCCCACATCCCTGAGAGCCAGAGTTGCCATGTCGCAAGTTTCACCTGAGGAGAAGCTGGATCAGTCACCAGCGTGCAGCACATGTGCTCAGTGTGAGCAAGTCTTGCTCAGCTACAGGAGAAAAAGAGGGTGGGGACCAGTTTTCTTAATGACTAATTTCAGTAAGATTACCTTTTTTTTTTTTTTTAAATCTCACTTAAAAATAAATAATGTAATCTTAGCGTTTTCAGCATCTTGACAGGATCTATCCTACTATATAATGCATTGGATTAGGAGTATGAGCTTCTAGCAATCCTTTTTCATTCTGTGGGCTTGAACAGGTTTTGAAGGAGGAAGAAACTCAAAAGTTTTCATATTTGAAAGCTGACAAGTTTTTTTGGTTTTTTTTCAGTTTCTGATATAGATAGAATGAGAAAGAAGCGAGAAGGAATGGCTCTAAAAAAGATTTCAAAGCAATACAGTGAGTCTTAAGAAATGTAGTTTCCCTTAGACTCTTTTTAGAAAACCTTTTGTTGAATGTCTCAACACAGTCTCCCACTATGAGGAAAATGTGATTTTACTCCAAATGGTGAGGCTTGAAGTGCTTTAGACTTAGGGGCAAGAGTCACTCTCATTGTCAGTTTCCAACACAAGCACTAATTTGATCTGTAACACCCACATTGACTCTGCCTCCCTTCCTGCATGCAGCCTGCCAGAGGATGCTCCTCATACCGCTCCAGCCTCTGCAGCCCTGGCACCCAAAGGCCAATCCACCGACTGTAGAAAAGTTTGGGTTGGTGGTGCTAGGGCCCTCCTCTGTCTTTTGGCACTTTCCCCTTTATTTAAGCAGACCCAATTCCAATTACCTCCCAGTCCCTTTCTAACTTTTCCCCACACCCCTCAGGGGGCCTGTCCTGGTTTTGGCTGGGATAAAGTTAGTTTTCTTCCTAGCAGCTGGTATAGTGCTGTGGTTTGGATTTAGGATGAGAATAATATTAATAACACACAGATGTTTTGGTTGTTGCTGGGCCATGTTTACACCAAGTCAAGGACTTTTCTGCTTCTCACATCGCCCCACCAGCGAGTAGGCTGAGGGTGCACGGCCAGGACAGCTGACCCAAACTGGCCAAAGAGATAATCCATACCACGTGACGTCATGCTCAGTATGTAACGGGGGGGGGGGGGGGGGGGGGGGGGGGAGGTGGCTGGAGAGGAACTGTGGCTTGGGAACTAGCTGGGCATTGGTCAGAGAGAGGTGAGCAATTGTGCTATGCATCGCTTGTTTTGTATATTCTTTTATCATTCTTATTATTATTTTCTTCCTTTTCCGTCCTGTTAAACTGTCTTTTTCTCAACCCATGAGTTTTACCTTTTTTTTCCTGATTTTCTTCCCCATCCCACTGAATGGGCAGGAGCGAGTGAATGGCTGAGCGGTTGTTTCACCTGCCTGCTGGGTTAAACCACAACAAGGCCTCACACATCCAAAATTTCTCAGGAAACAGGCTGAAGGAGAAGAAAACCCCAAACCACAAGTAGCGGGGGGGGGCATACAACTCTCGATAGATACATGCTTTTTGTTAACAGAAGCATCCTGCCACTTTATAGTACAGGTTTTGATATACGTACCACCTATGCAAGCTATACTTTATTTCAAGCTTGTTTTAAAAAAAAAAAAGCGCCTAACTTTGTGGCAAGGGCATCTACAGAATAGTGTTCCTTTTCTTCCTCTCTGAACAGACAGGAGGAAATCAGACCATGCTGAAGAGGGAATAACATAACAACATTTTGGACACAGCCCGCTATTCATCCAACACCACTGAAAGTTATTACAGGGTCAACAGTGCTTTGGTATTACGTTATTTATGCTTTATTGCAGGCTGTTACTGCCTTTTGCAAGCACCAGCCAAAGTTTCTCCTTCCTGTGAAAGTCAGATTCTTCGAAGTCGGAGAGGAAGGGGAAGGATTTTGAAGCATATCCCAAGCGGGCATTGTCCTTCCACATCATCCCATTTTAGACTAATTCTCAAGCTGTCTCTTCCATTAAGGGTGACTCAGCCAGGATCTCAGATACTTGGTATCATCCTCTGGAGGGCAATTTTTTGGCGGTCATGACTTGGAGAGCCTAGAGGACCAGAGCCAGTGTACCCACCCAGGCCAAATGTGTGCAGTGCAGTGATTTGAAGACCTGGCTGGTGCTTTTTTGCACACCTGGCAGGACCACTCTCCTAAAATCACCAGTGTTGAGGCTGTAATGTGGGTATCCGGGAGAGGAATTTAGCCTCAGACAAAACTTTTTCATGTTTTATTTTGGAGTATGGAAAAAGTAAATGCCTTCAAAAATTATTCTACAGAGGGAGCTTGGATTAGGAGCTTGACTCCACCTGCTGCCCACGCGTATCGGTGCCAGCACAGAGGCTGGGGTCCAGAATAGAAGAGTGAGCATCCAGGCAAACAATTCTTACAGAAGAGACACCTGACATTGGTTTTTACATTGAAATGCATGGACACTAATCAGAGAGTTCACAGTATAAATGTTATGCATAAAACCTATGCCCTTGAAAAATCTATTAACCATAATCATGAATCTACAGGTACTTGATATACAGAACTGTGAATAATTTTAGAGAATTAGATTCCTCCTAGTTTATACCAAACAAGAGATTTTGAAACCTTTTCAGGACTAGAGGGCAGAAAATCTCAACTAATAACACCTGTATTTTGAATGAAATTTCAGTCCCACTGAGGACAAGGGAAAAGTATAATTGAATTAGGAATTTCTTTAGAAAATTGCAAATATTAGAGCTAAGTATCATCACAGCTGTAAGTGACCGCAAGAAAAATATGAACATTTAAAAGCATTCCTGGTAACCGCTTAGGTTGTTGGAATACTGCCTACTGTTTCAAAATATCCCTTTGTTTAAATCTGTTGTTCCTTGCACTGTGGCTAGTACTAAAGACCTTTGAAAGTTTTGATATCACATGTTGTAGTAGAGACTTGGCCTTTCTCTATTGAATTCTCCAAACCCTGTCAAATTCCTTATGACCCACGTAGCTCCCAGTCGGTTTTAGGCTGCTATTTGCATTTTACTTCAGGGTTTCAAACATTCTGAGCTTGGCTCAGCAAAGCACCAAAGTATACACATAACTTAAAAAGATATGTCACCCTTTTTATGAAGTTAGTTATTACTAGATTTAGCTATATTTTCTTGTATAATTATAGCAAATTTCAGCTACAAACAATAATAATTTGCCAATCCCTGCCAATATAACAAAATTAGATTATTACATATGCACATTATTTATGTGTGCATTATGTGTGAACACAGAGCAAATGCATTCAGTTACAGTGTTCACACACATGCCTGTAAGTTAATGCACACAAATATGCACATGTACAATACTCTAAAGATAGTGGAAGGCTTTACTGTCTATTGCCATGTCTAAAGAATTTCTTTTGATTAAAACTTAGATTGAAGGCTATCAGCCACCCAAAACAATATATCCTTGAGCTGCATCCCATTAAACCATTCTTATTGCTACTACTTCACAAATACACCCTTCCTCGAGATACTTTGTTTTGTACTTACAGTTATTATCTAACAGTTATTTTAATGTACCTTTGGGACAATCAATCAAAATACTCAAGCCACAGTCCTTTCCCCATATTTTCAAGTAATCAGAATACTTACACTTATTCTTTTTCATTTCTGCACGCAGGTTTATTTTGCTTTACTTCAGATAAGACTGAGTGGGGATTATATTTTCCTTATTTTCACCCATTTCTTTCTGGAAACAAACTTCATTTTGGCTCTGATATGTCAAAGCACCAAAGCATTAGATAAAATATAATGAAAACTGCAGTCCTATGGGATTTAAGCATATGCTTTAATGCTTTGCTGAAATTAGGAATTTCAGCAAGGAGACATCTAGAAGTTTTGGTAGTTTTCTCAAGCATTGACAGTAAACAGATACAACTCATGTTATTTTCTGAGTATCAGCTGAACAGTATATACATACCGATAATCCAGTCTTAACCTGAATGATGACAGCAAAAACCAATGGCCAGTTTAACTGTGCCATTATTCTTAGATTTATAACTTACATTTAAAACTACATAACAGCTAAATTGTCAGCGTATTTTCTTTCACAGTTGCAGTATGTGTAGATGTGGCACTTAGGGACATGGTTTAGTGGTGGACTTGGCAGTGCTAAGTTAACGGTTGGACTTGATATGAGACAAAACACAGAAATATCTGTATGCTAGTTCCCTTTAATAGCAAATTATTTTTAAAAACAAAACCAAACCAAGAACACAAGTCTTAAAAACACCTCAGAACTGTTGCATATAAGTGTAAGAAAATAATGTATTTTGCATGTAAAACTGAGTTAAGCCATCACACACAGCATATCCAGACAGAAAAAAAACTATTAGCAAGACCACCTGTATGCTTCTTGTTTAATTTCTACTTTAACATCAGAATTGCTTGTTATGCATAAACTAATTTCTCTATATAGAAGAACCTGATACAAAATTCATGTTGTCAGTGTTGTAAGGTGAATGATAAAATGGTTATATCTCTATTTCCAAAAAGTTGGATTTGCTATTCTGAAGAAATATATCCTATCTTACCAAAAAAAAAAAAAAAAAAAAAAAAAAAAGAGGGGAAAACATTTTAAAGGCTGAGCAACATTCATGGAGATTTCATGTTCCCATGAAAGAAAATGATCATATTATACTTCCCTAGACTTTAGTTTAAGCTTTTAAATTGCTCTTATTGATATCAGTAAGTTTTTTAAGCATGGAAGACACTGAATATTTGGGGAAAAGGGAAGAAATGACAGAAACTGTTGGCAGACAGAAGCTATAAATAGAAACCAAAGGGAGAAAAGTATCACCGTACAAATCTCTCAGTTTCTTCAAAATATTGTTTCTAGGTACAACATTTTGAGGCAAACGTTCTCCAAATTAAATAACTGCATCAGGTATTTTTGGGTGTCGATTTAACTTCAAACTTTTGAGGATGAAGAACATCTCAGAGGTTGTTCAAGTCTTAATCTGCAATGAGATGACAGCAAGTAGAGTCCTGTATTTGGTACACCATTAACTTCAAGCAAAGAACCCATTCATAGTAATGTCAATACAAGATTACTGTCATTTGTCTTGATTCAGCAACACATTTAAGCCCATGCTTACTGATAAGCATATGAGCTATTCAGCTCCAAGTGAGAAAAGATGCAGCATTAGCTGTTTTCCTTGGTCAGCTTTGCACAGAAGGTTCAGCAGGTAAATTCCCCTAAGCTCCCTGAGGAGACAGAGCTGCCTTCTCTGGCTGGTTAAATATTCTTTGAGGGTTTTTAATGCTACTGCATATATTATTCCAGTGCAGGATTAACTATAAAGGAACCTAGAGGATTTCTGTGCATCATTTTTCCTCACTATCACATACAGGTTTTTTATTCATTCTGTTGGGGCAGGGGGGGAAGGTTGGTTGTTTTTTACTTCTGCTTAATTTAAAATGTCTTCTTAAATCCCAGTGAAATCAAAGATATTTGTGCATAGGCTTAATTGCTGTATCAAATAAAAGAAGCGTACGTACTTGCTTAAGAGCTTGGCTAAATTAGGAGCTTATTTCGAACTGATCACAAACGCAACATGCTCTCAGATCTTTGTCAGACAGTTCAACAAAGAACACACAAACCACAGACAATTCAGAAATGCTGCAGGGCAAGCTGTTCTAACCCTGTCCCTATGCCTTTTAACATTATGGTTTTTATATTTACATTGCCAATACTCAGAAACATGCTGAAGGATTTCTACGTATTTCTACTTCATTGGAAAAATATGTTTTTCTACTATTAGTAGAAAAAGTGAAGATGTTTGTATGAGTTTCAGTCATGACATGCAGTTCTTCACATTCTTCAAACAGTGCTTAAAGTTCAATTTGTTCATAAATGTAATTTTTGTCTTAATGGCATGAAATCAACAAAAATGACATTTAGTTTCTCATAGTAATAATTTACCAGCATTAACGATAAGGAAACCCACTATTTCTTTTGTATAATTAATGAAATTATGCTCAGGGCTGTATTTTCTCAGGGCTGAACAACAAATTATTCCCATTACTATGAGAGAAATGGTAAGAGCAATGGAATTGGTGTCATTAAGAGAACTAATACTGTGGATCAATGCCTTATTTGCTAATGCAAATTAAGCCACAGCCTATCAGGAGTCATCTTGCTCAAAAAGATGATGATACACTTCCAGCCATTAAGGCTATGTAAAGGATTGATAAATGGTGCAATTGTTGCCGACTTTTACAGAAAACCGACGGGCTCATCCTAACGTGTCTCGTATTAAAATGGCTCCATTGACATTGCTAAATAAGTGCTATTTATGAATGTAAAAGCTAATGATTATAATACATTGCAAATCCACTATTTAGTAACATTAGGACTGACACCTCATTATAGTACACCATTTTTTGTGGGCATAAGTTCATTAAGTGAGGAAGGTATTCTAATTATATCTTAATATTATGCCTGGAAATCATACATATCATGTGGAATGTTAAAGGAAAAAACTACTTATGTCCTCATTAAAAGTCAAAAAATGTTTCTCTTTTCTGAACAAATCTTCAAAGAAGTTTTGACATTGAATTTGAGTGTGGTTTTTTTCCTTTTTCTGGTACAGTATAATTTTTGTGGTTATTCTGTTACTGCTAACCATCTTAGACCACAGAACAGTTCATTTATTTCTAATACTACTATATAGTACTCTTGTATTTCCTCCTGCAAATTCTATCGGAAAATCTCACCTTGTAAAAATAATTCAATGTTCTTTTAGTAGCTATTAATGTTTGTTTTCTGTATCAGTCCATATGACATTATCATCTCAAGACTCAATATGTGGGTACTCAACCTATCTTCCCATTATAAGTTATCAATCACAAAAAATAACATGCTGTATATTTTAAGTATTATTATCTTTCATTTTCCGCTCATTGCATTTTTTCTAGCTATGCAACTGCAGCATAGTCATTGCTCTGGTCATTTTTTTCACTTTCCTGTGGGCTGGTGATTGTCACCCTTGGATTTGTAGATGTTTTTTCAAGATGAGAATTGACCTAGAGGAAAAGGACAGGTACTATTAACTTCATCGGGTAACAAAGATTTCATTTCATTTCAATACAGTGTTAGCACTTCATAGTAAAATTTCCACAAGGTATTCTTAACATGAAAACATGTTTTCTGAGAGTGATCACATTAACGTTTTTATTTACCTTATACTTATATACCTTCCAAAGGAGAAAGCACTCAAACTAGAGGTCCCCCCCCAGTTCTTTCATCAAACATCCAGTTACCCACATATCCATTTAAAATCAATGCTCACTCACTTTCTCCACTTCCATAAATAACTTCAGCTTTTCTAAAAACAAACAAAAAAATCAATATATCAAGCATAGAATAAATTCAGGGCCCAAGAAAATGTTACCGTTACTCAGCTCTCTTAATTAAAAAATGTTCTTGTGTGTCATACAGAAACAGAAGAATGCCCAGTTGCAAGGTGCAAGAAACCATCCCCAGTGTGACAAGAAGCAGAGGAAGAGTCTATTTTTCAGCAGCCTATAGGCAGGGAATATGCAGCAAGTTGTTCTATTTCTGACACTCATGAATCTCACTCTTCCCAGATCTGGATTCTCCCCATCAAATAAAACACTTCGTTTCCCACATTCTGTTTGCTGGTTAGTTCATCTGACAGCCAAGGTAGTCCACTTTATTTTGCTGGGCTGCATGCCTCCATCTAAGCCAGCAGCATGTTACTGTGTCTCCTAAATTAATGTGATATTTGTTTTTAAACTAATTAAAGACCCTTGCTTTGAGGATCTTGTTCATCTCCACTGTCTTTTCCAATTTCTAAGAAAAGGAGATGAAACTTTCACAAAGTAATGGCAAGACCCTTTTATGAAATGCAACTTCTGTAGAAGTCAACTCATCAAAATAATGAGGCATTGGGGTTTCATGAACACATCCTTCTGCTCTGTCCTAAAGGACAATGTAGTGTGGAAATATATAATGATTATGCTTTTCTGGAAATTGCAAGAATATTTTTATTACTTTTTTCCAAAATTCAGCATACTCAGGAAAGCAGGAGATGCAGATTCATCAAATAGCGAAAAACGTCTGCTTTCTCAGTTGGAGGGCATATAATGTAATTACTGATGTAACTGATCTATACAGACAGAAAACAGCTTTTCCCACAAACTGAAGTTCTCATAAATGCTCTCAGGACCTTATCAGGAGTGAGCTACTTGGAGACTAGCTGAGAATCCTAAGGCTGAGATGAATGAGGAAAAAAAGCTTAAGAACAACAAACTGAAAGAATAAACACTCACCTGGTTCTGACTGTCAGAATCCTCCTCTTTTATTTCTTCTTCAGGCTGAAGATCACCTTGATATTTCAAGTGCTCCATTCCCTCACCACGTTCTTCATTTTTCTTGCCATTTAAATGGATAAGTTCCTCTTCCTCAGCTTGGTCAACATTCTCTGTTTCTTCTGCTTCATCTTCATAATTCTCATTTAATTTCTTCTTGTTTTCTTCCACTTCTCTTCTTTCTTCAATAGTTTCCCCACCTTCATCTCCATTCACTTCTGGATATTCTTCCTGTCTTTTATATGCTTCCTCTCCTCTGTCATTTTCCTCTTCTGCATTTTCTTCTTCATCTACAGTTTCTGCTGGCCTCTGGTGAAAGGAAAAGCAGCAGCATTATGAGGCATTTTTAATCAGAATGCTCCACGTAACTCTGAAACATAACAGACATCAAAATCACAATTACATCATTACTGGGGAGTAAGTACGCTAATTTGAGGTTTGTCTACACGGACAGAAAATGATGCTTCTGTGCTAACATGCCACAATGCACTCCTGTTCTATATAGAAAATGTGTTAGAGAGGTTTAAATATATTACACTGGGTGAATCCATTTGACCATACTCAAAACAACTGGAATGAGCTAGATTTAATTAATACACCAACACTTATTTTGTTCCAGCTATTCCAGGTTCTCTGACATTCTAGCATTTAGTACCTAATTGTTTATAAAATCCTGTCACAATAAAATACCATACATCACTAGCCCACAAACTGTTCCCCAAGAAGCATTTTACCTATGGACCAGACCATGCCACGCCAATTGTTCTGTTGTCCAGGCTGTCTTCTTTGCATCCATACAAAAGTAGCGACAAGGATTAGTTAGACCTACTGATTACTTCCGTAACATCATTCCCCTTCCCAAAGACACCTGTGTACAGTGGCACGGTTAGGATTTGTTTGACATTTAGGAATTAATTTTTCCTACACAGAGTTGGACCAGCAGACAGGCGGAACAGTACCTTGTCCCATATTGAAGAAGAGAAAGCAGAAACTCACTATAGATAAAGCTGCTAGCAGCATCATTTCATGACAACCCGGAAGACAGATGCACATACTATCTAGTTTTTGTCGTTTGTCTTCCAGTTTCAGCTTTGAAAATTCACCTGACTATTCAGTGAACCAATGCCCCCACTGCCAAGATGACTTATGTACTTGTGCTAAGATGTGAATGAAAATAAAGAGAGGTGTCTGCCTCCCACACAGCCTCATCAGACTCTAAATCTAAAGCAAACAAGCTGAGAGCAATAGATTATCTCTTAATCAAAAGCATTTGGAATTTTACTATCATTAGCAGCTCCTTTATGCACGCAGCTACCTGCTGCAGACCTCTAAGTTATGTCTTCTAAAAATCTCTTTCCCTCACGAATACAAACATTTCAAAAGAATTCTCTTATCACGTTCAACATATTAGTAAAAGCCAGTTCAGCAATACCAAAAATTGATTGAAGCCTCTTGATGAAATGCCTTGCTTTTGCTTTGATATCTAAGTAGCAACATAAGACAACTTTATTATGCCAGTGCACAATACTGCACAGACACAGCTTCAAAAAGGACAAGTTATTGCATTGTAATAATCTGTAGAATGACAAATTACTAGAAATATTACATGGTTACCTGACAGATAAATAACGGCTCCATACGTAATTTTTGAAGTACAGTAGTCTCTGTGTGTTTTTTATTCAAGCCTTCCTGACTCACTTTCATGTGGTAGCATCAAGCTGGCCTTAAGCAAAGCTGACCACTAAAGCAAAAATTAAACAAGCCAAGACTTTACAGACACCTTCAAAGAAGGTACGATCCAAAGCAAACTTGGGCCACCTTTGGTAACCTCCAGCGCATAAAGATAGCAAAGAATCTGTAGATTTGTAAATTCTCAGAAGTTACCTACTAGTCTTACACATGTGACCTATTAATTTGTTTTCAGTCTGCCAAGGAATTAGCAGCTCTGGATTCTGACCAGAAACAGGGAAGGTGGGACAAATTAAATGCACCAGACATGGCTAGCTAAAAGTGAGCGGTTTTGGTTTTGCTTAATGACATCTACTTGCTATGACATTACAAACACCGAATGAAGAGAGGGTAAGAAAAGAAGAAAAGTAAACCCAGGCTTTCTAAGTTATTGTTGTAGTCATCCAAGATATTATTTCCAGCTTCTTGTTACCAGTCCCTTGCCTGGACTACTTTGTTATGGTGGCTCATTTTGGACTGCAGAAGATGGTGTGTAGACTTTACGCCATGGTGTAAACATATGTATCCTAATGCATGTGCTTTTACTCGTTTCCTTGCTGCGGAAGCAGTCTTTCGCATAGAAGCACAATGGACAACCGAGGGTCAGTAACTTCCTAAGGTGCTACGCTAGTTAGACTCATTAGACCTTATCTGTCTAAAATAGGTGTGGATGCAAAATTTTTAAGAGTTAAAACTGAGTAACATAGAAGATAAACACAGTGTTGTTGAAGCATACTGAAACTCACTGGAAGCTCACAGAGAACTGGCATGAAATAACATTCAAATTTCAACTAATTTAACTTGACCAGTCAAGCTAAATTGCCTGAAAAATAATAGTGTAAAACAAGATCAGTAAAACAAATCCCATCAGTGCAAGTATAATGTTTTTATAGTAACTGAAAATTTCAAGATAGCTGAGCATATTACTACAACAGTTATTTCTACTACTGACAAAAATAAAGTCATGTTTACAGCTAATAATTGGAAAGTAAAATGTGATCTTCATTTAATCTCCTTTCAAGCTGCACTACATTAGAATAGACATTTCAGACAAGTAAAAATCAACATTGACCAAGAGGAAAAGACCTTCCACAAGGTAATGTAAAATGCATGTGAAATGTGAATATGACCACAGACAATGCATTTCAGAATGCACAGCAGACCTAAGACAGGACTGTAGGGAGGGAACTGAAGGCCAAAATGACCCACCAAATCATACATTGTTCTTTACATAAGAAGTATGATACTTGCTACTGAGATCTTATTGATCTACTAGTTATGCATATATTAGCATTCTCTAGTTTAAGTACACCTTCTTCACTGAGAGAGAGACATACTTCGCAAAAGTTAGATTTTTCATATTTAGGGAAAGAGAATGTTTATATGCATATATACATGCAGGGAGGAAGACAGAAAAAAGGGAGAAAATCAGAGGGTTTTATGGTCCAAAGCCTGTAAATGCTGTACGTGCCTAACTTCACCTTCTTCAACAGTTTCAGTGATTTCCGTGAACTCGAAATAGTGAACTAAAGCCTACATTTAAGTGCCTGCTGGGTCAGGGTATAATTCAAAGTTCCCTGGAGTCAATGGGAACCTTTTCATTGAATTCAATACACTCTGGCCATCCTTCCACCTACAACTATACAAAATGCCATCAGAGTTACTGCAAATTGTGCTCTCTCAGTCAGAAGAAATCAGGATGGGCATACTGAAAGCAAACAGGTATGCCAATTCAGACTTACATGTCCTTGCAGAACTTATCAGACTCATTTCTAGAAGTCAGCAATGATCTTGTATATTCAAGTAAAAGCAGTGACATTCCACATCTTAATTTTTAGCTTTTCATCAGTCATCTTTTAAATAACCAGAATATTCCCAGTAAGAGCTTCCTATATGGAATGCATTGGCTGGATAGCCAAGACAGATGTGGGACTCTGCTGCTCCTCTTGCACACGAGAAGTCAGAGTTCGGCTTTCAGCCATCATGTTGGGTCACAGGAAGTTGTACATTACATTCAGGATTCCAGTAAAAGCTCAGGGTATCTCAAATCCAGAGAACCAACTGTATGTCCAGGCCTGAGTGACTGAGGTCTCTCACCACTTTGTAACACAACTAAACAAACACAAGCATCAAATATTAATACCAACATGTTGACATGAGAGATTCCAGGATCATAACAGAGAACAAGGGGCACTTCAAAAATTCAAGTTAGAAGTACCCAGCCAGTTGTAGCCCAGGGTGACTAGACATGTATACTGTAACGAACTACAGGATAAGTGTTCCTGTGTTACTTTAGTCCTGTGTCCACAGCCCAAAAACCAGCAGCACAACTTGAACCTGACAGCAATTAACCTAGGACCAGAGAAGCATGAGGTGACTACATTCTTATTCTTTGAGGTAATTTTCACAGATAAATAAGCAACTTCTAGGACAGGGAACTTTTCTGGCGACTGTGATGGATTACTTACCTCATTTCTCCTATAGTCAGAACTACTCATAGTAAGGTTTGTAATTTTGCCTTTCGTGTGGTTGCAAGAAAATAGGAAGTAACCTTCTTTCCTGTATTGCTGGCTGCATCTTTTAAGTGAAGATGATGCTTTTGCAGTTTCCTGGTTGAAAGTGGTTAGAATAACTAGTCTTCAAACCATCCCTTCATGACTGTGAGCACAATTCTTTGCTTGTCATTGACTAGCACTAAAAAGACTCACTGACAAAAGACTTGTATATGTGTATTGAAAGGTGTAATTCAACCAAAGGCATGTAGAGCAACTGAAGTAGTTCTCAACTGCATGCTGGAAACATGGACCCAGCTTCCCTTCTGGAAACCTCCTGACTTACTAGCAGGTTGATGAGGAACAGGGTGAATTTCATTTTGCATTCAAGAAGTATGATTGCTTGATGGTATTTTTAATCTCAGCAAAAACAGACTGTTTAAAAAAGAAAGATGTATTCTAATTACACTTATCATGCTATCACTCATTAAGAGCTACATTACCAAATGCCATCATCATTCAAAAGCAATAAGTCAGGAAATCTTCAGACACTGAAGCATTTGACTTCTTTTTCTCTAGGGATGCTAATGTAACCTCTCAGAAGGTTTGTACATGACTGATACTAGAATATTGAAAAGTGCAGTATCACAAATCATTTAAGGCAGAAATTATTTTGTACCATTAATGTAAAACATAATTTTGCTTTATTGAAGCCATTTGGAAATGTTTACTTGGCTAATGGTCATAACAGACAAACAATGAGGTAGACAACAAAAATCTTAATGGTCACAAATATCAGCATGAATCCATCTTACAAATGCAGCATCAGGAACACTTAACTTTGCACCAAACCTCTCCAGAACAGAGCTGCCCCTGGTCCTACCTAGTCAGGAATGCTTTCTAGCCGCACTGCACAGATTCCAACAGCAAAACATTTTGTTCCTGAACCAGATAGGGTTGCTAAGTGACAGCAGCCCTCTCCTCTTCCACATCATTTACAAAACCCAGGCTCTTAAAAACAAGCAAGTGAATAGTTAAGAGTTCAGTCTTACACATCTCACATAGTAAATGTACTGTTTCTCCTGCAGGCAAAAAAGTCTTTATCCCCACCACATTTAAACTCCAACCTTTTTATGAGTTGGATGCTGCTTTTTTTTTTTTTTTTTTTTTTTAACAACAAATGCAGCACCTGAGTCCACAGAGTCTAAATTTTCATAAGATCAAAGCACCCAGAAGTCTAACTGGAATGAATGGAAACTCTGTAACTTGATTTGTAGAAAAAAACAGCTTTTCAAACTCCATTCTTCAGTTTCATTGTGTGATAACTGGAACTGTGCAAAGTTCCTTAATCACAAGATGGCCACTGCAGAGAAGAAAACATCTGATCAGGTCCTTACTTTTTTAAGATGTATCTAAGTCAATGATAATTTTTTCTCCATTTCACTGACAATCACATCTAGTTTTTCCATAGCATTTTCCATGTGTACATTAAAATTTACCTAAACTTCACACCCTACAATACAGTATGATCTGTTCAGCATCCCTGTAGACAATGAGAAGATTGACAAGCATTTAAAAAGAAGCCCTACTGAGGTTGCAGAAATACAGAATTTTATTTTTCTTCCAGAAACAGACTCTTCTACAGTGAATGAAAAATGCCCTAAAAGTTAAGCAATTTGAGACACTATCTGCTCTAAGATTGCTAGATTCTTTCAAGGCAGGTGCACACAGAGAGAGGTAATTTTTTTCAAAGTGGTATCAACACTAGTTTTACAACAGAACTGCATTTGCAGGCTTTACTCAGAAGTGAGGACCATGCAGGCCTTTAAAGAAAAGATCAGACCTTGCTGCTATAGCTTCAGAAACTATAGTAATCCAATGCAGAAACCGAGGGAAGACCTCTGTTCTCATGCTGAGCTGCAAGGAACCAACCAGAATAAGTTTCCCTATCTAACACAGACGAACAATATTAAAAAATTAAGTGTATATCAGTGGAGCCGAAAGAAGAGCATGCAGCGAAAAATCTTAGCTGCTCGTCAGCACTCAAAATCCAGAAGGCTTAAATTACAGCTGCATCATTTGTAGCGAAATTTAAGCATAAAAAGTTTCACATGCCTTCTTTCCAAATGCCATTTTGAAATCCTTACTGATGTAGTGCAAAATGTTTTATCATGAAAACTTCTAGACTTTTTAACCAAGGAATGTCTCTTCGAGCAGTCAGCCTGTTTTAATGTTGAATCAATGCAAACATTTTGCCTTCAGCAATAGGGAAGATAAACATTTTGTTCTGTTCACTGACGTGAATCTTGGGTCTCTAAAGCAAAATGTATATTCCATAATGAAAACTGAAAATGAAAGGTGCAAATTTTCTGCTACTGATGATACACTCCAGCTACAGAGAGAGCACCTAGGGGAGCTACACAATCTCACATCCTATCACAGCCCAGGAAACAGGGAATAATGAGTGGCATCAGGACTGCATTAATCAGTGAACACGTCTGTAATAATGGAAAGCAAATGGCTAGTGAAAGAGCCAAGAGTGTGAACATCTACACAAAACCCCAATCAGTGCCCCTTAGACAAATTTATCATCCAGTGTTTTTTACAAATAAACACAGAGAGAGGGAGATGAGGATGATGAATCTGGAGGGGGGAGGAACAGATTCACTGTACATCACTTACATCTTAAGAGCCAGTATCATATACCCCACAGCAAAGTAGGCTGGCACAACAACATGCCTGAATTCCTTGTAGGGAGCATACACTGGACAGCTTCACATCGCATAACTGTCATGCTTACCCTACCTCCCTAGGGCTCAGCATGGGAGAACAGCCACCATGCTTATGGAAATGGCTAAAAAGCAATGCAAACTTGCAGTGTTATTTCAATACTATTACTACCAACTGCTACTTTTGTATTTCACAACTTATATAAAATCAAAGAAAAAGTAGTAGTTCTGAAAGCTTTACAAGTTAGAAAATTTTCTATCTCAGAAAGAGGTACTTTGAATAAATTTATATTATTATCAGTAAACTCTAACACACTTAATTCCCATTTCAAATAAGAAACTTGTATTGTTTTGCTGCCTCCCTACCAAAACCTGCAATAAAACCACCTTGTTCCCTTGTTATTTGCACAATTGATTTCATAATCTGTCATCGGTTCCCATAGATGTTGACACAGTGATGTAAACAACCAACCTGGAGTAAGTCTGCATGTCAAAAGAAGAAACTATCCATTCTGTATTTGGAAGCTGAAGTCTGGTACAGAATATAGAACAGAAGGGTCTGGCTTGGTTTTAGACAAAACACTGATTTTTCTTCCTAGATGTTCAATTACAACTGTCAGCTAGTCTGGAGTAAAGCAAATCCTGTTCTTTTAATGTGTTCTCAGCTGGCAGACAGCATTTTACAGAATAGGACATAAGCAGGTGTCTAGCCAGTATTACACTAAGTTTAGTTAATAGCTAATCTGGCATTTGTTCAACCGTGTACTTCAAATGGCAAGACAGAGAAGGTGCATAAAAAGAAAAAAAGACTAAGCTCTATCTTCAACACCTCATTTATGTGGCTGATGGAAATGATAGCATATCAGAAGTGTCAGCATTCTAGTGAAAGCTGGCATGTAAATATTTATGCATTATGTAAGATAGTCAAGCCTTGGCTGGCTGTCCTTTTCCATATTTCTATCAATAACAGAAACTGCAGTTCAGATAAGAAAAAGCTATAAAGCTTTACATCACAGATTTTAAAACAATTTAAATTGGTCATTAATAAGCACCTGAACATGTAAAATGCTAAATGCTTCCAAGGTCTGAGTAACCTCAGTTATCTGGGAATAAAACGTATTCAGTGCTACCCAGAAGGACCTGGCTCCTTGCCAGATTACCTAGGAAACTACACATGAAGTTTTGAGATGAGAAAGAAACCATGGCTTGAGTTGCAACAAATTTTGGTGCTTTGTTTGGCTTTTCTGAAAATATGAAAATCAGATTATTAATAATGTCCATTACTGATTCTTATTTTTTACCCCTCAAACGCACCTGCTTCCACTTCCTTGTCCAGTTAGCAAAATCAGTTGGTAGCAACTGAAAAATTTTTCCATGTAAGGATGATGCATGAGCCTTGGTACATGAGCTTAGAGGTATTAAGCAAGCTCCCAGGTTTGCAAGCTTGCCAGCACAACCCATGCTCACTGGCAACTGTATCAACAACCACAGCTATCACTGTCAAGTACAGCAGTGGCAGCGGAGAGTTAGCTATTCCCCCCTCCCTAGTGACAGGCACCAACTTCTGGCTGAGGCAAACTGACGAGACCCACTGGCAGAGCTGTTGCCTGTAGCATCTCCATGGAGAAGTAAGGCTGCCGTCTCCGGGGCTCTTGGATTTCATATGAATTGCAGTCAACCTAAAAACTAAGACCTGACAACCAATTTACACTGTCAAATGCTTTACGCTACCCAGAGGAATTCTTTATGCACCTTCAGAGGCCAATAAATGGGCTAATCATTTCTCAATTTGATTATTACGCTGTCAAGACCAGGGCAAGATATACTTCAGGATGTCAAAAGAAACAAAGATTAAGATGACAGGCAGCATGTTCTTCCCCAATGTCACTACTATCAGTACAACCAACACATCCTAATTGTCACACCACCTCACAAGGACAACTGCAATTAACAGGGCTGATGAGACCAAAGTTGTTTAGCACATAAGTCTCTGAGGCTGGGGCAGCTATTTGCTGTGAAAAGACACAGCCGTAGTATTCCATATATCATGGCCCAGGACAGTCATGCTCTCACCTTTTTCAATCACCTGATTCATATGTCTTCAAGAACAATGTCTATAAAATAGCTGAGCAATACTCCTTCCCATTAAAGTGAATAAATCACTGAGAATGATCCTTCTTAGAAAGAGCATCCTAAAACAAAATGGAGAGATCCAGATTGTTTTTTCAGATGGGTATGGTGCCATTCTTCAAAATGGCTACAGCAGCAACTTCATATGTGGCTTTTGATAATGTACAGATTGGTATCACAGGCAGAATTTAAAACAAAGTATAACCTCATAAAACTTCTGTCTATTTTCCCCTCAGGCATGTTTTTAAGGATGAAGACAAGAAAAATGTGTATGTCTAGTATTCTTTTATCAAATTCAAATAAATTGAAAAAAAATCAGCCAGCTAAATAGTAAGCACAAGAAACCCAAAGCTTACTCAAAAAAAAATTATTATAAGATTGAAATAATAAAAGATTAACAAATACAGAATCACAGAAAAATTAGGTTGCAAGAGACCTCCAGAGCAGTGGTCTCCAAACTGTTCCGATTGCACACCCTTACCAGTAAAAAATTTTTGAGCACATACTCTCAATATAGCTACTTATTTATAAATTATATACACGTACTACTGAAGTTCTAACACTTTCTTCCTGCACGCCAATAGATTGTCTTTCATACCCCCTGGTCTATGCACACTCCACAGACAACTGCTCTAGAGATCATCTAGGCCAGTGCCCTGCTGGACCAACTTCAAAGTAAAAATAGGTTGTTTGAGGCCCTGTCCAGTTTAGTTTTAAAAATCACTGAAGAGAAAGATTCCCCCCTGTCCAATTAGTATTTTCCTTGCTGCAATTCTGAACATTGCCTCATCCTTTCACTGTGCAACACAGAAAAGGCTGGTTCTGTCTTCTCTGTAACTCCATCTGTGGCTGAAGAGAGCAATTTGATCTGCCTTCTCTTACTTAGCCTTTAAGGTGAAGCAAACACAGTTCCGAAGCATCTCCTTGTGTCGTAGGCTCTAGCCCCTACACGTTTTAGTGTGTTGCTGTGCTGGACTCTCTCCTGTTTGTAAATAGCTCTCTTGTACGGGAAAAGACTCAAAACTGAACAAAATATTCTAGCTGCAATCTCAGAGGTGCCAAGTCAAGGGAGATAATCCGTTCCCTTACAAATCAGCCCAGCCTGCACAGTCAACCTTCATCACCGAAAGGGAGCACTGCTGACTCATCGCCACAAGAGCTGCATGGCCCTTCCTGCAGAGTTGCTCCTCAGCCTAACACCTGACTGTACCAATGCAGTTATCCTGTCCCAGGTAGCCCACTTCATGTTTCTCTTTGTTGAACTTCATGAGGCTCGAATTAGCTCATTCCTTCAAGCTGTTGAGACTGGTCTGGAAGGCAGGCGTGCATATCACCTGATAATGACAGTTTGGCTTTACTACTGAGCCTGGACAAGGCTGCATCCTGGGCCATCATCCATGTCACCAGTGAACATGCTAAAAAATATCAGACCCAGTAGACTCCAGTATGCCTGGAGACTATGCTCAGGCACATGGAAAATAAGGAGCTGATTGGTGACAGCCAACGTGTCTTCACTAGGGGGAATCGTGCCTGACAAACTTGGTGGCCTTCTATGATGGGGTTACAGCGTCCGTGGATAAGGGAAGGGCAGCTGACATCATCTACGTGGACTTGGGCAAGGCATTTGACACTGTCCTGCATGACATCCTTGTCTCTAAATTGGAGAGACATGGATTCAATGGATGGACCACTCAGTGGATAAGGAATTGGCTGGATGGTCGCACTCAAAGAGTTGTGGTCAATGGCTCAATGTCCAAGTGGAGAACAGTGACGAGTGGTGTCCCTCAGGGGTCGGTACTGGGACCAGCCCTGTTCAACATCTTTGTCGGTGACATGAACAGTGGGATTGAGTGCACCCTCAGCAAGTTTGCTGACGACACCAAGCTGTGTGGTGTGGTCAACACGCTGGAGGGAAGGGATGCTATCCAGAGAGACCTTGACAGGCTGGAGAGGTGGGCCCATGCGAACCGCATGAAGTTCAACAAGGCCAAGTGCAAGGTCCTGCACGTGGGTCGGCGCAATCCCAAGCACGACTATAGGCTGGGCAAGGAATGGACTGAAAGCAGCCCTGAGGAGAAGGACTTGGGGGAATTGATTGATGAGAAGCTCAATGTGAGCTGGCAGCGTGCGCTTGCAGCCCAGAAAGCCAACCGTGTCCTGGGCTGCATCAAAAGAGGCGTGACCAGCAGGTCGAGGGAGGTGATCCTGCCCCTCTACTCCGCTCTTGTGAGACCCCACCCGGAGTACTGCATCCAGCTCTGGGGGCCCCAGTACAGGAGAGACATGGAGCTGTTGGAGCGAGTCCAGAGGAGGGCCACGAAGCTGATCAGAGGGATGGAGCACCTCTCCTATGAGGACAGGCTGAGAGAGTTGGGGTTGTTCAGCCTGGAGAAAAAAAGGCTCCGGGGAGATCTAATTGCAGCTTACCAGTACCTGAAGGGGCCTACAGGAAAGATGGTGAGGGACTGTTTATGAGGGAGTGTAGTGACAGGACAAGGGGTAATGGGTTTAAGCTGAAGGAGGGTCGATTTAGATTAGATGTTAGAAATTCTTTCCTGAGAGGGTGGTGAGGCACTGGAACAGGTTGCCGATAGAGGTTGTGGATGCCCCCTCCCTGGAAGTGTTCAAGGCCAGGTTGGATGAGGCTTTGGGCAACCTGGTCTAGTGGAGGGTGTCCCTGCCCATGGCAGGGGGGTTGGAACTAGATGATCTTTGAGGTCCCTTCCAACCCAAACCATTCTATGATTCTATGATCAAACCCACTGTCCATATATAGGTGCCAGCTAAATTTTAAGCAACTGACCTTTTAAGTCCCATCAAACCAGCCAGTTTTTCATCCACCTTGTAGCCCACAAACCCAGTCCCTACTTTCCTTAAGGATATCTTCCTCCACACATCTACCACACTTCTTCCAATTTCTCCTACAAATATGGAAGTCTTCACTGAAAGCAAGATAAATGACAATAACTGCTCTCCCTTCGTCCACAGAGACAGTATTTCGTCACTGAGGCAAAAAGGTTGGTTAAGTATGATTTGCCCATAGGAAATCCACGTTGGCTATTCCCAATCATAAGCATCAGTTCCCATTTCTCGACAAGCTTTGGCTTTCCAAATTTCATCCCTACATGCCCAGACAATGTCTCCATACTGCTCCTTAACAGTCCATCTGCTCTTCTACCTACCACACTCTACCTTTCTTACAATGAGGTCAGGAATGCTCTGTTCAAACTGGCCTCCTGCTATGTCTGCTTGTTTTCTTGCATGTGGGCAGAGTTCTTGTGCTTTAAGTAAGATGTCCTTGGAGATCAACCAGATCTCCTGTGTTCCTCTGCACTTCAAGGCAACCTTGCACAAGATCCTGCCTGCCAGTTTCCCAAACAAGCCAAAGTCCACTCTCCTGAATTCCAGGGGGTGTGTGTTTGGATTTTGGGGGTTTTTTTGTTTGTTTTTTCGTTATTTGCCATCCCCACTTCCTTCAGGGCCTTAAACCCTATCGTCTCATGGCCACTGCAGCTAAGGCTGCCACTGAGTATCACATCCCCAACCAGTTTCTCTTTATTCATGAGTAGCAAATCCAGCAGAATGCCTCTCCTAATCATGTATCCCATTGCTTACATCAAAAAATTGTCTCCAACACACTCCAGAAATCTCCCAGATCGTTTGTGCCCTAGATAGTTAAAACATATTTAAAAACAACTATTTTTAACTCCCTACCTCCCATTTGTTTACAATCTCACGTTAACAATTGTTCCTCAGCATTGAGCTGACCACCAGGAAGTCAGAAAAATGCTCAAGAATCCTGTGTGGTGTTGGGATGATTTTTAGCCTGAGAAGTCTATTGGGCAAACTGTGATTCCTTATGCTGCAGCATGGATCAGAAATATTAACTTGTGGCCTAGGTGGCTAGCCCCAAGCCATTATCAACAGACACCAAAAGCACAATGCAACATCTTGTGAACTGGATACAAAGTTGAACAAGTTGGCAGATTCCTACAAACACTTAAGATGGAAAAGAGGACTGTCTTGTGAGCAATTCACTAACAGGAAAAAAAAAAGTAAGTTTTGAGCAAGTAATTTAAGCAGTTCTACTCTCCATTTCATTGGAATAAACATCAACTTACCTATTTTCCTGTATTATTTCAGTTCACAGGAGTTTCTTTCAAAAACCAAGTAAAACAAAGAGGATATAATCTTATGTTGAGTTATCAAGACCTATTTATTGTACATAAGTCTTACAATGATAAAGTTGGCTAAGTACCCTGTTGTTCCAACAGAAGAAAGTGCTGGCAACATTAATAAAAATTGGATAAATCCACACATGTTTTTAATTCAGGACTGTAGGAATTCTGACCTTGATTCTGTGCCACAGTCCCTTTACACTGGTCCACCAGTATAAAGGGACTGCGATCCAGGTGGATCTGTATGGTAGGTAAGGAGTCCTGATTCTCTAAGGCTCTATAAGGGCTCTCAGGGCAGTTCTTAAGCTGATGGATGATGAAAAGGTAACTGATATTTGACACAGTAACAGAGAAAGGAAGATTTGCTTAAGCTCCCATAAAAGAAACCATACTGTTGAGCTGTTACAATCATTCCCACAGAATTATGCTGTACACTTGACAGAAACTGGGGAAAGGAAAACAACACACAACCTGTGATCCTAAAAAAAAGCCATTTATTTAAAGCTCGGTCAATACCTGGTCCAGTGGAACTTCTACACGAGTATCTTCATCTTCCTGCACTTCGGCTGCCCCCCACATTTCAGATCGCTCTTCACTGGCTTTGTAAATATCTTCACCTATAAAGGGAAAGATACAGAGTGGAAGGAAGTGAAGTCCAATTGTGACACTGTGTGGCACAACTACTGAATTGCATTCAATTTTGTTTCTGAGAGCAGATTTCTGAGCTAAGCCACCATTCCCTATACAGTTCTTTTAATGAGGGTTTCGATCTCCCATTATTGTCAATTTGTTTTCCTTTCCTTTTTAATAACAAATACTTACATTCTGGACCATTTAGGGAAATGAAAGGAAACAGAGACTGAACAAAGTCCTGGATCTGAAGTTCCTTCACTTCTGGCAAAGGTCAGGAGTAAATCTGAACTTGATACCTTAGAACAACATATTACTTCTATTTCTACAGTCAACAATAGTACCCTCTACTAATTAGCATTATAACATAAATCTAGCGGAAATCTCAGGCTCTGAATTGACAACAAACATGGTGACCCAGGAAAGGAGTAAAAGATTAACAGAAACAGTGGGATTAATGCTACTCCCCACCCCTGGGCACGTGCAAGTAGAATTATAGCTGAAACTTCGCATTCACATTAAAAAAGCACATGCTCCTAGCTAACAAGGTTAATGTTTACAATGATATTCAATTTTGCAAAGATTTTACACCTTTAATTTTAGGGTTTTTTTTTTTTTCCCCAAGTGTAAGTAATAACTAGGGGTCTTTGAGGTTTCTAAGTGGGTCTTTCAGTATCAGCTAACTAGGAAAATGAAGACACATACATACAGAAAACAAACAATTTCCAAGTGACACACATTCCTCTCTCCCTTACCCCCAAACTGAAAACAGCCCAGAAATTAAGAGCAGAGGTTACTCCAAATCATCTCCCTTTCTCTCCATCTATCTGGGAAAGACAGATACTAAGTAACTACAATAAGGAAGAGGGAAAAATACTTCTGCTGTTTTGGATTGTCTCTTAATTCTTCATTAAAGGATGTGAACTTGATGACATCAACTGATCATGCAAATTCACCTACATTGCTGGGCAATAAACAGCTCTAGTGAAGCACTGAACAATTCACAGAACCAGTGAGAAAGAGGAAGAAGAATGGATAAAAAAACCCAGGACTTAGAGAAATCCAGAGCCAACCTGTGTAAAAAGGCAGCATGGACTACTCTAGAAGTTAGTTTTCCAATTACTTTCTCATCACTATGAGAATCAAGGAAAGAGTTTACCCTGGGAACAAAATTCACTGGCACACCATACCACTGCAAATGGCTAACTGAAGGGGAGGTGCCAGCTCCTCCAGATGGCCTTAGATGTCTACTGACAGGCCACTGACCAGAGCACCAGAAATGAAAGCCTTTCTCACAGCCTGAAACAAAGAGGCAGGAATGGGGAAGTCTACTGAACATCACAAATAATATTCCAGAGTGGTACTGCTGGCTGCATCTTAGGAAGGAGATTATCTCATGGACATGGCAGTTTGCGTACCTGAGCATCAGTCCCACAGGAACCTCCCCACTCCACCAAAAGATATATTACTCTGAAAGTACCAGTGCTGGAAATACCACAGGATTCTTGGCATCATTGGTTGGATTCTTATCCTAAACGTCTCTCACATCTTGAAAAAGGTCCCATCTTCATAATTAGCATGGAAATAATAATTTTCATTCCTTAATTTCCTTTTTTTTTTTTTTTTGTGTGGATTACTAAATGTAATGCATCTGTTGTAGTATGTTCCACTGAAACCAACTAAGGACATACAATATTTGCTAGCAATATGGTAAATCTTAGACAATCTATGTGTACATATCTCATTACAGACCCCCTTTGCTGAGACAGTTTTTTTGACAAATTCAGCAGTAAGCACATGGAGTAGTTAAGAGTAGCAACAAAATGCATCTGAATGCATGTACTTTTTCAAATAATCAATACACTTCTCATTTCCCATTTTTCCGAGCTCTCTAAAGGACAGACGGTTCCGTTTCTCTTACCTGATGTTATCATTGTTGCCTCTCATCATAGACGTTCGATTGAGATATAGATCACCACCATATTCAGAGAGCAAAGTGTAATGTGTTCCTTGAAAGCCACTGTGATGACTCTCCTAACTCAAGGCCTTCCCTTAAGTACCTTGAGAAAATAACCTTGTCCTAGATTTCTTGGCTCACTGAACTATAAAAAGTCAAATCACTGTCTGAGAGAACTGCATTTAATATCACCACCATTCCATTTAGACTCTGTAATAACACTTTTGCCTTCAAGATTCCCAGGTCTTTCAAGCAAAATGGGAATTGTCTGGCCTCTAGAGATAAAAGGACTTTGGTGCAGAGGTAATTCTCATCAGGTTTTTCTCTGGCAGGGCAGACAAGGAGGTACAAGGGAGATGAACATGTGTTGGCCCTGAGGCCAAATCCACAAAATTCATCTCAAGAGTTGAGGATTCTCAATTTTAAAGTACCTCTCCTTAGAAGAGCAGATCAGCCTCAGGGCTATGCCGAATAACTCAGCAACTAAACTCCACACAAGGAGACAGATGTGCAGTATTTTCAAAAACCTTAATCATGAAACCAGGAGGGAGTGAGGGAGAGGGAAGAAGACAATAAAATTCTGCCCGGGTCATGCGACCAACTTTCCCATTCAAAAGAGTGTACCCAAAAAGCTAGTAACAGGGCGATTTCAATAAGCAAAAAACTGAAACCCCCATGGGATTTCCTTCAAGCACTTTCTAAGAGACGTTTGCTCAGAAAGCTGGTCATAAATGTAAAGAGATTAGTTGAAAACTGCTCTGCACAACCTTCCTGCATCTCTCAAGGATAACACTGTGCCTTGTCTTGCACAGAAAGCACTCTAAAGTGAAATAGCATTCCTGCTCTTCCACAGAGTGGAAGATGCCAAAAATACATGGCAGGCTGCAATGGGAAAGAATAGCAACCACAGAAGTCACCAAAAATGACTTCAAGGTCAGTGTTTTCAGACAAAATGGGAAATGATCCCATTTTCAGAACAGCTATATTCGTTGAAGAAAACAAGTAGTTAAAGAATAGCATATTGCAAATGCATGCAACACAAAAAGATTGTTAGCTGGTTTCTGAAAGGATGGCAGAAAAGATTTGTTGTCAGGAAAGGAAAAGAAAAAATTATTTAAGGAAAAAAAAATTATTTAAGGAAATAAGAAAATTGACAACAAAAGGGAAATGAGTTATTTACCTCTCCACAAATCTGAGAGTATGGAAGACAAATGTCCAAAACCTATGTACCATTAATAGTACACTGTACTTTCTTCCCTGAAAAGAGAATTCCCAGCACTTCCATTAGATGGAACATTTATGCCTATCCCAAATCGTTCATAAAATATTGTAGATTAAACATACTCCTCATACTAGTTCTGACTTTCTGTGCATCAAACTAATTGAGAATTGGCCATAGTCAGGGTCATGGCATCATCAGGGCAGAAGAGTGCTAAAAGGAGGTAAGCAAGGAAGGTAGGTCCAAGCCTGACAGTCAAGCTGTGGCGTACTCTACCTATAGAGCTAAAAATCAACACTATTTTTTATACCCTATACAGAGAGAAGTGAGGTAACATAAGCAAATATCTCCCATTATTTCTCATTATTTTAAAGCAGGGTAAAGTTCAGTAATTCTGGCAAAAGGGAGAAAGAACAACCCACAGAAGGGCAAAAAACTAATCACAAGAGGGAAAAGGCCTTCAAGAGAAGCAGCCAACTGGAGAGAGACAGGCTGGAGGATATGGACACAGAGGAAGATGATGAGGGCACAGTAATGCTAGAAGAAATGTGTGGAATGAAGAACTGTACAAAAGCAAATAGGAAGATGAGGAAACACAGATGAAAATTAAGGGAAGAAATGGGGTCCAGCACACTGGCAGGAAGGCAAAAAAATGGATTATGTGCAGCAGAAGAGTAGAAGCTTGAAAGAATGAGAGGGGAAGAAAGAACAAGCCAGCAGGCACCCATGCCAATTTAAGATTCTTAAAGGAATCTCCCTTCAGGAAAGCCTGAGAAGAGAAATGCCATTTTACTAGTATCTATCTGCAATTGAATTTCGATGTTCAGATGCTCACACACATTTATGACAGAGGCAAAGCAAAAAGCAACAATGAAAAAATGTTCATTGTTACCAGGCAAGTATTTTTCTTGATTTCTTATTCTTATTTATTCCTACAACAAACACTATTTAGTAAGACTCTTGATAATGGCTGTACAGTCTGGGGAAAGAATTCTTAGAGTATTTTTTGGCTTCAGGCTCAAGGGATGAATAAAAACTGCAACTGGAAGTGCTTTCCTATGGAGGTTCTTCAAGAGTTATGCTCTATTTCACCTCTTCTCCAGCTCCATAATCCCACAGAGAGAAAGACTGATGAAATATCAAGAAGATCCAGACTGCTTCAAGCTCTGAATTCCCCAAAGCCTTGTGAAGGGCTACCAGGAAAGGAAACACTTGGAGCCTGATAACCACTCATCTGAAGAGAGGTAGCTCGTGTCTCAAAAAAGCAGTGAGCCAACTCAACCTGCCCTAAACAAAGTCAAATGATACAGCTGTTGATACACTGGCACCTACTGGCTAACCTCTACAGCTAGCAGCAACAGAGCCACACAAACAGTAAGAACAAGAGAACATTTTCAGCAGAAAAAGGTGGTGAAATTATATGAGGGAGGATGTTGTCAGAAGACTTAACACTTTGGAAATCAGGTCCAGAGGCTATGGGTAGGAGAAAGGCAGAGTGGTCAGATTTGGATCAGAACCTTAGAAAGGATGATGACTGATAAATAGGGTGTGGGATTTCTGATATTGTACTTGGCCAAGGTCTATTTCATAAAGTAAGTGGGTTGGTCCTCAGCTGGTTTCACCAAAGATAAGAAAAGGTGGTACCGTATTCCTACAGTCCTTTTTCACCTCTGTGATTTTGTTGCAAATGGACAAATAAAACAAATACAAATTAAGAAAACATTAAGACTGTTGTAAATTATGTTTCTTGCACAATGGATCTTAATAGACAAGAATCTTCGTCTACTCTTCTTACCTACTCTGTCCTGTCCCCTTACCCATGCCAGTGATGCTGGCTTTGCAGCCTCTGAGAATTCATTTGTGTGAAAGGGAGTCCACTGACCATTCAGGGGAATTTTCTAGGTATTTCATACTTCTGGCTAATCTCCTGATAGGTAGCAGATTAATTATCAGCATCAGCAAATTTATAAATGCCCAAAACATTTTCACTAACATTTCACCTGATACGTGTTACTGGTTGTCTCAATACACAGACGGTCAGTGTATTGTGTGGTCACTCAGTTCGGTATGTACAGAAAGAAGCAATGAACTGGTGCATGTATAACTGAGCAAACCTTGGCTAAAGTACAAAAATCATTTTCTGTCTGATGCCATTCAGTATTTCGGCTAAACTCCTTCTGTACACATTGATAAACAAGAAAGTTATATGACTTTATTAAATAGTAATTGAGTTATAAATTGAACCAACTCATAAGAAATCTATATATTTTAAATAATTAAGCATAGCAATTAATGGATATTGTATAAGTTCCTTTCCTAACCAGCATTGACTGTAAAACATTTATTGCCACACAAATTACAGTATTATACAGTCACTAATGCATTTCAAATTTTAAACTGATTGAAGTTTAGTAGTAGGGATTTAAAAAATCATTGTAATAATAACTTGCCCTGAATATTTTATGGAAATTAGAGGCATTTACTAACTGCAAGCTCTGTATGTAAGCAAGGAAGTTAATGTGACTATAAAAAAAAAAATGAATGTGACTTACCACAGAGGCTGCCTCATAAAAAGGCAAAATTAAGTCAAATTACAAACAAAATGTAAAAAAATCTGTGGCTCATTAAATTCAATAGATTGCTATGAGGAATAGGGAGGACATGTGCATTTATGCCTGTCTACAGCATAATTTCCTTTTCTGGTTTGTTTGTTTGTTTAAAATTTTAAAGTATCAGTGTTGTACAAGGCCTATTCTAACAAAAAGCCACTGCCTTGGCAATAGGTTTGCATGTGTGTACATGCCTGTGACTTCTGTCATCAAAAAGTAATGGAATTAAAGAGAAAATGGTAGCAATATACATATGAAACTGTTGGAAATATTAAAAAATAAGTATTTTTCTTCATCTGATTCTATTACAGCCTCAAGCTTCTAAGCAATTAGTTCCTCTCTTCAGAAAATATTGTATTTCTAATAAGATTTCACACCATTATAGACTGCTGACATCTGACTACCTCAACGGAAACTCCAAAAGGTACTTCTAGAGGGTGACCTTGTATGCAGCAGTCTAATGATAGGAAACATGGCAATGCTAGAGTAAAGAAAAAGCTGCCTTAGTCAGGTGCAATAGCTCAGTTATCTTTATACATAAACAGCTACAAAAATAAGGACTGCATATCATAATATAAGGTGCTTTTTTCCCCTTCTCCCTACTTTAGTCGTTTACCTCATTTATTCTGTGTGTTTCTAAGCATCTAATTTATTCATTTATTTAAATGACAGATCATTAAGACCATTTGCATTTTGATATTAATAGAGCAGCTCCTGTTCAGCCACATCTTTCTTAATTCCATGCCTGTTCCAAAACTCAGCCTTCTCTTGTGTACACCTGGGTCCTAAGGGCTAAACTATCACAAAGCAAAAGCAAAAGCCCTGAACCATCTGTCCTGGTCCAGTCATTCCAAACTAAGCGTCGCTAGACCTACGCTCCACCCTGCAGTGAGTTAAACAACATGACCTTCCTGCTGCCAAGTACTATTTGCCCACTTTATGTTTTGCAGTGTATTCATTTTACTAAAAGCAAACCCAAAGAAACTCACCATGTGCTCCATGAAAGAGGATGCAAGTTTGACCACCATCTTAGTTTCCCACTGGCATTAGTATATTCTGGCTATCGTGATTCAGCACTGTAACAATACACACTAACAGCAACAAAGGTTCTCTTTTCTTACTATAGATTGTGAATTTATCTCTTCTTATATGAGGAATAAACCTACAGGTCCTGTAAAATCTCTGCAAATAAGAAACAAGATGATGACTCTTCCTTCGGCACAGTTTTTGCTGGCTTTGACAACACAGCAGTGATATGGTCTATGTGTCCACATTTTAATGACACATAGCTTTTTAATCCTAAAACTTGTCAGCAGGAAAACACGGACAACAACAGTTTTAGCTCCCGATGCACAGCTGATATTCAGCAGTCCAGGTCTATACTCTTTGGCAAGCTCATAATTTTGTTGAAAGCAATTCAGAGCATGATAGGAGGAACAGCGGCCATACCTCATACTCTCTTAATTAAGGGTTGGCCTTTTCCTTCCTTGTTTTAGCCAATAGCAAAACCAGGAAACTGAAATGATTGCTAACTTCTAAGACCTCATAATACTCAAAACTAGATCTGAAAAACTGTGGAGTTGCTCAGCCCATTTCCAGTATAGTACTTTTCCAAATCATAGCAAGAACTTGAACTTCACATTTTATTATCTCTAGAACCTGCTTTATAGTTTGGGGCGGGGGGGAGGGGGGGTGTTACTTTGCCAGCCGTATGACCACAATTAAACTACTGGATTTGAATGGTGCTCCATTACAAGAATTTTCTACTACACTTCTGAATTTGCTACTTTCCTGTTCAACTTCATACAGTATACTATTTTCAGAATGTGGCACAAAAAAAAAATAAGTAGGTTTGGTTTTTGTTTTGTGGGGTTTTTTTTAAACCTTAAACCAACATGCTGATAATTAAATGTACTTTTGGTGTCACTTTCATAAGCCCAAATTCTGCTGAACCAGTTGCACTGGTCTAAGCTCTAAACCTCACATTTCCAATTGCAATTACTGTTACATATAATACATTCAATATTATTTAGGTTTCTACCAGTGCAATGGGAGTCCAGTCATAACTTTAATAGCATGCCTTATAGGTTACAAAAACCAAAGCACCAGTTCAGTCTACTGGATTTGCTCTAAGAAGTGGTGAATTTAACTCCTGCACAAAGAGCTTTCAACACTAAGAAATTCTTTAATATCTTGATTTGAGAGGATTATGACATGGATCAGTTGTAATATGAATGGTATGCTAGTGAAATTTTTAGTGTATTAAAAAAAGAAATTAAAAATAAATACATGGCTAGCCCAACTAAACTCTGTTGGAAGATTAGGTTAAGCTCTAAATACACTATGAGCGTAATTCTTCAGATGTTAAGTCCCAGGAAACAATCACTTTCAAACAGTCTGGCACTCAAAAGAGAGAAGATTCCACATAACTGCTAAATTGGCAGCAACAAAGACAGCAAAGAATACGGGATACATTTTTGACTATGAATATTTTCTTTTTATCTCTTTCAGTACACTTCAAAATGTGTATGTGTAAACTCAGTTTGCAGTTTATTGTTTTCAGATTAAAATAAATTAATCCCACATCTGAAACAGCCAAATGCAGCCAACTAAAATGCCAAGAGTCTTTTTCACTGTCCATCAGAAAAAAATCTCAACTGAGAGAATGGGCATCTCCAGATACACTTGTCTCTTCTTGATGGCTGGAGCCTAGAAGCCCAGCTTGAATTAATCCTCTAACCCTCCTACAGTGGGAGTCAGGCAAGATGCATCTTACCCTCCACAAGCTTCCAGGAGCAGCAGGCATCTGAAAGTGTACCACAGTCAAGAAACCTTTAGGATTTACTGCATCTTTCTTGTTGCCATAGGAAATCATATTGAAACAAACAGCCTTTCCAAATAAACAGTCTTTTCTGAACTTCTGAATGGACAATGCAAAGGCGTGGTCACGCACACTACAGCTGGAGTCTTTGCAAATAATCCTCCTTTAGGTCTTGCTACACAGAGCTGCTAGTCTGTACACTCCTGCTAGTGGAGTTTGAACGCTATGAGCCTGTGCAGCACTTTGGCTAACAGCCAATAATGCGGACAGACAATGGATGTGCTGAGAAGTCTGGTGTGCTCATGCCTGCTCTTACTTCTGCTCCTCACCCTGCAAGGGCAGAGCTTACAGCTTGGCATTTGTGGGCAAAGGTAGGAAGAGAACAAAAGCACCACTTGTACACCTCCCTCTCAATGTCTGTTCCTCAAACGTATGTTTGAAGCAGTCTTCAAAAGGCACAAGCAAACTGGGAAGAAAGCTGCAATGCTCCTTTCCACTAACTGCATCTAGCTGAAACACTACAGCTAATCAAATGTATGGTACTAGTTGCTTGCCTAAGAGGGAAGCTGCATCTCAGTCGTATCCAGGTGAAACAGAAAGGCCTTGATATAGAATAAACCACCCTCATCACCAGCTTTTAAAGCCTTTTTATCATCCACTTCAGTCCCACTACTCACACAACTGCTGCAGGAGTCCATCTCACCCAGAGACAAGGTGACAAACCAGGACAGAGTGAGGGAAAGATCCTATTGACAAGGAGACACTTCAGAGCACTAAAAGCGTACGCATCAGGAGAAGGGGAAGAGCTTGCACTAATACACAGAGCGACAGCCTATATTCTGCTCTTTCAAGGCGGACTGGATAATAACACAGGTCTTTGGTATATGAAGAAGTACTGAGAACAACAGGTGAAGAAAAGCAGTACCCTTAGAAAAGGACATGTACCCTTCATCTGCCCCCTGGATCCTAACATACTGTCCCAACAGTATAATCTCCTTTCACACCCAATGGGGAGCACGATGGGTCCTCAGCATCCATGTAAATAATGCATATAAGCACAGGATAAATACAAATATGCACACAGCATGTCTGAGTGCCAGTGTGAGCCATGGTCACTTATTTATATTCTGAAGCCCAGAGGCTCAGTATTTTAAACATTAACTTCAACAAAGCTTTTTTGTTAAAATTAAAAAACAGTTCTTTAAACAAAATTTGTCCAGGGTTTGCCTGTTGGTTTCTTTTCTTTTAACTCAAAGATTCTTGTTCCACAGTTGTAGCACAGTATTCACATTAACTCGTAATGAATACTTAAAATGCAAAAACCCCAATATTCTTTGCTCTGAGTTCCCATCATATTTCCATTATTTTAATACAAAGTACACTGCAATTGCACCAAAAGATACTTTTGCTTTAAAAAAAGTCATAGACCATAAATCAACAATTGCAAGTACACACAAGAACTTTTTAAAGAGCATCAGGACATACATGTAATGGATACATTCAAAAGAATAACTTTGTATCAGTCAGAAAAAAGTTGTATTTCACACATAATGACTTGGAGATACAAATCACTCCAAAAGAAAGCTACAAAGCTATGAATTATGACTTGAATAAAGTCTAGAGAAAACTTTTCAAGCTATGAAGTTACTTCATAGAGATGCCTGTTATACAGCTGATGCAGCCTCTTGACAAGTCTACTCTTCAAAACCTGAGCATGTGTCACCACCTGTTGCAAAGATACACATGGCTGAGTACAAAAGGTGGAGAAAAATAGTCAAAAGAGAATGGCACATCCTCTCTGCTCGTAAACTGATTAAAGGAAAAGGCTTGTGATAACCAGGTGGAGAGGGAAACTAGGAGAGCTTCCGTCTTCCCATTCACCACCTCTGATCCTATGCAGTGATTCCACAAGAGCCTTGGCAAACCAAGCATTTCCACAGCTACTCTCTAACATTAGCCACACGAAGGAAGTTTCAAAGAAGTGGTGGGAACAACTTAGGGGGGCTGAACTTCCTCCTGTTACACACATTTGTCTTCATGTAGGTGCTTCACTGGCTGCAGAATGTATCCAAGCAATTACCCAAAGTCAAACAGGAAGGCTAAGACAGAAATGGGGTTGAACCCATGGTAAATCAGTGCCAGACAGAAAGGATTACTTAAAGAAAGACCAACAAATGGCAAGGAAAGAAAACAGACGAAGTCAGATAAAATGTATGAAGTGCCACGTGGACCCAAGGAAAAGCATCATAGAATAACTGGAAAAGAAAGATAAGAGCAGGGGGAAGAACAGGCAAAGCTGGGGAGGGATGGGAGGGGAAGAGGAAGGGAGGAAAGCAAAGGAGGTGGAGAGTGTGCAGGGAGGCCAGACTGATAAGCAGTGAAAAGAGTTGTTAGGGTAAGCTCACCACAGCTATCATGGTTGCCACAGGATGAACCAAAACAAACTGAAACAAAGTTTAACAGACACATAAAGCCTTCTTCCATAATACTGCCAGAAACAGGAGAAAATTGCAGGTATGAAATGCATCTGTCGCAAACTTGGGGTCACCTGACAATTCTGCTGCACTCAGAAAATACTGATAGTCCCATTAAGGAGTAAATTGACCTATACTAGGTTGGCTGCATTCCTCACTTTAATTATAGCAGTACTCATGGCACACTTCTAAGTACTAATGCACATTATACGTTTTTCCTCTTTCCAAGAGAAGCAGGATCCTGGCTCTGGACTAATCTGATCCTCTCCATTAAGTTTGATTCAGCTTGAAAGTCTTCAAAAGTTAGCTAGGAACTATTTAAATGCCAATGTTTGAACCATAAGTCCTTTAAAAATATTACCTTCAAAAGAAAACAATATGCAATAAGCCTCCTACTGAACTAATAGAACACTCACACCACCTTATTAAAAGGACAGAATATTCATATATTTCCATAGCTGTTTCATCTGAGCTGTGTATACATTTTGTATTTTAAACTGTGCAGTTTACAATGGCCAGAAGCATCTTAAACAACATTGTTACTTGGTAAATGAAGAAGAGAATAAAACATGAAGCTGTTATGGGCACGCATTTACACTCAACCACTGTAGAGATGAGAAGCTTTTATAAGGCTTGGCTTATATATTATTTTTAAAATCTGCTTTATCAATATCACTGACATGAATAGATTATTTCACTCAATATAGTAATGCAGATACACTCATATGATCACATATATGCTGGATATTTTTTTGGTCCATAATATGTCTCTGTGAAAGATCTATCAGCCACTAGTAATTCATATAGTTAGGAATGATATACTACTTTGAGGTTTTATCATTAGCTTTTAGCTCTATTCCTGCAACAGAGACTACAAATTGTGTCATGTGAAATATGACCTGGTTTAGCCACATCGTTTAATGACAATACTGACAACGCCATGTGTGTGAAAACTGCCACTAAATATTAAATAAGAGCACCGAACAAACTCTTATGATTTCCCAAAGATTTGTGTGGTGATTTATATATTTTAGGTTTAGGATAATAGCTCCTTCTTCAAAGCGTAAATGTGTGTAAAGCCTTAAGCTTCCAAATTCACATGTCCACGCTTAAATTTAAGCCTATGAGTGAGTCTAACAAAGACACAGTTAAGTGAGTGACTGACAGATTGAGACTCTTTGTGAATACGCTTCTTTACTTTTAAGCAAGTGCCAGAGTCTCAGTAAAATAAATGAAACCTAGACTGTACTCTTAGAAAGGTTAAGCATGGATGTTAGCATGACTTGCTGGAAAAAAAAAAAAACAAACCCAACAAAAAAGCCCCCATGCTTAAGCACATTCTGAAATTTGGCTATTTTGATAGTGGTTCATCTTGACTTCAGACTCCATGTCATCTCCTGCAGAATCCCACACCTCCTCTTGCAAGAACCTTTCATATGAAGCACCCTTCACCACTGGGATCTCAAAATTCAGACTTGACAATGGTTACAAAACCTTTATCTGAGACGTGAGTTTACAGATGAAAGCCATGCTTTCAGGAATTAATTCAAAACACAAGACAAATAAAGTGAGACAAACAGAGGAATAGAGATCTTGATGCACCAACCCACATCACCGTATCATTGACCTCTGTAGATACACTTGCAGAAGAAATTGACTCAACGTATTTGGAAATTTAGAGGGCTATGTGTCTTATGGTACAATATAGAGATTATATAAATGTACTACAGACATAATATAAATATATTCACATTTGTGCCCAGATTAACCAAAATTTATAAAAACTTATATTCATGAATATATTCAGACAGCAGCATATTTAGACTCTGGCAGCTAAAATTAAAGAGACTAGCACTATCTAAATAATTGACCTGAAACAAATCAAGAAGGTAGGAACAAAGAGTATATTCTACTTCACATCTCTACTCTGCCTTAAAAAGTCTATTGATTTACCAGTATTCTTCATTACTAAATGCATGGTACACTTACTGTCAGTTGTGCTAATTTATTGCCAGAATTCCTTAAATTATTTTCCTATGATTTTACCCTTCAGAAGAAGACTTACCAGCTACTGTAAGGATAAAACAACATCAGAGATCTGAAAAGACATTAAGAAAACCTTTCTGTGAGAAACCAGACTACCACCACATTCATGTGGAAACAGAAAGTTATTATATGGTAGACACTAAAAGCCTCATTTCAGAGAGCTAGAAGGATGCAGGAGAAAGGAAGAAAAGAGTTCATTCCCAGCTGTGCCGTGTGCAAACTGTCACACTCCTCATGCAAAAATAACACCACTATGTGTTTCCAGCCAGTTTTAAGCCTCCACTGACTACTATTTAAAAGGCACGCCTGATTTTCTAAGAAGCAGAATGTAGCACTGTACAAACTGTTGTACCAGATCAGATCTGTGGTTCATCCACAGCAGTACCCTACATCTGACAATGCCAGCATGGGATGCTTTGGGGCTGGGGGGGAGGAAAAAAAAAAAAAGAAAAAAAAAAGGACAAAAAACCCCAACAAAAACCCTGAAAACAAAAACCCAACAGTAGCCAGATGCTGTCTAATCTATGCTTTGATTGGAAATACTCCTAATTAACAACTGGTTTAGAACTTAATACATGAAATTTTACATCACATCCACAGTTTGTTAGGAATATCTACCATAGTGCTGGGTATCATTCTTACCTAACATAGGATTTTTAAATAAAAAGACTTCCTTTTAGATGCAATAAAAATCCCAAGTTCTTTTGTTTCATGGGTATTTTTTTAGATCCCTAACCATTTTTTTTTTCTTCCTGTGAGGTTTTCCTAAATCTACATCGCCCCTTTCTGAGATGTGATTTCTAAGAATCACAGATGAGCTCAAACTATTGATTTTCTATACCATGTGATATTCACTATTCTTTACCTCTACATATCACAACATCTCACCGACTTTTTAACGACCTCTGCTGTAGTGTCAGAGGAGATTTTCACAAAACTGGCTTCATCAATATTTTTCTAAACCTTTATCACTAAATTAGTACCCTGTAAAGTATTTCAGTTCACCATTTACCTACCATTCTGCATTGCTTTTACTTTACCAACATTAACTTGATATCGCATCATCTAGATGGTTACTTAGCTTTCTGCATAGAAACTTTGACTTTTTTAGCAACAATGAATTCTTCATCAGTAAATCTTTCAATGCCTCTGAGCACCCTTTTATTCATCACTTTATTATTATTAATCTTTGCCATATTGATACATTCAAACAATTCTAGCAATGAGAAAAAAATAATTATTTCCTCAGAAATAGTTTTATTTCCCTAGAAATAAGTTAGATGCTCTCTACCTATTACTCCCTTCAGTCTTAATGAAACCTGCAATAAGAAGAAAATCTGAAAGGCCCAAAAAAAGATTATTCACTGTGAATTTTCTTTTAGAAAAAGGAGATAAAAAATGTATACATACACTATCTATACATACATACTATATATACATACTTCAGCTTCACAGATGAGCAATTGGCAATAACACAGGTATGAAAGTGTCACAGCACCCTACAGCATAAACTAGAAAGCTGCTGAAGGTCGACTGGTTCAGTCAACAGCAAAGAAGTAACCCTCTCTCTGATGCACCACCTCAACAGAATGGAAAGCATAACAGACAGCAATGACTCCCTACAAGGTGTCCCCTAGTGATAAAAAAAGACAAGTAGAAATGGAGTTGGGATCTTCTGCAGATCTTCTTCTCTACTAGGAGCTCTCCATGGGGTTAATCAGAACAAAGACAGTCTGGCTTGGGTGAGAAAGCTTTCCCTACCACAGGACCATGACCACTGCAGGACACAGGTACAAGAAGTGGGCTTAGCTTACAAATTTGCTTGAAGACCCACCCACTCAGGATACCGATTTCTGCAAAGTGCAGAAATTAAATTTGTAACTGTGGGCTGAAATCCAACTTCAGTAGCATCTATGTTTGGGAACACTTAGACAAGAACAATCACAACATTGTTGCTTGACATACAGAAAGTTGGAAATAGCACCAGACAGGCCGCCTGGTGAATCTGGTGCCTCAGATGACATATCAGAACACCTGTTTTCTGACGAACACTGCAAATGATGATCCTCACACTTTCTGTTCTTATTTCAAAAAGGTAAGCACATTCAGATGTACTCCATGGGACCAAGAGATGAGCAGGCATGTTAAACCCAAGCAGCCTACTGAGCCATGAACAACAAGCTGTAGGATCTTGACACATTAGGTCATCTGTGTATGAAAATATTTTCGGTGTTTGCATATTTCTAACACTTCTTTCTTTCCTGCTTCACTGGTATGCTAAAGGTCACCTTAGTAAGTCAAAAGAAGCAGGCAGAGAAGCCAGCCACAAGCTAGTCTGCTTGAAAGAGGCAAACTGGTTTGTTTCTTTGGTTGGCAAGAAAACATCGTAGTGCAACTTCCCCGCTGTAAGCTATTTTCTGATAGAGAAAGAGCTGCACGGGTCAAAACTGAGCCAGGTGACTCTCCTACGATGCGCCATAAAAGCAATGCTAATGTTGATGAGGGCAGAATGTTTCAGACTTTGCTTACTTCAATGCATCTACTTGTTTCTCAGATCCCCCGCTGACAGCGCTGTAGTCAGTGGGCTCGTAAAGCTGATTTGACTGATGAGGATCTCTAGGGAAAGATTTCAAGGGGACTACTCCACTGCCTACCTTTGTTCTAAAATGTACATCAATCAAACAGCTAAGAACTTCCACTTCCCACCTGCAGATAGATAATTTGGTGGAAATACTTAATCAAGCTCCTGTGCTATATTTAACTCAATAGATAGTCCCACAGGTGAAAAATATTCAGTTAATGAGAAATAAAGAAACCAACTTGATAGCAAAACAGGCTATTGAGTCACAAAATAATACGCCTTTGGCAGTAAGTTTAACATCATCACAAATCACACAATAGTTCAGTTCCTTCAAATAATAAAGGACAGAAATATGGTGTAATGCTGGCCTCTGTAATCCTATATTTTTATGGTCCAGCTGGGTTTCTGTCAAGGGCAGTCTTTGACATGGAGGGTTGGCAGGGCAGGAGGACACTGAAGCTGCAGCACTCCACACTAACATCTCACAGCTCCGACAGCCTGCCTGGCCTGTGCTTCAGGTCACTCCATCTTGAGGTGTGACCAGAAAAAACACTCAGGAGACAACAACTACATAGAAGATGACCTTTTGGGGTCAGTATAGTACATTTTCTTTGAACTACTTCACTACAAGCTACGTAGGTTCTGACTAAAGTGGAGCTCCCACACAGGGTCAGACCTGAGTGAAAAGATCTTTGTTCTGATTTTTGAAGAGTTGTCCTCTTTCCCCAAATTTTGCCTGCAAGTGCTGCAGACAAATGTGGGCAAAAAGTGCAAAAGCAATTTAAGAATTCTTCACATCCCACGTGGATTTCCTAGTGCTTTTGACTCTCCAGAGAGAAGCCTGCTGTTCATTTACATGGGAAAGAAAAATGAAAAGGAACATACAGTGATAGACTTTGGTTACCAAACATGGCATGGTGTGTTAGCTTCTCTTTTACATTTCAATAGAAATAAAGTAAAATATCCATCTGCATGCATAAAACCTAGAAAAGTTATTATCTGAGTAACACACAACCTATTATTAGTATATTGCTCAGGAATAGTTCTAGCTGTAAAACTACCATCATACTAATAAAGAAAATATTTTAGAAAAGAAATGCTGTCTCCAGAGATTCTCAAAGATAAGGGTAAATTTCAACAATTATAGCTATAAATCTAGACATTTCCCATCTCTCTGAAAGGCATTACTGCATCCTAGGGAAATGTGTATATTAAGTACATTGAGGCAAAGTAATTGAGTGGTGTTAGGTACCACTAACAATTGTACAGGTGCATTTTAGTGCTTAATGTTAATGCTGAAATACATGAAATTTTTTCTGTCACATTGATTATTTCAGTATGAAATAGTTTCCTGTATTTCTGTGCTGCATTCACAACAATAGCACATTAAAAAGTTCTTGTACACAGTTATCACTGGATTAAATGTGAATTTTTAGATTTTACCACTATATGGGTAAGTTACCCAATTCACCATGCCTCAGAACAAAACAAAAAGGAACTGCACTCAGTGCAGGGTCTTCAGTTCAGCTGGGTTAACGAGGTGATTATGAAAAAACATATCATTTGATAAGAAGGACTTAGCTGTTGCTGCTTCTACTGCAGGAAGCAGGCATTAGCACTCTTCCATATTCCTGACTTGGCCTCTTCTCCAACACTGCACCTCAAATGCCATTCACTTCCAGAAGGACATTTCTGTTTCTCTTTAAGTGGTGACACATGCCACTTGCCTCAGTGGGTGAAGAGAAACCTTAGATGTTTTGCCAACAGCATCAGCTCTTGCGAAAAGTTTTGGTTAGACCTCAGACAAGTCAGAAAGTAAACTGGGCACAGAGGCTGAGTTACTCTCTCTTACGATGAGACACATTTTTTTCAGAATGTTATTCAGATAGATACATTGCTTGACTACTATGACAAAAACTATTGCAGCAAACACAGCTATACCTCTTCTGGGGAGGGGAAATAATCAAAAACAAACAAATAAAACCTCTGTGGATTTTAAAGGACCTGGAGCACTCCCTTACAAATTTTCAGCCAGAATGACTAAAGGGAAAGAGATGGGACAAGTGGGATCTCTCTCCAGTGCTCCATGTACCCTTCACATGTTTTCCACACAATGATAAACCACTAATTTAAAAAAATGCCATAGCAAAAAAATTGTTCCACTAAGAGCTAACAGACTCAGAGCAACTACACATGGTTTCTCACATGAAATGGTGAATATAGGCTATTAGCTAGTTTTATTGAGGGCTCTTAAATCAAAATGCAGGAAATGGGACACCCTACTTTTGTTCTTGATAACAGAAAAAAAATTTTTCATACTTACTACAAAATACCAGAAAGAAAAACGGAACCAGAAAGGAAAGGAGAAAATAAATAAATATAACATCATTAAATTTCGTTTGAGTCATGTGGCAAAGAAATACATTTAAGCAGAACTAGAATAATGTAGTAACAAGGAAGCTCCTCTTGTTAAAATACAAACAAGGCTGAAAATCACTTTGAACAGTAACCTTTTGATGAGGAGCTTAAAGGAACTGCTTCCTGGAATATTTTCCACTTGATCTGGCTGAACAAATATTGGGGAATTTAAGTAGGGAAAGATAAGTCTGTAGATGTTCACAAGTCTGCAATTATCACTGTGGTTGGCCTAAAGACTTACAGAAGCATGAGATGGTTTGCTTTTTGTACTTGGCAAAAGAAAACAGTTCTCACTGGCTTGGTATATATATGACTTCTCATCAACAGAGATTCACTGAAAGCAGGGATTGCACCCCAACAGAAATCCGTTACATGGCTCTGGATTTCTCATCCCATACTGTTGTCTGAATTCAACCTAGAACTTCATCTCCCTCAGCGACTGCCTGCATGACCAGCTAGGTCTATCTAGACTTGCAGAACAGCACACACATCAAACCACCCGATCCCACTTCAGCTAGCAGGTCTTCATACGTGGAGGATAAATAAAGGAGCAAGAAAGAGTTTCTCCCAACATACTCTTTAGCTCAGATCAGAGAACTATCTCCCTTCAATAGCTTCTCCTAGTTATGCAAGATTCAAAAAAGCATGGAAAAGCTGAAGTGAGAAGCAAGCAGTCACTTCTTCAATAAACTTGATTTCCAATCATTTCTGTCAGCAGGTGGAGCAGCACTAGTGCTAAATATGGAGAGGTAAATATCTCCCTATATTTGTCTGCTACCTACCAAAGTAAGATTTGTCTCTTAGTCACTGCTTGCTGAAAGGACAGAGAAACTATTGGTTCTTCTAGTACTCTTACCTCCACTGGGAAATGAAAGAAAGCAATCAGAAAACTCTGATAACTTTATGCAAGGCTGACAGAGGCAAAGAACAAACTTCTCTTAACCTTGGCAAGAGGGGTCCATTTGCTTCCAGGAAACATCTGTAGAAACTTTACTTAAAAAAATCCTTAGGCCAGAAAAAATAGCATATAGAAAATCACCATAATGGCACTATACCTATCAGAAAAAGTTATGTGGCTTGGCTGTTCTTAATGTAAGAGGTCTGACCGAGATCTGCCTAGTCATAAGTAGAGGTTCAGAGCAGTTCAGTACTCTGAACAGGAGACTAGATTACAACATGGGGATTTTGAGCTCTGTATAAAGAATTCCGTACTGGCATTTCCCAACAGAAGTCAAAGCATCTGTTTCAAAAAAAAAAAGAAAACATGTGAATGATTGAGGGTATCCATGGTATCTTTGCGTCTTACATAATGATTCTGAGCCTTTAAAAGTGGTAAGCCAAGCATGCAAGGCCTCTTCTGAGAGGTCAGCTCTGGTAGTCTCTCCCTCACACGTTTTTAGCATACATCACTCAATCTGTAAAAAGTGGAGATACACCATGATAATTTCAAGGAGAAGAATATATTCAGTTATAAAGGACAAACGTTTCCAGTCACTTTCATTATAACTGTCATTCTACAGTAAGAAATAAAAAAAAAAAAAAAAAGAGTAAAAAAGAGTTGGCTGAAATTATGTCCACTTACCAGCAAAAGAATAGAATGGTATTTGAATCAAGACTAAAATAAACCTGAAATTCAACAAGCTTACTCTTGAAAAGACAATTATGTTATAAAAGATTATATTTCATTGATCTTTTAAAACTCAAATTTATAAACCTGGTCCTGACTCAAAGTAAACTTACAACTCATGATTCTAGACAAGCAGAGGTACAAAACTGTGCTGTTGGATGACATATGCTGAAGTTTTAGGCCATGATTTGTTATTGCAGACAATTATTAACACTTAAACAGCAGTAAGAAGAAATATCAAATGCTATGAAAAGTATAATTTATTTCTCCTGGTAGATATTAATTGCCCTGTATTAATGACTTTTGGAACTATTACTAATGAGGAAAAATAGCCATCCCAGCACGTCAGCAATATCTGTAGTGAGGAGACAGTCTTCTAGCCATTAGAAAAATACGGAGCGCAGGGGAAATATCACACCATAAGATACGAAAAGCAGTTTTTCAAAGAGGATGTTTATGATTAAATTTCTAAATTGCTGTCACAGCACAGGGGGGGAGAAATTCTGAAAGTGCCTCCAGCAGTTCTGCTGTATGATTAGTCACAGGAGGTATTGGCTAACTGGAGTTCGTGTTCGTGTTATTCCCCCAGTGTCTAGTCATTTCGTTATACAGAACCAGGTAGCTAACCAGGGATCCTCAGGGAGAGCGAGATGTTCTTTGAGCAGACCAGCTCCTTTTCTTCACTTTTTTGCTGAGCAGAACAGTGGGAAAATGGTCAAAATATGTCGTCTATTATGCTTTTATCAAAAGCATAAAGATAGGACCATACTAGTTTAACTTCCTAGGTATACCAAATATCATACACAGTCTCCTGTGGCATGTAAATGAAGCCAGAAATGTAGTGATTACAGATAGGTACATTTCTTAAGCAGAAAGAACTTCTGTAAATTCAGTTAGCCAGAATAAATGGGCAATTCAAGAACTATACAAGCATATTATTCCACTGTTGCACTGTTTTAACTGAAGATCAAAAGCTACGATGTGCTGCTACTATGCTACGATAGTGTTTATCTTGGTACTGACCAGTATCTTGAAGGACTCCTGTGGAAGCTCTTACTGTCTGTTTTACTTTTGTGGAGTTGTTAGAAAAGTGTCGTCTGGACACAGAATCCTCTGGATTCTGGCTTTTTTTGTCTTTCCCTTTGGGAGGCTGAGGTGAGGAACTGTTTTCTCCTGGGTCACTGGATCCAACGGTAGATTTAGACTGCCGATCGTTTCCCTGAAATGAAGTGTATGTAATTATCCCTGATGAATACGACAAAGTTTATTTTTTTTTCATTTCAATATTATTTCAACCTTTTAATACTAAGGATTGGTATCAGGTTTTAAAAAAGCATATTAATTTATAACCAGTACACTTAAACAATATCTTACGCTATCCAGAAAACTAACTATCACATCAACTTACTATATGATCCGACTGATTAAAAGCTCCTCAACAACTCACAGAAGAAAATAACGCATTTATTATAAGGAATAGCGCTTCATTTGATGAAAAGAACAGCTAAGTGAATCTATACATGCACGCATATGATACACAGCTATATCTCATCTATGCATACGTGTGGAAAGTCACAAGATGTAACATATATAACTTCTCAATAATTGATTGCATGCGTAAATGAGACATAGGCATTAATCTGCTAAGTGTCAAAAGCAGCTGAAGAGGAAGACAGGCTTCATGTGGCAGTAACACTGACTGCCAAGTGGACGCTTAGAAAGGGGTCTGCCAACACATTGCCTCTGAATTACCTCCAAGGACATCCATCGGTTCCTCTGCTTGCTCTGTGGTGTATCTAGAAACAGAACCAAAAACCTGGTCCTTATATTTTTACAGCTCTGATGTACATATGATCCTGGGTGTACTAGCCAGAGATTTTATTATTTATACAGATTTTTCTTCAGTCTAAATCTGTTCACAATCAACATTGTAAAAACCTGAACTGTTTAATGTGCTGTTTCTATCGTACTACTTTACCAACTGAACACCCTCACCATTGCCTCCCATTAAAGGCTGTCAGCCTCCTACTTTTTCCAGTCTAACAGCACATGCAGTTTCTTCCTAATCCAGTTCTGTCAAAACAGTCCATATAACAACAAAATACTCAAGCAGATAGGGCAGAAAACCTTATCAGTATCTGGAACTGTTCACCTTATCACCGCGTGAGCTAAATCATGGAAGACAAATATATTCTACTTCATTGTTTTGCTTAGTGTAGCTGCATGAACAATTCATGCCATTTTAGAACTTGCCCACCAGAACGGCCTTTCATTCTGCAATGGTCAGGGACAATTTATTTTCACCTCACTGCTAAAGTTAAAAGGTAATACCTATATAAAATTAAAATAATTCATAAAAATAGGTCCTGGACAAAATCCTGCATACATTATTATATTTTTATGTGATTCTTCTAGTTGTCATATAATTGGAAGAAATCAGTTCTGTTTAAAACATCTTCCTTAAATACCATCTAGCTTTCACCATCTAATCCATCATTTATCTACCTATACCATCAAAACTACCACTTATCGTTTCTGTATAAAGAGAAATAAGGGCATGGCAAAATTTCAGCCTTTTCTAATTCAAACTGGAAACTGTTACTCCCAAGTAACAATAGTAAAAAAGTGTAAATATCAAATTGAAGCAAACAATTGCACGATCTATACCAGTTCAAATGTTGCATTAGATATTGAAGAGCAGTAGTGCATATTCCTGCCTCAAGTTTTGACACTTGTTATCAGCATGTCAAATATTTGAGCACTGGTCTTTTTTTACAATCCCAATGGAATAAAAGTGAATATCAAATAATTTTCTGTATGTGCTGTTAAGTAATAGTAGAAGAGGCAAGAAGTTTAAACTGTTAATGAGTTATTTTTAAGAATGCTAGAATTGCAAAGCTCACATTTTAAAAACAAACATCACTTGAAAGTATGTTCTTTACTGAGGTTTCATCTTCTACTGAATTTCAACAGAATGCAACAGAGATTTGTATATTTTATTGCTTATTTTGTTTACTGGCACCAGGCCTTTTTGTTTTGTAATCAGTGAATGGACATGATCAATCACTGCAATTAAAATGACAGACTGTGAGTCTGACTCTCCACTGTCTTGTACTTGTACAGTAAACTGCACTTGTACATAATTAGTGCAAACAGATATTTATATTCTGATTTGGCATAGTTTAAAGCCACAGTGAACTCATTTTTTACACATATAAATAGCTATACAGGCTACAAAGCAGTGGAGGCTCAAGCTCTGTATTTAATGGTTAGCTAGGACAAACATCAGATAGGAAACTGGTTTATGGCCTTATTCAGACTCAGCACGCAGAAACATCATTTTCTGCAAGACATTTTATAAAAGGTTCTGTGTTTTTCCTTAAGGTGTATAATTTGAATAAATAAATAAATAAATACACAAAGGCAGCAGTTGATCTTTACTATGGAAGGTTTTATAAAAAATAAAGCAGCCATTATTACAATAATATTTTCTCAGATTTCTTTTGTCTAATTGACATTGCCAATAGCTACAGATTCACCAAGCTTTAATAAGCATACCACCAGGTGGCTGTGGAATTTTTCTCTTCAGATTTAATTAAAACCCAAAGGACAGGGACTTTCTATCTGCCAGAATTAAGCAAAATTAGAAACAAACTTTATTATGGCACTTGATACTTACACTGCCTTTAGACTTACGAGATCCCACAATCGGAGGTAGTACAGAGACTTTGGAACTGCGGAAATAAGCCATATCTTATAATTGTGTACACTGTCACTATCACAGACACTATGTATCTATTACCAAGTCAGATAACACCAAGTCAGCTATGGCCACAGAGTTAATTGTTTTATTCATTGCATGTTTTTACTAAGAATCACTCATTTCTGTTTACTAGACTATATTTAAACATATAATCATTAGCTTATTCAAACAAATGCATTACATTTCCCCACAATGCATACTTTATATATAAAAAATTTGCACAGCAGTATTCAGTGAATTACTGTGTGAAAGATCCTTACAACTATAATAAAGAAAAGTTCTAGCAATTTCAACATAACTGTGTACATCAATTGATCAACACAGCTTTTCACTGTCCTTAAATTCATTTGTTGCAAATACTGTTTCCCAAAATACTTTCAAGTTGTTCACATTGTCTACAATTGCTCACTAAAAAAAAAAAAAAAAAAAAGCTATAAATTACACCTCAGTTTACATGCAGAATATGGGACAAATTCTCCAAAATACACCAATTGTGGGACAAATTTTTATTTATTTCAGTGAAATGGCTCCCATTTTTCATGTTTTCCAAAGATACTAAAAGGCCAAGTTTCTCCTTACAGACTTCCAGTTCAGGACTCTATTATGTGATAATAATAGCCTCAAAAAATGGACCCAAACATAAAGCATTCTTAAGGGAGTATGTATTCCACAAAACATAACCAAGCAAGAGTAGATCTAGACTGGTATAGGTCCACTCAAACTCATCCAGCTGTACATATTTGTACCCCAGGAAAACAAACAAACAAACAAAAAAACCCCACCCACAAAACAAAACAAAAAATCCACAAACAAAAACCAGCAACAACAAAACCCTAAATTAAGTCAAAATAATCCTTTCTTTCACATTAATTTTGTGATACATGATCAATGGCATGTTTATGAGGTGAAATAGTCTTCTGAATTTCCATTTTCTCTTTTGTTTTTGTTATCTCAACTGTCTCAGTAGCAGTCAATCATGTTTTGCATCCATATTAACCCAACCATCCACCCTTTGTTCTCAGAATGATGATTTTGTACTCTACTGGTGCTACTTTGTAAAAAAATTGACACACACAAGCACGTGAGAAGTATATTAGACATGTATAGAACTTACCCCTGTGGCCTTCTCACTGCAGATTTGCTAAACAGCAGATCACCATACGGCAACTTCTTAAATTTTTCTCTACCCACTGCAACATAAATTTGCCCGTTCTCCAACTCTGACCCATTCTGAACAAGTTTTCCATCTAAAGTGTAAAGTCTGAGAGATATAAAAATGCTTAACATTCAGTTAGGTGTATTAAGAGCATCGAAAACTATGTTAATCTAAACTCACTTGATCATATTGAATTTCCAGATACACCCAGTAAAGTACAGTGGATGCCATACAATGATCAGTTGCTACATAAACAAAAGACAAGACAGAGCAAAATAATGACCTAAATCACAGTTTGTATAAACTAATGAAGTATGAAGTGCTATGACAGATTAAATACTCTCATAATTTCTAAAATGAAATAAATTTGTACTTCGAAGGTCTTTAATGCCTTTTCCCCTGATACTGTGGAAGGGATCTATTCCATGGGTTCATGAACCCCTTCATGCCAAGTTCCACCTCTCATCTGTGCTTTGGGCACTATGCAGTAACCTGGGAAGAACAGGGCACTCATGGCCGCATGACAGAAAGCTCAGGACCTGTCCACCTAACAGAGACCAAGTTGATAACATTGCACTTATATTGTTATATTGTATAGATCAGATAGTTGGAACATGGCTGTACCTGGTGGGGTAAGGCTGGGAGTAGCAGGAAATACAATGATATATAATAACAAGAAGCTGTGTATCTTAGGCACCTACAATACCAATAGTTAATATATCTATTACACCAGGTAGATTTTTACCACAATAATTTCTGATTGTACACTTTACTGAAAAGGAAGAAATGCATTAGGGGCTGGGGGAAGAGGGGGAGGGCAGGGGTGGTCAACACAATATTTCTATGCTATCCCAATTACTTCATTGTGAAGTTTGTGATTTTGTTTAAGGACAGTCAAAACAATGAGGAAGGAGGAAACAATCCATAATAAATAATAAATAAGCTCTCTCCTCTGAAGCATATTCCAAAACTCAACAATATCTATATTTAATTAAAAATTGAACATTAACAGTTTTGCATTTAAGTCTTAAATGCAGGAATGCTGAATGGCTATCTTAATTGCCTTTCTACAAGTCTTCTACAGGAGTTACTGTATGTGTTATTCTTAAATTTCAACACAATGCAAGGAGATATAAAATTATATATACACCTATACAATGAATCTTGTAGAACAGAGCCTGCCTTGAGAACACCCCTGACTTAAAAAGTGCAAAAATTCTCAATTTAATACAGAAAATCTGCTTAAGTTCATACACATGTTGGCACAACTTTGAATAAAGACAAAAAAAAAAAAAAAAAAGGTGCAGGTTATAGAACCAGCAATCACAGAACAGCTGAGGTTGGACACAATCTCTGGAGACCACCTAGTCCCTGCACAGAGCAAGAGCAACTAGAGTAGACTCCTCGGGACTGTGTCCAGGTGTGTTTTGAATAACTACAAGGACGAAGACTCCACAACCTTTCTGGGCAACCTGTTCCAGTGTTTGATGACCCCTACAGTAAATGTTTTTTCCTTCTGTTCAAGGGGAATTTCCTGCATTTCAGTTTGTGCCCATTGCCTCTTGTCCTGTCACTGAGCACCACTGAGAGGAGCCCAGCTCTGAGTTCTTCACTCGTTCCCACCAGGTATTTATACACATTAACAAGATTCCCCTGAGCCTTCTCTTTCCTAGGCTGCAGAGTCCCAGCTCTCCCAGCCCTCCTCACATGACAGGTATCTTCAAGCTCTTCATCCTTGTGGCTCTTTGCTGTGCTTGCTCCACTGTGTCCATGTTTTTCTTATATTCCCCTCATGAAAGTACCTTGATTTGCTAGGTGTCTCCTGCCATATAGAAGTAACTTGGTTTTCTGAGTGCAAAGACTGAAAGTTCTCAAAGGTGAAATTGCAGCTTTTTAAAATCTTGACCACATTTCTGCTTCCTTGCAAAGACGTATGCTAACTCTGAAGCACCTCCTTTATATTACTCATATTAACTTTTAAGTGCAAACATTTCACAGGCATGCCAGCAATTCTAAGAGCAATTTTCACTACCGCGCAAACATCAGATACGCACAAACAATGAAAATAAAGCAAGCAATCTAAAAGTCAGCAAGAAGCCTACTTCTGAATTAATCTCAGTGTGTTTTGCTAGATTACATTTTGTTTTGGGGAATTCAGGGGGAAAAACCAGCAAATCAGTGTACCATCATTTAAGAACTGTTTTTATATTTCTATGGTGCTGCAGGTATACAGAGGTACATACAAACGTGACTGTGGGTTTTTGTTCTTGATCTTTCATTTTGCTTGTGTTTTAATGTTATTTTTAATGTACAAGAGCTGTTTGCTTAATGTAACTCCTGAGAATGTTATGGATTATCTGGCAATCTCTAGTTGTATTTTTTATCCTGAAAATAATAATCACAGTATCTAAATCAAACATAAACAGTCACTGAAGATGAAAGTGAAATAAAAAATGCATTTTTAAAAAATGGAACTTCAAACAAATAAATATTGACTTAACAAGCATCACACAAGTTTTGTGACACTTCTGAAACCTTCTACCCACCCACCTGGTCACAACCATTCACAGACCAGCTGGGCTCTCTCTAGCTAGTATTATGCAACAAAGATGTCCTTGTGGTCACTTCTTATGGTCACTGGGGGATGACCTAGGGCTTGTCCTGTGGCATGTTTAGCCTGGAGAAGAGAAAGGTCCAGGGAGACCTTATAGCAGCCTTCCAGTACCTAAAGGGCGTCTACAGAAAAGCTGGAGAGGGACTGTTTACAAGGACAAGTAGCGATAGGACAAGGGGTAATGGGTTTAAACTGAAAGAGGGTAGATTTACATTATATATAGAGAAAAAATTCTTCACTGTGAGGGTGATGAGGCACCAGCACAGGCTGCCCAGAGAAGTTGTGGATGCCTCCTCCCTGGAAGTGTTCAAGGCCAGGTTGGATGGGGCTTTGGGCAACGTGGTCTAGTGGAGGTTGTCCCTGCCCATGGCAGGGGGGTTGGAACTAGATGATCTTTGAGGTCCTTTCCAACCCAAACCATTCTATCATTCTATGTCAGTGGACTTCCATTTTCCCTCCTGAATCCAAGCCAAAAAGTGGCAACCAAAACAAAGCAAGCATATAGGCTGACAAAGGAGACAGCAAAGATGCAACTTCTTGCGGGACCAATATCAATAAATTCCCAGCTGCTGAAGCACCACGTACCTGCCCATCAGGTAGCTGTACCCCATCCCCACGCACAATCTGCAAGCAGAAAAGCTACTTTTTCATTTTCGCCTCTCTCATATTTCTTACTTACATCCCTATTCTGATTGGGATAAGCAAATATATTTTTTTTTAAAAGCCACATGTGGAACTGCGTAAGATGTGGCAGCTTTGCATGTCTTTTAATAACATTGAAAAAACCCCTAACCTGCCATGTGTATAATGCAGGTTCTCATAATCCCACTTATCCTTCTTTAATGAGAAATTTTATCTTCCCAGCATCTGTGGTCTTACAGGATACTAACATAGTTTCAGTACACCCCAGCAATTAATGTATAACTTATTAAAGAACAACAATCACTTTATTTAATATGTATTCCTAGCATTTTAAGGAAAAGAAAATGAAAACTGGGTTAATAGAAAACCAGAAAAAAGAAAACATTAAATAATTCAAAATGTCATGTACATATCTAATTTTTTAAAGGATTAAAACTGAGCGCTGAAGGGAACTTCTTAAAAGCAATCCTAGCTACGTACAGAATGATTTATGCTTTCATGTACATCATTCGGTTTCACCAAGGAGTGACACCAAGTAATGAGAATAAAGTGTGAAAGGTCTTTAAATTGCTGAACAACCTGAGAGCAGAACAAATTGGTACATTGTAAACAGCTATTACTTTGCTCACTTCTGAGTTACGCTAGCCATCTGAATTAGATGCAGAAACCTGCAACACGTGTGCAAGTTTACTGCAAGTAAAAGTGCTAACTAGCCAGATAATAGGAGCAAAGAAATGCAGGACTGAGGGGAAAAATTAGATGAGAGCTAATAGTCAACAGATAGCATTACCTTAATCTTTTATCGTCTGTATCAGCTCTGGGAAAGCAATCAGAAGAACTGAAAGAGTACGTTATTTTCCCTGATCTGAGAAAGATTTTCGAAGCTTAGCATCAGACATTGCGTAAGCTGCGAAGAATGATTTTCCACAAAAGGCCCTTTCCCATCTAGAGGAAGGGATTTCTGGAATGTGCTCTGCATGGGGCAACACTGGAATGTCAGTAATTTCCCTCTATACACCCTGGAAGCCTGCTTACACTGCAATGCTTCTCATGGAAATTGTGTATATCATTTTGCTCTAAAACTTACAACCACCACCAGATCCTATTTTGGAGAGCTTATTTTACATTGTAAAAGCATTAAGGGACTGAAACTTACCTATCCAACAGGTCACCTCCTATTCCTGGGATACCACAACAACTCAGACTAGCTGACATACTGGAACTGGCAAACCCCCAACTACAACTTTGGCCTTGGCTCTTATTAGGAGGCTGAGCTGGTGGAGTATAAAGCACATCCTAGTCATAGCACAGGTCTTCAAAACCTAAAGAATCTACGATATTTTCCCTGAAATTGTTTGCCTCAATGGATTTAAAGAACTATCAAAATTAAAAGGTAACAGGGATTGCAAATATTATTGCACATTCCAAACATCAACTTTACTGTGCTCATTTCTTTTATTCTGTAATTTAACTATTAATATTAAATATATTGCATTATTATAGTATTATTACATGTCTGTTAACTAAATATTTAATCAAGAAATAACAGTTGAAACAAATTGGTTGTTTGGGGTTGTTTTGGTTTTTTTTAAATAGCAATTGGAATGAAATGTGAAGGTTACTTGGAGTCAATGTATTTCAATTTTATGGTGTTTCGACGTATTTCAATTTTCTTATAGTGTGTCCTGGTTTCAGCTGAGAGGGTTGATTTTCTTCATAGTAGCTAGTGGGGGGATATGTTTTGGATTTGTGCTGGAGACAGCATTGATAATATAGAGATGTTTTTGTTCTATGGACCTATTGTTGAGCAGTGCTTACACGGGGCCAAGGCCTTTTCTGCTTCTTGCACTGCCCTGCCAGTGGGATGGCTGGGGGTGCACAAGAAGTTGGGAGGAGACACAGACAGGACAGGTGACCCAAACTGACCAAAGGGGTATTCCATACTATATGACGTCATGCTCAGTTTATAAGGAGCTTGGAGGAAGAGAGAGGGGGGGGCGGCGGCGTTCGGAGCAATGGCGTTTGTCTTCCCAAGTAACCGTTAAGCGTGACAGAGCCCTGCTTTCCTGGAGATGGCTGAACACCTGCCTGCCCACGGGAAGTGGTGAATGAATTCCTTGCTTTGCTTCGCTTGTGCGCGCGGCTTTTGCTTTACCTATTAAACTGTCTTTATCTCAACCCATGAGTTTTCTCACTTTAACTTTTCTAATTCTCTTCCCCATCCCAATGCGGGGGAGTGAACGAGCGGCTACGTGGTGCTCAGCTGCCAGCTGGGGTAAAACCATGACATAGTGGAATTTCCTGTGAAGCAGAAATGATCCATTATATCTACCTATGGAGTTTTAAAAACATATCTACACATATCAAATATATCTTGCAAATATTCAGCTTCCTGATACCTGTGAACAGCTCCACTTCTGAGGGTAACTTTTCCTGTAACCATTTCGAGAATATGATCCCAGTGATTCAGTGTTTTCCTGGGAATGAGGAGGCGCACTACAGGGCTAATGAGGTCTCCGTTAGCAATCAGGCTGAAATAAAGTGAAGTAAAATAATTTGGAGGAGCATTTTAAACAAAACTCATCTGAACTTAAGACACCACCACCCCCCGAAATGGCAGTTCACTAACTGAGAATTCTACTTACAAAATAGTGTAGGGCTCCTGTAGGGGTTTTCGAAATCGTGCTGACACAGTGATTCTACTGTGA